>NC_061818.1:4870422-5470422 GCF_021462225.1 Girardinichthys multiradiatus
CAAGGGGGCCGAGTACTTTCGCAAGGCACTGTATGACTCCTTGTAGTGGATAAATCCTCTTCTTTTAATCTTGAAAACTAAAAAGAAAAGGTCTCTGGAGTGGATAAATCCTCTTCAGCTCAGTGTGATCACCGGTGAGCCTCCCGATCCAGGGGATTATTATGCCTCTTTTAAGAAGCCTCTGGTGCCTTTGACCTTTTAAGCTCCTCTGTTGGTGCACACTGGCTCCAATGATACCAGGTTTGTCTTCTTCTCTGCATGAGATGTTCTTTCCAGGACTTGGAACGGGCTTGTAAACCTGGGTTCCTGCCACTTCCGCTTTATAACCTTGAGCCACACCCAGGTAACTCCTGGTACCACAGACGGGCCTCTTGTTCCCTAAGGACCTCCGGAGAACTCTGCTGCTAGGGTCTGCATCTCATTAAAGAAAGTGTTAGAAGATAATTGTGCAGCTTCACCTGTTTGTCCTGGTATCTTCTGTGCAAGTCCCAGTCTGTAGTTCAAGTGGAGTGTAACCTGTGTACTAATTAACAGACATCCTGACAGACATCAAAGCAACTGGCTAAAATCTGTGCACAGACTAAATTAAATTGGTTGGATGCTTTACAATTTTGTTTTCAATGTTTGGTTCATTCTTTCAACCTTGCCTTGTGACAGGATCGTATACTGTACTGGAAGCATGTTTTAGTCCCAACATTTGTTTCCACCTGTTGTAGATCTTTGTTCCTGAAATAAGTTCCACTATCAGATCTTTTCTTTTCCGGGAAGCCATGTCTGGGAATGTTATGATTAATTAAACATTTTACCACAGAGTATCTCTTTTCCAGGTTGGGTGTAATTTTTAAACTTACCTGGAGATGAATGCACAGTAAGTTTTAGATTAAATTATCCACAGATGGAACAGTTCTTGATCTTGATCTTCTCTCTCACCATATCTTTTAAATATGGATGCCACCATTGTTCCAGATTGATGAGCATCTGCGAAATACCTACATGTGATGTTCCATGTGCCACTTCCAAAATGTGTTCTCTCATGTTTGGTGACATCACAACTTTACCATCAGGGCCCCTCCAAAGGCCATCTCTTCTTTTGCTCCTTTTCTCTTTCACACTGTAAGTTCCTCAGGGAATTTTAATGTTGTTAGATTTTTTTTTTCCAAGTTTTAATTTTCAAAGGTCTCAGCTTCAACACTTACTAAATTGAAGCTTCATGCATAACCTGCTACTTTTTTAGGCAACAACAAGGCTTCAGCCACAAATCTCATTTCATTTTCATGTTTGATTGGCTTCTGTGCTGCAGTCACAAATCCGCTTCTCAAACATTGTATCAAATCAACATGTATTTTTCCATACTATCTAGTATACAGCTAACATACTGAAGCACCTCTCTATGTCCCCTCTATGTCTCTATGCAGACGACAGCAGCTGTTTAAGCGTAATGAACGATTCCTCGCGTCTGTGTTCCAATTCGGCGATGCATTAAGATTTCTCATACCTGCTCTTTTACTAAAAGTCCCAGTGGTGCTGTCAAACCAGTGTGATTAGAGACATAGTTTCTGCTATAGGCAGTCGAACCCAAAAATAACGAGTTTTTTCATAGTGCGTGGTTTAGAATGACGCAAAATGGCAGATTTGTGTGCAGGAGAAATATGGGTTCCTGTAATAACCCTTCCTAAAAATTAACCTGTTTTCTTACAATTTGTATTTCGTTTTTACTGACTTCGAAACCTCTTTCTGCAAGATGTAAAAGAATAGATTTGGTAGCTTCAAGACACACGGTTGCTGTTCGGGCTGTAATCAGTAAATCGTCAACATACTGAATTAGGGTCACGTCAGCCGGTAAAACGTGGTCCTGGAGCTGCTGTTTGAGAACCTGATTTGAGAACCTGACTCGGGGTTAAGGCAAAATCTTGAGATAATCTTGAGGCAACCTGGTGTCTCACAGTTGCTGATTCTTATAAGTGAACGAGAAGACATATTTAGTGGTCAGCTAGAGGAGGCAGAAGAAATGCGTCAGCAAGATCTATATATGTGAACCAACACTGTAAGGGGTCCAATGATGCCAATTCAAAGTGCGGATTGGAACAGAACTCTGTTATAGAGCCATTCTGTATTTACAGTACCTTTCTTTTCAACAGGCAGAATGGGTGTGTTCCAAGCAGACTGGCAGGGTTCTAACACGCCTGCTTTAACAGTCTTTCAATGGTGTCAGCAATTCCTGCCTTTGCAGCAGGAGAGTGTGGGTACTGGCTCCTAATACCAATATGTTTGATTTCTGTTATAGAACAAAGTCACACTTGGCAGAGCAGGTGTTGGGCTGCAAGAAGCCAGGGCTCGAATCCAGGGTTTCAGATAAGGAAACTGGACATCGTCCCAGCACCAGAAGGGGTTTCAGGCTCAGTGAAGCTCCGATAAATGTCCAAATAAGGCTCATCTTCAGGCCGCAGTACATACTGATGTGATCCGGGGCCATCCACAGCATTCAGTGTGGTTTCATCAGGAAAAGTCACAACCAAACCATCCATGGAAACAAAGTATTGTAACTCCCAATACAATCAAAATGCTCTGCCGAGTAGATTCACAACAAGTGATGCAACAGTTTTTTGTTTCCATCCATAGTGTGAAGAGGTGTAGGACACGGCCAGTCTGTTTTAACCCAGAGAATCCCATCAGTGAAATAAAAGCGTCAGACATTTTATCAGACATTTTATTCAAAGTGCAAAAAGTGGCTCCTGTATCCACGAGAAATGGCAACATGTGTCCGTCAATTTCCACTGGAACAATGGATTCTGCTGTTTTTCCCATTGTCTGGAACTCTGTGGAGTGTGTCACTGTTGTTCCCATCCCAGTACATGATACTGACAGCCCTGCGAAGGTATGAGTGCTGCATTAGGAGGTTGTGCTGTGAAAGGGAGCTGAGGTTGATACAAGGGTGGAGGAGCTCCTTCTGGGCATGCCCCATAGCGCTTGGGGCAGCTGCGGGACCAGTGGTCTGTCTGCCCACAAACTAGGCAGGAGGAGGAACCAGCACCTCCCTTGCCACCCCTTCCTCCGGCCCTATTTCTAAACGGCCAACCCCTGGCCCAAGCCACGAGGACTATATGGGGTGTGGCTCCCACTGATAGGTGGAGCCAGTTAATATACGTTGGTAGGATCTATGAGTGTCGCATAACAGGAGCCATTATCCAATTTGCTCCTCTTCAGCCTCTGCTGTGATCATCATCTTATCAGGCTTTTTTACTATTCATCTGCCATCTACTGCTGTTAATTGAGCAGTTTTATGTTGTTGTCTAATGCATCAGTCTGTTTCTTTCGTCTTCTATTTGTTCTTTTTTCTCCTCGGCACGGTGTCTTGTTCCGTAGATGGGAACATGCCACGCACCCGTCTCCAATCACAGCCAAATAAGGTGTGGCTTCGGATTGATGAGAGGTGCGGGCCGCATTCTCAATAACTTGGAGATTACTGTCTGAAATCTCCCAATGCTAAAGTTACACCAGCTAATAATCTGTCTAGCTCACTTAGCCATGTCCCAGTAAACGGATCATTAGGGGTGATGTACGGTGGTGAAGGCGACACCTTTTCCGTGTTCTTTGTTGCCTCGGGTTGTTCTTCATTTTTCTCCGGATGGTGTCTGTGTTTAGTTCCTTGCCACGTGAGCAGCTGCATTAAACCCTTCCGATTTCTCTCTGCCTTTTCCACATTTCGTGCATATTATACCTTATTCAACACACCCACTCTATCCTTTTCTGTGTTTGCTTGATCCCTCTGTTGCATCTGTATTTGTATTTGAGCGGCCAGGGTAATAAATGGCCCTAGGGGTTTTGACTGGGTTATATCTACTCCCTTCACTTTGACAGCATTCTGTCACTTTATTCATCCTGTGAGTCTGTATGAGCAGTCCAAATACATTGCAATTCATCTATTTTCCTTCATTCATCATCCTCAAACTCCCTGTAAAACTCACCATCCATATTAATATTTGATAACTGCAGCACAAAATCAACCAGTTTTTGAATCACAATACTTGTTTCCCTCAAAGGTTCACACAGCTTGTGCGATGATGTCACCTCTCACTCGCAGCCACACACATACTGTGCACAACAGGAGAGAAAAAGAAAAGAAAAAGTAAAGCAGACCAGTTGAAACCCTACAGTTGCTGGCAACAAAGAGAAGGTTCTCAGTTAACTGAGTGTAACATTTAGGTCCTGACAGGGAACGTTACTCAGCGGCTTACTTTCTAGTCGCTAATCGACCCCGACGGGGCAAACCATCCTATTAATGCATCCTGTTAGGGGCGAGCGCAACCCCGGGGTGAGCCAACCCGTTCCTAAGTCCAAACGTCCCCGTCACACTATATCCACGCTTTGGGTGAGTCAAGTCCCGAGTGTGGAAAAACACGATCCACAACACCGCGTCCAGCAGAAGTGGGGGCTAGGGCCAGCAGCCAGCTCTGGGGCACAGAGTTTTTTATCCTAACCGCTCTCATAAACCGCCTACTCGGGGCCCACTAAATTCAGGTTCAGCACATCATACAGCGGGGACACAGCAAATCAAAAACCACTTACCGTGATCCCCGCTGGTGATGTGATCCCCTTCGGTTGTGCTCACGACATCCAGGTCACGGCACCAAATTGTTGAGGAATAATAATTCTATCACTAATAACACACGGCCTCAACCTCAACGGTCCAGATGTCATGAGAAAGAACAGAGAGATCAGGAAATTAAAATTAACACTAGTTTAATTTGATAATAAGTCCAATGATTTCCTATGCATAATTGAATACAAAAGAATAATTCAAAGAAGAAAAATTTACCTAAGGCCTTAGGGGAGAGACTAGGGTCAGGAAAACTAGGCTGTATTCACCAAGTGGTCTGTCTCAGTATCATTATTAAAGGTTTTTATACCTTTAACGAACTTCAAAGCTGATTGTTGAAACTCCCTCTCAAGGATTATTTACGAAGCCAGAGGTCCCTAATGAAGTTTTCTACATTCCTGTGTCGCTGTGAATTAGTACCACCTATGGGAGTACTTTATTGCCCATACCATGTCTAAGAGCCGGCGTTAATGCTTACAGCTGCCGGAAGACATCCTGACCTGGGGTTGACCCTTCCTCCAGTCTAAAGCCTGCTAACTCCTCTCTCCCCGAGGTCACACATAAACACAATACATGATATATTTCAGTTTTATGCATACACATGCAAACACATATGTATGTATGAAACTAAATGATTTTAATTCTCAACAGGTTCTTGGTCCGGTGGGCGCTTTTTCTCTGGCAGAACACTGTTTAGAATGAAGGTTGTTCTCAAACCTTTTATTGTTCTCAGAAGATGGATCATTTTTCCGGGTTTTCATTCTGTAGTGGGGCAAATGTGTTTTGGAGGGGAATTCCATTATTTCCAGCTGTCTCATTCCTATCAGTTGTTGTGACAGCAGCTCGCTGTCGAAGTCTCCTTTTCCCAGGGGAAACGGGGGCATTTCTCTGAAATACTGGCCATTCTAATTTATTTAATTGCTGAGATCTTCCAGTGAGTCGTCCACCTTGATTTTTTGGGCATGCGCCTAAAATATGCCCAGGAGGGTCTGCTGGTAGGTTTATTCTCAGTGTTCTGATTGCCAGCTGAGTGTTGAGCTGGCTGTCACTGTTTGGGATCACAGGCAGAGTTGAATCATCGCTGTACCCCATATTCACCTCCACATTCACTTCTAGTCGGTGGATTTTCATCTCCAAAACAGACAATTTCTGTAAAAGTTTGTCGAAGTCCTCTGTGGTGAAGGGAGGCATTTTGTGCTGATTAGCTGGCGTCAACTTGTCCTTCTTTCGAGTTCGATTGTAAAACATCAAAATCCTTTAGAAAAAAATAAAATATAATAATAATTCCTTGGGAGTCGCTGGTTAGAAGTAGTTTTAGTCCAATATTTCCATAATTTGGCTAAAGATAAAAGTTAGCAGTAAAAGAATGCAAGCAAGCAGGGAGCTTAGGAGAAAGGCGTCTGAGCAGGCAGAGAGGCGGACACTTTATACTTTTCCCTAATCACTGGTATTGTTCTTTCCACCCTCAAAGCAGCTGTTGTAACCCCAATACTCAAGAAACCTGGTTTAGACCCCAATAACCTTAATAATTTTCATCCAATTTCAAATCTTCCATTCATATCCATGTGAATATTAAAGACTTTCATGTCTATGAAGTATGTGTGTGCTTTGGATGGGCTTCCATTTTGCATGTTGTATAGGTGCATTCCAGGAACTAGGGTTGTTTTCTGCGGCCAATATTACCCTCCTGCCTTTACACTGCATTTACCAGGGTATGAAGATGTTACCATGATAGTCATTTCAGTTAATAATAGTCAAAAGCTCATAGTTTTTTGTTAACTTTTACTGTAATAGATTTAAATCATGTACATCTTTGTATAGCAAAGTAAAATTTGTGCCAAAGTAACATTTCATGAATTAAAGGCTACAATGGTTAAAAAAAAGGTAAAATAATAAAAACAAAAACAACCTCTGGATTTTTCACCTATTTTAAGAACTAAGGTGGCGTCGCTGCTCTTATGTGTGGTAAATGCCCTTTTGTAGGGCTGAAACAATTAATCATGATTAATCGATTATTAAAATAATTGTCAACTAATTAGTAATCAAATAATCATTAACTGGAGTTTACAGAGTCTAAATATGCCATTTGCTAAAAGAACAACCCACTCAGAGCAGTAATTAAGCCACAACTGTACAAAAATTATATGCGTTTTGCATTTAAGATGAAAAACCTTCTTTGTCTGTAAATATGCTCTATCCAGAACTCAATGGCATAGTTTTAGCTTCATCTAGTTAAAATAATGTAAAAACCTCCTATTGAGCACCTTTTGCTCTCCGATTATAAATCGGTTTATCAAAAAATTAATCTGTTAAACAAAATAATTGCTAGTTGCAGCCCCACTCTTTTGAGAAACGTCTCTCAGGCTTTATTTATTAAATAATTGTATGAACCTCTTCTGAATTTCAGGAGATTATAATACCTTAGTGTTTACATTTTCATAGTTAGAACAGCTGAAAACTACCACAAACAATTAGGTCTACATACAGGAAGTCCAGCTAAGCCTGACTTAGCTGAAAATTAAACTTATACACACAAGATTTCTTTATTTTATTTTTGTTTTTTAATTTTATTTATTTATTTATTTTGTTTTAATAGCTGGAATATTTTAAAAAAGAGAGAGAGAATGTAAAATACAAATGAAATAGTGCTTTTTTGGTGAAATGTAAAGTTAAAACCGTTGACAAAGCACATCATACTGTGTCTTATTGACATTTAGTATTTTTGGGCACAGTCCAAGCCAAACTCATTTTTTATTAATTGAAATTTTATCTAAGTGATTAGTAGTCATGGTTACAGTTATACTATGCACAACCACACTCACAGACAGCATTGTGACTTCAGGGGTTGATGCATCCCTAATAGAAGCGCAGAGATGAGTCATCCACAGAGCCGCAGCAGTACACACAAGTGCACACACACCTTCCGCTGATGTTTTTGAGACTTTGAAGGTACTAGACTTGGTACCTATTAAGTCACATCTGTTTTACCATCAAACTTGTTTCAAACCATCACTAATGATGGCTTGAAACATCAACATCTTGAATAAGCAAGTATAGCTCTGGATAATCGAAGCACAACAAAAGAGTTTAGGTAATACTACAGCATTGCAGTTTGAATTACCCTGCGCTATTAGACTGTTGCCTATTTCTGTGCAATTGGTCACTGTTACTGAGTCAGCTCTAAAAATGAGCTCTTGGATACAAGGAGCTGTATTGCGGGAGGTGAGGATGGTGAGGAAAACAAGGATGTTGGGAAGGTATCATTATTTCAATGAAGATTAGAGACAGAGTGTCAACGAGTCAGTCAGTGGATGATGAGCTCTCAAATGAAGAGATGCAAACTGAATTTAAATTGTTGTCAGCTTACCAAGTCATTCTCTTTTCTTTTTCTGGTTAAATTATATTTGCATCAATTACGTAGAGCTCCTTAGTTTTTCTTTTTTTTTTTCTTAAAGCCTTTTGCATCCTGTGTTTGCCAACAATGAAAAACATTATATGATGATCTACTTTAACACTAGAAAATCAGTCTTAAATCAAAGCCTGAGCTAGTGAATGGATCAAGCTCTAAAAATAGCATTGGGGAGTTTCAGTTCATTTCCACATCGAGCAAAGAAAGAACTACAGCTTTTGGTTAAAAAGTGACCTTGCATTCAATTGCTATTATTTTTCTCAGCTGCAAAACACAAAATCCAAACTGAAATATTTGTTAACCCTGTTTTAACGGAACAAGAGAATATTCACACCATTAATGTATTTTAGGCACTGTACCTTTCATAGCATTTTAATTTCGCGACATCCGAACTGGCTACTTTAAGTCTCCGAACTAAGAGTCGGGCTGCTCCCGGCATGTTACAAAAACAATGGAAAGCAAAAAGTGTTACCATTACAGAACAAGTACAAGCAGATAGACACATTTATCAAGATTTCTCTTGCCTAACCCAAAAGGACTTTGCTTCTTTAGGACTCTCTGATTGCCCCTTTGATCCTGTCACCCTCTTCCTGCCAGTCACGCCTTATGTTTCACCACCACAACTCTACCCTGGATCCCACCAAGTGGCATCTAAGCAGACACCATGACTGGGGCCAATGGAGTGCAATCCCAGCAAAGGAAAAAAGCTCATCTGTTGAGGATACCAAGATCTAGCACTCGACGCCCAATCCCACTGATGAGTAGGTTTCACCGGAGCTGGTTTCGGGGCATGTGAAAGTTCCAGCAAAACTCTAATGGGCTCAAATGAGAACTAGGCCTAAGACCCTGTTCTTCACATTGACTCAAAAGCAGTCTAGTTCTGGCTCACATCTATACTGGACGGGGGTAACCCATGATGCCAAAAGTAACCTATACACAATATGACTCCAATCACTGCTAGCACTCTCTAACTGCTACAAAGACGTGTGAAGAGAAGGACAAGAGCATTCTTCCCCCACCAGAAGAGGATTCTCCTCCTCAACACAGAGAGATGCACCACACATCATCATCCAGCATCAGGGCCATCCTCTACAACCATCACAAGCTTTTGAAAGATGTAGTCACTGAGCGAGGTGCTGGAGTCTTAAGGTTCCCTGAGTCTGTTTAGAACATTGCCGAACAGTCCAGACATCCTCCCGTTTCTACAGCCCAGGTTCCATTTTGAAGAACGTGCACATGATGGGAGCCCACATGTTATAATTTCCTTTAGCCACCGTTCTGGATATTGTGAATCAACTCCCATCATTTATGCTCATCCAAATAGGCAGAGGCTGGTAATCCATATTGGCACCTATTACATCAGGAATCTGTATGCAGAGGTGCTAAAGCTCAACTTCCTCAGCCTTTTTGATATTATCCAGCACTTCCGGCTCAGTATCTACATCTCCGGACCTAAACCCACCTGCACCCGAAAGAGCTACTCTGCGTCTGCCTCACCGAAGTATTGGGTTCAATGAGAACTTTGATGCCTTCTAGAATGGAATATGTCTTGTTACATCAGATGTTCAACTTGTTCCACTTATTGAGTTCTCGGTATTGTAACCTCTAGACTTACTGAAAACGTCATGTCATTTAGGGTAATGCTGTGAATTATGGCACTGTTGAATAAACATTCCTTTCAAACAAGATGCTTTTTAAATTATGACTTGATTTTAGATATGAATATTAATTGCATGTTTTTAACAGAAACATGGCTTGGCATATATGGCTCTGCCGTTCTTATTAAAGCCTTAACTCCAAACTACTCGTACTCGTCGTTCTCGTCGTCTTCCGCTTTATCCGGGACCAGGTCACGGGGGCAGCAGACTCAGCAGAAACACCCAGACGTCCCTCTCCCCAGACACCTTCTCCAGCTCCTCCGGGGGGGGCCCAAGGTGTTCCAAGGCAAGCCAAGAGACACAGTCCCTCCAGCGTGTTATGGGCCGTGAAAATCTCCATGATTGGAAACGAAGGACAGCTGTCGCCCACAGTTTAAAAAAATTTCAAATACCATGTACGGATTCCGAGATATTAGACTTTGTTCGGGAGCATGTTCAGGACTTTTTGCCTTTTTCTCCATTTTCTCTCTCTTTTCACCCAGTGTTATGTCTTTATTATTATATTTTCAACAAAAGTGTGTTAATATTCTCGATCCCCTGTCCGTTCTGATAAAAACGGTCCAAGAATGACATCGATCGCCCCTACGGTTTCAGAGTTATGGCCAGTTGTTCGGGAGCATGCGCCTCCATGTTATAATGCCTAGACCAGGGGAGACACAGAGTGAGGTGCTGCGTGAGTGAGAAACAGCAGGTGTCAAGTTACACTGGTACACTCTTTGCTGATTGGCTGATTCATTCCTGACTGTTCTATTTATAGCTCTGTGTATCTCTTGCTGTATATGTCTGGATGGGATTCTGTCTTTCTTTCTGCCTCTCTGTGTCTCACACTGGGACACACACCCACACACACACACACACATACACCCACACACAGACACACACACACGCACACACCGACACACACATGCATGGATTACTATCTTTCTGAGGACTTTGCATTGACTTTCATTGATTTTCATTCATTTCTATGGCTTAAACATGACCCGACCCCTAACCCTTTGACCATCTTCATACGAGGCAACTACATGGCGGCCATGTTGTGTGGGGAACTTAAACAGCATGTACTGCTGTTCCAACATCCACACAACAGTGATTGACCCTAAAGGGCAATTTCTTTCATCAACCCTCCATGCTTACTAATGATTATTTAAAGCTTATAATAACATACAGAATGGTTTTACAATAGCAAGCATGTTCTATATAACTAATAGAAATAACCCAGACCTGAAAGGACAACCATGCTTGATTTTCAAAATAAGACAAAACCTGCTCTACAAAATAAAAGCCTTTAAACAATAGATGATTGCAGGAGTGGGCTTCACACTACTGTTGGAGCTCCCCCAGTGATGGGAATGGGACTATGCTGGTCCTTTGAAACAGGCTTACTGAAACTTTCAAAATAAAAGCCTACACCTTCCATAGTTACTATGGATTTTGTGAGCTGACAAGAGCATAGAAAATGATTTTTAAATAGCAAGCGGGTTCTATTTAACTAATGGAACTAACCCAGACCTAAAGGGACACCCATGCTGGACTTTCAAAATAAGACCAAACATGCTCTACAAAATAACCCTACCCTAAATAAAAGCCTTTAAACAATAGATGATTGCAGGAGTGGGCTTCACACTACTCTTGGAGCTCACCCAGTATTGGAAATAGGACCATGTTGGCCTTTTAAAATAAAGCCTACTGAAACTTTCAAAATAAAAGCCTCAACCCCCCATAGTTACTATGGATTTTGTGAGCTCACAAGAGCATAGAAAATGATTTTTAAATAGCAAGCGGGTTCTATTTAACCAATGCAACTAACCCAGACCTGAAAGTACAGCCATGCTGGACTTTCAAAATAAGACAAAACATGCTCTACAAAATAAAAGCCTTTGCATTTTAAACAATAGATCATTTCAGGACTGAACTTCACACTAATGTTGGAGCTCACCCAGTGTTGCCCATTTAAAATAAGGCTTACTGAAAATTTCAAAATAAAAGCCTCAGTCTTCCAGAGTTACTAGTAATTTTTTAAGGTGATTATTGCATACATAATGATTTTTAAATAACGGCCAGAGAAACTTTGTGGTCCCAGAAGCACGCACCAAGAGGCAGGCCCCGTCTAAATTTCTTCCGAAATTTTCTAGTTATTTATTACTGGCCTTCTTTCTAGCTATGATTGTAGGATCTCTGCTCCTCCCCTTCTGATTGGTTCTGGCAGCTCATTGTCTGCAGCTGCAACACATTCTCCTAATGAGCTCATGGGCTTCTTAAGGTAGCTGCTGATACAGACCTTTGCTGGGATTAGCTTTATAATAAATATTAGTAGGTCAGAGGCAAGAAATATAATTAAACAGAGAATCAGGAAAGAGTGGCAAAAAAGGTGGGATGAAGAAAAGAAAGGAAGATGGTTTTACAGAATCAACAAGATAGTAGGAGAAGTAAGAACAGGAAGAAGGAGCAGAAAAGAGGAAAGATTTACAAGATTAAGAATAGGACATACAGGACTTAATTCTACATTGTTCAAGATAAAGAAACATAATACAGGAAAATGTGATCATTGTGGAGAGGAGGAAACAATAGAACATGTAATATTGAAGTGTCAGAAATATGAACAAGAAAGAACAATTTTAAGAAGAGAATTTGTAGGTATTAAAGAAAATTTTATTTTGAGAGATACTTTGCAAAGAAGTTTAGGTAGCAAACATATTCAAATTATAATTAGATTTTTCAAGAGCACTAAATTAATAAATAGAATTTGATTGTTGTAATAGTAAATAAGATTTAAAACCATGAAGAACCCCACTCCATACCAGTCGGTGGCGGTAATGCACATCATAACGTTATTTGCCAACTGCCAAAAATAATACAAGAAGAAGAAGAAGACCTTTGCTGGAACATAACCTCAGTTATGTGGACTCCTGTCTGTCTGCCTATCTCTTTAATCTCTCCGGACCCGAGAGAAAGGTCATGAAAGAGTACATTGAGGATTCTTTAGCATCTGGGATCATTCGTCCGTCTACCTCCCCTGTTGGCGCCGGATTCTTCTTCATGGGTAAGAAGGACGGCACATTAAGACCCTGTATTGATTATAGAGGATTGAATCAAATCACTATTAAAAATAAATACCCACTACCACTTATTGATTCCATACATGAACAATTACATTCTGCCAAGATCTTCACTAAACTCGACCTGCGCAATGCTTACCATTTGGTCCGGATCCGAGAGGGTGATGAGTGGAAAACGGCTTTCAAAACCCCCCTAGGACATTTTGAGTATTTGGTTATGCCTTTCGGGTTGACTAAGGCACCCGCTGTTTTCCAGGCTCTTATTAATGATGTTCTTCGTGACTTTCTCAACCTCTTTGTTTTCGTTTATCTGGATGACATTTTGATTTTTTCCCAGGACATAGAACAACATCGCCAGCATGTCAGAACAGTTCTCCAGAGGCTTTTTGAGAATCAACTCTTTGTTAAAGCCGAAAGGTGCGAATTCAGTGTCACATCTGTGTCTTTTTTGGGTTTTATTTTTGAGGCAGTCAGGTACAGAACTGATCCCGAGAAAACCAAGGCAGTGGCAGAGTGGCCTACTCCAACTGATCGCAGGCAACTTTAAAGGTTCTTGGGATTTGCACATTTTTATAGGAGGTTTATAAGGAACTACAGTCAGGTCACTGCACCTCTCACTCAACTCACCTCCTCTCTGAAAACGTTCCATTGGACCCCTGTGGCAGAAAGGGCATTTGGGGAATTAAAGACTCTATTTTCTTCAGCACTCATATTGACCCATCCTGATCCATGTGCACAATTCATTGTAGAGGTTGATGCTTCTGACATTGGAGTAGGGGCTATTCTATCTCAACGGTCTCCTCTGGATGATAAGGTACATCCATGTGCCTATTTTTCTCATCGCTTGTCTCCAGCAGAGCAAAATTATGATGTGGGCAACCGTGAACTTTTAGCCATCAAGTTGGCGCTTGAGGAATGGCGGCATTGGTTAGAGGGTACTGAAGTCCCTTTTCTCATTTGGACTGATCATAAGAACCTCTCCTACATTCAAAATGCCAAGAGACTTAACCCCAGACAAGCCCGTTGGTCTCTGTTTTTTGCTCGTTTTAATTTTTCTATCTCCTACAGACCCGGTTCCAAGAACATTAAGCCTGACGCTCTCTCTCGCCAGTTCTCTCATTCTGACCAACTCAAGAATGAAGCTTCCATGCTACCGGATTCTTGTATTGTGGGCGCCCTCACCTGGGCCATTGAAAAGGACATCAGGGAGGCACAAAGGTCTGAACATGACCCAGGTACTGGCACAGTGGGCAAGCTGTTTGTTCCCAACTCTGTCGTCAATAAAGTTCTGGATTGGGTGCACAACAATAAATTGACTTGTCATCCTGGGGTGACTCGTATGATCACATTTACCAAAAGGTATTTCTGGTGGCCGACTATGAACCTCAACATTAAAGATTTTGTTGCAGCTTGTCCCACATGTGCTCGAAACAAGAACACTAATCAACCCCCTGCTGATCTTCTTCAACCACTGCCCACCCCTAGCCGCCCCTGGTCCCACATTTCCGTTGATTTCATCACTGGTCTCCCGCCATCTGACGGTAACACAGTCTTCCTTACTGTTGTTGACAGATTCTCTAAAACAGACCATTTTGTTCCTTTACCCAAGCTTCTGTCTGCATTGGAGACTGCCCAACTCCTGGCTCTCCACGTTTCATTGTTTCTGACCGAGGCCCGCAATTCATCTCGCAAGTTTGGAAGGAGTTTTGCAAAGCTCTTGGTGCCTCCGTAAGTCTTTCGTCTGTATACCACCCCCAATCTAATGGACAGACAGAAAGATGCAACCAGGAACTTGAAGTCGCCTTGAGGTGCGTAATAAATGACAACCCCTCTTTTTGGTGCAAACATCTCACATGGATCAAATATGCATACACATACTTCCTCTGCTACTGGTTTGTCCCCCTTTGAGGCTTCACTGGGCTATCTATCCCCGCTGTTTTCCAGTGTTGAATCTGACATCCTGGTCCCCTGTGTTCAGCATTATGTTTCCAGGTGTTGTAGGATCTGGCAACAGACCAGGAGGACCCTCCTACGCACCCTGGAACAAAATAAGAGGTTCGCTAACCGTCACCGTTCTGCTGCACCTGTCTACCGCATCAATCAGTGAGTCTGGCCTTCCACCAGGAATATTAAATTAAAAGATACTTCTAGAAAGTTGGGCCCCCGTTTCATTGGCCCTTTTCTCATCGAGAGGATCATCAACCCATCTGCGGTGAGACTCAAACTACCATCTTCCATGCACATTCACCCTACTTTCCATGTTTCCCAGATCAAGCCAGTCTCGGAAAGCCCTCTGAGTCCTCCCACCAAGCCCCCTCCTCCTGCTCGACTCATTGATGACCACCCTGCATATACGGTCAACAATCATATCCTGGATGTTCGGCGTAGGCGGCGTGGTTTTCAATATCTTGTGGATTGGGCAGGATCTGGACCTGAAGAGAGATCCTGGGTTCCCCGTTCTCACATCCTGGACCCTGCTCTCATCACGTCCTTTTACAAACGCCATCCTGAAAAGCCTTCTGGATTGCCTGGAGGCAATCGTTGAGGGGAGGGTACTGTAGGATCTCTGCTCCTCCCCTTCTGGTTGGTTCTGGCAGCTCATTGTCTGCAGCTGCAATGCATTCTCCTAATGAGCTCATGGGCTTCTTAAGGTAGCTGCTGATACAGACCTTTGCTGGAACATAACCTCAGTTATGTGGACTCCTGTCTGTCTGCCTATCCGTCTGCCCGCCTGTCTGCCTGTCGACCTGCCTATCTGCCTACCTGCCTGCCAACATCTGGTAATACTCCCTCCTAAGGACTGCACTGTAAATATTCTCATCACCAGTACTCTCTCTCTCTCTCTCTTTGGATTCCTGGGTTTACCTCCTCCTCCTCTGGCTTCTGGACAACTCCAGCTCAAGATTCCTTAAACAAAGTCTACAGTAGAAATAAACCTCATTTACCGTCTTATCCTGTGTGCTGAGTCTGTTTCATCCTCTGGTTTTGTTCTACTTCGACTATCTAAGCAATTCATGATAATGATTAGTCGTTAATTATGCATACTGGAAGTGGATGCGACATTACACAATGTTTGTGTAAAGTTAGGGTAAAGAGCAGTCTTTGCATGTAGTAGTGATTTTGCAGAAACCTCAGTAGGCCTGCTGATGGTGTTGGTAGATCACTTTGTAAGATCACTTTGTGCATTTGTGTTTATTATTTCCGTTTCTCTAAATGCATCAGGTGACCTATTGATTTAATATATAGCCATCATCAAAACTTTGAATGTCACAGTAATGTCATAGTCCTTGTCTCTATTGAAAATGACCCAAAATCTAAAAGTGTTGCTCAGGTACAATCTGTACAGTTTATTTGTCCCCATTTTTCACACATACATATTTATCCCTCCTCCCTCTTCAGTGATGATGAAAAAACATCATGGTTATTTCTTAAGCCCATTTGAGATCATGGTTTCAGAATAAACATTCAAACATTAACCATGAAAGGCTTATAACTTATAACTTGCAATATTCACCTAAGCAATAGGGGTATGACATGTCTGGGAGAATTCTTCTATATTTGGCTGAGCTCTGCATTATTATTATTATTAATTTATTTTATTTTTCTAAAGGATTTTGATGTTTTTATAATCGAACTCGAAAGAAGGACAAGTTGACGCCAGCTAATCAGCACAAAATGCCTCCCTTCACCACAGAGGATTTCAATTATTAAGGTTATTGGGGTCTAAACCAGGTTTCTTGAGTATTGGTGTTACAACAGCTGCTTTGAGGGTGGAAAGAACAATACCAGTGATTAGGGAAGAGTATAAAGTGTCCGCCTCTCTGCCTGCTCAGACGCCTTTCTCCTAAGCTCCCTGCTTGCTTGCATTCTTTTACTGCTAACTTTTTATCTTTTAGCCAAAATTATGGAAATATTGGACTAAAACTACTTCTAACCAGCGATTAGACCTCCCTTCACCACAGAGGATTTCAACAAACCTTTACAGAAATTGGCTGTTTTGGAGATGAAAATCCATCTTCTAGAAGTGAATGTGGAGGTGAATATGGGGTACAACGATGATTCAACTCTGCCTGTGATCCCAAACAGTGACAGCCAGCTCAACAACTCAGCCGGCAATCAGAACACTGAGAATAAACCTACCGGCAGACCCCCCTGGCATGTTTTAGGGGCATGCCCAAAAAATCAAGGTGGACGACTCACTGAAAGATCTCAGCAATTAAATAAATGGCCAGAAATACAGAGAAATGCCCCCGTTTCCCCTGGGAAAAGGAGACTTCGACAGCGAGCTGCTGTCACAACTGATAGGAGTGAGACAGCTGGAAATAATGGAATTCCCCTCTAAAACAGATTTGACCCACTACAGAATGAAAACCCGGAAAATTATCCTTCTTCTGAGAACAATAGAAGGTTTGACAACAACCTTCAATCTAAACAGTCTTCTCCTAAGCTGCCAGAGAAAAAGCGCCCCACCGGACCTAGAACCCTAATAGTGGGCAATACAGCTGTGGATGGGATTAAAAATTTCTGCAACAAGAAAAACATAGAAGTTATGATTGGTACCAGTAACACGGTGTCCGATATCTCAGAGAATATTCTTGCAATTACAGAAAAGCGCCCGTCTCTGAAAAACCTTATTATACACTGTGGAGCCATGACGTGGCTAAGAAAAAATCAGAAGGATTGAAGGAGGATTTCACTCGTCTTCTGAATATTGTTGGAGGTCTCAATATCAAGGTGTTTCTCGGCGGACCCTTTGCACCGATTTTCTGTGGAGATGAGGTTTTTTCCAGACTTCTGATGATTAATAAGTGGTTGAAAAAAAACATGTACTACCACACCTGTGAACTTCATCGACAACTTTAATATTTTTTGGGAAAAAAGACAACTCTTCAAGCAAGATGGATTCTGTTTGAACAAGCCAGGAGCCAGACGTCTCACATCTAATCTCTTCTATTCAGTAAATAATCCGCCAGCAGCTTCGACCTTCAGCAAAGAACATGGAGTATCAACAACAATGATAATGCTGCCTCTAACAGCGCCAGCAGAGACAACCGGCCAGTTGGCTGAGAAAGAGAGGTAATCACAAAAGGTCTCCCCATCAAAATCCACAGGAGAAGTGGACCTCCCCATTATACCCCCATCCCCACAAACCCAGACCGACACCCCGGTAAAACCCCCTCACCCCAGACCCCGACCCAGACTGCACAGAACTCTCCCATCTCCCCACTGAACCCGCTTTTTGCTTTACTGGATTCTGATAACATGAGAGGAGCTCTTAAGATCGGGACCCAAATGGCTCTGACCTCTTCTCCATTCAACACCCCCCGTGGCCGAGGACCTGCTAGTGGACCAACATCTTCCAAATGCCGCAGACCTCCACCACCTCCTAATCTATATCCTCCTAATCAGGACCTTCAAATCACTTCTCTGTGATACAGTCTGGGCCCCAGTGGTAACTCTATCAGAAATGAGCATGTCCAGGAAAAACTTGGGCCCCTAATAGGAGATAGTTGTAAAATCTCTGTGCTTATACATGACAGAAAGAACAAAGCCAAAAGGATAAGAGACAGTAATAAACAATCAACAAAAACCATAAACTGTCAGGTACAACCAGACACAGAGTTAATATCAGCAACTAAGTCATATAAACTGGCTTTATTGAACATTAGATCTCTGTCAGGAAAATCATTTTTAATCAATGACTTCATTACTGACCACGATCTTGATGTTCTGTTTTTAACAGGAACATGGTTACATGAATTTAATGAAGCTCCCATTCTGATAGAGGCGACGCTTCCGAACTACAATTTTCTTTGTGAGAGCACACAGCAAAGAAAAGGTGGACATTTTGTTTAAAGATTTATTAGAGTGTAAAAACGTTTTTCTGGGCAAATTTGACTCTTTTGAATATTTGGCTGTCCGGGTAAAGAGCCCGGTCCGAACCATGTTTTTGAATATTTACAGGCCTCCTAAGTCCAACACAAACTTTTTCAATGATTTTAATGAGCTTTTATTTGTGATATGTGTTGATTATGACTGTTTAATTATTGTGGGAGACTTCAACATTCACATGGACAATCCTGAAGACAGAGGTGCAATAGATCTATGTGACACTCTTAGAAATTTTGGTTTGACTCAACATGTTGAACAGCAAACGCACAAACAGGGACATATTTTGGACTTGATCGTCACTAAGGGTCTAAACATTTCCAAGGTGTCTGTAACTGATGTTGCCCTATCTGACCACTTTTCTGTTATTTTTGAAAGCATCATCTGCAATGACTCAGTTTGCCAAAGAGACTTTATAAGAAAATACATCTTTAAGGATGGTGCTGCTGAAACCTTTAACCAGATTTACTCTTCTACCTCCACTTTGCCCTGTAACACTGTAGATGAGCTGGTAGAAAACTTTCATTGTAAAATATCAGACATCATTGATTCAATTGCTCCAATTAAAGTGAAAGTCGTTTCTGGGAAGAAAATGTCTCCATGGAGAAGTGCTCCACCAGTCAGAAGTGAAAAAAAGGAGTGTCGAAAAGCTGAACGCAGGTGGCGAAAGACTGGACTCCAGGTTCACTATATTATCTTTAAAGAGAGACTATACAGATATAACCTACAACTGAAAAATGCAAAGGAATCTTTCTTTGAGATCATTGGCAAAAACATCAACAATGCTCGTGCATTATTTGTCACAGTCGACAGGTTAACAAACCCTCCTTTAACTGTAGCATCTGAACTCCACTCTACCAGGGCCTGCAATGAATTTGCTAACTTCTTCACTGAAAAAACCCAAAAAATCAGAGGGGCAGTCAGCACATCCACATCAACTCCAGGACCAATGTTGTTTCCAACTAGAACTGATTTTGACAAAATTTCCCAATTTCACCAAATAAACTGCAAAAACTTAGAAGAAATCGTACACCAACTAAGCTCTTCTTCCTGCTCTCTCGATGTTTTACCCACAGCTTTCCTTAAGAAAGCTTTGCCTGTAATAACATCTGATTTAACTCAAATAATAAACGCGTCCCTTTTGTCAGGTGTTTTCCTCCAGGCGCTAAAAACAGCAAATATCAAATCTCTATTGAAAAAGAGCAACTTGGACAAGCTGCTACTACAGAACTACAGGCCTATATCAAACCTCCCCTTCATCAGTAAGATTATTGAAAAAGCTGTGTTTCAACAGCTAAACAACTTCCTAACAATGACCAACCGCTTCGATGTCTTCCAGTCAGGCTTCCTGCTCACCCCAGTACAGAGACTGCTCTTGTCAAGGTGTTCAATGACATCCGTATAAATGCAGACTGTGAAAGAACCACAGTGCTGGTATTATTGGACCTTAGTGCAGCATTCGACACTGTTGATCACTCCATTTTATTAGGGCGCCTGGAAAACTGAGTCGGCCATTCTGGTACAGCACTCAATTGGTTTAAATCCTAACTGAAGGACAGGGTCTTTTTTGTGTCAATAGGTAACTTTACATCAGAGAGCACAAAAATAATATGTGGCGTTCCCCAAGGGTCCATCTTAGGGCCCCCCCTCCTATTCAATATCTACATGCTCCCCCTAACTCAGATTTTAATAAACAACAACGTAAGTTATCATAACTATGCAGACGACACACAGCTATACGTTACGATGTCACCAGGTGACTATGAACCCATTCAAGCGCATGGTAAATGCTTAGAAGAAATCATGCATGGTTGGGCCTAATTTTTCTTCAGCTGAATGTAAACAAAATTGAAGTAATAATCTTTGGACCAAAGGAAGAGCGTTTAAAAGTTAGTACACAGCTTCAGCTAATACAGCTAGAAACCACCTGTCAGGCTCCAAACATGGGTGTAGTGATGGACTCAGACCTGCACCTTCAGAGGCACATAAAGACAGTAACAAGGTCGGCGTTCTATCACCTAAAGAACATCTCCAGGATTAAAGGACCAATGTCTCAGCATGATCTTGAAAAACTAATTCATGCGTTCATCTTTAGTAGAATTGATTACTGCAACGGTGTTTTCACAGGTCTGCCTAAAAAGTCGATCAGACAGCTGCAGTTGATCCAGAACTCTGCTGCCCGCGTCCTCGCTAGAACTAAGAAAGTGGAGCACATCAGCCCGGTTCTAAAGTCCCTACACTGGCTCCCTGTAGCTCAGAGAATAGACTTTTAATACCTCTGTTAGTCTATAAATCACTGAATGGCTTAGCACCAAAATATATTACTGACCTCTCAGGTCTCAGGTCTCAGGTCTTCTGGCTCAAATCTACTCTGCATACCCAATACCAGAACTAAACATGGAGAAGCATCTTTTAGTTCTTATGCTCCACTAATCTGGAATAAACTGCCAGAAAACTGTAAAAGCGCCGAAACCCTAAGTTGCTTTAAATCAAGATTAAAAACGTATTTGTTTAGAGTGGCCTTTGACTGGGCCATTTAGGCAGGATTAGTTGCGTTTTCAGTCCAATTTTCCTTTCATTTTCTTGTCCATCATTCTATTCTTTTTATTTTATTTAACTTTTTTAAATGACCTCTGTTGTTTGATTTTATCATTTGATTTGTTTTTCTGTGTCTGTATATGTGTTTATTTGCTTTGTGATTGTATTGTAATTGTATGTACAGCGCTTCGAGTGTCTCATTGCTGAAAAGCGCTATATAAATAAACTTACCTTACCTTTTATTGTTAATATTAATTGGCCAACTTCTAAGCTGCATCCGTTCCAAGTTATGTCGAGCAACACAGTTATCAAGCTGTGCACTCTGCAGACGCAGTACTGAAAAACTGCCCAGTGTGCGCACTGATGGTGGAGGGGCGTGCACTACGTTGGACACAGCTTCGGCCCCCTGGGCAATAGCCTGTAATGCAATATTTTGATTAAAGGTGAAGCGGGATGCAGTCTTTGCCTCACTGGGTCTGTCCGGACCGCAAACATGAAGCATCTGCTCGCAGAACAACTTCAAACTCATCCTTCTGCATGCGAAATTACACACTCAGAAGCACCCAGAGCAAATGAACAGAGAGGGGAAATAGTCTTGTCAGACAAACCTGCTGCTGTGAATAGCAATGAGAAAGGTTAACAAACTGTATCTATCCAGGAAAGCAGGAGCAGAACAGTAGAGAAGGAAAAAATCTGCAACTGGACCATTACTAATGATGCAGCGCAGCCATCCCTGCATGTTTCAAGCGACGCAGCTTTTGTTCGGGCAGTAGCAGCCAGCCAGTAGCACATGCAGATTCCTCATGTAAAGAGTCTGCCACCAAAAGAACTCTTGTTCTTGAACCAATTCAGTTTGGGTGTCTTCAAACTTTGGTGTTTTGTTGAGCATCGACATGCGTTTCCTCCAGTTTTCATAACTGTGGGCATTACACAATGCGGAGGGAAAGGCGTGGTAGTAAGTCAGCGGAGCTTGGACGCTCTCTTTTAATGCAAAAGAGAGCATCCATAAACTACAGTTAATACGGAAATGGATATGGCGACTCCGTGCAAGAACAATGTTTTTATTTGCATATGTTCTGTGTAACAAAACAAGTTGTTATACAGTGTGTGTTTGGGGTGTTTTTGCAAACATACATACATAATGTTTATTCAGTATGCTCTTTGTTTTGCCGCTTCTATTACCTTCAACATCAACGGGTGATGTGGTTTGCGCAGATAAAACAAGTATTCTGCAGTAACCAAGTTAAACCAGAGTTTGCGCCCTGGAACCCTTTTTTTGTAGGTGGAAACACACGTCACAGGTTCAAAATCACTTTTGGGATCTGGAACGGGCTCCAAACCACATTGCTAGAAAAGGGGTAACAGAATGTCTTATGCATTGTTCAAAGATTTTATTGTGAAGGTTTATAGAAGTTGTAGATAGGCAACATGTATCACCTGCAGAGGCAATTGGTTCACGGTTTGGACAGTATCTCAAATGATGCATCATCTGAGGCATACCCTGCTCAGATCAACCTGTGACTGATACAAATATTACAGTTTTTTGGGTGCCAAGATTAAAATATTGTCTTATATAACAAATAGTCAGTGAATTTGTAGAATATGATGAAATCCATGCGGTTTTCTAGCATTTTTCCTAATTTCCAAGCAGTTGGTTAATACCATTTAACTCTCAGATCACTGTCACAGGTAATCAGCGAAGAATACTTTAACCCAGAAGATGACTGTTACACAAAGACACTAGGTGTGTTCCTTATCTGCTGCATTAATTCATATTTCTAGGGAAACTTCAGTGTCACTAATTAAGTATGACACGCTTGTAAGAGAGAAAAATACATCTAGCTAAAAGTTATCTTACTTGGCATTTGCTGGGTAGAGGCTAAAGATTTGACTCATGCTGAGTTATTTTTTCTGCATGTAGTGCAGACAGAAAAAGATTTATGTTTTTCATGGGAAAAATGTTAGCCACACTAGGTTGACTAAGTATAAAAAAATGGTCACATTTAAAAGATTATTATTCACATTTTGCAAATGTTATGCCGTTTCACTTGATAAAAAGAGGCTTATATCTGGAAGACTGGCGGATTAGGGAAGTCTGTACACAAAGATCACTATAAGTTCCACACTGAAATCATTGGAACAGCAGCAAGTTTCCTTTTACATAAACAGTGGTGTGTAATTTTACACTTTATATGTTGGCGTAATGGGACCATGGGCAAAAACTGGGTGAGCATAGAAACAAAAGATCATTGCATGATTTATAGATTGTCCTTGAGAAGAGCCATGACAGAACTTAATACAACCCACCTCCTACCTCGCACTCACCCCCACCACTGCACCCCAGAGCTGTAGATACTCCTTTCTCAGTCTCTGCTCCTGTCTATTTTTATCTGTGGCTCCTCCTCCACTACAGCAGACTATTTTCATTCCCAATCCCTCCATCACTGAAGCTCTTCTTCTCCTCTCTTCTCTTCTCTTCTCTTCTCTTCTCTTCTCTTCTCAGCAGAGGCATCCATAAAAGAGGATGAGAAGAGGGAAGGATATTGAAGAAGAAGTTATCTTGTGTGTTTCTGACCTTTGCTGAAATGAAACAAGCTGTTGTTTTTTCTCCCTGTCTATCTAATTTCCTTTTTACCTTGTGATCCACTTTCAGCCGCCTCTCTCTTTCTTTCTCTCTCATTTAGCCTCCTCCCTACATCTCGCAATCTCTTACCATTCATTCACCAGCTCAGAGAGCATCACAGACACACATCCGCATATACCAGTGACTCTTAGGCTGTAAATATTAGCCATCTGACTGGATCAGTTATGCTCTCTTTGCAGGTTTTTAGGGGAATCAGGATTCTCCACTTTTCTTCTCTAACCAAGCTATCCTGTCCTCTTTTTATTCTATTTCACTCCTTCTGTGTTTCTCTCAAAGCTTCGTTCTAATTTTGGAAACATGGAACCTCAGGGAGTGCTCTCCCAAAGCTATTTACATCCTTGCTGTTCTTCTTCCCCTTCATACTCCCCCTCCTCTTCTCTCCCTGGTGTCAGCCAGGAGGCATACAGTGAGAAGACTCTTTGATGTTACGGAGCTGGGGGATTTCTGCTTCTTCTTCGACTGGGATTTATTTTGTTCTTTAGGGTACGAAATCGCTCATAAGGATGGGGATTACTCAGTAGCAGCTGGTTTCCTTCTGTTATGATTTTTGACCCCACACCACCATTGCAACAGAAGAAACAAACTTTCCTTCCTAAGCTGAAACGTACCTCACAAAGTGCAAAAGCCAATGTTAGTGTTTTCTGGAACCAGCAGAAGACTTGGAGTAATCTATGCAAGCCTGGTCTTTTCTTATTTTATGTGGATTCTCCAGAGTAATTTGACAAGGCAGTTTAGACATAATTCAGTATTTTTTCCACAATAAATGGCAGATGCAGTCCTTCCTAAACTATGCTGGCATTTCTAAGAGCTAACTCTTTTTTTTTCCTTCATAAACTTAAGTTAGCAGCAGCTTTTGTTTTGGCATACTGTTTCATCCCACCATGTCAGGATTGTGCACAATGCTGCAGACAATCTACAAGACTGAGTCCTGCTTTTTCTCTGCCAGAACTGACAGCCACCACCAGCCTCTGGAGCTCCTGAGTGGCAACAGGAGCTCTGGTGCTGACATGACCTCTGCTGGTGAGTCATCCCGGGAAAGCAGAGGTGGGGCTGAGTGGGATGCTATAGTTTGATGGATTGTTTTTTCTTTCTGTAAGCAAGCTATTAAGGTGTGGATTTAGGAAGTGCTTGGTAGTTTTGTTGATGGAATAAGATATGATGACGGAGATATAGTGCTCTAAAGGGAAATAGGAAATTTGAAGGGGTGCAGTGGGAGGAAAGCCGTAAGGCTAATATGAAGTGTGGAGGAGACAGGTGCTTGTTACTGTAGTTTGGAGAGTTTATTAACATGAACAGCAATCACAATTTGTTGGACGGTGAGGTTGACAGTGCCTTAATATTATTATTAGTATTAATAGCCCTTGAAGCGTTTCACAATTTGTCATGTTATAACCAAAGATAGTGTATGCCAGTGTATGCTATTGGGGTTTTAGTACATAAAAATGATTTACAGTTAGAAATTGTGAGTATGATGTGCATTTGGTTCCGCCCTTTCCTCTGACACCCCAAAATTTAATCCAGTGCAACTAGTTGCTTTCAGGAGTCACCTAATTTGTATGTGTAAACAGTATGTGTTAAGAGAAAATTAACATTGCATAAAACCCTAAGCACACCATTTCCGCAGTAAAACGTAGTGGCAATATCATGCATGTCAAATGTGTGTATTCTTTTGTAGGACCAGGGAAGCTGGTCAGAGATTGCGGGAAGATGGATGAAGCAAAATACAGGGCAATCTTTGAAGAAATCCTGTCAGTGACTGCAAAAGACACACATTCCCTAAAAATACAGCCAAAGCTACAATGGAATTTTTTGAATTAATGGAAATTCATGTGTTGAAATGGTCCAGTTATAGTCCAGACCTAAATCCACATCGCTGTTTGCCAACTGCCAGAAATTGGCAAAGAAGAAGCTATAGGGGTCCTTGAACGCAGGTTGCTAAGTTAATATCTTAGGAGCTTATGGGAAATTATCAAAGAGTGCATGGAAGCTGTGGCAGAAGCTGTGGCAGAAACAATATAAGATGTAAAAGAAGAACAACAACTTAAGTTAAAGGTTAAGCAAATTGCCATGCCTGTCACAAGCTCAACAAGGAGAGCAGAATTATACCACGTTGCACAGACCCAGCTCGACTGTGACATTCAAAGTGTATTCACTGTTGGTACCTACATCGGATTGCTCTTTTCTGTTCAGCATATGATTTCATGGGCATATGAATAATTGATCAGTGGTTAAAAAAACTCTAGTATTAATTAAATGTTAAATAAAGATGATCCACACTCCTCCCTGGGCCTCCTCCCAGCCCAGGACATGGCCCAGGACACGCTGGAGGGACTATGTCTCTCGGCTGGCCTGGGAACGCCTTGGGCTCCCCCCGGAGGAGCTGGAGGCGGTGTCTGGGGAGAGGGACGTCTGGGCGTCTCTGCTGGGTCTGCTGCCCCCGCGACCCGGTCCCAGATAAAGCGGAAGACGACAAGTACGATAAAGATGAAAGAAAATATTTAAAATGTTCGGACCCCAAAGTGTTTGGATGAGGGAGGAAGTGGACCTCCTGCTATTTTAATTGGGGAGTCCTGCAATAGAGAATCTTTGACAAAATCTGAAAGTAAGTGGGCTTTATTTATGAACTCAGTGGCTTCTAAATTGGTTGCACTGGATTATAATCACAACATTACAGCTGCTTATGTGCACACCATTAGAAAAAGTGTGTGTTTGTATGCGTGGATTTTAACTGTGGACTCAGTTTACTGTCAAGTTAAAGCAGTGCTCTCGTATAAAGTTCAAAAGGAGGTATAAATATATGGCCTTCATTAAATACAGTTCAGGGAAAATGTTTGAAACTTAGTGAATGTTTTGTGTCAGTTTGTAATTAATCTTAATAAATAACTTACAAAAAAAGTGGTGGAATTAAATAAGGATACAGTTTTTTCCAGCGTTTTTTAGATACATAACTAAATGGGTGAAGTTGGAGTTATGTAGTTGTTTTGTTTGTTTTGCTTTACTTAGATTGTCCTTTTGTCGTATTTTATAATATTTTCTTTTTCCTTGTCCCCCAAAATACACTATTTACAAGTAATTAGGAATATTCGGCTTTCAGGTGAAATTTCAGGATGGGCCTAAAATGCACAATAACCTAGCAAACTTAATGTGACCTTCTCTAAACTTTTGAATGCACATGTCTAACTGTTCAATTTTTCAGTACTTTTTGCACAGCTGGCTGTTCTCTAACAAGGAGCTTAGGGGCAAAAATCACAACAGGTCTTTGGTTCATGAATCGACCAATCTATTCAAACACAGCCGCTAGCTTACATACAGGTCCTTCTCAAAATATTAGCATATTGTGATAAAGTTAATTATTTTCCATAATGTCATGATGAAAATTTAACATTCATATATTTTAGAATGAATGAATGAATGAATGAATGAATGAATATTTTAGATTCATTGCACACTAACTGAAATATTTCAGGTATTTTATTGTCTTAATACGGATGATTTTGGCATACAGCTCATGAAAACCCAAAATTCCTATCTCACAAAATTAGCATATTTCATCCGACCAATAAAAGATAAGTGTTTTTAATACAAAAAACGTCAACCTTCAAATAATCATGTACAGTTATGCACTCAATACTTGGTCGGGAATCCTTTTGCAGAAATGACTGCTTCAATGCGGCGTGGCATGGAGGCAATCAGCCTGTGGCACTGCTGAGGTCTTATGGAGGCCCGGGATGCTTCGATAGCGGCCTTTAGCTCATCCAGAGTGTTGGGTCTTGAGTCTCTCAACGTTCTCTTCACAATATCCCACATATTCTCTATGGGGTTCAGGTCAGGAGAATTGGCAGGCCAATTGAGCACAGTGATACCATGGTCAGTAAACCATTTACCAGTGGTTTTGGCAGTGTGAGCAGGTGCCAGGTTGTGCTGAAAAAATGAAATCTTCATTTCCATAAAGCTTTTCAGCAGATGGAAGCATGAAGTGCTCCAAAATCTCCTGATAGCTAGCTGCATTGACCCTGCTCTTGATAAAACACAGTGGACCAACACCAGCAGCTGACACAGCACCCCAGACCATCACTGACTGTGGGTACTTGACACTGGACTTCTGGCATTTTGGCATTTCCTTCTCCCCAGTCTTCCTCCAGACTCTGGCACCTTGATTTCCGAATGACATGCAGAATTTGCTTTCATCCGAAAAAAGTACTTTGGACCACTGAGCAACAGTCCAGTGCTGCTTCTCTGTAGCCCAGGTCAGGCGCTTCTGCCGCTGTTTCTGGTTCAAAAGTGGCTTGACCTGGGGAATGCGGCACCTGTAGCCCATTTCCTGCACACGCCTGTGCACGGTGCCTCTGGATGTTTCTACTCCAGACTCAGTCCACTGCTTCCGCAGGTCCCCCAAGGTCTGGAATCGGCCCTTCTCCACAATCTTCCTCAGGGTCCGGTCGCCTCTTCTCGTTATGCAGCATTTTCTGCCACACTTTTTCCTTCCCACAGACTTCCCACTGAGGTGCCTTGATACAGCATTCTGGGAACAGCCTATTCGTTCAGAAAGGTTTTTCTGTGTCTTACCCTCTTGCTTGAGGGTGTCAATAGTGGCCTTCAGGACAGCAGTCAGGTCGGCAGTCTTACCCGTGATTGGGGTTTTGAGTGATGAACCAGGCTGGGAGATTTAAAGGCCTCAGGAATCTTTTGCAGGTGTTTAGAGTTAACCCGTTGATTCAGATGATTAGGTTCATAGCTCGTTTAGAGACCCTTTTAATGATATGCTAATTTTGTGAGATAGGAATTTTGGGTTTTCATGAGCTGTATGCCAAAATCATCCGTATTAAGACAATAAAATACCTGAAATATTTCAGTTAGTGTGCAATGAATCTAAAATATATGAATGTTAAATTTTCATCATGACATTATGGAAAATAATGAACTTTATCACAATATGCTAATATTTTGAGAAGGACCTGTAGTACAATAACTTCAACGTTCAATGATCATTTTTAAACATTTACAATGATACTTTCTAAATAATATTAAGATATACATTTTTCAACAATAAATCCTAGTGAATATGGCCAATATATTAACATATTAACCTTTTCTTAACCTTTCTGTCATTCAAGGATGATTTCTACCTTGATTAAGAGTTCAGTTTCTATAAATCTCACTATGTTTTATATTTCATGTGGCATTTCTCACATCTGATATTGTCATAGCAATATTGCATATAATAACAATCATTAGATTTGCTAATAACATGCAGGCCTACATACAATCCTTTGTATAGGAAGTGACACTGCAGGGAAGTTTTATTACAGTTTTCTGTATTTGAGGGAACTGAAACAGCGCTATCATCATAAATGAAATTAAATAATTTACTTTTGATGTTTATAAATGAATTTCCTGAAAACATGTTATTCAAAAGTTTCTAAAAGAGCTTTAAATTATGTCAACAATACCAGAATGAAGACAATCGTTGTCACCCCAGCAGGCTAAACAGAAGCATAAGCTTTTAAACGTGCACCCGAAACTTAATTGTAGGGTTATTTTTGAGCTGTTGCTGTCACATTACATTTATCTACAATCACAAAGCCACATCAGTAGATCTTCCTGTGCTACTTTACTATTAAAAAACCCCAAATGCCTATTGGCACTTTTATCTTTTATTCAGGATTGTCTCCAACAATGCACAATATCCAGCACCATGTCCCCCTGATTGTTACATGTATTTTTTCTAAGAACGTAACACTTTGTAGACGAAACTGCTGCCTTCTGGAAAACTGTTACCAAATGGAATTAATCTATTATCTCAGACCACTTAAAATACATGAAGCACAATTTACATTTAGAGATACTTTTATTCTTTGCTTGCCTTTCTAATACAACCCCTGGCAAAAATGATGGAATCACCAGTCTCTGAGGATGTTCCTTTAGTTGTTGAATTTTGTAGAAAAAAAAAACAGATCACAGACATGACAAAAAACTAAAGGCATTTCAAATGGCAACTTTCTGGCTTTAAGAAATACTAAAAGAAATCACGAAAAATAATTGTGGTAGCCAGTAACAGTTACGTTTTTAGAACAAGCACAGGGAATAAATTATGGAATCACTCAATTTTGAGGAAAAAAATATGGAATCATGAAAAACAAACAAACAAAATAAGACTCCAACACATCACTAGTACTTTGTTGCACCACCTCTGGCCTTTATAACTGCTTGCAGTCTATGAGGCATTGACTTAATGAGTGACAAACGGTACTCTTCACCAATCTGACTCCAGCTTTCTCTGATTGCTGTTGCCAGATCAACTTTGTAGGTTGGAGCCTCATCATGGACCATTTTCTTTAACTTCCACCACAGATTTTCAATGGGATTGAGATCCGGACTGTTTGCAGGCCATGACATTGACCTTATGTGTTTTTCTTCAAGGAATGTTTTCCCAGTTTTTGATCTATAGCAAGATGCATTATAATCTTGAAAAATGATGTCATCATCCCCAAACATCCTGTCGATAGATGGGATAAGAAAAGTGTCCAAAATGTCAATGTAAACCTGTGCATTTATTGAAGATGTAATGACAGCCATATTCAATTCAATTCAATTCAAAAATACTTTATTAATCCCAAAGGGAAATTAAATGTTGTTATAGCTCATATTATGAAGGTTTCCTCAAAGAGCCGTTGTAGATGCTGATGGCTGTGGGCAGGAAGGATCTCCTGTAGCGCTCCGTCTTACAGCAGATCTGAAGAAGCCTCTGACTGAAGACACTCTTTTATATGCCCAGTGCTTTTACCTGACACGCAACCCCATATCATCAATGACTGTGGAAATTTGCATGTTTTCTTCAGACAGTCGTCTGCATAAATCTCTTTGGAACGGCACCAAAGAAAAGTTCCAGCATCATCACCTTGCCCAATGCAGATTCGAGATTCATCACTGAATATGACTTTCATCCAGTCATCCACATTCCACAATTGCCTTTCCTTAGCCCATTGTAACCTTGTTTTTTTCTGTTTAGATGTTAGTGATGGCTTCCTTTTAGCTTTTCTGTATGTAAATCCCATTTCCTTTAGGCGGCTTCTTACAGTTCGGTCACAGACGTTGACTCCAGTTTCCTCCCATTTGTTCCTCATTTGTTTTGTTGTACATTTTCTGTTTTCAAGGCATATTGCCTTAAGTTTTCTGTCTTGACGCTTTGATGTCTTCCTTGGTCTACCAGTATGCTTGCCTTTAACCAGCTCCCCATGTTGTTTGTACTTGGTCCAGGTTTTAGACACAGCTGACTGTGAACAACCAACATCTTGTGCAACACTGCGTGATGATTTACCCTCTTTAAGGAGTTTGATAATCCTCTCCTTTTTTTCAAGTGACATCTCTGGTGTTGGAGCCATGATTCATGTCAGTCCTCTTGTTGCAGCAGCTCTTCAAGGTGTGATCACTCCTTTTTACCTGGACACTAATGAGCAGATCTGTTATTGTTTGTAATAACAATTTGCAGGGTGATTCCATATTTTTTTTCCTCAAAATATAGTGATTCCATAATTTATTCCCCACAATTATCTTTCGTGATTTCTTTTAGTATTTCTTAAAGCCAGAAAGTTGCCATTTGAAATGCCTTTAGTTTTTTGTCATGTCTGTGATCTGTTTTTTTTTCCTTCAAGATTCAACAACTGAAGGAACATCCTCAGAGACTGGTGATTCCATCATTTTTGCCAGGGGTTGTATAAAAGAGAACTAAAAAAGATGTGTACTTTTTTTTTTTCACGTTATTTATTGAATGCTTTTTTGCACATTAACAGATATACAGTAGTTGCGTAACACAAAAGAAAAGAAAGCAAGTTAGGGAAAAACACTACTGCATGTGGAAATCCCACATTACCCACCCCACTACCCTAAAAAGCCACCCAGCCCAAACAAACCGGCGTGATAAAAAAAAAAAGCAGGGACGAATGGAAATAAGTAAAAAGCAATTAAATATATTATGTATAAATAAGCTGGGGGAAAGAAAAGTCTCTACTCAACCTATCAGTTATAGACAAGACACTGTGCACGCATCAAGAACGGGTTCTATGTGGAGTTGAATACTTACACTGAGCCCTTGAGGGAGAACCTTAATTTCTCAAGCTTCAGATTGTAGAGCACTTCCCGAACCCATCGGAAGTGTGAAGGGGGACATGCCTGCTTCCAACTATGCAGAAGTAACCTGCGGGCCAACAAAGTTGAAAATGAAATAACATGCTTAAAAATTCTGCACAAGTCTGTATTGGGGAGCAAATCAAAAATAGCAGTCAGAGGATTTGGATCAATGATGCTTTCATAGGTCATGCCCAACGTGGTGAAAATATTAGACCAAAATGACCTCAGCTTTGTGCAAGACCAAAACAGTGACATCTGGGACAGGCCTCACTAATGGAAGGATACATTTTTGCAAGTCTGGCATTCGTACAGTGGACACTATATAGAACTTTGCACTGAATCCACCCATGTCTAGCACATATGGATGATAAGTGAACCATAGATAAGGCTGAATACCATTGCTGGTCTGTCAACTGGACGAAAACCTTTTCAGTATCAAGGGAGACCACAACCTTAGGCACACTAGAGTTAGATGAATGGATGATATCAAGGAGGCGTCTCGTATTATGTGAATAATTCGTCCTGGCATAAAGCCAGTTTGGTCAGGAGCAATGAGAAGTGAAAAAACATGTCGCAGGCACGAAGCTAGGACCTTGGCAAGAACTTTGTAATCAGATATAGGCCTGTAGCTGCTACAGAGCAATGGGCCTTTGTCCTTCAAGAGGAGAGAAACGGTGGACTCCGATAAGCTGCCTGGGAGATGACTGCAGGCAAAGGCGTCATTGTACACGTCTCATAGCAGCGGAGCTAACAAGTCAGGAAAGGCCTTATTATATTCGGCTGCAAAGCCGTCATGTCCGGGCGACTAGCCCGTCTGAAGTGTACCAATGGCCTCCGGACGTCAGCCATAGTAATGAGGCCCCCCAAGCTCTCAGCAGCACCACTATCTATTTGAGGAAAGGTGATCTTATCAAGCACATTATCTGGGGAGAGAGGATGGTCCGAGGTGTACAAGGTGGAGAAGAACCCTGCAAAGTTCTCCTTTATCTCCCTGGGGTAAGTAAGAGTGACCCCAGTAGAAGATTTGACTGCAGGTATTATCCTAGAAGCAGCCTTGGCCCTAGCCTGGCAAGAGAGCAGCCAACCAGCCAGATCACCGGATTCCTAGTAATTTTGTTTAGACCAAAGCAGCACTGTTTTTACCCTTGCTGTTGAAATAAGATCGAGCTCTGTCTGCAAACTGACGCGCTCCTTATAAAGATTAGGATCAGGATCGGACGCATATTGTCCATTGACAGCTTTTGTATCCCTTAGGAGCTGCGCAATTTGTGAAGCATCCGCCTTCTTCCGATGAGAGGAGAAGGATATAAGTTGGTCACGAACGTAGGCCTTCGAAACCTCCCAGAGAGTACTCCTACTTGTGCCAGGCAGGTTGTTCAGCCTAAGAAATAATAACATTTGAGATTGTAAGAACTGTCTGTATTCTTCCTCCGCTAAGAAGGAAGAATTAAATCTCCATATTTTACAAGGATTAGTTTGAGTGAATTAAGCCAAATCAAGAGAGGCGGGAGCATGGTCCGAAAAAGCAATAGTGTGATACTCTGCATTAAGAGTGTTAGAAAACGGCCTGCTGTCCAAAAGGAAAAAACAATATGAGAGTAGGTGTGGTGAACGTTGGAAAAAAAGGAGAAAGCTTTAGTCACAGGAAAAGTACAACTCCAAGGATCAATCAGGTCGAACAGCTGCGTAAGAGTCAGTAGGGTCTTAGCCAATTTGGGCAGAGGGGCAGCCCTTAATGATGACCTATCCAGTGATGGGTTCTGCACAAAATTAAATCACCACCCATGATTAGTCACTTTCCAGATCATGGAAGAAAGCAAACAGTCTATAGACACAAATTTGTCATCATCCCAATTGGGACCATAAACACACACCAATAATATGGGGACATCTCTATTAGACCCAGAGACCATGACAAATCTGCTACTGGGATCAGAAATCGATGCTGGAACTAAAGGGATATTCTTATGGATCACGATGGCCTTACCCCTAGCAGCAACGTTAAAAGAGGAGTGAAAAACCTGCCCAATCCACCTTCTCTTAAGTTTCACCACCTCCCTGTTTCACAGATGTGTTTCTTGAATGAAGTATATGTCGCCCTTTAGTTGGTGTAAGTAGGCCATAACCCTTCCTAGTTTCAAGGCACTCCCCAACCCCTTCACATTCCAAGAGATAAACCTTAACTTACCACCAGTGTTTGACACTACCTCAGAACCAATTACTTGGAAGGTTCGAGGGGATAGGGGCAGCAGCGAAGGCTTGCGCCAAAGGGAGAGACGTAGCACCACAGCTGAACCGAGAAGGGAGGAACGAGAGAGAGAAAGAGTGAGAGCGAAAAAACCCCCACACACAATCCCACACACTTTCCCACACACCAGTAAAGACTACAGGTTAAAGAAAAAAAATGTTGACTGTCCATTGCATTAATGTGTTATTAGTAACAGCAAACAAATTTTGTTGCTCACAACATTATCAAGTCCCCAATTGGCACAGCCTGTAGCCATAGGTTATAGTAGTAGCTAAGTCAAATAAACCGGAGTATAGCAACAAAGGAGGGTTATATTAATTTTGCAGAGTACAAATATATAAACCTAAAGGAACACAGCGCAGTGGTAGTAGCTAATTACTTGGTCACAAAAACAGCTATGTAGTGCAGTGTGAATACACTAAAACCTTGGCTCAAGCATACTTCCCACCGCCAAAAATCAGGTCTCAATAAACCTCAGCCATTCAACAACCCCAAAGTGCCGGTTAAACAGAACAAAATTAGTAGTTATATTACAAGATGAAAACTGACAAGCTACAATTAGTCCTCAATCAGCTCAGGGTCTGTGTTCATCTGGTTGGAACAGGAAGTGATGAACTCCTTGGCTGCTTCACCGAAGGCAGAAACTTCCCTGAGTCATCTTCACCTACGATAAACAATTTGGCTGGAAAACGTAGAGCTGGCTTGCGACCCATACTGTACAGCTGTTTCATGACATCACGGTGAGCGGTCCGCTGCTCCAGCACTTCTGGGCTGTAGTCTTAAAAGATGTGGATAGGAAGATCTTGCAAAGGTCCTGGTGTGGGGACCAGAGTATAGTGGGCCCTGTCCAGTTCAGGCGCTGAAGTTAAAGTCTCATCTCCATGTACCTCAAAGAGCCGCTTGGAGAAGAAGACTGTAGGCTGAGGGCCCTCAACACCTGCTGGAAGTCCCACAGTGTGCACGTTATTGTGACTGCTTCTGCTCTCAAGGTCTCCCAGGTTAGCCCGGAGTTTCGCATTTCCGTTAGCACCACGGAGAGTTTGGACTGCACCTCACGGCACTCGCCATCAACCAAATCCGCAAACTCCTCCAGCTTGGTAATGCGTTGGTGGTGGTCGCTAACGGTGGCCTGAAAATTGTCCAACTTAGCTTCAAGCTTGGAATACATAGCCTTAAATCTGTTAACAGCGCTTCCCTGTGCTCAGCTAGCTTGGTTGTTAGCAGCGCCACCAAGAGCTAGAGGCGTCATCCTGCTCATCCTGTTCCCTCTTTGATTTTTTTAGACATATTCAAGCAGAAATCCTTTACACAGCACGAACTAAAGCAAATATGTTTCAATAATAGGGGTGAAAACGAAGCATTGACCAAGTAGAAGTTGTAAAGTCGGGGAGCGCGGACTAGTGTGACTACTCCATCGGGTTGCTCACCGAAAGTGGCTCTGGCTCATATTTTTGTGCAACATACAGTGTCTTGCAAAATTGTTTTTGCCCCTTGAACTTTTCATTATTTCCTAAATTGATTTAGGTTGTGATGTTGGCCAGGCCATTCTAACACATATCCAAGGGTGTAATTAGTGTGTGTGTGATTTTCTTTTATTTTCATTTGCATCAAAATAACATCATCATCTGGTAATGTAACTCCTCCTCCTCCTCCCAAAAACTTTCTTCACCGCTTTCTTCACCAAGCATTCACTGGTTGCTGTACTTTTGATTTAGTCACTGGTGAGAGTAGTTGTACTCTCAAAAAAGTGGACAGACAATGATTTTTCACTGTTGGTTGACAACACCTTGTAAAAAAAGTGAAAATCAAAATGAGGTAAATATATTTGTATTTTCAAGTTACTTTTCTCTATGCCGCTCGCACACGCCTGTACCCGCTGACACACTGATTTCGGTGACTGTAGACTAGCTTCGAAATACAGTGGTACCCAGGTGCTTTGTTAGACCTGTAACCTGGACCTCTGGGGCTGAAGCTCCAGATGTTTTCAGAACACCCCCAAATCTCATGAAAGAAGACATTTAGGAGTTTATGTCTGTTCAAAAGATGCTTCAAGCCCCAAAATGACAGACTTCACATTTTTATTAAAAACAATCTGATTTGTTTCTATTTTGTTCCACGCGGTACCGTGACTGCACAACTACGCGCACAGGCTCAGGCGGACTGGCAATTTGTCCATTCTGTGCGGTCCAGGAGCGTCGGCCTGCCTCATTAATCACCCAAAAGTTACAATAGGGGAGACGGCTCATTTCAGAGCAGCCGCGGAGCCAACCAGAGAGAGGGAGCCTGGTGGCTGTGTGCATCCAGGAACAGGTGGAAGCAGAGCGGCTTAACCCAGACTGAAGTTAGCGTTAAACCTGAGGGCTGGCTTAGAATAAGCTAATTGTAAGCTAGCGCTAATCACTGATTCACCCAGCAAGACATGAGGTGGAGGTTCACTAATGAGCATCATCAGGGTCATGATGAGGGATTTTCACCTGAGCTACAGGTGAAGTTAAATGGTCTGGCCGTGATAGAAAACAGTAGGAACCCTCTCTGTGAGTTTATAGCTGGATCTCCATCATGATATGAAAAATATCTAATCTTTGGTCAAAAGGTTCATAAAAGAAGGAACATAGCATAATTCCAATAAATAAATGTGTTTTTAGGGAGTTACCATTCCATTAAAATCTGAAAATCAATTTTATAACATTTTTCTTTTTAGAAATGTCAGAAATTATGACAATGGAGCCTCAGATGTGAGAGAGAGAGTGAGAGAGTAAAATGTAAAAAAATAATTTACATAGATGAGAAAAGAAGCACATTTATTTGAGCCACAGTCAACATAGTTTCTCTGAGTTTAAGAACAACTTTTGTTGGATGGACTGAGCAGAAAGTTTTTTCTAAATATCACAAAATGTGGCATTATCTGCTTTTGCCAAATGTTTTTTTGATCAGTTATAAACTGTTAATCTTCATCCTTCACATAAACTACTAACAAAAAATTAAAATTAAGACAAATTATTGTGAAGCTTTTGAAACACCACAATGCAGCATTCATTAATATGAACGTGCTCTAAAAAAGTTAAATATTAGGTTCTGAAGAAAACAGGACAGTTAGGTAAATCACAGTAAAAGCATTAGAATGAATTTCTAAAACAATAACGCAAAATTAGCCTGACTCCTTTTACAAAAGTAAATGATTCAATAAATAAACAACTAGGCAGAGAACTTAACCCCCCCAATGCTCGACCCATAGTTACATCCTTGCACATAACTATGCTTTGATGTACATCATTCCACTGTAGGTCTGGCTGGTCGTTTTTCTGCTGGAACGTGAACCTCTCCCAGTCTTTTGCAGCTTATGAGCTCTTCTCAACTCTGATCATACTGAAGAAAAACATCCGAATAGCAAAATGCTGCCACCACCATATTTCAACAAGGAAATGGAATTTTCAGGGTGATGTGCAGTTATAGTTTTCCTCCACGCATAATGTTATAATATCACTGCATATCACCCTAAAAACACCTTCCCCACAGAACAGCGACAACAGTGTTTTTAGTAAATTGAAGTACATTGAAGCTTACGTTTAACTTTATAAAATGATTAAAAGTTCCTAGTGGGCCGTGTGTGCTTGGGGTTGGTGGTCTTCACTGTGCCCCTACAGATGTATGAAAGGATGTGTGCTGTTGCTGTGGCATTGGCTCGGTGGGAACCATGGCTTGGCTTGGCTCTGTCGTTTTTGCTTGGCTGTCATGTATGTTGATGGTTCTTTCTTTTTTCTTTTCTTCTTATTTATATAGCGCTTTTCAGCAACAAGGCACTCAAGGTGCTGTACATAAGGAAAAACATGATGATACAGAAAATCAAACAATACAGGTAATTAAAAAAAGACAGAATAGAATTATGGATAAGAAAATGAAAGGAAAATTGGACTGAAAACGTAACTAATAATGTTTAGATGGCACAGTCAAAGGCCACTCTAAACAAATAAGTTTTTAATCTTGATTTAAAGCAACTTAGGGTTTTGGCGCTTTTACAGTTTTCTGGGAGTTTATTCCAGATTAGTGGAGCATAAGAACTAAAAGCTGCTTCTCCATGTTTGGTTCTTGGTATGCAGAGTAGATTTGAGCCAGAAGACCTGAGAGGTCTGGCTGGTTGATACACTGACAACAAGTCAGTAATGTATTTTGGTGCTAAGCCATTCAGTGATTTATAGACTAACAGAAGTATTTTAAAGTCTATTCTCTGAGCTACAGGGAGCCAGTGTAAGGACTTTAGAACCGGGGTGATGTGCTCCACTTTCTTAGTTCTAGTGAGGACGCGGGCAGCAGAGTTCTGGATCAACTGCGGCTGTCTGGTCCACTTTTTAGGCAGACCTTTGAAGACACCGTTGCAGTAATCAATTCTACTAAAGATGAACGCATGAATTAGTTTTTCAAAATCCTGCTGAGACGTTAGTCCTTTAATCCTGGAGATGTTTTTTAGGTGATAGAAGGCCGACCTTGTTACTGTCTATATGTGCCTCTGAAGGTTCAGGACTGAGTCCATCACTACACCCAGGTTTGGAGCCTGACTCGTGGTTTCTAGCTGTACCGGTCCTTCTCAAAAAATTAGCATATTGTGATAAAGTTCATTATTTTCCATAATGTGATGATGAAAATTTAACATTCATATATTTTAGATTCATTGCACACTAACTGAAATATTTCAGGTATTTTATTGTCTTAATACGGATGATTTTGGCATACAGCTCATGAAAACCCAAAATTCCTATCTCACAAAATTAGCATATCATTAAAAGGGTCTCTAAACGAGCTATGAACCTAATCATCTGAATCAACGAGTTAACTCTAAACACCTGCAAAAGATTCCTGAGGCCTTTAAAACTCCCAGCCTGGTTCATCACTCAAAACCCCAATCATGGGTAAGACTGCCGACCTGACTGCTGTCCAGAAGGCCACTATTGACACCCTCGAGCAAGAGGGTAAGACACAGAAATAAATTTCTGAACGAATAGGCTGTTCCCAGAGTGCTGTATCAAGGCACCTCAGTGGGAAGTCTGTGGGAAGGAAAAAGTGTGGCAGAAAACGCTGCACAACGAGAAGAGATGACCGGACCCTGAGGAAGATTGTGGAGAAGGGCCGATTCCAGACCTTGGGGGACCTGCGGAAGCAGTGGACTGAGTCTGGAGTAGAAACATCCAGAGGCACCGTGCACAGGCGTGTGCAGGAAATGGGCTACAGGTGCCGCATTCCCCAGGTCAAGCCACTTTTGAACCAGAAACAGCGGCAGAAGCGCCTGACCTGGGCTACAGAGAAGCAGCACTGGACTGTTGCTCAGTGGTCCAAAGTACTTTTTTCGGATGAAAGCAAATTCTGCATGTCATTCGGAAATCAAGGTGCCAGAGTCTGGAGGAAGACTGGGGAGAAGGAAATGCCAAAATGCCAGAAGTCCAGTGTCAAGTACCCACAGTCAGTGATGGTCTGGGGTGCTGTGTCAGCTGCTGGTGTTGGTCCACTGTGTTTTATCAAGAGCAGGGTCAATGCAGCTAGCTATCAGGAGATTTTGGAGCACTTCATGCTTCCATCTGCTGAAAAGCTTTATGGAGATGAAGATTTCATTTTTCAGCACGACCTGGCACCTGAAATTTTCATCATTACATTATGGAAAATAATGAACTTTATCACAATATGCTAATATTTTGAGAAGGACCTGTAGGTGTACCAAATTTCATAATTCTTGGTCAAAGCATGGCTTGGGGCTGATTTTTTTAAAATTTTCTAGGGGGCGCTGTATACGAATTAGGCCACGCCCACCTAATATGTCATCAGATCTCTGTTGGGGACTGGACTAGGATCAATCACATTGAATTTGGTGCAGATCAGATGCCCTAAAATGCACAGGAAGTCGGCCATTTTGGGTCAAAGGCCGATTTTTGCCCGTTTTTCACTTTTAGTCACCTCGAACTTTAACGAACTCCTCCTAGGCATTTTGAGCTATCGCCTTCATATTTGGTCTATATGCTGATAAGGCATGGGGGATTAAAAGTTATCAAAATCGTGAGTTTTTGGCCATGTTTAGGGGGCGTGGCCGGGCCACGAACTTGGCGTTCGCGCTGAAAGTTAAAAATTGCAATAACTTTCCCAAAAAAATTCCAAATCACACCAAAGTTGGCATGAAGGAGGACATTCGGGTTCCCGACAATCCTGTGGGGTCATATTGTGACATCATCAAAGCCACGCCCCCTCAGAACCGGAAGTCACTTTTTTCACTTGGAAAGTTGCCTCTCTGACCCTCTTGACCCAATCAACTTGAAAGTGTTTCAGAAGACAGATAACTAGTGGGTCTAACTTCGTTTGAGGCACAGTGACTTTTCATAAAAGGGCGTGGCCTTTTATCATCAATTAACTGTGTCAAAATGTCCATCATTAACTCATGATCATGTATACTACATTTCAAGTGGATCCAATGATGTATGAGGGAGATATAGTCCTTGAAGTGTCCTAGGGGGCGCTATTGATCCAAATTTAAATGTAATCCAATAGAGCTGTTTGGGGGCTGACAAAGATCAAGAATATTCAGTTTGGAGTGAATCGGACCATGCATGTGTAATTTAGAGGCAAACGTATGGCCGTGGCGTGACATCATAATACGGCACGCCATCATAGCCACACTCTCCAGCTAAAGCAGTAAGTACTGGCGACTGTCTAAGACCATCATGTTATCTGTTACTTGGGACAGTTTCACATTGATTAGGTGAAGAACATCAAACACTGATTCAGTAAAGGAAAACGGGACACTTTCTGTTGTCAAGGGGCGGGGCTTCGATGATGTCAGCATCTGATCAGTGAATATTGTTGAGGCCTAGAGGCAGATCAATCCCAGAAGGTTTCATTTGTCTGTGACTTTCCTTGTAGGAGCTATATCAATGTAGTGTTTTATGGCAAGAAGTCATATTTTGAGACGTGGCCACGCCCACACGCTTTCATGTATCAAAAAGCTTTTGATAACTTTTGATCCCCAATCCCTTAAGAGTATACTGAGTGATTTTCACGTCTCTGTCAAAAGCTGTAGGAGGAGTTCGCTCAGATATGCGGGTTAGAAACGGCCAAAACAGGGTCAAAATGGCAACTTCAATCCAAAATGGCCGACTTCCTGTTGGGTTTGGACCAATGCTCCAAGAGACGTTTTTGTAGGTCCTAAGAAGTGACATATGTGTACCGAATTTCACAATCCTCGGTCAAAGCATGGCTTGGGGCTGATTTTTTGAAATATTCTAGGGGGGGCTGTGGACGAATTAGGCCACGCCCACCGAATATGTCATCAGATCTTTGTGGGGGACTGGACAAGGATCAATCACATTGAATGTGATGCAGATCAGATGATCTATGTGGAAATTAGAGGCAAACGTATGGCCATGGCGTGACGTCTGAATTCGTGGCGCTGCCACGGCCACGCCCTTTTATGAAAAGGCAATGTGCCTCAAACGAAGTTAGACCCACTAGTTATCTGTCTTCTGACACACTTTCAAGTTGATTGGGTCAAGAGGGTCAGAGAGTCAGAGAGTCACCTTTCCAAGTGAAAAAAGTGACTTCCGGTTCTGAGGGGGCGTGGCTTTGAATATGTCAGCATATGACCCCATAGTATTGTCGGGAACCCGAATGTTCTCCTTCATGCCAACTTTGGTGTGATTTGGAATTTTTTTGGGAAAGTTATTGCAATTTTTCACTTTCGGCGCAAACGCCAAGTTCGTGCCCCGGCCTCGTCCCCTAAACATGGCCAAAAACTCACGATTTTGATAACTTTTAATCCCCCATCCCTTAACTGCATGTAGACCAAATATGAACCCGATAGCTCAAAATCCCTAGGAGGAGTTCGTTAAAGTTCGAGGTGAGTAAAAGTGAAAAACGGGCAATAATCGGCCTTTGACCCAAAATGGCCGACTTCCTGTGCATTTTAGGGCATACCCCCAAGAGACCTTTTTTCTTGTTTTGAGGTGCTCTAGCATTGTTCCAAATTTCAGATCTCTACGACTTACGGTTCGGGCTATCTCACGTTTGGGGCGTGGCTAAGTGGTTAGGCCACGCCCACTGATGACGACATTAAGGATCAAGACATTTCATTGGGGGACAATTTTGGGTAAAAGCGTGTGCATCTAGGGGCTTGGCAAAGTCCCCATATTGCCCCGCAAAGACGCAACGGAAAAAAGAATAATAAGAATTTGAGCGATTACAATAGGCCCTTGCAGTTTTCCTGCTCGGGCCTAATAAGAAACATAGCGATTACAATAGGCCCTTGCAGTTTTCCTGCTCGGGCCTAGTAAGAATTCAAGCGATTACAATAGGCCCTTGCAGTTTTCCTGCTCGGGCCTAATAATAAGAATTCGAGCGATTACAATAGGCCCTTGCAGTTTTCCTGCTCGGGCCTAAATAAAAATAGTACTGTACCACCTGTAAAAGAGAAAATCATTAAAAACATGCATGCATCATATTATGCGTCCATGAATTCACACTCTGAGTCCTCATCCTGGTTATAGTCAATTTGCAACAGTGGCATCGTTATCTTTGGATCCCTCTGCTCAATTGCAGAGGTGATGAGGCGCACCATCAGAGAACGAATGCATGGCACACAACAACATCCACAGGTCACCATTATAGCTACAAATACTGCAATAGAAATCATCAAAGACATTATCAAACCCTTCCAGTGTCCAAATATGCCTGCCATCCACTCCTCCATGGGTTGTCCTTTCCGTGACCTGGAATGGACCGGTCCACCTTGGCTCTGACCACTTTCTTTTGATGACTTTCAGGAGGACCCACTCGGCTTCCGATGTGGTGGTTCCGATCCTGGTCTCTGGTTCTGCTGGGATCTGTTTGGAGAAAGCTGTAACAAGACTGTGGAGAGATCTGTAATAATCACGATGAGACATAGATTGTTCACACTCAGTGAGAAACGGTAACCTTGTTTGTGGACCTGGGAATGGCCTCCCTGTTTGCAGCTCGTGTGGGGTTAAACCATGTTTCTGATTTATAGAACTCCGTACAGACATCAGAGCTAATGGTAAGGGGGTAACCCAATTCCTTTTGGACTGTGCACAGATCTTAGCCAATTTGGTTTAAAGGGTTAGATTCATTCTTTCAACCTTCCCCTGTGTTAGGTATTAATTAGTCAACTCAGAGGCAAGAACGACACAGAGTCAGTTTTTTACTTGCGGCAAGGGTAGCTCTGCAGTACAGACCACAAAGTATTAGCACCCCTCCCTCTCCATCTACACATGCTGGCTCACACACAGCTCAACAAACATTCAGGGTGTGTGTGTGTGGGGTCAGAAAGGCCAGGGCCCACGCGTCCCGGTCCCAAGCAGAGAGAGAGAGGGAGTGAGGACTCGTACCAGTCGCTAGATGTTACTGATAAAAGCATAACTCACTCTTGTCTCCATCTCCCTTCCTGTGGCATGTAAGGAAGGAAAAGCACTTAGAGCTGACATGAGTGATAAACAATACAAAAGTTTTCAAACCCCAACACCCTGTGACTGTGGATGTCCAGACATTTTTCCACTTCCTTGAGTTCCTCATTTTTTAAACCGTTGTCAGACCTTATTTTAGCTGGGAAACCGTGTCTAGGGATATAATGATTTATCAAACACTTTACCACAGATTTGCTGTGTTCCTTTTTGTAGGCCACGCCTCCAGCCATCCAGTAAATGCATCCACACACACCAACAGATATCTGAACACATTTACTCTCTCAGTCATGTCTGTATAATCAATGATAACCTCTTTTCCTGCTATTGGGTCTACTGGGAACTTTCCAGGTGCTGGCTTCAAGGTTGGTCTGGCATTGAACTGCCTGCACATCTCACATGAATTAATCCAATGCACTGCCATTGGTTCAAAAAAGGATGCCACCAGTGTTCAAGATTTTTCAACATTTGCATTGTTCCCACATGTCCTACTTCGTGTGCTTCTTCTAGAGCTACTTTGGTAAAACCTGGTGGCAAGATGGGATGTCCATCTGGGCTCCTCCAGAGACCATTCTGATCTTGTGAGCCCCCTCGTGCCTTCCAAACTGATTTTTCCTCAGGAGAGGCCCCCTTTTGTAGTTTCGTTACTTCTTCCAGGGTGGGTTCTGGTGTCCACCCTGCTTCTGTAAACAGCATTATGTGCCTGGGCTGATATCCTGCACACTGTTTAGATGCCCGGTCAGCGGCCTGATTACCTTGTGCTACTCTGGTGTTACTGCTGTCATGTCCTCTGCATTTAATGACGGCTACTTCTTGAGGGAGCAACAAAGCTTCAGCCAACTTTCTCATTTCCTGTTCATGTTTAATGAGTTTCTGTCCTGCAGTTCTGAATCCTGTCCTCAGTCTGTACTGTGACAAAATCTGTCACTGTGTCTTCCACAACCGCGTATGCTGCCTTAAGTCTTTCTGTGTCATGTCTGAAGCAGCACCCGTATGTGTACAGGTTTCGGGCGTCTGTTAGGAATGTACTTTGTAGATCTGGTCTGATTTTTTCATTAAACTCCACTTTTTCTGCGCAGACATGTGGTGTACCGGTAGTTATTCTATCTGCCATGTTTATCCCTTCATGTGTGTATGGGATGTTTGTGCCTCCAAGATTTTGCTGAGCCTGTGTTGTCTCAGAGCTGTCATGGTGAAACTTTGAGAGTTCACATATGCCACCACACTGTGAGTTGTTAAAACATTCAGAGGGTGTCCCATCACTAGGTGAACTGTTTTTAGAATTAATTTTGCCAACCCTACTGCATGTTGTGTATATTGTGGGTGGCATTTTTCCATGTTATCCATCATTACTGAAATGTACATCAGCACTCTCCTCTCTCCCCCTTTTTTCTGAAACAAAACTCCATTTACTGCCAGTTTTGTTACAGAAACATCCAAAGAAAATGATGTGGTGTAGTCTGGGAGCGTACGTTCTGCAGAAAAAGCATTAGCTAGATCAATACATGTGTACCACTGAGGTGAAAGTTCAAGGTTGGAGAGAACAACATAGGGATTTGGGACAGGAACAGTAGGAGTCACCTGAACTGAATTTATTGCTGTTAAATCATGTGCCATGCGGTATTTTCCAGTACCTTATTTCTCTACAGGAAGGATGGACGTGTTCCATGCTGAGGCTGAGGTGTCTCACACACCTGCTGCCTTCAGGCCTTCAATAGTGTCTCTGACGCCTTCCTGAACCTTTTTTTTTTTTTTTGGCGGATACTGTGGAACCCAAATAGGCAAGGGAGATGCAACCTGAAAAGAAACTTAAGTTGGTGACTGAGGTGTCCTGCCAGTCCCCAGCTGCCAGAGAGTGCTTTACCACTCCTCCCAATTCCTTAGCTTGATGCTCAGGATGCAAAGAAAGAGAAACATGAGGAACAGCTTCATCTGACATTAAATACCATTCTGCTTGGTCAGGTGTTAAATCAACTGTTGCAGCCACGCCCTCAGGAGCCACATAAATAATTTTGGATGAAATAAACCATGTCCTACCTTCTACTGTTTCATTAAACAAATCCTGGTACCATTCTGTGTGACAAAGGTCGTAGAACAGAGTGACATGGGGCGGGTCAGGCGGAGAGGTGTAGAGGCAGAGACTTTGAATCCAGGGTTTCCACAGCTGATACACAGAGAAGATGCTGCTTGGAGAAGAAGGTGCGGTCAGCAGTCTCCAGTAGATGTCAGCATATTCCTCTGCAACTGGCTGTAAAAAATATTGTCCATGCTGAAGCATTTGTCCACATGCCAAAAAGGAACCATCTGGAAAAGTTACCGTTAACCCATCAGTACCACACAGCACTGATGCTCCCAGCTTCACTAATAAGTCTCTGCCCAGCAAATTAACAGGTGTGCTGGGTGAACGCACAAAAGGGTGAGTAACTCTCTGAGTCCCAATCTGAACAGGAAGTGGTACAGTCACAGGCAGAATTTATGCAGCCCCTGAGAAACCCATCACAGAAACAGTCTTAGTAGAGAGCAGTGGTTTAGGAGGTTGCTGTGTTATGGTGGAATAAGTAGCTCCAGTGTCCACTAAAGATTCAGACAGTTCTCTCCCACCTTTGCAGGCAACATGGGATCTGCTGTGCCCATGCTGCCTTGGTCCTCCTCAGGGGCGTCAGTATGGGCTGTAAGACGGGTGTCCACCCATCTGTGGATACTGGCCCTGCTGGTGTGGGGGAGGTGCCATACCTGCATTAGGAGGGACCATAAGACCTGGTACTCCCTGATGTGACCCTCAGGTAGGGCAGGTGCGTGCCCAATGTCCAGACTGACCGCAGTTGTAGCACACATCTCCCAGTGCCCTGCTGGCTCCACCCCGTCCTCTGGGTGCCCCACACCATCCACCCTTGACCAACTGACCACCAACATGCCATCCGCCTCCACGACCGGGGCCCCTATACCTGTAATTATACAAATAGATAGGGTGGAGGAGGGGGCAACCCCCCTCCTTGCCACTGATCAGTCACAGACGTAGGGGTGTGTGCTGATGGAGATGCAGCCGGAGGAACAGGTTGAGGCGCAGCTAACATTACATTTTCAGTTTTATCACTTTTTCTCTTATTTAATTTGTCTTTGGCCTCTTTAAGCAGCATTTTAAGGAGCTGATTCTGTAAATGCTCTTTCTCCTCTTTTCTTTTTCTCTGCCTCCTGAGCCGTATGTAAATGGTGAATCAAATGTTTTTCCCACTTTGTAAAGTCTGCTCCCTGCAAATCAGGATTATTTTTCATCTTTTAACACATGTCAACAGGAACTCCTTTTAATATGGCTTTTTAAGCAGCTGTCCCATTCCTGTCCCGTCACCCTTAGGATTAACTCCTGTGTGTCTCATCCACGTGTCCACTGCAGCACTAATGTGCTCTTTAGGATGCTGATTAGGGTCCCAATCAAATTGAGGGACTGCAATGGAGTCTGATTTCTTATGGCCTTCCCTAGGGCTGTCATTACACATGTCAGGGGTGTGTCATCAGGGTCCTTACTGCAATCAGCATTCTGTTCTATCTCCTTAGTCACCGAGGGACGCACAGATCGTCCCAAAATTGCTCTAAAGTCACCCACGGCCAGTGTCATGCCTTTAATCAATGTATCTAATTCCTGTACCCTGACCCGTCCACATCCTACAATAGGTGGCAACTTATCCACTAATGCCTGTACATCTCCCAATAAAAAGGGACATAATTTGTCATTCCAACTGATGAAGTCAACAACGGACATTGAAATCTGGATGGACCACTCTGGCTACGAGTAGTCATGGTGTGTGTTCTTCCAGAATCTTCAAACTGTTTTTCTGTCATCTGTTGAGAAGCTTTCTCATATAAATCATGCACTTTTGATTCCAATAGTGTAACCCCTCTTAAAAGTCTAAACGTTTCTTGTGCTTCTGTCTCTCTTAGGCCCTACTTCAGCTCTTTTGCTTCAACTTTACACTTTATTCCACCAAGTCGCCCTTCCTCATCAGCTTTAATCAACCAACTTTCTTTTTATCCTTCAGATACCTCTTATATTCTCGGTTCAACCATCTACCTAACGGTTCCCTGTGATCTACTCCTCCTTCGACAATCAATCTCTCCTGCCAGTGTGTGTGTGTGTCTCACAGCTCATGGACTTAAACTATAAATCTTGTCTAATGTTTGCCGGAGTGTATGTGTCCAGCTCATGCACTTTTCTAACCCTAACAAGTCTGTTGTTGGTTATTTCTCCAACTTAACATCTCATGACCGGTCTTACAGTTATAATCACTGCTGTTCACAGCTCTTTAAAAAAAAATGCCAAACTCACAGAACTTTCTATATATTACGGTGTTATTTCCACCGCTTATATTGTTCCTTCTAAGTTTATGTGTTTGTTAGGTATTATTTAGTCAACTCAGAGGTAAGAACGATACAGTCAGAGTTACTTGTGACAAGGGTAGCCCACTTTGCAGTGAAACTACAAAGTTTTGACACCCTATCTCTTTATTTATATACACAATTCAACAGACAGTTCAGACAGGGTGTGTGTGTGTGAGACGGAAAGGAGGCTGGTTCACACAGAGATAACAATGATCTCACACACACAGGGAGGAAGGCATAGTGCAGGTGCCTTGCAACCCAAGGTTTTTACATGAGTGATAACAAGTTTTTGCACCCATCCAACAGTCCCTCCTTTTATCACAAGTAAAAACATTTAATATAAAAACGAGTAAGAAAAATACTTGGTATGAGCGAAAACCCACGGACGGTAAACAGATTATATTTTGTGGGAAATACTCATACGGCCCCGCCGCCCTCGGCGACCATTAAAAGTTAAATGTTGATTAATACTTGAAATCATAAAAATAAAAGAATAATACTTGAAATCATAAAAATAAAAGAATAATACTTGAAATCATAAAAATAAAAGAATAATACTTGAAATCATAAAAATAAAAGAATAATAATAATACTTGAAATCATAAAAATAAAAGAATAATACTTAATTAATGAAAACAGTGAAACATAATAAAGGAATTTCAAAATCTGCCCTGTTTATGTCATCATTGTACTTTTTCTCATTTCACTTAAGCAACAACTTCTTTCGATTTTCTGCTGTAAGGTCATTTTATGAAATACAATGTATGAGTACACTCAGGCTTTTGATGTGATTTATTTACAACATGTCATCATAATCGTCCCCTTCATTTTCGTGTATTTCTACCTAGTTCAGTGTTGCATATGCCACCATGAACAATACCAGAAATTCTGTAGGAATGGATGTGCGTCATGTTCTTCCGTCAGTGTTCTGAGATGGGTCCCGTCTGATGTCCATCTCTTCTGGTTCGGTATCACCTCCTGTGGATCCTGCTTTAGATAGAGAAAGAGTCCTGCTACCAGAATTAAGCTCAGGCTTATCAGTCCTGTCCACATGTTACAGAGAGCCATTTTATAATTGGGCGCAGATCAGCTGTTTTCTTCACCGGTTTGAGACGCTGGGCCATCTTTGAACCCGGACTTCCTCTGCTACCCCGTCGGTTGATCTGGCTCCTGTAACGGCAAAACTGGCTTACAGTGGCTTTTATGGATCCAGGAAGGCCTCTCTGCTATTTTCAGAGCTGTGGGCGTTGTCAGGAGTATTTGAAACGGCCCTTTCCACCAAGGAGTGCTCCAATCCTTCCGGTGGAGTGTCTTAATCAGGACCAGGTCTCCAGGCCTCATTCTGTGGGATAGGAGCAGAGATTATCGGCAGACCACTGGACATTTGTTCTTCTTTTGTCTGCAACATTTTATTCATCCACTCAGCTAATGAAGGTTCCTGTTGTGCTTTCTCTATTTCATTCATGTCAGAGGGCAGAGAAAACGGTCTGCCATGTACTATTTCTTTGAGAATACAAATTCACATCAGCAACTTGGTGTCACGTGATCTCAGGCTCAGAATATAGTGGGTGGAGTTATACAATGATGTACAGTAGGTGGCAAATGGAGTAAGACCAGTTTGATTTGGAGTTATTCTCATCCATAATTTAACCAGGGATAGGCATCCGGGCCATGGCCTCCCTGTTTCTTCCATTGTTTTCCTTAATCTTTAACTGAAACCCTAATGCATTAGAACTTAGTTCTATTAATTTATTTACAAAATGAGTTCCATTATCTGACCTTATAATCTGTGGGATACCATATGTGGGGAAGAAATGTGTCACTAGGTTCATCTATTACAACTAGGCAATATTTATTCCCCCGTGTTTGCAACAAATTATGCATGATCTGCAAAAATTCTTTGCATAGTCAGAAATATTTATAGTGTAGCATTAATGCTTTACCAGATGTGACATATTCCCCCCTTGACACGTGGGTCTTCCCAATGTGTCACTGTAGCCGCTGTGTTGTATAAATGTTTTGGGAGGATTGGTTTATCTTCTATCTGATAGATGTCATCTTTTTTCTGTGCTCCTCTCTTTAGCCAGGCCTTTATTTCTGTCTTGGTTGCTGACTGTTGGGCGTCTTTCAGCACGTCTGTGTCTATAAATAGCAGATCTGACATTTTCTCTTTAATAGGTTGAAATGAGTTAGTTCTGTCCCTGATGATGTTTTAAAACCTCTATTTTGCCAAATCTTAGCATGGTGATGTACTGATCCGAAAACGTATTGGCTGTCTGTGTATATAGTAAGTATTTGTCCCTCATGTAATTCACATGCTCTTACTACAGCATATAATTCTGCTGTTTGGGCTGAGCATGTATTGGGTAGAGATTTAGCTTCTATTATTCTGTCGATGGTTGTTACTGCATAACCAACTCTATTCTTTCCATATTCATCTTTAGATGATGAGCCATCTACAAACACAACACATGAATCTGGTATAAGAGTTTGAGAAATGTCTTGTCTGCGTTTGGTGTCTTCTTCAACTTTTGCTTTATAAGAATGGGGTTTTCCATCTTCTGCAGTAGGTATTAGAGTACTTGGATTTAAAGGGCACATCTTTTTAGAGTTATGTTTGGCTGTGATAATAATAGCGATGTCAGTGTGATATGCCTTGCATGTAGCGTCAGGTGCTTCTCTTAATATTCCTGACTTCAACATATCTTATATTACTGGCTTAGTATCTTCTTCAGCTTCTGGCTTTAAGGGGTATTGGCGGACTAATGGCCTTTTTTCAGATATTAGTTTAACCTTGTATGGTGGGAACCCCTTTATTAATCCTACATCAGTTGATGATTGGGACCACAGTTCAGGTGGGACAGCAGATAGGGCAGGATGCATGTTGCTCTCAGCTAAGCCCTGTATTTGTCCCTCTGCCTCATCTAAATGTGTCCTTGGATGGACTTTGACTATCCACGCCAGAATGAGCTTCCAGATTTCTGTATTAGGATCCACTTTTGACAGTGTCAGTGCTGTTCCTGCAGAGGTTTAAAGCCTCTGTTTTTCCAAATTCTTATTATTCTTTTTTATCATATTTTATAAAGTAAGTCCTTATTACATTTAAAAATGAGATCAATATTTTTGGTAGTTGCTATTATTATAAATAATGCTTGGTTTAGTTCTTATTAAAAATAAAAAATAAAAACTCACTCACTGATGAACACAAAAAATGAAGGGCATATTATATCTTATAATCTTAGTTTATCTTACCCAGTTTTATAGGTACAACATACAGTTTCAGTCAGCTTTGTATTTAGTTCAAGTAACTAAAGTTTGTTTCAATTAACTAAAGTTTTATCTATTTCAGTCCAGTTCAGTAATTCTGTTAAGGTTAATTTCATCTTATGTTAAGTTTGAGTCTAATTCAATCATTTTGAACCTGACTGGAAAAAGTCTAAACATCTGTTAAAATCTTTTTGTTTTACCATAGAGAACTGACCTAATATTATTATGGTAATGTTGAGGACTCTAATTTTTACATAACATGAAACAGACATTTATTTCACAAAAACAGAAAGTCAAACACAGACATTTGGCCACATGAAAGTTTAAATAACCTGTTTGTACAAGAATTGTGAAAAATTGAAGACAGATCTATGAACTTTCCTATGGTTATCAGTATTTTCAATACAGGTAGAACCTTTGCCATCTTTAAATGATTTTTCGAAAAAGATTCTGGAAACCTTATTAAGATATAAATTTGGCAAAGATCATCAGAACATCAGACCTTTATTAGCGCTTTTAAGGTCCCTCAAAGATGCATTACAATGAAATCAGTCATTCCCATTCACACACATTCACACACTACTTACTTATTTCTCTGTCAGAGTCATTTTATTTGTAAATATTTGAGCATAATTTGACTTCTATTATTCTTAAAATGCACATAGTTTCCTCATAACCCCTTTTGTTTCCACAAGGTCTGTTTTGAACGCTTCAATTCTTTTTTTTTATTCACCAAGAATCAATAAGGTGGTCTTAGTGGGTCCACCTTAAAGGTGTTATCTGTTGGGTGTCATGTTATCATTGTCAGGTCAGTGAGGTTCATAAGTCAGTCAGAACCTTGGTCATTTGTTCTGTGCTCATAATGTTTCATAGATTCAGCCTATGATTAGTCAGCCAAAACTTCCACCTATAGGAGAAAAATTGATTGTTAATAAATGAGCTGCATTTCCTAGGAACACTGTCTTCCTCCTGGATGAGCATCACCTGTTGAAAAACTTTCATCATTGTTTGTTTCACATATTCAATCAGATCTTTATATTATACCAGTAGGTGAAGTTGTTAGTATCTCATGTAGACTGACATATACTGTTGCATTTGGAGAAGATCTCAGATTAAATAAACTTAGTTAGAGCTTCAATCCAGGTTAATTTTGTGTCTGCAGACTTTAGCCAATTTTTTTCTTTTTTTTTTTTATACATAAAGAGCAAGATTCAAAACATTTTCAAAAGGCAGATTGTGGCAGAATGTAGACAAAACTGCTTATTGATTGACAAAATAACATTCAAGCACACAATCACCATATTAAAAGGCTCTACTTCTAGAGAATCACTAAACTTCTGGGGTCCGGTTTTGGCCCGCGGACCTTGAGTTTGACACATGCAGGGTAGAGTTACAATTTTTTTTTTTTTTTTTTTTTTTTTCAGACCTTTCAACAGAGACAGGCTTCTGCTGTTTGCAGAAGTTTTATCTTTGTTTTCAGGCAGCTGCATCTCTTTGTCAAGGTCGTTTCACAGAGCTGAAATTTAACTTCTCTCAAAGAGGAAAAATCAAGAATGCACACAATCTGAGCCAAATATGGAATTATTTCCCTGTATAATGAATCTTTTGCATTTTATCATGATATTGTTAGTAGTATAACACCATAGAATGATTTTTAAAGCACCTGTTTCTCACTAATGCTTGCCTACAAAATCTTTTACTCTCAGATTACTTCTTTAACAACTCTAGTCATTGTTCACTGGGTTGTCCAGTTGGACAGTTTCCATGTTGTCCACATTGTCACCTCCTCTTTTAACTTCTTTTACCACGACCTCTAAAACCACCTCTTAGTCTTTATAATTTGGGGCTACCTTGGTATTCTAAACTGGGATGGGTGGCAGTCCGCCCCCCTTTATTTGTTTTCAGTTAAGCTGAAAGTTTTTTCCTGTGCTTTTCTTAAGGCCTCAGTATTATGGCTATGTCAGTTAAAAGCTGCTCTTATTGTTGTTTTTTTAATTCATCTTTTTGTTTTAATCTGTTTATCAACTGTGAGCACTCAGGGACTGAAAAGTCCCCTTTGAAATTATAATCTGGCAAGGTTTTTTATTGTCTCTTGAATCTTTTGAATGCATAATCTCCAGTTTAAGATCCCCGTGTAGTTTTAGGATTTCAGTGATAATTAAGTTACCTGAAAATCCGTATTTTTATGCCATCGTGTACATATTTCTGTTAAATCAGAGCTTTTTCTCTGTTCTTTCCCCATTGTTCTTTGTTATTTTTCTCTTTTTAGTTTTCATTATTGCTAATTTTAGATCCCCTTGTAATTTTAAGACATCCTTTGTATCTAATTTGCCCAAAAACCCGTGTTTTTTATTTTTTATTCCATCTATGACAGATCATACCTGCTCCTTTTACATAGTTCTCCATAAACTTTACCTCCCCTTCTAAGTCAATTAGTTTACTTTGTTTCTTCCCCATTATGTTTTATGTTAGTTTAATTGTAGTATAAATGTCCCAGATAAAAGGTCACTGGCATGAGACTTTAAGGAGAGGACATTAACACGCCCTTCTACTGCGACTAATTCGCAGCGGTGTTAATTTTCTGGAATGAGATCCGACCTGAATCTCCAAAGTCACCAGTACGTAGTTTTAATCTGGGCAAAAGAAAACACAGGACTAGCAGAATCCTGCTATGATTCTATTAAAATGCTTAGTCCTCCATACACACACAACACAGTCACACAGTTAGTTTCAGGTACCTTGTAATTGTTCTAAGTTAACTTGGTGTTATTTTATGAGCTCAATTTACTCCGTTCTTTTTACTTTTATAGCGCTTATTCTATTCCCACGCAGGGGAATAACCCTTAGTCGTTTTATTTGGCCCCCTTCTTGGCGGGGCCCTACCTTAATTTGTCACTATTCCTTTCACGGTGGAATAAAACCATCCCAATGCAGCGTCCTTACCGGCGACGCACTACCAACGACTTTTAAGTACTTTTCTTCTTTTATTTATATAGCGCTTACTCTATTCCCTCTCAGGAGAATAATCCTCAGTCGTTTTCTTTAATCCCCTTCACGGCGGAATTGTACCAAATTTGTCACTATTCCTTTCACGGTGGAATAAAACCATCCGAATGCAGCGTCCTTACCGGCGACGCACTACCAACGACTGTTAAGTACTTTTCCTATGAACTGTATTTTAAAACTGTCTCACCTCGGAGTTGACTTCTTGGTGACTCTCTGGACCCTGTGAGAGTCACCCGTGCCGAGGAAGGCAATAACCCACTGGCCAGGTGTGAATTCACACACACCGGGACTTTCCGCCACTCCGGCTAATGGAGGCTGTGCAGCGGTGCTTCGCTCGACGTCAGGCTTCCCCCACGGATCCCAGAGTCACTGTTAAAGCAAAGAGAAATAAGGTTATTGAATTAATCCGGCTTCGAAGGACCAATAAATGTTAGGTATTATTTAGTCAACTCAGAGGTAAGAACGATACAGTCAGAGTTACTTGTGACAAGGGTAGCCCACTTTGCAGTGAAACTACAAAGTTTTGACACCCTATCTCTTTATTTATATACACAATTCAACAGACAGTTCAGACAGGGTGTGTGTGTGTGTGAGACGGAAAGGAGGCTGGTTCACACAGAGATAACAATGATCTCACACACACAGGGAGGAAGGCATAGTGCAGGTGCCTTGCAACCCAAGGTTTTTACATGAGTGATAACAAGTTTTTGCACCCATCCAACAGTGTTTATAATCTGAATTTTCACAGAGAAATATTTCGTTACTCATCAAAAGCAGCAATCGGCAATCTATCCGTAAGATTTCCAGATAGAAAACTGCATTCAGTCACCTGCAATGAGAAAGCTGCTCTCCACAGCTGCTTCTCCAGTCATACACAAATTTTCACTCACTCCTAACAAGTCTGTAACACAGATTATTTCCTCAGCGCACAGCTCATGAGTTTTTTACCAAAAAGCCTGGTCTTGCTGAATTTTATGTCAGCTCACAGTTCATCACTTCACAGGACTTATTCTCAGACTATGTGTTTGTGCTTTTATTACGTCTGTAATCCGGTTTTACTGAGGCAGAACTCGCGTAAAACACGGCATTCACACCTAAGTGTTTGTGCCTGATCTCAGTGTATTTACTTTTCTATAGAATTTGAGGTTTCTCAATTCCTCAGGCCTCAAACCTAGCTAACAGTAGACCTCTGTCGAGGACGTACTCTGAACTGCCACGTTCGAGAAACTACTATATTTTCCACACAATACCACCACTAAGTCTTGTAATTCTCTTAAAACAACATCTTATTCACCAGTTTAAATCCTAGTCAACTTTTATGACACTCTTTTTCTTAAGTTTTGGCTGACTCAGACTTACTTAGACTTCAGACACAATATTAATTTAGCCTATCGAAAATCCAAAAGCAGAGTTTTGATTAAACAGGTTCTGCTTACCTGTTTTGTAGTTTTGGCTAGCCCGTGTCTGATGCCTGTTGGTCTTCGTCAGTGGTCCGAATTTCTTTCGCCTGTTGTTCCAAATCCCGGACAAGCCACCAATTGTTGAAGCCGTCTCTGCTTCCCCGGGTCCGTTGATTTGGGTACAGGTTTCAAAGAGTGAAATAAACACAAGTACAATCTACTTATGTTCGCCTCTGCAGAGTGAGAGATGGAGACTCCAGCCAAGTATCTGTGAGCCCAACTCTGCTCAACTCTTGCTTCCAGCTAGTTTTATTCAGTCTCAAGGGTGTGTTCAACATATACATATATCATGTATATGTATACATGTACATGTATAACATAACATAACATAACATAACAGTCCCTTAGGTCCAAATAAGGAATACTTCTGATTGTAACATGCAACTCATCCTCCCCTGTCTCTGGCCTTCCCTGTCCTCTCCTAATTGATGACATTGCACTCTCTATGCTTCTCACTCCCTAGGCCCCTTCTATGCTTCACTCCCTAAGATTGACTCCCGTATTTCCACACATTCCAGTTACACACATAGATAGTTTATATTACACACATAGATAGTTTATATTACACACATAGATAGTTTATATTCTACAGAGACTGGGAAAGCATTTTGCCCCCCAGTCCTTCCCTCACCATCCCCGGACACCTCCCTCTGCCCACTCCATCACACTACCAGTCATGTAGGGCCTTGGGGTGTAGGTGCGTCACACTACAACAACACGCATCAACACCACATTTGAGCGGGCGGAGGTAGGCTTGGTGTCTTTTCACAACCCCATTTGCTGTTTGCCGTCTGGGGTCAGAGGCCAGGAGACGGAGCAGGCCTTTTGGTAAGAATCTGGGCTGGGGTTCGGGTCTTGGGCTTGTCTGGTGCTGGGGCTGGCTTTTCAGGTGTCTCAGGATTGCTTGGATTTCCTTGGATCTCAGTCCCTAGCTTCGGTGCCCTGTCCGTTGGCTGGGGCGGCGGCGGGCTTCGACAAGGGGGTCTTGGCCGGGCAGTGTGCAGTGTTGATTGAGATGTGGCTTCGCTTTGGTGGAGGGACTGGCCGGCCTGCTTGGTGCAGAGAGGTGTGCTGTGCGGGAGGGTGGGTGTCCAGCATCCTGGGGTGCCTCCGGAGTTTGGGCATGGGGTTGGCGGAGTGCCCGGTCCTTATCGTGCTGTGGTGGCCTTCCTCCAATGCTTCCTCCAGTGGCTCTTGCCTGTGGCCTGGCGCTGGGCTACGGTTGGCGGGTGTAGCGGTGGAATATGTCTAGTGCCTGCACTGGGGCGGCTGGTAGGATGTGCTTTGCCTCGAGCGGCTGGCCTGCCTGGCCCGGTTACCCGGCTGGTGCATGTTTCTCTCTGACGATCTGATAGGCTGGGGCTGCTGGCGCTGGCCGAATGGTTGGGCAGGCTTGGCGGTGTGCTGCTCTGCTGGCTGTTGTGTCTGGGGGTGGGATCGAGGCGGCGGGCTAGACGGTGGCGTGGGGGGGGCTGCAGCGTGTGGCGTGGGGGGGGTTGTGTCCTCTTCTTGGATGTGGGGTCATTGGCATTTGGATCGGCTGAGCAGCGGTGGTAGAGCTGAGCTGGTTAATGTTTCTCCATCGGTCGTTGCAGTAACGGTGATGTGGTGTGTTTGTGTGGTTGCGGGTCGCGTGGTGGGGGACGTAGGCCCAGCGTGCTTGCCGCTGGCTGGGAACCTCTTGCCGGGTGAGTTTGTCCCATCTTGGCGTGGGGTCGGAGGCTCTGTTGTGGGCTCGGTCCTCGATGGTGTCTGCCCTGTTGCGCCTGTGGGCGGGGGCTGGGGTAGCGTTGAGTGGGGCCTTGCCTTGCCATCGCGGTGCGCTGTGTGTTGGGGGTGGGATACGGCGGCGGTACTTGGAGCGGGGCTGTGAGTGGAGTTTGTGCTGTGTGGGTGTAGGCTTGGTCAGCTTTTCGGGGATGAAGCTCACCTGTGGGCTCATCGCTTCAGCTCCCTGGGGCTTCTGCACTGTGGCTGCTGGGTGGTTCTGCTGGGACTCTCCCCTGCTCTTCTATGGGGGGGGTTACGGTAGTCCCGGCGGTGGTTCTCCTGGGGTTCCTCTGCTCTGGTGGGCCTTTGGATGTCTATGGCTCGGATCTCCTACGTATCTGTTCCAGGTCCGGGGACCAGGTCTTTGGCTCCTCACACTCTATTGCATATTTTTATGGAGAAATCTTGTATACACAAGCGCGCTCACACTCAGACCCACAGGTGTTTAGATTTAGGTGTTAACAGATACACAAATGTTCTATAGTGAGCCGCATTTACCACTAAACACATCTTGAATTGATAAGTACCGTGCACTCTTTGGTAAAAAAGCTGGTAATATGAACGTTTCTGCAGGTGCAGAAGCAAGCAGGGTGTTATTTTGTATTCTCGTCATCCTTTTTCTTTCCTCCGTTCTTTTCTCCTTTTCTCCCCTTTTCCTTTTTGCCCTACCTTTGTCTCTTTCATGCTTCTTATTTTTTTCCTTTTCATTTCTGTCTCTGTGTTCGTAGCAATTTAAATGATCCGAAAGCAATTTCTAATAAAGTTTTTTTATAAACATCTAGCAGCGCTTTAAAGCGTTGGCTGTAATGCTCCACTAGGGAAAGTAAATCTGTTGGGCTTTTTCTTGGTACTCAGAAAACAATTCTGAACGCTACTCTGCCAAACGGGACATGGTTAAAAAAAAAAAAAGTTCAAGGCACTGTAGATAGATGCTAAACAAATTCTGTTGTTTTCTAAGATAGTACGCCAGCTGTAACCCAGCAGACAATATCTAGAGTGGATGACCAACAGTTTACCAACCTACCATTAAGTTTCTTTAGCCACTCCACTAATGAGACCTCGAGTCTCTCTCACTTAGCTCTGAATTTGTCTAAAGTATGCACAGCCATTATACTGTTTTCACCTAACTCTCCCAATTGCTTGCTCTGTTCTTCCTCTCTTTCCCTTAGCTGAGTGTTTTGCAGGGCTGACATCATGGAGACTATTATCAGTAAGCAATGCAAAATGAACAAGACAGGCAAGGACAGAGGAGAAATAAGAAATGAACATTGGTTTCCAGAAATACCTCTCGGCCGCAGCAGTGTGAAACTAGAACGAGGAAAACGGAAAGGAAAATAGACATGCACACCTTTCCATTTACCTGACAGTATCTGAATAGTGTTTTTGTGCAGGTCCTGGGCTAAATTAAGAGGAAAAGATCACGTTGATTTATAATCAAATTTGTGATCCTGCTGCAGCATCAGTATGTGCTCTCTACTTGAGAAAACATTACCGTTTTTGAACAACTTTAATCATTACTGTAATGAATGACTGGTCAAACAAACTGTCCACGCCCCTACTTTTTTGACCACTTACCTCAAAACCAACACTTTAGTGTACAGTAGTGATATGTTATGTTGATAGATGAACAAAAGGTAATGAATAATTGTGAAGTGGAAGGAAAATTAAGCATTGTTTTTAAAATTTCTTACAAATAAATAGCTAAAAGTGTGGTGTATTTGTATTCAGTCCTGTTTACTCTCATTACCCTAAATAAAATCCAGTGCAATGAATTCCTAAATAACCTAGTTAGTAAACAGTCATTCAGGGTAAACCTTATGTAATTTCCAGCTTCGAAATTTGACTTCCAAGACAAATAGAATGCAGCATGAATCAGAAAAGCAGCCAAGATGATAAGTCTTGGGGAGCTTAAGGGATTAGCATGTCAGGTGGCAGGATCTGTCAACACATCTACACTCAACAAATCTGGCCTCTGTGGACAAAGCCATTGTTCAAAACAAGCCAATAGAAGCTCAATTTGAAGTTTGCTGTAAGCCATGAAGGGGACACACAAAATGTTCAAGACGGTGCTCGGATGACAAAAACAAAATATGCACTACAATTTTTATTTAAAAAAAATAAAGCTGCAACCTGACTTCACAACAGATAAACATAGTGGTGGCAGCATATTGTTGTGGGAACCCTTTTTATCTGGTCAGTGTTGATTAGAAGATGGATGGAGCTAAATACCCGTCAATTCTGGCTGCAAAAGACTTATGATTGGGGCAGAAGTTTACCTTCCAGGAGACCAGCAAGCCTTAACACACAGCCAGAGTTACAATGGAATGGTTTAAATTAGTGCTTCCCAACCTGGGAGGTGGGAAGGGGGAGCATAGGGGGATACTAGAGAGCTCAGGGGTCTACAAAGCCTAAATATATTTTGCACATACTGCTGATGATCAGAAGTCTAAATTAATCTTTGATCGTATTAGATGCTTCTTTACCACATGTACTCATGCCTTGTTCCAAAAATAATGCCTTGTTCCAAGAATAACAAAATAATTGTACTTTGTAATTATTATTTGGGTGCATTTGCTACTTATTAAAGCACCATAACCCACAAACAAAAATCAATATTTGTTGGTCTCCCAGAAGGTGAACTTCTGCCCCAATCTTAAGTCTTTTGTTTGGTCATGTCTAGTGTGATGTATTTAAGTGTTTTGATCTTATAATGTTATTTGACTTCCGGATTTCAATTCATTTCAGTTTTGCTTATATAGCGCCAATTCACAACACATGTCGTCTCAAGGCACTTCACAAAGTCTGGTACATACATTTCAATTAATCCTAACCATTGTGTCATTGTGTGAATGTGTCTTTGAGTTTTTCAAAAGCGCTATATAAATAAAATGCATTCTGATTATTATTATAAATTATTATTATTATATTGAGACCAGCCAATAGTTGCAGTGTGCTGAATCAAATGTTATATAAGAAGTTGTTAAAGTGCCTTGTGATTATCATCAGGGTGGATTACCAAGCCAGGGATGTGGTGTGTGTGGGTGTGTGTGTGTGTGTGTGTGTGTGTGTGTGTGTGTGTGTGTGTGTGTGTGTGTGTGTGTGTGTGTGTTTGTGTGTATGACAGGTTCGCAGTATCTATCCATTGTGGTCAAATGAGTAAGAGACGAGGAACACCCTTGATAGGTGGCTATTGAGGTTTGCCCCATGATTTGGCAGATTAATGGAATAAATGTTATTTATTTCGTTATTTAACTTCAATGAATTAAGTCTTATTTTGCTGACATCTCTACATAGTCTGGTAATAAGAAGTGTGGATCTGAGAACATACAGATTTTAGTGCCTGATTTTAGTCTGACTCTCAATGAAAGGAGGATGTTACAACAAAAGTTTTACATTGTTAAAGGACAAGCTGATAAGCTCAGACTGACCAGTTTCTGGTTATTCTCTCATCTCTGCATGCACATCAGCCTATTCAGCTCTTTCTCACAATAAAAACAAGCCTGTAACAGTTGCTATATCCTGACCTCTAATCCCTAGACAGAGGAATGAAAGATCAAGCTCTCTTGGTGTTGCAAAGAATAAAATATTTGGACTATTTTACAAGTAAAGAAATGAGATTCAATGTTTTGATTCTTTCGCTGGTGGATGTGCTAGCATTAATGACTGTACATATTGTATATTTTTCCTCATATGTATGTATGTAGAAGCTCTACAGTAATATTCAATAAATTAGAATATTATTCAAAAGTTCATTGATTTTATAGTAACTCAGTTCACTAAGTAAAACACATTATACAGATTAATTACACACACACTGATATTTTTATGATTAGAATATTACATCGGACCAATAAAAAGTACACATTTACTAAAATTATGTGGGCTTTATAAACATTTAATTTTAATCCCTGCAGAAAATGTAAAACAAAATTAAGTTAAATACCTGCTTAGAGGTTTTTTTTTTTAAAGGTATCTTTAATTTGACAAACAAGCCTAATAGAAACACATATTCTAATTTATTGAATATGACATAGATGTCATATGCTGTAGATGTGCAAAGGTGTTAGTGACACACCTAAAAAGAGCTGCTTCCAAAATTGCAGTAAAACATGGTTCTACACACCACAGTTCTCAGATTTCTGTTTGAAAAACGTTTCTTCCACTACAAAGCTATGTATGTGTGTTGGTCACATAAAATCCAATTAAAATCCATTGAAGCTTTTGTAATGTCAACATTTTGTAGATTGAATCATTTCTCAGTAAAGTGCAGCTAATTGAAAATTTGACCTGGCCATGCTGCTTGCTTTTTATGTCAGTGTGATTGCTGTATAACGTTGCTTTTTTTGTGTCATGGTAGTTCTTTAAACAGTTTTGTTTTGGAGCTAAGCTTTATTATGAAGTCTGCACTCATTTGTATCCGCACAAAATGCCAACTTCCTCTGTCATTTTGTGTTGGTACATGAATTTGTGTATAATGACAGTGAGAGCTGGTCAGAAGTCAGAAAACTTTTTTCATTGACTGAAATGGTTCCCCAGTTTCACCTCTTCGTCAGACTGCATGTGAGTGTGTGTTTACCAGACTATAAATGTGCCTGCTTTGACGTCAGACACTTGCTGCTGTGGAATGCTGTTCTCTTGCCAAGCGGACTGTTGTTGAACACACTCTTAAAAAGCAGCCTCTCACATACATACACACAGTGTAGTAGTGTGGTAGTGGAAGGGAGAAACATGCATCACAGTGAAACGGCAGGAAATTTGTTTAGGTAATGTAAATTTGAGCAGCTGCATACGTGCACATATAAAGAGAAAAACACATACACATGGTCAGGTCTCCGTTTCAGAACGTTTTCTTTGAGCAGCCAGGTCGACTGAGCCAAGGGAACCGTTACAAAGCAGTGACTAAGGATGAGCTACTACCAGCTGTGGGTCAGCTTGCCCCTTCTCAGAGTTTTACCACTTTTTCATACCATACTTATCATTAGGTCCCTTATCAATTCTACTTTATACCAATAAACAAACCATTTTGTACACATATACTTAAACCATGTTTAAACCATGTTTTGTTATGTCAGTTAACTATTTTCAAATAATATTGTCTGGCAGAAATATTCACAAAAGGCACAAATCTCATGTACAGTCATTCAACAAATTAAATCATGTGTTCTGATGAGCCTTGTTTGTCAATTTAAAAGCAGTCAGTGAGTCAGACTGACTGACTGACAGTTTAAAAGCACCTTTTTGAAAATAACACCCTTTAAGCAGGTATTAGATATATAACATCAAGCCGACATTTCTGTATACATTTTTTTTTTGGTTTGAAATAATATTCTAATCTTTAATGCCATGTTTTCATTAGCTGTAAGTGAAAGTCATCATAATTAACTAAAATAAAAATGTGGAAAACATCAGTCTGTTAAATTAATCTATATAATTGTTTTACTTCATGAACTTGAGTTCTAATTTGCTGCATATGACTGTTTAAATCTACTTGCCTAAATCTGGCCGAAGGTTTTTTGTTATATACCACATGAACGGTTTCATGGTAACATTTTTTGTTGTTTTGTTTTTCCAACTATTTATAAAACAAGTCTATTTTTATACAAAAACGCCAGACATACAGTACAATAAAGCACATAGTATATAGATTTTTGTTTTACACCCACCCACCCACCTCCCCATTAGTCCACATACATAAACATGTAAAAGTCATAAAACTGTAAGATTAATACTGTAATGACTAGGTCTAAAGGAAAATTTAAAGAGTCAAAATATTGTATGAAAGGATCCCAGATTCTGTGAAACAACTTTACCGAAACGCCGAGAGACCACCTCAGCTTCTCAAATTTCAGATTGTAAAACACCTCGCAAGCCTTTTGGGCATGTGAAGGGAGGATGGGAAGCTTCGAATTAAGCATAATCAACTTACAGGCCAACATAGTTGTGAGAACCAATACCTGTTCAGTTTCTTTTGGTAAACCAAAGAAGGAATGCCAAAAATTGCAGTTAGTAAATTTGGAGCAACAGTACAGCCATATGCTCCAATCAGGGCGTTGAAAATGAATGCTCAAAAAGGGTCTAATTTGGGGCAGGACCAGAACGTGTGCATGATTCGCCAGGGACAAGATACATCTACTACATACATCGCTAACAGAATAAAAGATTTTTGATAGCCAGGCATTAGTGTAGTGTACCCTAAATAAAACTTTACAATGAATCAGCCTATGGCAAGCACAGATGGATGATGCGTGGACCCAGCAGCAGAATCCGACTGTTGTTAGATAAACTTAAAATTAAGGCTTTCCTCCCAAACATTTCTAAACTGAAAAGGTGGTGATTTGGGAGGCTGTATCTGGTGAAGAGCTCTTCAGATGAAGAGAATATACCGTCTGTATTGGTGACTCAATCCCATTGTTGTGTCAGACCTGAAATACAAGATTGGTTCTAGATGGTTCTGATCTTCTCAAGTTTGGGGAAAAAAAGAATATCCCTGAGCCAATGTAAGAAAGAAGGGGGCAATGTTTTCCATGTAAGTACTATCACCCTCCTTGGAATCATGGTCATAAATGCTAAAGAATTTTTCTATGATGGAGGTAAAGCCAGGGAAAACCCCAAATAAAGTGCTCAAGGGGTTCGGGTCTACCTTCCTTCCAGCCACATCTGATATGGCTGCAAACACCTTGACCCAAAAAGTATTGGGCCGAGGACACAGCCAGAACATATAAATAAGATTTGCAGGGGACCTTTGACATCTGTCACAGGTTAGAGATATACCACTGTAGATTTTAGGTAGACGAATTGTGGTATAGTACACACGATGTACAAGCTTACATTGGATGAGACGGTGCCTAGCACGTATTGAGGACTTATGTACTCATGCGCAACAAAGAGCTCATCTGAACTCCCCCAAATCAAAGACCCCCAGAGGGTCTTTGTGGAGTTTAAAGATATCACACGGATGGAAGCGATTAAATTATATAGAGTCAAGATGAAACCTTTTAATGTAGAAGTGGACAAAAGCAAGGAGTCTAGGACAGAGTTCGCAGGCAAACAGGGAAAGGTGGGAAAGTTACTCCGAGCAAAACTGCGAGCTTGTAGATGTAATAGGAAATCTGCCTGAAAGTTGTTCAAAGGTGACAAAAACACAATCCATAAATAAGTCCTCAAAAGGCCATATGCCAAGGTCATGCCTGAACTGGGAAAGATTTGTGCAATAAATGCATGAGAGGACAAAAGTTGCAGGCCCAAAAAAAAACCACAACGCCTAAATTGGGTCCATATCTTAAGAAAAATTCTAACTATTCTGATCTTATATATATATATGCAGTAGTGGAAGATTGAATTGGTGAGTATAAGAGGACCATGAGAGATACCGACTTCACAGAATGTCTCTCCATAATTAGCCAGTCAAAAAGAGCCGAGGTCGCAGATTTAAGCTTGGTTTTAAAAAATCTTATATTAGAGGCCCAGTAGTAGTGTCTAAAATTAGGTAGGGCCATCCCACATAATGATTTAGGTCTTTGCAAATATTGCATAGACAACCTAGGAACCTTTCCCTCTGAAAGAAAATCAGAAATTAGTGTCTATCTGTTTGAAGAAAGATTTAGAAAGAAAAATTGGGACACACTGAAAAAAGCATAAGAAATGCGGAAGGACATTCATTTTTAGACAATTAACACGAGCTACCAGAGACAGCCTAAGCAAGGACCAACGTCCAAAATCTTCCTTAATTTTCAATAGCAGAGGAGAAAAGTTAGCTTTGAAAAGGTATTCAATTTTATGCGTGAGATGTATTCCAAGATATGTAAAGCTGTCATTGAATACCTTAAGTCATGTAAAGGAAAAGTCTTAGCCGCTAGATTAATAGGACACAGCTCACTTTTACCCAAATTTAGCTTGTACCCTGACAGCCAACCGAAATCTGAAAGCAAACACAAAATGGCGGTATTAGATGGTTGGAGATTTGAAGTGCATTGAAGCAAGTCATTGGCATAAAGCGAGACCCATGCCTCTAGACCATATTGATGGATACCTGCAATTTTGGGATCAGAACAGAGCGCAGTAGCCAATGGCTCAATAGCCAACGCAAATAAAAGGGGACTCAGAGGGCGTCCCTGTCTTGTTGAACGGTAGAGACGAAAATATTCAGACCGAGTATTATTAGTCCTGCCTGAGGCCTGTGGGTTAGAATGAAGCAGCTTAATCCAAGATTAATAGGTATCACCAAAACCCAATTTTTTGATTGGGTTTTGGTGTTTGGTTTGGGATTGAGTGTAGAACAAATATGTCCACACAACTTGGTCAAACGCCTTTTCTGCATCAAGAGAGATTAAGGCTTCTTGAGTACTAGTAGATGGGTTATTATAAATAATATTTAGAGGTCTCCTAATATTAAAGAAAGAATGTCTATTTTGGACAAATCTGGTCTGATCTGAGTGAATTATTGTGGGTAGAACTGCTTCAAGATGTAGAGCTAAAGTTTTGAATAGAAGTTTAAAATCTACATTTAAAAGGCTTATGGAACGATAGGATGAGCAAGACAGAGGGTCTTTACCTTTCTTAAAAAGAAGAAAGATGGTAGCCTGACCAAGAGTCTGGAGCAAAACCTGGAGGGCTTCATTATCCATATTTAATAATAGCGGTGCAAGTTTATCCCAAAACGTTCTGTAAAACTCGGAGGGGAACCTGTCATGGCCTGGGCACTGTCCCTTCTGGAGAGACCGCATCGCTGCATCAAGTTCCAATCGAGTAATGGGTTTTCCCAGGTTAGCAGCAGTTTCCCATTTGACCACAGAAATTTCCAAGTTAACAAAGAAATTATCAAAGTCTGCAATTGTTGGTGCAAATTCAGATGAGTAAAGTGACCTTTAAAATTGCTCTAAAATGAGGTTAATTTTTTAATGGATTTGTTGTCACGCCTGTACCAGTTTGAACCTGGGGGATTTGTCGTAAAGCAGACGCTTGCCGAAGCTGGTGTGCCAGCAATCTACTGGCTTTATCGCCATGTTCAAAAAACTGTGCCCCTGATCGCAGCATAAGTTCCGTGGTACGGTGGGTCATATCAATATCAAATTCAGATTGCGTAGAGAGGCATTCTTTATAAACATTTGGAGAAGCGGAGACTGCATACATTCTATCAAGCTGTGAGGTTTGCCTTAAACAAAGCAGCCTCTCATTCCTTAATTTTTCTTCATAATGAGTGTAAGAAATAATTTCTACCCAATAAAGGCCTTAAGTGATTCCCAAAAAAGGGCCGCAGAAATCTCTGGGGTACTGTTAACAGATGAAAAATCTGTCTTGCAATATCAGTCAGTCAGTCAATTTCTACCACTTATTCCATAGTGGGTCACGGGGAAGCTGGTGGCTATCTCCAGCAATCTTACTTTATTATTTACTAGAAGTGGAGCATGATCAGAGAGAACAATGGCACCATATCTACAAAATGACAACGATGGCAACAGCCTATTATCAATGAGAAAAAAATCAATACAAGTAAATGTCTGATCCACATATGAAAAAAAAGAGTACTCCCTTTTCAAAGGGATTAAGAAAACACCATGCATCAGAAACTGCAAACTCTTACATGAATGATTGAATAGTTTTGGCTGCTTGAGAAGGTGCAACTAGCTTAGAAGAGGATGGGTCCAGTTTAGAGTCTAGCCAGCAGTTACAGTCCCCACCTAATATTAGATAATGTGCTTTCAGATCTGGCAAAAGAGAGACAAAACGTCTATAGAATGCCTCATCATCGCAGTTGGGTGCATAGACATTAACTAGCACAACACTCGGACCCTGAATTGCGCCATCCACTGTGGTCTGAAATAATCTGATCATAAGAAAAGGGACTGATTTATGTAGAAGAGTGGCAGTGCTTCTGGCCTTACCGAGGAAAGAAGAATGGTGGACTTGGCCTACCCAGCCCTTTTTCAGTTTTTAAGATGGGTCTCCTGTAAAAATATAATTTTGGCTCCAAGCTGATGAAGGTGGTGCAGTACTTTAGCTAGTTTGACCGGATTGTCCCTTACAGTTAAAACTGACAAACTGGAGGTCCTGTCCTATCAGAGGTGGAGACATAGCAAAGTGTTACTTAAAAAAGAGTAATAAATTATCTGAGTACTTGGTTGATTAAAAAATAGGGAATAAAGAGTTGGGGGCACTAAACAAAAGATCATGAGAACATAGTAAACATTTCGCAGAATCATCCCCCTAAACAGGATGTGCAAAATCCTCTACCAAAAATGCAAAAAAAAAAAAAACGTAATCCAACCCTAAGAGAGGTCTATAAGACAAAACGAAATAAACCCCTCCATATAGTATGTGAAAAGTGACAAGGTTTGGTGCACTTTAATAATAATATTTTCACCAGAATGAAAGACACCTAATAGGGGAAAAAATAATAATAAAAAAGGAGGTGGGAAATAATTAAGTCAAAACTATGGAATCACCAAATGGCATATAAAAGACATTATAATAATACCAATATCAATAGTCTTAATAGCATTTACAATTAGAGCCACATTGCCAGGAAAAGAGAAACTAATTGCCTGTCTTCCAGCGTTGTAAAATGCCATGGTATTATTAAAAAACTGTGGATGCCAAACTGACCATATCGATAAAACAAAACCAAGATAAAAGATTAGGTGTCAAACAGTTCAAAACATTGTAACAGTACAAAGAAAAATCGTAACAATCCCCATATATAAATGCTACAGGCACTCCTAAGCATTACTGTTGTGAAACCAGAGAGTCCGCAGCCACCGCGTTCTTCACATTTTTCTCAACAAAGTCCGTGGCAAGTGACGCGTCTTCAAACCTCTGGACCTGTCCGCTTGGAAGAGTAATCTGCAGTGTGGCCGGGTAGAAAAAACAAAACTTAACACCTGGGCACGAGTGGAGTTATTTCTTAACTTTGGTAAAAGCTGCCTGTTTTTTGGCCACAGTATTGGTGACGTCTGGAAAATTTGAGATCCTTCTCCTATTGTACAAGAGCGGAGTAGATCAGCCTTTTGCACGATCTCATTGTGATGTCGAAACACACCTAGTCTAACAACAAAAGGACACGGGGATGTCCCCTGTCTGTGGGTCAATCGTGGAGGGTGCAGTGGGTCCGGTCCAGGGACTGTTTGTTGTCAAGGCTGAGTAAGCTTTGCAGTAACGTAGCCATGAAATCTGTCGGATTGTTGCCCTCAGATTCTTCAGGGACGGCGGCACATTATGCAGTGTAGAGCGCCCCTCTAAATCTTCACATTTCTTCAACAAGGAGTCAGCCATATCGGTCAACAAGGAGACTTTTGGTTTCAAGCTAGTTAGCTTCTCATCCTGCCCATTAGCTTAGTGCTCAAGATCTGCAATAGCTTGACCATGCACTGTAATTTTAGCTTCTAGCGGGGCAAGAGCAGTCGTGATTTCCTTTTTCACTCCATTTTCACAAGTGGAGCATTATAGCTAACACATGAATGTTCTGCTTGATATTTATACAACAAACTTTATTAGAAACTGCTTTGGGATTATTTCATTTGTTATAGACATGGAGACAGAAATGTAAAGGAAAAAATAAGAAGCAAGAAAGAGAAGAAAAGGGAAAAGGGAGAGAAGCAGAAAAGAATGTAGGTGAGAAAGGGTTGGGGTTAGGGTTAGGGTTAGCTGCAGCGACAAGCTCACAGGCCTCGCCGGCAGCCGTCTACGCAGGAGCAGATCCAGTCATGGACCCAGAGACCCGAGACTCTGGGTCATATCACTCCCCAAGCAGAGGCCCGACAGAGCAGCCACCACGCGTGAGCCAGCACACACCAAAGCACCCAGCCCCAGACACCGAGAACCACAAGTACACCAGCGGGCAGAGACACCAGCCACCCGCAGGGAGGTGTGGCGTGGAGGAAATTGGCCCCACATTTGATGGGGGGGCCCAAACTGATCCAGGAGAGGAACCAGCCCAACACCCAACCTGACACAAAAACCAGCACACACAGTCACACATTCCCACCCGCGTACACATAAAAACACTCTCACCTACGCACCCAACATAAAGACACAACAATGGACGTTGTACACTAACATACTCTATGCTACCAGGTCCAGGTGCCGATACCCCAGAGGGGCAACCAGCCCCCGGACCCAGGAGGTGGTCCCATTCCTTCCGGGGTGGAGACAGGCAGACCGCCCCAGCACCAGACCATACTAGTGTCGGCACCGGCCAAACCTAAGCGACCCCGGCCCAGACCTTGACCCCAGCCCCCAACGACCCCAATCCAGAGAGAGGACCATGAACAAAAGAGGGGTCTACCTGGTCCAAATGAACCCGCCAACCAGAACCGCCGCAGGATGAAACAGTCCCAACTCCCCAATGAATTCTGATCTCAACCCCATGAGCCCCCCACCCCCCGTGAACCCCAACATGAATCTCCCTGCAAGGTCACCCCCAACCAGGACACAGATATTAAACACATGCCCCCGAACCAAGCATGAATCCTCCTCCACACGTGAACTCCCCCACAGATGAGCACCATCCCAGAAAAGCTGACAAAGATACACCCACACAGCGCAATCTCCACACAAGGCCCTGCTCCAAGCACCCCCACCACATCCTGCCCCCCACCACACAGTGCGCCATGACAGCAAAGCAAGGGCCTTGCACAACGCCTCCCCAGCCTTGGCCCACAGGCGCAACAGAGCAGACACCACCAAGCACTGTGCTCACAATGGAACCCCCAACCCCACACCAAGATGGGACAAACTAACCCGGCAAGAGGTCCCTGACCAACGGCAGGCACCCGGGGCTGACAGTCCACACCTCATCACCGTCACTGCAACGACAGCCCAGGGAGAAACGTTAACCAGCTCAGCTCCACCATCACCACTCAGACGATTCAAATGCCACTGACCCCACATCCAAAAAGAGGACACAACCCCCCACTCCACAACAGTGGGTTTGTTGAAGCAGGTGTATGTTGGCATCTTCAACTCTAACTCCACAGTGATTAGCAAACTGAAGGGCGTCCTAATTGTTTATTGTTTGCTTACTCAAGTGTGCCAACAGGAGTCTCTCTAGGACCGTCATGATGTAGGATATCAGGGAAACAGGGTATCTATAGTCATTGAAGATTGATGGGTGAATTTTCTCTGGTACCGGAACAACATAGGTCTTCCAAAATACTGGAACCTTCTTCTGGGCCAAGCTAAGGTTGAAGAGGTGCTGCAGAATCCCACAGAGCTGCTTCAGGACTCTAGCGCTTACACAATCTGGACCTGAAGCCTTATCCTGGTTCAGTCTCCTGAGTTGTTTCTTCACCTGACTTCTTGAAACACACAGGTGGTAGGGAGAGGAACAACGTCTTCTGATTTGGTTGAAGGCAAGCATGTAGAAGAAGAAGGGTTGTTGAGGTAGGAAAACTTTACTGGCCGTCAGTTAACTCTTACATTACTCCTCACCTCTCCCCGACTCTTTTATTTGGCACCCAAAGGACAATCCTCAGTCAGAGATCAGTTGTATGCTTCCACAAGTTTATAAAAAACCAATCTGAATTCAGAGAGGGGACACACACTCACACTGGTACCTGGAAACATCTGTGTGTTGTCCGTTTTGGAGGGGCCACAAATACCTTTATAAACCCCTCGCTGCTATGCAGTACACATACATAATCATTCTATCTGTGGATATCTCCCCAGCAACCATATAACCTCATATCCAAATAAGGAGTACTTCTGGTTCTTCTCTTATAGCAAACTTATCGTGTCCTGCCCAATTTATGACCTTGCCCTCTCTGTGCGCTGTTCTCCCCTGTCTTCTTCTCCCCCATCAGTGATTCCTTGTCCTTCACTAATTTATGACTTTGGACTCTCTACTTCCCTCCCCAAGGACCTTGCACTTTCTATGCTTCACTCCCTAAGCTTGACCCCACCTATGCTCTATGTACACATGCCAGTTACACACAGAGATAGTTAATATTACACACATAGATATTTTATATTCTACAATCCCCCTTTTGAACTATAATAAAAGAGTTCACAATCTAAAATGTCCTTCTAAGAATAAGTAGAAATAAGTAAAAATATTACTGTACTACCTGTAAAAGAGAAAATCATTAAGAAAACATGCATCCATCATATTATGCGTCCATGAATTCACACACTGAGTCTTCATCCACACAAAGTTAAATCATAACCTGAAAAAGATACAGAAACATCAAAATGTAATATAAAATATAAAATGTTCGCCAAACGGTGTCTTCTGAGGGGGAGGGAAGTTCCACCACTCCCAGTGAGAGAAACTCAATCATTCCGCCTCTTCTTCTGTCTTTGGGTTCAGTGTGGTGTCAACATTTACACACAGTATTTAAAGAGTATGTGGGTGTTATCTCCACTTTATGCTTTATGGCCCTCAACCGTCCTCGGGTCAGGGGTAACAACGTTATCTATGAGCAGACCCAGCTGCTCCTGGTTTTGACAGCTTCCTCCACTAACACAGATGTTCTGCAAAAAGAAAGGTAACCTAAAGGTCATACACTTTGGAACACCTTAGAGCACTTAATACAAGAATTTACATTAGAACTCCTTTCTTCTGGTACTGAAAACAAATTATCACAACGGCGGAAATGAACACATTTCAAATTAATACCATAAAGATAGATATCAAGCAATAAACATGAAAGTTAGATAAAAGCATCCGAGATTTCCTTCTCAGAGTCAGTTTCGCTGTCAAAGTGGGAGAAAAGAATTTGGCTGACCCTCACTGTCCAGGCAAAGGAGCCTAATAGCCACCAAATGTTAAGAAATTAAGGAGAATAAGCATCATGGCGCATGTTTGACTGTCTCTCTGTTGCAGACGTCGCCAGTCCATCATCCAGGGAAAGGTTATGTGCAAATGTGTAGAGGTCTTCCCTCTAAGTCAAAACTGCTGTGTTTGACTTAATCAGAAATTAAGATAAGAAACTTGACTCCAAACTGGACTTTTTCCACATAGTGTTTCAAAGGGAAGACACACATAATTTTCCTTAATTTGGCTATTTAAATTTTGAGAGTTGGGGAGAAAATCAGTACTCGAACCCTTCTTTAATAATCCAAATGCTGATAAATGTTCCAATATTTTATCTTAGTAATCTGAAATTACCTTGTGTACCTTTCTACTCCTATGTATTGTTTTAATCTTTAAACCCTAATAAATCAAACAAGGAACCTTTATTTCTTTTCTTTTCCTAAAATGAAGGATTTTCTTTATCTTTATTTCGTTATAAAAATCCTAACCTTGGTTCCAAAACAAAACTCTTCAACCCCAATCTGTGTCACCCAGAGTAGGAATTTTGAGTATTATTGCATTTCAAAGCCACCAAATGACTGGAACTCATCATTGGCTTAGATCTATTTTAATAGGTAATCAGTCTACCTTTAATTAAGTATTATAATTTTATGGACCCAAAATCTATGGCTCATGGGCTTCAGGAGTCCAGAAACCACAGGTTGAGTACTGCTGCATTGAACAATGATGTTGGCTCTCTGCAGATTGAAGAGAGGATTGGCTAAATATCCCCAGACCTGTTAGTGTATTATTTCTGCTTGGACAATAATCAGATTTAAAATTATTAGTTCACAGCTCCTAATTTACCTCAGATCATATTTGCTCCTAACCCAGTTCATAAGAAGCTTCAGACAACATTATGCTAAAAAGCCAAAAACAAAACAAAAATACAGATCTGTTTTAAAATAAAGAAAAAGCATGCTTTAAAAAACTTGGTACTGTGGTGGAAAATAACTCCACGATTCTGAAGGCCTTTTCTATGCAGAGTCTTTTAGGAAACATAAGATTAGTTTAATTTTTGTGTGGTACCACTGTCCAGTCAGAATCTTTCTTACCTTCAAAAATAACCCAATTTTTCCCATTTTCATTTAAAGGTTTGTTTTACCAAGGAAAATGTGTTTAAGAAAACCAATTACTCTCAAAAGTTTTAAAACAACAACAAGTGTTTTAATATTTCTGTGCAGCACAGAACTGATTAGGGGTCCTTTCCTTCCCCAAAGGGAAAGAAACTGCAGAACCAAGCCTTTCATAGTTTTTGTCAGGATCTGATATAAGGTACAGTGTAAATCAACACGCTGCATGAATCAGAAGAGGGAAGGAAAAATTGATATAACCTCTTCCCAGCAGCTGCTGTGAAAAACAATTAATTTGTACTTTCCATAAGCGTCAGTTAGCAATTGCGGACAAAAACTGCACCAAACTGTAAGTACTGTGTCAGAAACTGTATGAAGACCATCTGCAGTAAAACTAAGACTGTTTTAATGAGTTCTCTACCCATTAGATTTATGGGATACAAACTCTGACAACAGAAAATAATACCTGAAGGAGAAACACATCAGGTTTTACGCATGCGCTGGGTTTTAAAAATGCTCCTTCATGAGATCTGTCCTGAGAATAACATAGAAACACATGGTTACTGCTGAGTTTTGGAGATGTTGTAACTTCCTCTGCTTTTTAATAACTTTTGATAACTAGAATAATTGACCCTGAATATTCCACGACGAAAGCGAACTTGTTTCTCTAAAAGAATTAACTGGAAAGTATCAAATGAGTTAAGTTATCACCCTTTTGAAGATACTTTTCTAACCCTAAAATATTATTTTAACCCACTATATCTGTCAACGTCAATCAAGCATCACATGAGCAGCGGTTAATAAGCGTTCTTCATTGCAGAAAATAGGAAAAGATTTATCCAAATGCGTGTGTGTTTGTACGTTACCCCCATCAGTTTCTTAATCGCTCCAGAGTCAGACTGTCATGGCACACAGTCCTCTATCAGTCCAAAAAAACAACCCAGGCCCTTCAGGTTTGTTGGTGAGACATTCAATCCTTCTTTGTCCGCTTTTAACTTCTCCAGGAGGGAGAAAGAACTTTGCTCCGGCCTGTTTCTCTGCATAAGATGTGCTTCCAATATAAATCCAGTGTATCGCTCTTCTGGCTCTGCAGCAGCATGGATCGTTGTCCATTTCAGTGGGTTTGGGACAGACTACTTCTGAGTTTCGTTCTGTGGAAACTCACACTGTGATTTACAGCAGACAGGCAGGCAGGCTCTCTCTTTCAGGCTGTGCTGGAGAAGCGTCGAGTAGCCATGGGAAGGGCAGATTACTAAAGTCCAGACTCAAAAACGCAGATGTTACACTCAAATCCCATACATGTATGTATGTGTGTGTGTGTGTGTGTGTGTGAGAGAGGCAGATGAAAAGTTTAGTATAGGTTCAGATTTTGCACACAGAAATATTATCAGTCAGTCAGTCAGTTGTCCACCATAACATGCATATACTCCTTTCTTTTCCAACTGATCGCAATATTTAAGACAAACGAAACTTCCTGCAGGAAAGTTTTAACTCTTTAACACCTTAATTGATGCACTCTGTGCTTTTTAATCTTTTTCTTATGTTTCTTATTTTTCTCATCTCCATCCATCAACTGTTTTACTTGAAACTCTTGAAACTATTTAACTTATTTACCCTAAAACTTCCACTCTGTGAAAAACCAAACTTATCTTCCCAAATTAAAGCATATTTAACACAATCGCAGAGGGCCTTGAACCCTTCCACTCAGCGGGACTTTTTCAATCTCTCTTGGTCCGACCGCTGTGATGCCAAACCCAGTTTGACACCTAGGAATCAACCCTCCGTTGACTCCCTGGAATTCCTTTTACTTAATCTTATTATTACAGTTTCACCATTTAAGTATCTCAACTGTCTTCCCTCACCTGCCAGTTCAGGGTCTCGGGGTCCTATCCCTGGCCACTTTGAGGTGTCCCAATCCCTCGGGGAGGCTCTTATTAACCCCAGCCTAAATACCCCAGTCCTCGTCAGGACTGAGTTTGGATTGCCAAATCCGGAACTTATTTACTGGCCACTTTGAGGTGTCCCAATCCCTCGGGGAGGCTCTTACTAACCCCAGCCTAAACACCCCAGTCCTCGGCAGGACTGAGTTTGGATTGCCAAATCCGCAACTTATTTGCTTCAACACCGTCACCATTTAAGTATCTTCGGTGAAAAGTATGTTACAGCCTCAACATTCAAGTATCTCGGCTAAAATTTATCTTGCCTCAATCAACAAATATTTTTACGCAATGTATCATTCCTTTACCGTAATCCATTATTTCAACCAACAAATATTTTACCCAAAACTGATCAAGACTGTAAAATTAAGAGAAAACAGATATCTATTCCACAACACCACCTACACTATTAGCAGGCAAAAGGAGAATAAATATAGATCTCCTTACCTTTTGTTTTGGGTCGACCCAGTGGTGTCGTAGAACGACGTCTGCCTCGTAGTCAATTAATTATCCTTTAGTTAGTGCCAATCCGGGTCACGGCACCAATTGTTGAGGTAGGAAAACTTTACTGGCCGTCAGTTAACTCTCACATTACTCCTCACCTCTCCCCGACTCTTATTTGGCACCCAAAGGACAATCCTCAGTCAGAGATCAGTTGTACGCTTCCACAAGTTTATAAAAAACCAATCTGAATTCAGAGAGGGGACACACACTCACACTGGTACCTGGAAACGTCTGTGTGTTGTCCGTTTTGGAGGGGCCACAAATACCTTTATATACCCCTTGCTGCTATGCAGTACACATACACAATCATTCTATCTGTGGATATCTCCCCAGCAACCATATAACCTCATATCCAAATAAGGAGTACTTCTGGTTCTTCTCTTATAACAAACTTATCGTGTCTGGCCCAATTTATGACCTTGCCCTTTCTGTGCGCTGTTCTCCCCTGTCTTCTTCTCCCCCATCAGTGATTCCTTGTCCTTCACTAATTTATGACTTCGAACTCTCTCCTTCCCTCCCCAAGGACCTTGCACTTTCTATGCTTCACTCCCTAAGCTTGACCCCCCCTATGCTCTATGTACACATGCCAGTTACACACAGAGATAGTTAATATTACACACATAGATATTTTATATTCTACAGGGTCTATGGCTGAGGTGGAAGATAATACATTTTAGGTGTGACAGGAAAACTGTAGGTCAAAGGAGGGTGGGATGTCTATTTGGCTGTGAGCAGGAGAGGAGGATGCTGAGCTTGTTTCTGAGTTGAACCCATTGAAGAATATGTTTACTTCATTGGCTCTGTCCAGACATCCATCGGTCCGATCTTCCTTCATCTTGAAGCCTGTGATCTTCTTCATCCCTGACCACACACCTATGATATTGTTCTGCTGGAGCTTGCCCTCCAGCTTTTTCTTGTACACCTCCTTGCTGTCTCTTATCTTAACTTTAAGTTGCTTCTGTTTATTCCTCAAAATTCCCTGTCTCCCTCTCTGAAGGCTCTTTTTTTCTTGTTCAGCAGGTCCTTCAGGTCACTGGTGATCCAGGGTTTGTTATTAGGGAAGCATCTCACCGTTCTGGTGGGGACGGTGTTAGCCACACAGAAGTTTATATAGTCGGTTATACATTCAGTCATGGCATTGATGTCCTCTCCATGTGGCTGGCACAGTGTTTCCCAGTATGTAAGCCTTAAAGCAACCTCGCAGGCTTTGTCAGCTTCCTGTGACCATCTTCTTACAGTTTTACAGTTCAAAAAGCAGAACTTGTTCCTGAATGCTCATTCCTTACAATCAGTGTCATAGTCTCTGGCCCAACTAGTCCGAATCCTCTTGGACAGAGCTAACCAGCTTGGCATTGCTCTCTGTGTTGCTGTTTAATTAGATTAGAAGCCATGTGGGATGCAGAACTGGAATGAGTGTGAGCTAACCAATCAGAGCACCTTACAAAGGTCAGACTTCACTGTAAGTCCTAATTGAAATGATCCCCTGGCTAGTAGGTAGGAAAAATCCTGACATCTCAGCCTGTGTCAGCATGCTCCGTTTTCCAGGAAGTGGCCTAATCCTACATCTGAGCCAATTACAGCAAAGATGTTTCTATTAACTGCACATTATTGGTCAGACGTCCGTGTTGACAAGGTGGTGAGTTCCTACCGGTGGCGATTGCTCTAAGACTGCAAGGGAAGCTCAGCTTCCCCTAAAATGTCAAAAAATAGGTGATCAAATTTGTACTGTTGTGTGTACATGTCATTGACTAAATATGCGCTACAATGCACTCAACTTTTGTTCAAAATCAGCTTCTTATCACTGGTAACGACACGGCTTTCCTCTCACTCATTCCCGCAGCTTCACAGTGCTTTAAACAGTGAGTTCAATAGCAAAGCAAAGAGTGCTTTGTCCCGCTCATTGAACGCTCAGCGTCTCTGGGGTCTATGGGGCAGTGGGCTGGCCTCGGCTGTCCCAGACACTCAGCTTCTGCATGATGATTGGATGATCTGTCTGAGGTTGAATCCCTTTTTGATTGACAGCGAAATGAGCGAATGAGCGATCTTGAAATAGAGCTTCCCCTCCTTGAAAGACCAGCATCCGCTATTGGTTCCTACATATGTCGTCTTACAAGGTTATGGCCAGCTACAAACTCTTAAATGCTGAAGGAAATCAATTACAATACGTCACATTAACGTAAAAAGAAGTTAGACATATACATTTCTGATCCCTGAGAGCTCTGCAAACAAACCTGCTTGTTGCTTTCTTAATGCCATACTGCATTATCTGTGATAATTCAAGTTTAATCCCAGCACTTGTAATAATATTTCTCTGTGTCCTTCAGCTGAACTGTCATAATTATACACCAGACTAATGCCAAGGTAGCACTACAAGTCAGTGCTATCCATTGCTAAGGCTAATGTTAGGCTTGTGGCTATTTTAGGGAGGCAGGACACTGTGTGCCTAACTTTCAATGTGAATGAAATGAAAACTGACTTGATACACTTTATGTGTATTTCTCTACGTGATGTAACACACTGCGGTGTCCAAAACTAATCAATCACTTCTTGCTCTCTTTGTCCTGCAGTATTGGAAGTGAAGAGCAGCCTTCCATCAGGTATGCAGAGCCCAGTCGAAGCAACAAATGAGAAGAGAGGAGGTGGTGGGGAAGGTGGTGAGTTTACCTCCCAAAAATAACAAATACATTCAAAGTCAATAGAAATACTACCTTACTAGGGTTTTATATAACACGACATAATAAAAATTAGCTGATCTTAACCAGATTTTAAACTATTTAAATCTAAAGCCAAATAAATACACTGCAGATGTCAGAGCGTATTTACATATTAAAGTGAATCAAAGATAAATTTTAAAATAAATTAATTAAAAAAAAGAGTATACCCTTCCTCCTTCCTTGGGGTTTAAGAAGAGAAAGTAGCTGGAGTTCAAGGCTCTTAGGACATTTAAAACACTTGCCAATCTTCCGTGGATTTTACATCTCGCAGATTCATTGTACAGTTTAGACTATATAATGCTCTGGGAAATTGCAAATAACTCAAACTTGTTAATTAGAAAATGACTTAACAACTATGGCTTGTTTGGAAGGGTTGCCTGGAAAAAACTTCTTAGTTTTAAAAAGGAATTTGGCAGCATGACTGACATACCCCAAAAGACCTGCAGCTGTAATTGCAGCGGATGATGGTTTTACAGAGTATTGACTTTTCAGATTAGATTTTTATTAAAATTCTCGAAACCATTTATGTTTTTTTCTTTTAATTTCTCAATAAAAGATTTTTATGTTGGTCTATAAATTAAAATCCCGATAAAATACATTAATGTGTTGTGGTTTTACTGTAACAAGATGCAAAAAGCTCAGGAATGAAAAGCTGACCGCTGTATTTTGATTTTTGTCCAGACGGTGGTCCTGGAGAAGGCCCAGGTTGCAGCGGAGGCCCAGTGGACCTGAGAACAGAGCCCAGTGTGGGGTCTCTGTCTGGTGGTGGAGTAGTGGATACAGCCCTTAGAGAGCAACAGCTTCAGCAGGAACTTGTTCTACTCAAACAGCACCAGGAACTCCAGAAACAGCTGCTGTTTGCTGAGTTTCAGAAAAAACATGAAGTGCTAACAAGACAACATGAGGTCCAGTTGCAAGAGCACTTAAAGGTAGCTTACATTTTCATTAAAGACACTACCTTACTGGTTTATCAGTCATTTACAGAAGCAGTTTGTAACCCAAGTTCTGAAAATGCGTGTATGTGTGTAAGCAACAACAGGAGCTGCTGGCCGCAAAGCGGCAGCAGGAGTTGGAGCACAAAAGGAAACTGGAGCAACAAAGACATGAAGAACAGGAAAAACAGAGACTGGAGCAACAACTGTTGCTGCTGAGGAACAAAGAAAAAGGCAAAGAGAGTAGGTTTCAAGTGCTGCCAGCAATGACTACACTGAAATGCACATGTTGATATATAATTAGTTTAGCGTCCTGAAAGCTGTCTGCATGTGTTTGTGTTCTGCAAGGTGCCATTGCCAGCACAGAGGTGAAGCTGAAGCTGCAAGAATTTCTTCTCAGTAAGAAAGAGCCTGGTCCAGTAGGACTCAACCATTCCTTCTCCCCAAAGTGCTGGTGAGGATGATATAGTTACTTTATAAGATGAAAGCAGGGGGTGGTGGTCTTCGGTTGGCAGATGGCTTAAACGGGTTCAGCTCACATTTTTGACTGCCATTTTTTAGATTACCGTATTTTCCGCACTATAAGGCACACCGGATTATAAGGCGCACCTTCAACGAATGGCCTATTTTAGAACTTTTTTCATATATAGGGCGCACCGGATTATAAGGCGCATAGAATAGAAGCTACTGCAGTAAAACGTTTGACTGGGGTTGCGTTATGCATCCACTAGATGGAGCTGTGCTAAAGAGAATGTCAACAAAACAGTCAGATAAGTCAGTCAGTCAAACTTTATTAATACACTACAAACCAGCGTTCTGATAACTCCATTCACTCTCATGGTAAGGTCTCCTCTACATAGAATTCTATTGAATAGAGCCAACCGCACGTTAGGAATGCATTGGAGTCTATGAAGTTGAAGTTGAAATCAAACGTTAGTTAAAACATGAAAGTGAACTTTTCCCTGATTCAGTAAACACGTAAAAGAAACAGTTTGATGCACTAAATCAAACGTTAGTACTGTTAACCTTTCCTGTTTCTGTCCCCAGACCGTAGTCTGATGACACAGGGGAGACACTTTCTTCAGGGCCGAAGTTACTAGTTTCCTCGGGGTTAACTCCCTCACTCATACGTTGCTGAGTTGAGCATGAAGAAACAGCATCAAAACACTGAGTTGTTGACGAGATTCGGGGTTCTTTTTAATGACTTTGCAGCACGTAAAAACACAGGGCTTACAGACTCATGCTCCGGTCGCCGTCTCTACCCACCCCACACACACAATAATACTGACGTCACTCCTTCACTCTTGATTCTCAGCTACGGCAGCACACAGCGCCACCTCTGTCCGGAGGAGTAATGTCAACATCTTCCATACACACACACGAAACATACACCCCACACACTGAGCTTCTAATCACATATAGTTCAGGCAATTCCTGCAACAGTACATTCAAACGTTATACACACACAAGTGGTGTTGGACTAGGAGTAAGCACAGTACAGGTGTTTACCGCTATTACTTCGGCTACGCCCCTGACTACGGTAGCCGTAATGCTGCAGGCTTTGTAGTTTACCAGTCGTACTGAAACATTTTGACAGAGCGCCATGTACAACCAGTATGGATCAACCAATTAACCAATTGATCCATATATAAGGCGCTCCGGATTACAAGGCGCACTGTCATTTTTTGAAAAAATTAAAGGTTTTTAAGTGCGCCTTATACTGCGGAAAATACGGTATATGGTGAATAAGTCAGTACGCAAGGACTGTTGTTTCTTTCATTCTTGTTATATACAGTTGTGCGGTGTCTTTCTGTGCTTACATTGGGTCTTCAAAGTTACCATATACACTAACCTGCAAAAGTATTGAATGACTTAAACCTGTTGTTCACAAGGTTTTGATTTTACTTGTTTCTGGACACCTTTAACACACCAGAATCCCATGATAGTTTTTTCTCCCATTATCAATCCCATAATTGTCTATTTTTTCTCTCTCTGTGGGATGTGACTCTGTCGCACTTCACAGCTCAGAGTTCACTTCCTCATCAGTTGAGCATCACCCCTCATTAGTCAATAAATAGCAGCTAGTATCCGGAATTGTTATGATTGCATGTGACTGTACGTTTGCATCTTTCATTGTCTGGTTAATTAGTAAATATTGGAAGTTTTGAGTTCTCTGTTCAAAGTAATCGGCTTTGGTAATCATTGTTTGTATTCGACATATTATTCATAATTATCACTATGTGTTGATATGTAATTCATCTTAATTGCTTCTAATTGGGATGATTGTTACAAGTTGTACACGGGATGCATTCAAGGACCATTGGAGATTTTAGCACTGAAGAATTATTGAGAATGATATTGGCTCTAAACTTAATTAAAGCTGCAAGCAGCATTATTGGCCCTTGCAGCTCAGCACCGCTCGGCCTCTGCAGCGACCGTGGGAGCCTAGCATCACTGCCTACATGCCAAGTTTGAGGCCAGCACTCAATTCCACATGTCGCCACTAGGTGGCTTGGTGAGCAACCTGTTGGTAATGTAGAGTTCTGCTCTGGCGAGAAGTGTTCACAATTTGGCCGAAATACAACCTTCCAGATGGAAGCTGCACTAACTTGTTTATTAGTGGGCAGGGCTAAAATGATATAAATTGACTGTGCCAACTTGTTCAGCATTGATCCCTGATGATGTATACTACATTTGAAGTGGATCCAGTGATGTATGAGGGAGATAGAGCACTTGAAATGTCCTAGGGGGCGCCGTTGATCCAAATTCCAATGTAGTTCCATAGAGCTGTTTGGGGTTGACAAAGATCAACCATATTGAGTTTGGAGTAAATCAGACCATGTATGTGTAATTTAGAGCCAAACCTATGGCCATGGCGTGACATCAGACTTCACCACGTTGTCACGGCAACACATTCTCTCCAAACCAGTCAGTACTGGATTCTGTCTTAGACCATCATGTTATCTGTCACTTGGGACAGTTTCACATTGATTAGGTGAAGGACACCTGGACCATCGAAAGGAAAACATGACTATCTCACATTTGGGGGTGTGGCTAACAGGTTTGGCCACGCCCATTGACGACGACATTAAAGAATAAAAATTTTCATCGGGGGACAATTTTGGGGAAAGTGTGTATTTTGGGGCATGGCAAAGCCCCCAAATTACCCCACAAACCTGGCACTGAATAATAAGAAATCAAGCGAATACAATAGGCCCTTGCAGGCCTTGCTGCTTGGGCCTAATTATTACACTAGAAGAGAAAAACTGATGTGTGTTAATTCTCACAAACCATCACACTTATAATACATGGTTTTCAATATGTTTTACAAATAAATATCAAAAAGACGTAACTTACATATGTGTTCAGTCCCCTTTACACTGATACAGCCTAATACAATTCAGTGTGTGTGAATATTTTAACAGTTTAATAGTTTTTACAGCAGTTCAACTGAAACTCAGTGAACTGTGGTCAGTTTTGTTATTTAAGAAGAGGAGGCTCCATTTTATCCTAGCACCACAATTTCTCAGAAAAGCATAACATTTGTTTTCACATTTACACCTGAACTGTACATCATAAGGTTGCTGAAAACAGAAGTGAAACTTGCTATTACAGCTATTACAACAGTCATTCTACAAGAACATCTCTTCAGTTATTACTCAGTGTCAGTTTGATGTGCAAAAAATACATATGAACACATAATGTAGTCATAACACTTGTGACATACCTGCCTGTCAGAAGTCTAGAAGCCAAGAAGGTCCACTGTTTTAAGTATGTAATAATGCACAAATGTAGTAAACCCCTCTTTCTCAGAGGAGCTAGTGGTTTAATGCCATGTTCAATCAATATCAGATGCCCCTGCAGCCTCTGGAAACAGTTCACTGACCTGATAGTACAAGATTAAAAGTACATTTAAAGTGTCAGAAGCTTTTCACATAAGTCCATGCAGCATTAGCTTTAATGCAGGAGAAAAACATGGGATGAACACACATGGTGGAAATACTTTAATAATTACTGTAACAGAAAATGGTCTATGAAATGATAAATTCAAGTAATCATATACAAACCAGGTTAAAGAAAAATTACATCAGCAATGGGATCAGTTAACCTTATTGAATGTGTGTGTTTGTAACTGCAGGGGAGGCCAGCACGCCTCCCTGGAGCAGAGCTCTCCCCCTCAGAGTAACATCCCTGGAACCCCTCGCTCCTATAAAGTCCCCCCTCTGCTCAGCAACTATGAGGGCAAAGATGATTTCCCCCTCCGCAAAACAGGTGAGATATTGTGCTGAAGAGACTGAGAAAAGGATGGCGCAATCAACAAAAGTAAAAATCCCAACCATTTGCCATTTTGGGGGGTTTTGGAGGTTGACAAAACATGATTAGTTAGTTTACCATGTCATGATAAATCTGAGATTTTATTGTGATTACTTATTTTACACGATAACGATAGACTTTACTATTATCACCCATCCCTGTTAGGGACCTTCCTAGAGTTTATATTTTTTTCTATATGGCCAAAATTTTGAAGAAAAATTGTTTACATTAATTTGATATAGCATGTTCAAATACCATCCCTAGCAAACATATATAGGAATATTGTTACCAAAAAAACTTTAAATAAGTGTGTCTGTTTGACTGCTTTATGACTCACTGTGACTCACCAGCGAAGAGCCTCGAGATAACTCAAACTCAAACATCTATTATGGAGGAAGGGGAAAAGACACTGAGGACAAAACATAGCTTCAATGTTTGAAAGTCATCATCCTTCTATTTTTCTGACTGTTTAGACATACAGTGCCTTGTGAAGTTATAAATACAGGCCTGAACTTGCAGCCTCTAACTTCAATGCATTTTATTAGGATTTTATGTGATAGACCAAGTAGTGTACAATTGCGAAGTAGAAGGAAAGTTATTCAGGTTTGTCAAACTCTGAAAATTGCAGCATGCATTTGTACTGAAGGGCTGCATGGTGGCGCAGTTGGTAGCACTGTTGCCTTGCAGCAAGAAGGTCCTGGGTTCGACTTCCAGCCGCGGGTCTTTCTGCATGGACTTTGCATGTTCTCCCCGTGGGTTCTCACCGGCTTCCTCCCACAGTCCAAAAACATGACTGTTAGTTAATTGGTCTCTAAATTGCCCTTAGGTGTGAATGAGTGTGTGCATGGCTATTTGTCTTGTATGTCTCTGTGTTACCCTGCGATGGATTGGCGACCTGTCCAGGGTGTACCCTGCCTCTCGCCCGTAGCCTGCTGGAGATAGGCACCTGCTCCCCCGTGACCCACAATGGAATGAGCAGTATAGAAGATGAATGAGCAAATGAATGAATTTAATTGAATTGCAAAGTTCAAAAGATTTGAATACTGTTGCAAGGCACTGTATTTTGGGATTTTCTGCTCCTCCCTTCACATACATTCTAAAGACAAAGGATTCACTTTGCAGTCTTTAATATCAGATATAATATGATATATCAGATATGGCTTGAGATGTCTAAAATATGCTTTTGAGAACAGTGATGTTGACTGCTGCATGAAAATAACAACACGAGTTTGAAACATCATGAAGTTCTTTAGACGGTCCATTTGATGTTTGGTTACAATGTCTAACTTATTCAGTCTCAGAGCCAAACCTGAAGGTGCGCTCTAGGCTCAAGCAAAAAGTGGCGGAGAGGCGCAGCTCCCCGCTCCTGCGCAGGAAGGATGAAACTGTCATCAGCACCTTCAAGAGAAGGGCCATTGAGATATCAGGTAAACAAAGATTTTTTAATTCCTAAAGGATAGAAGGTGAGAAACAACCTAAACAGCAACATAAAACCATTTCTCTTTTTTTCTGTCTCAGTTTCATCCCTCTGTAACAGTGCTCCAGGTTCAGGTCCCAGCAGTCCTAATAGTTCCAATACGGCCATCGCCAATGGAAACACAGGATCAGTCCCCAACATACAGACTGAGGTACAGATGCACAACTTAAAAGTTAGAAATAAAGTTCTCTTTCACAACTGTTTTTCATCATCAGCCTTGGGCTTTGAACAACTCAAGGCTGGCCCCTATAGTTTATTACAGCTGGACTAAGTTTCTTCCCCCAACTTAGGACCAAAGAGATTTACTTAATTAGGTGTGTGTGCATTTTTATAGTAACATTTTATGATAATTTGTGTGCAGTGTTATTACAAATTTTAGTTTCGAAAATTCAAGATTTTCATAAGACCACAGTAACAACAAACAGTTGTGCACAATCAGACTTGATGGAACTTATAAATGAGCTCAATAACAGAAGCAGCTTCTGGTTACTAATGGTAGATAGATTCCCTTCACTTTTAGCCTCTGACTTAGCAAACATGATGGTAAGAACAGACACCGATTACTTAGAAGATATTAGGGGTTTGTTAATAATTTCTGTTGTTTTTTATGGAACTCTTTGAATTTCTTATTTTGGTTTAGGTGTTAGTGTTTGGTACTTGAATTAGGTGTTACAGCTTATCATATCTTTGTTAAGTAGTAATATTATTAGGCAAAGGTGAAATATCTAATTTCAGTATTATTAATAAGAAAAGCACAAAGTGCACAAAGTAAAAAGTGAAATAAACTTTGATTGGAACATCTTATAAAAAACATTTTTATAAATATTGTTACACGGACCCCCACCACAGGGTGGGCCTGGGGGGCCGGGCCCACCCATTCAGATATCTGGGCCTGTGTAAAATTAGTTGCAAAAATGCAATCTATTCACCCATGACAACCACCAGAGGGTGCTGTAGGCTATTATATTGGACGTTGGAGGTGGTAAAGAAGACTCTTTGACACTGTAGTATGCCAAAATGGGCTTAGGGTTAGGGTGCTGCAATCGTTCGTCATAGCGAAGCAACAAAGCCTGTGCGAATTGGAAGGCTCCTCCAAGTTTGGCCGACAAATGCATCATTCTTTTTCCCAGATTTGAAGAAAAGGTCAGGTGTATACTTCGTGGCCCTCCCTATCCCATGATTCATTGCAGGTCATAGTGGATTGTTCAAATGGAAGTAGTAATGGCAGAGGAGAGAGAAGCTGTGAATAAAGTTGTAAATATTATGTTTCTGTGTAGTAAAATGAACTTTTACTATGTTTTTAAGAGTGAATGTAGCTGTGTGAAACTGAAATATCTGTTGGGTTTACCAAGATGTCGCTTAACTGCAAAGGTCCTCGTCGTGTGCGGAGATTTCCACTGCCACTACGCAAACAGCTGACTCGCATCGCCAGCTGTTTGTTGATCGGGTGGTTGAGGCTTGCTCTACCAGGGGAGGAGGCCTGTCTCCCAGCCCATTTTTTCATACTGCTGCTGGTTTTCACCAATGAGTGGAAGTTGAACACAGATATAATTCAGTCAGATTTTTTCTAATGTTAATATTTGGTTTATTTGTTATTATGCTCTTCAAATAAATTGTTTTAAACTTGGTTTTACCAAGTTTTAGCAATAGCTGAAATGCCTTCAGGAATATACACTAAACTGCCACTTTATTAGGTACACCTTGCTAGGGTTCAGAACTGCCTTAATCCTTGGTGGCATAGATTCAACAAGGTACTGGAAACATTCCTCAGAGAGTTTGGTCCATATTGACATGATAGCATCACACAGATGCTGCAGATTTGTCGGCTGCATCCATGATGCAAAACTCCCGTTCCACCACATCCCAAAGGTGCTCTATTGGATTGAGATCTGGTGACTGTGGAGGCCATTTGACTACAGTGAACTCATTGTCATGTTCAAGAAATCAGTCTGAGATGATTCGTGCTTTATGACATGGTGCGTTATCCTGCTGGAAGTAACCATCAGAAGATGGGTACACTGTGGTCATAAAGGGATGGACATGGTCTGCAACAATACTCAAGTAGGCTGCGGCGGTGACACGATGCTCAATTGGTACTAAGGGGCCCAAAGTGTGCCAAGAAAATATTCCCACACCATTACACCACCACCACCAGCCCGAACCATTGATACAAGGCAGGATGGATCCATGCTTTCATGTTGTTGACACCAAATTCTGACCCTACCATCCGAATGTCGCAGCAGAAATTGGGACTCATCATTAGCTGACAGGAGTGGCACCCGGTGTGGTCTTCTGCTGCTGTAGCCTCAAGGTTCGACGTGTTGTGCGTTCAGAGATGCTCTTCTGCATGTCTTGGTTGTAACGAGTGGTTATTTCAGTTACTGTTGCCTTTCTATCAGCTCGAACCAGTCTGGCCATTCTCCACTGACCTCTATCATCAACAAGGCATTTGTGCCCACAGAACTGCTGCTCACTGGATATTTTCTCTTTTTCGGACCATTCTCTGTAAACCCTAGAGATCGTAGTGCATGAAAATCCCAGTTGATCAGCAGTTTCTGAAATACTCAAACCAGCCTGTCTGGCACCAACAGGCATGCCACGTTCAAAGTCACTTAAATCACCTTTCTTCCCCATTCTGATGCTCGGTTTGAACTGCAGCATATCGTCTTGACCATGTCTACATGCCTAAATGCATTGAGTTGCTGCCATGTGATTGGCTGATTAGAAATTTGCGTTAATGAGCAGTTGGACAGGTGTACCTTAAAAAAGTGGCCGGTGAGTGTATAAAGAGGTAATTAAAAAAAGATGCAGTCCTTGAATTTGGACACATCACCCAAACACTCCACCAATGGATGGCATTTATGGTTTGTGCAAGAAAAGAGTAAAAATGTTTACAATTTTCAGTATTTTTTCTAAAACATTTCCATGTCTCTTCAGGAGAAGTTCATTACAGTAGCCTTCAGGTTTCTGGGATGTGTTTTAAGCACAGTGATTATAATGCAGTGCTGATTAGTTTATAAGATTTCTGTGTTTGGTCATCCATTGTGGTCAGGTAAAAGACTATGCTGCGCAGCTTAGCATGCATCGCAGCGGCGGGCGTCGAAACTGACAACATCAGAGCTTATAAAAAGCAGAGGAAACAAACTTTTTACTACCATTTCCAGTCGTAGCTCAGAACATTTTGAGGCATCTCTGGAGAAATAGAAGCTTGCGGAAGGGTTTACTTTTCCTCCACACTGGCCATTCCCAGAAGACCCTGAAAGCTGGAAATCTGTTGGATACAAGAAGCTCAGAAGATCCATATCCTGATCGAAAACTGTTAGACGCGCCACAAACGTTAGTAAAACCCACAGATGTTTTGTTTCCAAGGAGACAAGTTTTCTTCTTGCTTTTCAGTCGTCTGCAACAGTTCCTCATATCATATATTTGTCAGTTTTGGACGGAAGAGAAGTTTACTGTTTTTGAGTTGATCACAGACGCTTGACACTCTGGTTCCCCTCAGTTATTTTTCTTCAGACCCAAGACCCATGCTTAAGCCGATGAAGATGAGAAATTGATGTCAAAGTAATTTCGTTATTTTTTTACTAAATCGGATAGGTGGATTTAGAGGTTTTGGCAGGTTGAGGCATAGTTAAGGTCAAATTAGGATCACTTTTAGTTGATCCAAGGTATTAACTTGTTGCAATATTGATTGAAGTGTCTTATGCCGAACTGTTTTGATTTACTGTCTGAATACTGTGGAAGTGCTACGAGCATTTGCGCTCAAGTTTGGATGTGTTTGTCTAGCTGATTGCCACTGAGCTGTGTTCTGTCAACGTGAAGTGACTGTGAGTGTTCATTGGAAACAATTTAGTTTTAATAGGAGTGGAAGCTTAAGGAATACAAATGTACATTCACATATAATGAAAACACAAATGACCACATAAAACAGTGACAAAAACAAAAATGTCATTTCTACATGTTCGCAGGTGGACTATGTAATATAAATAACAGCAACAATGACATCAGTCACCTCGAGTCAGTTCATTTAAAAAATATTGCTTTCACTAAAATCTCAGTAAGCGCCGTGATTCATGTTTTTGTAACAAAACTGCGTGAGGGCTGATTTGACCGTTATTTTCAAAGTGGAGGCAGCTGGCTTGACCGCAGAAAAACAGAGGCAGCATCTTGGAGGCTTTTACAGCAGGTATGGCACCCTCTGGCATCCTTGAGGCAACCTGTGGCACCCCCTGGCATCCTTGTGGCAACCTGTGGCACCCTCGTGGGCAGGGACTCCACAGAGAGCCAGCGTGTTTTTAAATAATTTATTTTATTTTCTGTGAGTAACGTCACAATAAATATTCATGATCTATAATAAAACAACTGTGCAATGTCTCTTCGTCATCCTTTCAGCACGTACACATAATACTATTTATGACATAGTTTTCATCTTAAGTATATACAGCCACCTTAAATTATGAGTCTAACACTGTTAGTAATAATAACTAATAATGACATCATCATTTAAAAGTAATTGCTGAATAACAGTCAATAGCTAATAACTATAATGACAACCCATTTGCTGATAATCAGCATTTGCTTCGGCAAAAACAACGGCAGCTGCTGTGGCAGAATCTTAGAGGCTATTACTGCTGGTCTGGCGCCCTGTGGCACCTTCCGGTGGCGAAAGTACCATTTCTAGTTGCTGCTGCCACAAATTGAGTTTGCTGTTTCTCACACATATACACACATATATTTAAGAGAAGCGTTTGTGTTTATTTCGTGCAAGAGTGATTTATCTGTCAAAATAGTTTCAAAGTTCCCCCACCTTCGGTGCAGTGGTTGAACAGTGACATTTAGTGGTTTTGGTTAATAATGATAAATTATTATTGATAAATAACTAACTGTAATTATTAAGGACTTTGAGCCCATAATAACAAAACCGGAGGACATCTCTGATTTCTGTCCGTAGTGATTTTTTGTTAAATTATTTTCCTGAATTATGATTTGTAATTAGAGTCAGTCAGTCAGTCATTTTCTACCGCTTATTCCATAGTGGGTCGCAGGGGAGCTGGTGCCTATCTCCAGCAGTCTATAGGCGAGAGGCGGGGTACACCCTGGACAGGTCGCCAGTCCATCGCAGGGCAACACACAAACAACCATGCACACACTCATTCATACACCTAAGGGCAATTTAGAGAGACCAATTAACCTAACAGGCATGTCTTTGGACTGTGGGAGGAAGCCGGAGTACCCGGTGAGAACCCACACATGCACAGGGAGAACATGCAAACTCCATGCAGAAAGACCCCAGGCTGGGAATTGAACCCAGGACCTTCTTGCTGCAAGGCAACAGTGCTACCAACTGTGCCACTGTGCAACCGATTTGTAATTAGAATTTTTCTTAAATATTAATTAGTAAACCCCAAAACTAGACGGCTGATCTGGGGGGCGACAAGCAAACCCACCCCAGCCCGCCGCCTCTCCCCGTGGGCCACTCCAGAGTGGAAGAGAGTCCAGCCCCTCTCGAGGAGATGGGTTCCAGAGCCCACGCTATGCGTGGAGGCGAGCCCGACTATTTGTAGTAGATATCTCTCGACCTCCCACACAAGCTCAGGCTCCTTCCTCCCCAGCGAGGTGACATTCCACGTCCCTAGAGCCAGCCTAAGCATCCGGGGATCGGGCCGCCGAGGTCTCCACCTTCGTCCGCTGCCCAATCCTCTGTGCACCGGTCCCTCATGGTTCCCACTGCAGGTGGTGGACCCACTGGGGGATGGTCTCGCGACTCTCGTTCGGGCTTGGCCCGGCCAGTCACCAGGCGTTCTCCGACGAGTCCCGACCCCAGGCCTGGCTCCAGGGTGGGACCCCGGCTCCACCGTAACGGGCGACGTCACGTGCCTCGATTTTGTAGTTGTCATGAGGGGTTTACCCCAGTGGATGAGAGGGTCGCATTCCTGCGCCTTCGGATTGGGGAGAGGTCTCTGACTATCATTCCAGCCTACGGGCCGAGTGGTAGTGCGGAGTACCCGGCCTTCTTGGCGTCCCTGTCGGGGTGCTGGATAGTGCCCCTCCCGGGGACTCCATTATTCTGCTGGGGGACTTCAACACCCACATGGGAAACGACAGTGACACCAGGAGAGACGTGATCGGGAGGAATGGCCTCACCGATCTGAATCCTAGCGGTGTTTTGTTATTGGACTTCTGTGCTAGTCATGGATTGTCCATAATGAACACCATGTTCAAACATAAGGGTGTCCATCAGTGCACTTGGCACCAGGACACCCTAGGCAGGAGTTCAATGATCGACTTTGTTGTCGTATCATCAGACCTTCGGCCGCATGTTTTGGACACTCGGGTGAAGAGAGGGGCTGAGCCTTCCATTGATCACCACCTGGTGGTGAGTTGGATCCGCTTGGGGAGGGGAAAGCCGACAGACTTGGCAGGCCCAAGCGCATAGTGAGGGTCTGCTGGGAACGTCTGGCGGACCCCTTGGCCAGGGATGTATTCAACTCTCACCTCCAGGTGAGCTTTGACCAGATTCCGAGGGATGTAATAATTGGCTTTCACTGGTATGAAATAGTTGCAATATAGTCCATCTAAGAAATCTAAAAATATATGAATCCTTCTAAGCAATCTAAAATTCTATGAAGCCACATTTAGGCAAAAAGAGGATAAGAAGAAAGACCACATTAGGTAAGAGGAGTGGAAAAAAATCATATTTCACACTTTATCCTTAGCAGGATAAAGTTTGAGATATCAAAAAAAAAAAAACTCAGCACAAATAGGCAACACAAGACAACATACTGCAGAGATACGGTGAAGGCTGTATGTCACGGGTGCGTATGTTTATATGAGCATGTGCGTGTGTGCATGTGAGTGTGTGCAAAGTAAGTCCATGAAGCACTGTCACATGAAGAGAAGTCCTTTTGGTGTGCTGATGTCTTGATTGTAGTATCAGCTGGTAAAACGGTGGGAACTTTAAACATCCAATTTCTAACTCCCAGCCGATTTGGGATCAGCCGGACATAAACATGAACACGCACGATTCAGAACACTTGCACGAGTTGATACCTTGGATTAACTACTGGTGATTCTAAATCACCTTAACTGTGCCTCATCCTGCCCAGAATTCTAAATGCACCTATCCAATTTAATAAAAAAAAGAACGAAATTACTTTGACGTTGATTACTTCTCTCCACTGGTTGAGGATGGGTCAGGTCTGAAGAAAAACGAGGGGGAATCACGCGTCCGTGATCAACTCAAAAAAAAAAAAAAAAATAACGGTAAACGTGTCATCCGTCCAAGAGGGGAAAATACAAAGAACCGTTTAGTCAACTTAATCCACAAGGAAGAAATTCATTTCCCAGGACACAAACCTCTGTGGGTTTTCACCTGCGCCAGGTGTCGGTGTGGTCTTTGATCGGTAAATTAATCTTCTGACCATCTTGTATCAGACAGATTTCCAGCTTTCATGCTCTTCCAGGAATGGCTGTGTGGAGCAAAAGTTCGCCTGTGAGCTTTTCTCTCTCCAGATATGCGCCTCCAATGCATCGTCCCGTGAGACACGCAGGAAATGGCAACAAAAGTTTGTTTTCCGACGAACGGCTGTTGTTTTTCTTGACTGAAGACACTGTTGTTGTACGACAGTCTCATGGCGAGGATGCTCAAGGTTCTCCATAATGTTCTTCGTTTTATGAAAAATCCTTCTTTGCAAACTGATCTCCAGAGGAGACCCCAGAACAGAGCCTTCTTTATTAGCTTGTTCAGCTTTTTTAGGTTCTTGGCTCTGATGCTGCTACCCCAGCAGATGATGGAAGAAGAGATCACACTTTCCACAACACACTTATAAAAGATATGCAGCATCTTGGTGCAAACACCAAAGGTCCTAAGCTTCCTCAAGAAGTACAGTCTGGTCCCTTCTTGTAGATGGCTTCACAGTTGTATCTCCACACCAGTCTGTTGTCCAGGTGAACACCGAGGTATTTATTCTCCTCCACCTCTTCTCCCATGATGGAAATAGTGTTTGACCTATTCCTGTTTCTGTAGTCTTTGATATAGGAGATTGTTGAGGCCTCCACCAGTCTTCTAGAGTTTCTGACAAAGTAAATCAGGTTGGATTGTATTAAATGCACTGGAGAAATCAAAGAACATGATCATCACAGTGCTGCTGGCTTTGTCCAGATGGCAGTAGGTTTGTTGATGCAGGTGTATGATGGCATCTTCAACTCCAACTCCATAGCGATAAGCAAACTGAAGGGGGTCTTGATGGTTTACTGTTTGCTTACTCAGGTGGGCCAACAGGAGTCTCTCTAGGACCTTCATGATGTGGGATGTCAGGGCAACAGGTCTATAGTCATTGAGTGGGTGAGTTTTCTTTGGTACCGGAACAAGACAGGAGTTCTTCTACAACACTGGAACCTTCTTCTGGGCCAGGCTAAGATCGAAGAGGTTATTCAGAATCCCACAGAGCTGCTCTGTACAGGCCTTCAGGAATCTAGTGCTGACACCATCTGGACCTGCAGCCTTATTCCGGTTAAATCTCTCCAGTTGCCTCTTCACCTGACTTCTTGAGACACACAGGTGGAAGAGGAATGCAAAAGGGAGCATCAGCATCTTCTGATTTGGTTGAAGGCAAACATGTGGAAGCAGAAGGATCTATGGCTGATGTGGAAGATAAAACATTTGATGTGTGACAGGAAAGCTGTGGGTCAAAGGAGGGTGGGATGTCTGTTTGGTTGTGAGCAGGAGAGGAGGATGCTGAGCTTGTTTCTGAATTGAACCCATTGAAGAATGTGTTCAGTTCATTGGCTCTGTCCAGAACTCCATTGGTCTGATCATCCTTCTGCTTGAACCCTGTGATCTTATTACAGGTAGTCTCTGAACAAGGGGGTTATATTTCGAGCAGAGAAAAACAAGATTGTGGTCTGATTTGCTTAGAGGAGGTCTTGCTGTAAAACAAATCCAATGTTTTGATTTCTCTGGTAGAGAAGCTGACAAACTGTTGAAACATTGGAAGTGTATCAGAGAGTGAAGCATTGTTGAAATCACTAGATATTGCCACAAACACATTGGGGTTTTCTGACTGTAGCTTAACAACAACTGAGCTAGTGGCATCACATGCAGTGTTGGCAACAGCTAAAGGTGGAACGTAAACTGTTGCCGAAACAACACTGGTGAACTCTCTGGATAAATAATATGGACTAAAACTTACTGCTAACAGTTCAATATCTCGACTGCAGAGATGACACTTCACAGTAACATGTCCTGGATGACACCATCTATTGTTCACAAGTACTGCCAGTCCACCTTCTCTATGTTTGCCTCATTAAATCTCTGTCTACTCGTATGGTCAGAAAGCCAGACAGAGAGACGCTGGAGAATATGATCCTGCAACCATGTCTCAGTGACACACATAATTCTGCATTCCCGATACGCTGGCTGGGTCCTTTGGAGTTGGAGCTGGCTTGGAGTTCATTCAACTTGTTTGCCCATCATAATTGATGGAAGAGATGATTTGAACTTCCTCCTTCTCTCTCTTCTCTTTGCTCCTGCTCTGCATCCATGGCGTCTCCTTTTCAACTCATCAAGGATTTGTATTTGAAGTATTATTTGAGGTTTTGAGATATTAATCATGTTGCCATTGTAATGCATCATAACAAATGTCCAAAAGTAGAAAGGTATTAGGAAAAATCCTTCCAGTTGAAGAGCATCCAATACAGTCGTCCAACAAAATCAGTTATATCCACTATGAGAAATTTGTGTTTCCAAAAATAAATAATCAGAACGAAAGAAAACAGAGGATTTCCATTATAGACATTAGCCGCGATGCTAATAGTTGTTCTACGGCCTGTAATTCTGATTAATTTCAAAGTTTGGTAAAAGTTAGCTCTCATTAACTAACTCGCCAATAAACTAGACCGGCTCTTAGCCATTCTGACAAGCCAATGTTTAAAAAACACCAGTTCATCAGGGAAACTTACACTTTTACTGTAAACACTGATCTTCTTTGTCAGCTGCAGCTGCACGGCAAGGCAGAGGTGCAGCCAGTGGAAGCTCAAATCTGTTAATATCTGTCCAACTTTACTGAACTGAATCCCACTTTCTCCTTAAATGAATAGATAACAGCCCTAAACATTAGCTACGCTCTGGCTACCATACGGTGCTGCTAACATTGCACACACAGACCTGTAACAACCTCTTTGCACACCAAAACACGCTTGAGCTCATAGACAAGAAAGTACTTTGAAAACTTACCTCAGGAGCTTAATCTGTTGCTAAAAAAGCTTCTGCTAGCATACAGGACTTCGTTCACATGACAACCAAAATCCAATGCATTTTCTGAGAGCCGATCAGAGACGCAGTGTCAAGGAGCAAGGTGGATTTAGCCAGTGAGCACACAGTGCATTCTGTCAGCTGTCCTGCCTGGCTCAAGGGTTGAGGCGCAGTGACTCAGCATTATTTCTTGCTGGCTATATGTTACTGATATACAACAAACATATCTGTTGTATATCGACCTGCACCTCCCGCTTCAAAACCGAGCGTCAACACCACTAGACCACCTCCGCAGACTTAAGAAACAAAGTGGAAATCCCTCTTCTCAAGGATAGTTTGTCAATATACTACATTGTACATTGGCGAACGGCTGTGTTTATGTCCAGAAATCTTCTAAAATTAACATTTGTGGTAATCTTGACACACTGGCAAAAGTCATATGTAAAAAAAAGAACTGAAACCCAGTACAATTGAAAGCTCCTCTCCGTTTTTGCAATGCATTTCCAATAGAGGGCATTAATGGAAACGTCAAAAATTCATTAATAGTTTGTCCTGAAATACTGAAAATATTACCAGTTGAGCATGGGTGCTTTATTAATGCTGGATTTATTTGATGTTTCTTCATCAAAGAATTGCAGAAAAAAAATATTTAAACCTTATTGTGACATTGTTGTGAAGTTCAAGGTCAAGCAGTTGTGGGAGATTCACAGATTTCTTGAAAACACAGGCTTCTGAAAAATTTGAGTGAAGCACTTTGATAGATTAAAGTGTACAAGTTAGATCAAAAACTAATTCAAGGAATATATTCTACAAATCCAAGCTCAATAGGACCAAAAGCATATTTTTGGTAATTTTGGACAATTTGTTTAATTGGAAGTCAGATGAAGGAATTTTAAAACTTTAGTTAATAAGTACTCAGGTCAGTTATTACCATATTTAATATATCATCTAAGGGCTGTACTCCGAAGGTATGTGGAAGATTTGTTGATAATCCGATGAATCATTTTTGCGTAATAAACTTATAAATGTATCACAGCGCCCCCTAGTGGCACCAATTTCGGTATACATGCACAGAATCATATTTGTAATTTGCATTATAAAGGACATTTTGAAATTTCTTACGGCTTTAGAGTTATGACCAAGGAAAATGTATTGCTAGCTAGTGTACAATTTTTTTTTTTTGCTTATAAATGTCCAATAAAGAAAAAACTGAAAAGTCCACCTGGATAATGTTTTTCACTTTCCTTCCTAGTCGGTACGTGCAAATTTCTTTGCCGGTTGGACTTGAACCTGGTGGGTCCTATTGTTTTGGTTTCAGTGAGTTTTATTGTGCTGTAGTCAAATATCTAGCAAGACAGGAAGGGGCATGGCCTTCCCTACTTCCTAGTGTTTCCGCCACATGAGGCAAAATCAGTCAAGGAACAAGTTATATTATGTTTTGGACTTACAGTTTGGGAGGCATAATCCCAAATGCATTTTCCTTTGTAATAGCTCCCTCTTTTTGTATTTGTGTAGTGATGCAGGTACAAAATCCACACACCAAATCAAACTGGACAGAATGTTTGCAGAACAGGGCTGTGGTATGTCTTAGAGGAGAAGAACAGATAATGGAAAAATTGACGAAAAGCAATAGGGTTTCCTGCTCTGTTCACAATTTTCTCAAGCATTGTTGGACATTATGAATTATAAGTAAACGACAAAACAGTTAGCCATCCATCCATCCATTATCCAGCAGGGGGTAACGACCTCCAAAGGAAGGCTCCCAGGAGGCTGATCAGATGGCAAAACCACTTCAACTGGCTTCTTTTTTATTTAGGCTCTTAAGCCCAACCCCCAGTAATGGGGGCAGAATTTAACTCTTGTTTTCTTCTATTTTCTTTACTGCAAGTTCCATTAGTTAAACTTAAACATATGTGGTATCCACAAAAATAGTAAAATCTAGGCTAAAAGCTGATATAAACCATTTCTACAAACACCAAAAACAGTTAAAAAAGTTGAATCAGAAAATAAACAAACTCCCCAAAATGATTTAACCGTTAAACTTGGTCTCAGCTGTTCACCACACGGCTTCTACACACACAAACAGCATGTCTGCTGTAAGCAGAGAGCTCACAGATTCCAAAAAATACATTTTGTCACAATCCACCCAAGTTTTACTCAACCAGTAGCAAAGGAAGGCCAGAATTATCAGTCCCATTTAAAAAACATAATTGTTAACATAATGATTGTTTAGATTGAATATGTCAATTCTCAGAAAAATTCAGTTAGATTTGCGCATGTTATTTTGAGCTCAAACTTCACAAAACCCCTTTGGGCTTAAGAGGTTAAAGGTGCAACAGCGGTACTCTAAAGACTCCCCTAGATGATGAAGATTCTCACCTTAACCCTAATTACTGTGAAAACATGTTTTGTTTTCGGACATTTTGGTTTTTCTTAATTTTTTGTTCTTTTGCCAAATAATCAGGTAGCTTCTCTCTGTAGTTGTGCCTGTAAAACTTTATGAACAATGACTGATGTTTGTCTTTGGTGTGGACTTTGACCCAAGACAACATGAACTTTTTTCTTTTTTCAGCACTAGATGCCTTTATTTTTAATTTTTTAACAGTAGGTGGACAGGAAAGAGGGGCAGAGAGAGGGGGAGAAATTTAGCAAAGGTTAGCAGGTCCGGGACTCGAACCCGGGATGGCCGTATCGAGGACTATAGCCTCTATACATATGGTCGCACGCTTAACCCCCTCACCACCAGCTGCGGTGCCCCACAACATGAACTTTTATCCTAAACCTAAAGCTTTTCTGGTTTTAAAGTTTTATCTTAAACATTGTCATTTTCAAATTTATGTTGTTATAAAAGTTCCAAAACAATGACACACAAATAATAAAGCTGAGCTCCATAGTATGAAATTTTTGGGGGATACAAACATTTACATTTATATCTTTAAAGATGGATGAATTTATTGTATATTTTGTCGAAAATATACATTCCATTCAGTACAGTGTCACCAAAATTAGAAACAAAACGGTTTAAGGTTCTTGTTTTGGATTTAAATTTCCTGCGTTTGTCTTGCAGCTGAGATCTCTCCATCAGACACTGGGTGGCGATGGAACATTGAGTCCTCTTAGTCTCTACACCTCACCCTCCTTGCCCAATATCTCTCTAGGACTCCCTGCCAACACACACATCACAGTAAGTCAATGTTAACTACATGTTGCTCTATGCACAGACCAGATAACCTTTTTTAGCAATTCCGTTGTACTTGGGACAAGCACCACAAAGGATTTTGTATTCTATTCTATTCTATAATTTTCTCATAGTGAAATAATTTGTATGTTTAGTTTTAGTTTTATCTGTGAGGCTCAGTGAATTGACTAGCTGACATCAAAAAGCAACTTAGGTGTAACCTTAGTTGTTTATTTCTTAAACTTTGTAATAGTTAACGCAGTTAACTTTCCTTTAACTACAACTCAGTGTGACATCAAGGATGACTTGCAGTGAACATTTTGGCTAATGCAAAACTGCATGCAAATTTCTCTGTGTGGTGCACCTGTTGCTACCCACCCACTCCATCCCAGGCACCACAGAACCTGTCCACCCAACAAGAGACAGAGCGTCAGGCTATCCAATCCTTACCAGGGGGCGGAGCTCTAACAGGAAAGTTTCTCTCCACTTCTTCCCTTTCAGCAGGTAAGATTTACACACAATTTAACCATGTGATCAGTATCTACAGTTCCTTGTAAAAGTATTCACACAATCTCAATCTTTTCTAATTTCTTTCCTATTTTAGTTGGAATATTTCTCCAACTTCTTGTAACTATGAAAAGTATTAATGCATATTTTTTGAAATAATGTTTTTAATACTTTTTTTGGATGATTATTGGTATCAGATGCTGTGCAGCTGGAAGGATTTTTGCTGATACTTTTTTTACTTTTGGACATTTATTATGATGCGTCACCAATGCGTCACCGGCAATGGGGTTGTTTGTTACAACCGGGAGCAGCTGATTAATATCTCAAAAACTCAAATAATACTTCATCTACAACCTCAAATCCTTGATGAGTTGAAAAGAAGGCACAGTGGGTGCAGAGCAGAAACAAAGAGAAGAGAGAGAAGGAAGAAGTTCAAATAATCTCTTTCATTGATTCTGATGGGCAGTGTCGGATTGTTGGGAAACAAGTTGGATGAACTCCAAGCCCTACAAAGGACCCAGCCAGAGTACCAGGAATGCAATATTATGTGTTTCATTGAGACGTGGCTGCAGGATCATATCCTCCAGCGTCTTTTTGCCAGGCTTTCTATCCATATGAGCAGATTGAGATTTAATGAGGAGCGGCAAATGCAAAAGAGGTGGACTGGCTGTGCCTTACGACCAATAGATGGTGTAATCCAGGACATGTTACTGAGAAGTGTCATCTCTTCAGTCCAGATATTGAACTGTTAATTAACTCATTAAACAAGAGAAAGACCGGACTTTATCTTATAAAAGTTTTATTCAAAGGCTTGTCAGCATTTGAAGACTCTGTCACCGAGCAAGTCAGATGAACAGAAACACAAAGTACAAATCATATTTATAGCAGAATGAGGGTGTTGTCTCAACTTCAAAGAGTTTAGTTTTATGGTTCCTAGACCCTCCCCGGGTCAGAGGTAACAAAGTCATTTAGGAGAACACCCATCTGTTCTTTCTCGGGACATAACCCTTCAGGGAATGTTTAACCATAAACCTTCTGATAATAAATTTAGAGGTCATCTCCTCTTAAGTACTAAACACTAATAAAACAGAGGTCAGAGGAGAGAGGTAGATGGAAGGTCACCTCTGAGTGATAAAACACAGAATCAAATGAGAGAGGAGAAGGAAAGATCAGAGCAATTTAAAAGAATTTTCCATTACAGTTAGCAATAGGTTTTTGTCCATATTATTCATCCAGAGAATTCACCAGTGTTATTTCGGCAACAGTATATGTTTCCACCTTTAGCTGTTGCCGACACTGCAAGTGATGCCATCCGCTTAGTTGTTGCTAAGCTACAGACACAACACCCCAATGCGTTTGTGGCATTATCTAGTGATTTTAACCATGCTTCACTCTCTGCTATACTTCCAATGTTTGAACAGTTTGTCAGCTGCTCTACCAAAGAAAAACAAAACGTTTTATTTGTTTTATGCAAATGTCAAGGACTCGTACATCTCTAAAGCAAGACCTCCTCTAGGCAAATCAGGTCACAATCTTGTTTTTCTCTGCTTGAAATACAGTACAGACCAAAAGTTTGGACACACCTTCCCATTCAGTTTTCTTTATTTTCATGACTGTGAAAATTGTATATTCACACCGAAGGCATCAAAACTATGAATTAACACGTGGAATTATATACTGAACAAAAAAGTGTGAGACAACTGATAATATGTCTTACAGGTCCTTCTCAAAATATTAGCATATTGTGATAAAGTTCATTATTTTCCATAATGTCATGATGAAAATTTAACATTCATATATTTTAGATTCATTGCACACTAACTGAAATATTTCAGGTCTTTTATTGTCTTAATACGGATGATTTTGGCATACAGCTCATGAAAACCCAAAATTCCTATCTCACAAAATTAGCATATCATTAAAAGGGTCTCTAAACGAGCTATGAACCTAATCATCTGAATCAACGAGTTAACTCTAAACACCTGCAAAAGATTCCTGAGGCCTTTAAAACTCCCAGCCTGGTTCATCACTCAAAACCCCAATCATGGGTAAGACTGCTGACCTGAATGCTGTCCAGAAGGCCACTATTGACACCCTCAAGCAAGAGGGTAAGACACAGAAAGAAATTTCTGAACGAATAGGCTGTTCCCAGAGTGCTGTATCAAGGCACCTCAGTGGGAAGTCTGTGGGAAGGAAAAAGTGTGGCAGAAAACGCTGCACAACGAGAAGAGGTGACCGGACCCTGAGGAAGATTGTGGAGAAGGGCCGATTCCAGACCTTGGGGGACCTGCGGAAGCAGTGGACTGAGTCTGGAGTAGAAACATCCAGAGCCACCGTGCACAGGCGTGTGCAGGAAATGGGCTACAGGTGCCGCATTCCCCAGGTCAAGCCGCTTTTGAACCAGAAACAGCGGCAGAAGCACCTGACCTGAGCAGCAGAGAAGCAGCAATGGACTGTTGCTCAGTGGTCCAAAGTACTTTTTTCGGATGAAAGCAAATTCTGCATGTCATTCGGAAATCAAGGTGCCAGAGTCTGGAGGAAGACTGGGGAGAAGGAAATGCCAAAATGCCAGAAGTCCAGTGTCAAGTACCCACAGTCAGTGATGGTCTGGGGTGCCGTGTCAGCTGCTGGTGTTGGTCCACTGTGTTTTATCAAGGGCAGGGTCAATGCAGCTAGCTATCAGGAGATTTTGGAGCACTTCATGCTTCCATCTGCTGAAAAGCTTTATGGAGATGAAGATTTCATTTTTCAGCACGACCTGGCACCTGCTCACAGTGCCAAAACCACTGGTAAATGGTTTACTGACCATGGTATCACTGTGCTCAATTGGCCTGCCAACTCTCCTGACCTGAACCCCATAGAGAATCTGTGGGATATTGTGAAGAGAACGTTGAGAGACTCAAGACCCAACACTCTGGATGAGCTAAAGGCCGCTATCAACGCATCCTGGGCCTCCATAAGACCTCAGCAGTGCCACAGGCTGATTGCCTCCATGCCACGCCGCATTGAAGCAGTCATTTCTGCAAAAGGATTCCCGACCAAGTATTGAGTGCATAACTGTACATGATCATTTGAAGGTTGACGTTTTTTGTATTAAAAACACTTTTCTTTTATTGGTCGGATGAAATATGCTAATTTTGTGAGATAGGAATTTTGGGTTTTCATGAGCTGTATGCCAAAATCATCCGTATTAGGACAATAAAAGACCTGAAATATTTCAGTTAGTGTGCAATGAATCTAAAATATATGAATGTTAAATTTTCATCATGACATTATGGAAAATAATGAACTTTATCACAATATGCTAATATTTTGAGAAGGACCTGTATATTCCAGGTTCTTCAAAGTAGCCACCTTTGGCTTTGATTACACTCTTGGCATTCTGTTGATGAGCTTAAAGAGGTAGTCACCTGAAATGGTTTTCCAACAGTCTTCAAGGAGTTCCCAGAGATGCTTAGCACTTGTTGGCCCTTTTGCCTTCACTCTGCGGTCCAGCTCACCTCAAACCATCTCGATTGGGTTCAGGTCCGGTGACTATGGAGGCCAGGTCATGTGGCGCAGCAACCCATCACTCTCCTTCTTGGTCAAATAGCCCTTACACAGCCTGGAGGTGTGTTTGGGGTCATTGTCCTGTTGAAAAATAAATGATGGTCCAACTAAACGCAAACCGGACCAAACGAACCAAAAAAACAAAACAAAAAAAAACCCCACAGGGATCAGTTGAGAATCACCTTGTAATCACCAGACAGTTTCTGTAATAGGGTCTGGCATGCAGCCAAAACCGTTGAGGATGACGCTTTATTACGACGGTCCTGTGCCAGCCGGACAAGCTTTATTTCTGCGCTGTTGTTGTTGTTGTCCGGGTCTGGATTGGATCTGTCCTACCATGAACGTTACCTCTGTAAAGAGAATGAACAACAAAAAATATATATATTGAAATAAACAAATTAAAGTAAAAAAAAAAAGGGAATTCAAATTAATTCAGTAGGTAAAATAAGAATTAAACGTACCGCTCATTAAACTTCTAACAAGCGTTGCTCTGTGTTTGGGGTCATTATCCTGTTGAAAAATAAATGATGGTCCAACTAAACGCAAACCGGATGGAATAGCATGCTGCTGCAAGATGCTGTTGTAGCCATGCTGGTTCAGTATGCCTTCAATTTTGAATAACATTGTCACCAGCAAAGCACCCCCCACCATCACACCTCCTCCTCCATGCTTCACGGTGGGAACCAGGCATGTAGAGTCCATCCGTTCATCTCTTCTGCGCCGCACAAAGACACGGTAGTTGGAACCAAAGATCTCAAACTTGGACTCATCAGACTAAAGCACATATTTCCACTGGTCTAATGTCCATTCCTTGTGTTCTTTAGCCCAAACAAGTCTCTTCTGCTTGTTGCCTGTCCTCAGCAGTGGTTTCCAAGCAGCTATTTTACCATGAAGGCCTGATTCACACAGTCTCCTCTTAACAGTTGTTCTGGAGATGTGTCTGCTGCTAGAACTCTGTGTGGCATTGACCTGTTCTCTAATCTGAGCTGCTGTTAACCTGCTATTTCTGAGGGTGGTGACTCAAATGAACTTATCATCCACAGCAGAGATGACTCATGGTCTTCCTTTCCTGGGGCGGTTCTCATGTGAGCCAGTTTCTTTGTAACGCTTGATGGTTTTTGCGATTGCACTTGGGGACACTTTCAAAGTTTTCCCAATTGTTCGGACTGGCTGACCTTCATTTCTTAAAGTAATGATGGCCACTCATTTTTCTTTACTTAGCTGCTTTTTTCTTTCCATAATACAAATTCTAAAAGTCTATTCAGTAGGACTATCAGGTGTGTACTGTATCCACCTCCTGCACAACACAACTGATGGTCCCAACCCCATTTATAAGGCTTGAAATCCCACTTATTAAACCTGACAGGGCACACCTGTTAAGTGAAAAGCATTTCAGGTGACTACCTCTTAAAGCTCATCAACAGTTTATAGTTTTGATGCCTTCAGTGTGAAGCTACAATATTCAATCATGGAAATAAAGAAAACTCTTTGAATGAGAAGGTGTGTCCAAACCTTTGGTCTGTACTGTATAAGCTCCGTTGTTCAGAGGCAACCTGTAATAAAGAAGATGGTCACAGGAAGCCGACAAAGCCCTGCGAGGTTGCTTTGAGGCTACAGACTGTACCAGCCACTTGTAAGGACATCAATGCCATGACTGAATGTGTAACCGACTATATAAACCTCTGTGTGGATAACACCATCCCCATCAGACCTTTGAGATGCCTTCCCAATGACAATCCCTGAATCACCAGTGACCTGAAGGACCTACTGAACAAGAAAAAAAGAGCCTTCAGAGAGGGAGACAGGGAATTGTTGAGGAGTATACAGAATAAACTTAAAGTCAAGATAAGAGAAAGCAAGGAGGTGTACAAGAAGAAGCTGAGAGCAAGCTCCAGCAAAACAATATCAGAGATGTGTTGTCAGGGATGAAGAAGATCACAGGCTTCAAGCAGAAGGAAGATCAGACCGATTGATGCCTGGACAGAGCCAATGAACTAGGTTAATTTCAGAAATAAGTCCTCAATGACTATGGACATGTTGCCCTGACATCCCACATTATGAAGGTCCTAGAGAGACTCCCATTGGCCCACCTGAGTAAGCAAACTATCAGGACCCCCTTTGGTTTGGTTATTGCTGTGGAGTTGAAGATGCCATCATACACCTGCTTCAACAAACCCACTGTCATTTGGACATAGCCAGCTGGCTCTCAATGATCTCTCAAGTGCATTTAACACAATTCAACCTCATTTCCTTTGTCAGAAACTCCAGAAGACACAGGTGGAGGCCTCAACAATCTCCTGGATCAAGGACTACCTGACAAATAGACCACCGTTTGTGACACCAAAGGGTTGTGTGTCTAACTAGGTAGTTAGCAACACAGGAGCACCACAGGGGACTAGACACTCACCATTCCTTTTCACTCTGTACCTCAGACTTCCAGTACAAGAGATGGACAAGAAGAGCACAGGGAGCTGGTGGACTGCATTGTGGCATGGTGTGTAAACAATCATCTCATTTTGAACGTGAATAAAACAAAGGAAATGATTGTAGATTTTAAAAGAAACAGGAATAGGTCAAACACTTTTTCCTTAATGGGAGAAGAGGTGGAGGTGGTGGAGGAGTATAAATACCTTGGTGTTCACCTGGACAACAGACTGGAGTAGAGATGCAACTGTGAAGCCATCTACAAGAAGGGTCAGAGCAAACTGTACTTCTTGAGGAAGCTTAGGTCATTCAGTGTTTCCAGCAAGATGCTGCATATCTTTTATAAGTCTGTTGTGGAGAGTATGATCTCTTCTGCCATCATCTGCTGGGGTAGCAGCATCAGAGCACCAAGGACTTCAAACATCTCAACAAGCTAATAAAGAAGGTTGGCTCTGTTCTAGGGGACTCCTCTGGAACATCTGGAGATCATGTGCAAAGAAGGATTCTTCATAGAAGGAAGAACATTATGCAGAACCTTGAGCATCTTCTTCATGAGACTGTTGTAAACTCAACAGAGTGTCGTCAGTCAGAGGCTTCTGCACATCTGCTGTAAGACCGGTACAGGAGACCCTTCCTGACCACAGCCATCAGCTCTTTGAAGAAATCTGTATAAAATGAGCTACAACAACAATTAATTTCCCTTTGGAAAGAATAAAGTATTTTTGAATGTGAATTTAATTGAATTTGAATTAAAATGAGTTCTCTTTCATGTCATTTGTTTCATGTCTCACATCGGGAATGCCCTTGATGTGACCTCATCAGAAGCTCCTATTACATTTTGCCAGCCAGGATTGGTTGGGAATAAGCCTGTCAGTGCCAGAGATGGCAGGGTCCCTCCCCCTATTTATAGGGCTATCACTGCAATGACAGTTTTTTCAAAAGCCCTCTTCTCGCAATGAGCAGAGGTTCCAACCAACTTTCCCACAGATACTGCCCCTCTTCGGAGCCTAGCTAAACTGTCCATAGACATGTGTGCTAGCTCAGTCACTGAACACTTTGCTTGGGGTTTGTTCAGTATCACAGAGAGTAGCTGTTGCCTTGGTAAAAATACCGCTAACAGAGTAAAAAGAACGGAAGGGTCAACACCCCACGTTACGGTTGGCCATTATAGAGTAGCAATACTCCTGCTGTACAACCACACCTGGCTTAGCTGTCACCAGCTAGTTTTTCGTAGCATTACAATCGAATTTCCTTTAAACATGGAGACTGCCCAGTCTTCCACAAAAGCTGAGGAGATCTCACAGGCACAAACGTGCCCATTTGGCAATAAAATTTGAAGCTGGGATACCCACCTGTCTTATGTGGTGTGTCTTGGTCTGAAACACACCTAAGCTGCTTTTGAGTCTGGCAAAGAGTGCTCGCACTGTAGCCGGTTCTCCTTCAAGGTGCTCTGTCGCTGTCTGGCCTGTCAGTCAACATTGTCCAGCAGCAACCCAGTGTTGGCTTCTACAGCATCCGTACAGGACCACCGACGCAATGGCTGGGCCACGTTGGGGAGAAATGCTTGATGCTGTGGATCTGCTGCCACCTGAAATGTCCGAGGACAGTCCCATGTCCGGCCCGCTGGATTCCCTGATAATAAGTCCTATGGAGCCACCAAGGCGTTTAGTCCGTGCTCTGAACACCTTGTCTCTGTTGATGGCTTATCAGGTGGAACTTGAGAAGCAGATGACCGCTTCACCTGACACTGTGTTATGGGAGGAAGTGTGCATCATAACGGATCACCGCCTTCACCTCCAGAAAGTGGCAATCCAGGCTCTGGGCAGAACTATGGGGCTTATGGTTCTACAGGCGACAGCCAGGTGACTGAACCTCACCATGCTTTCCGCTAAAGAGAAAGAGGACCTCCTGGACAACCCCATCACACCCCAGGGACTTTTCTAGGCAGCAGTCCCGTCAATGCAAAAAAAAGGAAGAAGGAGAAGAAAAGGGACGGTAGAGCCTTGAAGCTGTCTTTCTCCACACGTACTTTTGTCACTGGGACCACGGCCCCGCCCCCCAGCATCAGACCTTTGCCCAGGTTGCAGCTCCCTTTCCTCTCACCTATCAAAGGCGCAATAGGCTGCACAGGCACCACAGAAACCCTCTGCCTCCAATGCCCAGTGACAAAGGAAGCCTGAAGGTTCTCACCCCGACTAGTGACCTCACACCTCTTACTGAGGTGGTAAGCAGGAGGAAGCGGCTGGACTTACCTCCTCCCTGGATGGAGGGAGTGAGCAGGGATCGCTTCCCTCCACTTGCTCTTGCAATGCAAGACGGAGCTTTTTGCAGCAGAAGGCGGTGCTCTCAGCCTGCATTTAACAGACAGTGAAAACCAGACCTTGTAAAAAAAAATGCACAGACTCAGACCCTCCCCCCCATGCTTCAGGGAAGCGATTCAGTCAAAAGGACAAGGGGACATCACTGTTTTCCTATAGAAGGAAATTTCCTTGTTTTTGAAGCTATTTCCTTGTGCTGAAGAAAGGCGGACGGCGGTTGCACGCAATTTTAGACCTCCAGGCGCTGAACAAGCATCTGAGAAAATACAAAGTCACTCCTCCCTGCGGCACTTCCTAAGTTCCGCCGATTGGTTTACATCAATCGACCTTAAGCAGGCTCATTTCCACGTCCCCATATACCCAACACACAGAAAATATCTCAGATTTGCATTTTGGGTAAACTGTTACAAATACCTTGCCCTTCTCTTTGGACTGTGTCGGAGCCCGAGAGTGTTTGTGAGGTGAACAGATGCTGCTGTGGGTCCGCTCAGGAGGCGGGGCATCCGAATGGTGATGTACATGGACAACTGGCTGATTGTCTCGTCCTCCCACCAAGAAACTGCAGATCACACAACTGTATTAATACAGCACTTAAGGATAAGTATGGAGAAGAGTGTCCTGAATTCCTTCTCCACAAATGTTCTTTAAAGGTCTCTCCCTGGACTCAGTTCAGTCCAGAGTGATACTAACAGTGAACAGAGTGAAATCCCTGCTTGACAGCTACACTGTGGTGGCTTATGTCACCAGCCAGGGAGGTCTGAGGTCACCGAGGCTCCACAGGCTGACTCACAAATTAATCATTTGGAGCAGCAGACATTTTTTGTCTCTGTGGGCCACTCACGTCCCAGGTGTACTGAACTGTGGAGCAGACCTTCTCCTCAGAGGGAATCCTCTGTGTACAGAGTGGAAACTCCATCCAGAGGTGGCTAGGCTGGTCTGGCAGAGGTTCGATCAGAACGCATCTCTGGGGGTGGACGCACTAGCCCACAGCTGGCTTCCTGCTCCGCTCTATGTGTTTCCCCCAATAGCTCTCATTTCACCAGCACTAGCCAGGGTAGGAGCAGAAGGCCTGACACTGATCCTCATTGCACCCCATTGGCCAGCGAAGCACAGGTTAGCGGAAATAACACAGCTCCACTGGGAGAAGCCATGGCGTTCTTCCTGCACGCAGGGATCTGCTGTCTCAGCTACGAGGACAAATATTTCATCCCCACCCAGAAAGACTGGCTCTGTGGGCTTGGCCCGTGAGTGGTTCAATGCAATCTGTGGAGCTCCCTTAGAATGTCATTCACTACATTTACATGGACATAAGTAATCGGAATAAACGGCCGATCGGACTTAAGTCGGAATATTCTGCTTGGTTTGGACAGGATTGGAATGAAATTATAATCCAACTGAAGCTTGTTTACATAAACAAAATTTCACAACTGGATTAAAATGTATTCGGATTAAAAAACATAAAAATAATTGGATTGTAGCATTTCTATGGACATAGGTAATCGGAAAAAAACAGTCGATCAGACTAAAAATGTGTCATGTAAACTTGCCAATCTGAATATTCTGTTAGCATCTAGCCAGAGCGACTAGCCACTCCAGGTGGAAATACATCACGTTGAAGCAGGGTGCACATGCGCACTCAGGTCAGTTTGCCTCTTTCGGAATAACTTGAAACAACAGCTTGCCCATTGGATCACTGCTGCCTGAACGTTTTTGAATAAACTGTAAGGGACAGTCCTATAAATAGGGGGGGGACCCTGCCCTCTCTGACACTGACAGGCTTATTTCCAAACAATCCTGGCTGGCGTAATGTAATGGGAGCTTCTGGTGAGGTCACACCGAGGGTGTTCCAAATGTGAGACATTCACTCATGCTACTCAGAGAACCGGGCTTACAAAAGTAACCTAAAGTTATCTGGTTCCTTTAAAGGTGCTGCACGTGAAGTGGAGACTTCCACTCCAACCTCTCATTCAGCTCATTCCTCGTTGTTGCAACATGTCCTCCTGCTAGAGCAGGCCAGACAACAGACTGCTATGCTAGGTAAAACAACCACAAAACTATGATAACATTTGCACAAATATAGACAATCCTTACTGTGTTTGTACTGTGATCCTTCACACTTACTACCTATGTACAATCAATCACCACTGGTTACTGCAGAGAGAGGCGTAACCACCGGAAAGCGGCCAGTCAACAAGCTGCCCCGCCATAGACCGTTGGCTCGCACACAAAGCGCACCTTTACCACAGTCACCGCAGGCCCTGCAACAGCTGGTGGTCCAACAGCAGCACCAGCACTTTCTTGAGAAACACTACAAGGTAAACAGGTTCACACTCACTTCCTCCCCACAAACATGACCTTTCGTGGTTCTGCACAGTAACAAAACATGTGGTTTGTAGATGTTATCGAAGGGCGGAGACCTCCCTAGACCGCCACCCACTCACCCTGAGGAGACAGAGGAGGAGCTAACAGAGACCAATGATATGCAGGAAGATGAAGGGGCGGGTCCTAACAGGTGCAGGAAAAGCTTTTTGCTTCCAAACTAAAATCTGTCTCTAATTGAATATTTTTAATTATAAGAGTCTGCTGTGTTTTTCATTCAGATTGCAGAAGGAGGGATCGCATGACAGCAGCCATTTATCTGAGCAAATGGGCATGAATATAAAGGGGGAGGAGGAGCCCAGGATTATGCATGTCAAAGGCGAGAGCACAGAGAGTGAACTGGATGAAGATGAGGAGGATGATGATGTCCTTCAGCTAAGGGAGGGCGAGGAAGAGGAAAGGGGCAGCTATATGCAGGTTGGTGCAAAAGCACAGCTTTTCTGTGGGATCTGAACATGCTCTTTCATTACCAACCCCTGGATAATCAGGATTTCCATGCAGTCTGGGAAATTCTGGAAAAGAATAGAATTTTGTTTAGGGATTTTCCAGGTATGGTTAAAAAGGAAAGAAGATGATAGATGATCAAACATATTTGTTTCTTTCTGTACTGTATTACCTGTCCCATCGTCTACAGATCCATCCATCCATCCTTTCTCTAATTTCTCATTTCCTTCCCTATTTCAGTCGTTTTTTCCTTTTCCATTTCCTTCCTTCCTTTCTACCTTCCAATTTCAATCCTGTCTTTTCTCTCATCCATTCTTCAGTCCTGGGGGCCGAGGGTATTTTTGTTATGTTTACATAGTTCTGTTAATATAGGTCATTACAGGTCCTTCTCAAAATATTAGCATATTGTGATAAAGTTCATTATTTTCCATAATGTCATGATGAAAATTTAACATTCATATATTTTAGATTCATTGCACACTAACTGAAATATTTCAGGTTTTTTATTGTCTTAATACGGATGATTTTGGCATACAGCTCATGAAAACCCAAAATTCCTATCTCACAAAATTAGCATATTTCATCCGACCAATAAAAGAAAAGTGTTTTTAATACAAAAAACGTCAACCTTCAAATAATCATGTACAGTTATGCACTCAATACTTGGTCGGGAATCCTTTTGCAGAAATGACTGCTTCAATGCGGCGTGGCATGGAGGCAATCAGCCTGTGGCACTGCTGAGGTCTTATGGAGGCCCAGGATGCTTCGATAGTGGCCTTTAGCTCATCCAGAGTGTTGGGTCTTGAGTCTCTCAACGTTCTCTTCACAATATCCCACAGATTCTCTATGGGGTTCAGGTCAGGAGAGTTAGCAGGCCAATTGAGCACAGTGATACCATGGTCAGTAAACCATTTATCAGTGGTTTTGGCACTGTGAGCAGGTGCCAGGTTGTGCTGAAAAATGAAATCTTCATCTCCATAAAGCTTTTCAGCAGATGGAAGCATGAAGTGCTCCAAAATCTCCAAAATCTCCTGATAGCTAGCTGCATTGACCCTGCCCTTGATAAAACACAGTGGACCAACACCAGCAGCTGACACGGCACCCCAGACCATCACTGACTGTGGGTACTTGACACTGGACTTCTGGCATTTTGGCATTTCCTTCTCCCCAGTCTTCCTCCAGACTCTGGCACCTTGATTTCCGAATGACATGCAGAATTTGCTTTCATCCGAAAAAAGTACTTTGGACCACTGAGCAACAGTCCAGTGCTGCTTCTCTGTAGCCCAGGTCTGGGGAATGCGGCACCTGTAGCCCATTTCCTGCACACGCCTGTGCACGGTGGCTCTGGATGTTTCTACTCCAGACTCAGTCCACTGCTTCCGCAGGTCCCCCAAGGTCTGGAATCGGCCCTTCTCCACAATCTTCCTCAGGGTCCGGTCACCTCTTCTCGTTGTGCAGCGTTTTCTACCACACTTTTTCCTTCCCACAGACTTCCCACTGAGGTGCCTTGATACAGCACTCTGGGAACATCCTATTCGTTCAGAAATTTCTTTCTGTGTCTTACCCTCTTGCTTGAGGTTGTCAATAGTGGCCTTCTGGACAGCAGTCAGGTCGGCAGTCTTACCCATGATTGGGGTTTTGAGTGATGAACCAGGCTGGGAGTTTTAAAGGCCTCAGGAATCTTTTGCAGGTGTTTAGAATTAACTCGTTGATTCAGATGATTAGGTTCATAGCTCGTTTAGAGACCCTTTAATGATATGCTAATTTTGTGAGATAGGAATTTTAGGTTTTCATGAGCTGTATGCCAAAATCATCCGTATTAAGACAATAAAAGACCTGAAATATTTCAGTTAGTGTGCAATGAATCTAAAATATATGAATGTTAAATTTTCATCATGACATTATGGAAAATAATGAACTTTATCACAATATGCTAATATTTTGAGAAGGACCTGTATTTGGTTCAAAGCAAAGAGTTTAAAAAAACAATATAGACCAAAGCCTAAAAAGATTTTTGAATATCATCAAATGTTGGATATTTTTTATAATAACATCCTTGCTCATTTAGATGAATTGTTGTAATGCTTGAAATTGTTCTACCCAAGTTTTAGCTTTACAAAGGAAATGGAAAATATAGTGAATAACTTCAATATCGTTAATAAATGTAAAATACATTTCCTAAATGAAATTTAATAATATTGTTTTTTTTTTTTAAATGAGCATTGTGTCTCATTCTAACCCAGTTTTACATAGATAAAAGGAACTAAATAATACAGAACCATTGACATTTGTTATATGAATTATTGACTTATTATCTGTACCTTTTATGGCTATTACAACTGCCTTAGCCCATGGTTGTTGCAGGTTCCTCCAGAAATGGTAAGAGAGATTTACAGGCTTGTAAAAACTGTAAAGGACCTCGTGCAGAGAAACAAGACTTAATAGAAATGTGATGTGCAATCACTGAGATATAGCCAGTAATGATTGGTTAAGGATGTCAAGGCATGGGTGCGCATCAATATTGTTTGATCATAGTGTTAATTCCTTTCTTTATTCAAATCTTTATTCTTTATTTTCATCAAACCTTAATTGTCTTTTTCTTTCCTTCCTTCATTCCTTTTATCTTTCCTTCCTTTTAACCCCAATTCCTTCCATCATCTTTATTCTGTTTTTGCTTAAAATGTAAATTACTTCCTTTAATGCTTGCCTGCATCTGTTCTTTCTTCCACCTTCTTCCTTCCTTTAAACTTTAATTTTTCAGCTTCCTTCTTTCTGTCCTTACTTCCATCCTCCCTTCCTCCCTTCCTTCCTTTCTTCATTCTGTCCATGCCTGCGTCCATTCGTGTGTGTTTTTGCATGTTTCGTATATATGTCTAAGCCCTGTAGAATCAGCCCTAAATCTATTGTGAATTTTTATAGTTTATAAATGGGCTAAAAGGACTGAGAAATCTGGAAATTTGAGTCTGGAAAAATATGGAGAAAAATAAAGGAATAAACTATAGGGTTCTTCTATATCTCAAAAATTTAACTTCAAAATTTGTAATACAAAAATTTGAACTAAGGTCTTCATGATTATAAAAACGTTATTTTCAGTAAGAAAAATGACAAAATCAAAGTGATGAGGGGTATTTCAAGGGCCATGTCAGTCTTAAACCAAGTTCATAATACAGGTCCTTCTCAAAATATTAGCATATTGTGATAAAGTTCATTATTTTCCATAATGTCATGATGAAAATTTAACATTCATATATTTTAGATTCATTGCACACTAACTGAAATATTTCAGGTCTTTTATTGTCTTAATACGGATGATTTTGGTATACAGCTCATGAAAACCCAAAATTCCTATCTCACAAAATTAGCATATTTCATAAAAGAAAAGTGTTTTTAATACAAAAAACGTCAACCTTCAAATAATCATGTACAGTTATGCACTCAATACTTGGTCGGGAATCCTTTTGCAGAAATGACTGCGTCAATGCGGCGTGGCATGGAGGCAATCAGCCTGTGGCACTGCTGAGGTCTTATGGAGGCCCAGGATGCTTCGATAGCGGCCTTTAGCTCATCCAGAGTGTTGGGTCTTGAGTCTCTCAACGTTCTCTTCACAATATCCCACAGATTCTCTATGGGGTTCAGGTCAGGAGAGTTGGCAGGCCAATTGAGCACAGTGATACCATGGTCAGTAAACCATTTACCAGTGGTTTGGCACTGTGAGCAGGTGCCAGGTCATGCTGAAAAATGAAATCTTCATCTCCATAAAGCTTTTCAGCAGATGGAAGCATGAAGTGCTCCAAAATCTCCTGATAGCTAGCTGCATTGACCCTGCCCTTGATAAAACACAGTGGACCAACACCAGCAGCTGACACGGCACCCCTGACAGGGCACACCTGTGAAGTGAAAACCATTTCAGGTGACTACCTCTTGAAGCTCATCAATAGAATGCCAAGAGTGTGCGGAGCAGTAATCAAAGCAAAAGGTGTCTACTTTGAAGAACCTAGAATATAAGACATATTTTCAGTTGTTTCACACTTTTTTGTTCAGTATATAATTCCACATGTGTTAATTCATAGTTTTGATGCCTTCAGTGTGAAGCTACAATATTCATAGTCACGAAAATAAAAACAACTCCTTGAATGAGAAGGTGTGTCCAAACGTTTGGTCTGTACTGTAGTTTGTACGAGTTAAAGATCAAAAATCGAAGAAGGAATTTGCCACTTGTGAAACAAAGAGAAACATTACATTTAGGTACCAAATTTCAGTTTAAATAAAAAGTACATCCCAGTGTTTCAAGTGGAGGAGTACAAGTATTTTGGGGTCTTGTTCACAAGTGTGGGGAGAATGGAGCGAGACAATGTAGACCGATCGATGTGCCTGCCACAGTAATGCAGACACTGTGCTGTTCCATTGTGGTGAAGAGAGAGGTTCGCCTTACGGCTCAGCTCTCAATTTATTTGTTGGTATATGGTCCTACCATCACCTATGGTCATGAAATCATGACCAGAAGAGTACAATCCCAGATGCAACCGATTGAAATGAGCTTCCTTCGGTGTGTGACTGGTAACTCCCTTAAAGATAGGGTGAGGAGCTTGGCCATCCAGGAGGGGCTTGGAGTAGAGCCGCTTCTCCTCCACATCGAGAGCAGTCAGCTGAGGAACATTTGTTTGGAATACTCCCTTTGCGCTTCCCTTGGGAGGTGTTTCAGGCACGTCCCACCAAGAAGAGGCCAAGGACACAGTGGAGGGACTTTGTCTCCCAGCTGGCATGGGAACACCTTGGGCTCCCCCCAGAAGAGCTGGAGGAGGTGTCTGGGGAGAGGGAAGTCTGTGTGTGTCTGTGTGTATCTGCTGAGACTGCTGACCCCGCGACCCATTCCCGGATAAACAGAAGATGACGAGTAAGAGCACATCTCAGTGTTATTTAAATAAAGGAAAATAAGTCTATTACATTGATTGCGCTTTTACATTGATAAACCTTGAATGTGATTTTGTTATTTTGTTAGTATTCTGAAGTCGATGTCTGTTTTTGTGTTTTAAAATTACTCCCTATAGAAACTGTGCAGTGTTAGCATTGAAGATGCCGGTGCGTCTGGTGTCGGATGCTGTGCAGCTGGGAGGATTTTTCCTTATACTTTTCTACTTTTGGACATTTGTTATGATGCATTGCCATGGCAACGGGGCTGTTTCTTACAACCGGGAGCAGCTTATTAATATCTCAAAAGCTCAAATAATACTTCAACTACAACCCCAAATCCCTGATGAGTTGAAAAGGAGACGCCGTGGATGCATAGCAGGAGCTAAGAGAAAAGAGAGAAGGAGGAAGTTCAAACCATCTCTTCCGTCGATTATGATGGGCAATGTGAGATCGTTAGCAAACAAGTTGGATGAACTCCAAGCCCTACAAAGGACCCAGCCAGAGTACTGGGAATGTAATATTATGTGTTTTACTGAGACATGGTTGCAGGATCATATCCCCGACTCCAGCGTCTCTCTGCCGGGCTTTTTAACCATACGAGCAGCCAGAGATTTAAAGAGGAGCGGCAAATGTAAAGGAGGTGGACTGGCAGTACTTGTGAACAATAGATGGTGTCATCCAGGACATGTAATTGAAGTGTCATCTCTGCAGTCCAGATATTGAACTGTTAGCAGTAGGTTTTCGTCCATATTATTTATCCAGAGAGTTCACCAGTGTTATTTTGGCAAAGGTTTACATTCCACCGTTAGCTGTTGCTGACACTGCATGCGATGCCATTAGCTCAGTTGTTGCTAAGTTACAGACGCAACACCCGAATGCATTTGTGACAATTTCTGGTGATTTTAACCAGGCTTCACTCTCTGCTACACTTCCAACATTTCAACAGTTTGTCAGCTGCTCTACCAGAGAAAACAAAATGTTGGATTTGTTTTATGCAAATGTCAAGGACTCATACATCTCTATAGCAAGACCTCCTCTAGGCAAATCAGGTCACAGTTTTGTTTTTCTCTGCTCAAAGTATAAGCCCCTTGTTCAGAGGCAACCTGTAATAAAGAGGGATGTGAGAAAATGGTCACAGGAAGTTGAAGAAGCTCTGCAAGGTTGCTTTGAGGCTACAGACTGGGACACACTGTACAATCGACTATATAAACTTCTGTGTGGATAACACCATCCCCATCAGAACTGTGAGATGCTTCCCCATTAACAAACCTTGGATCACCAGTGACCTGAAGGACGTGCTTAACAACAAAAAAGAGCCTTTAGAGAGGGAGAAAGAGAATTATTGAGGAGTTTACAGAAGCAACTTAAAGTCAAGATAAGAGACAGAAAGAAGGTGTACAAGAGGAAGCTGGAGAGCAAGCTCCAGCAAAACAATATCAGAGATGTGTGGTCAGGGATGAAGAAGATCACAGGCTTCATGCAGAAGGATGATCAGACTGATGGATGTCTGGACAGAGCCAATGAACTGAACACATTTGTCAATAGGTTCAGTTCAGAAACAAGCTTCGCATCCTCCTCTCCGGCTCAAAGCCAAACAGACATCCCACCCTCCTTTTACCCACAGGACCCACAGCTTTTCTGTCGCACCTCAAATGTTTTATCTTCCACCTCAGTCATGGACCCTTCTGCTTCCACATGTTTGCCTTCAACCAAATCAGAAGATGCTGATGCTTCCTTTGCTTCCCCCTTCCTCCTGTGTGTCTCAAGAAGTCAAGTGAGCAGCACAGTGAGGATCATGTTCTTTGATTTTTCCAGAACATTTGACACAATTCAACCTGATTTACTTTGTCAGAAAGTCTAGGAGACTCAGGTGGAGGCCTCAACAATCTCCTGGATCAAAGACTACCTGACAAACAGACCACAGTTTGTGAGACTGAAGGGTTGTGAGGTAGTAAGCAGCCAGGTAGTAAGTACCACAGGGGACGATACTCTCACCATTCCTCTTCACTCTGTACACCTCAGACTTCCAGTACAAGACAGACTCCTGTCATCTGCAGAAATACTCTGATGATTCTGGAGTTGTGGGGTGGATCAGAGATGGAGAAGAAGCTGAGTACAGTGGAAACAATCATCTCATTTTGAACGTGACTAAAACAAAGGAGATGATTGTAGATTTTAAGAAAAACAGGAATAAGTCAAACACTATTTCCATCATGGGAGAAGAGGTGGTGGAGGAGTATAAATACCTCGGTGTTCACCTGGACAACAGACTGCAGTGGAGATGCAACTGTGAAGCTATCTACAAGAAGGGACAGAGCGGACTGTACTTGAGGAAGCTTAGGTCCTTTGGTGTTTGCAGCAAGATGCTGCATATCTTTTATAAGTCTGTTGTGGAAAGTGTGATCTCTTCTGTCATCATCTGCTGGGGTAGCAGCATCAGAGCCAAGGACTTTAGTATAGATTCAGCATAAATAGAGCTTGTTTGTGGTGCAGTTTGCCACAAGCAATATATAAGGAAGAGCAAACATGGAAGAAGACACTCAGGTCATATGAGACCAAAATTTTACTTTTTGGCCTGCATGCAAAATGCTCTGTGGGAATAAGGTTGGAGCTAAATACAGAGCAATCCTGCAAGAAAACCTGTTACAGGCTGCAAAGGTCTTAAGACTGGGGTGGATGTTTAATTTAACAACAGGAACAGGAGTCGTGGCAGATGGCCGCTCACACTGAGCCTGGTTCTGCTGGAGGTTTCTTCCTGTTAAAAGGAAGTTTTCCTCTACACAGTTGCTACATGCATGCTCAGTATGAGGTATTGCTGCAAAGGCAATGCAAGCAACTGTCCACAGTTTCTACATGCTCATCCAGGAGGAGTGAATGCTGCAAGTTACTGACTGGATGCAATCTGCTATGTTTCCTTAGACAAAAAGACTTTTAACCAATTTGAATAATAAACTGAATCTGACTGCACTGTTTAATAGTTAGGATTAATTAGAATGTATGTACCTGACTTGATCTGTATGGTTTGACTGAACTGAATTGAAAACTTAACACCAGAGCTGCAGTGGAATGGTTTAGATCAAATAATAATTCATGAGAATGCTCCACTGATCCAATGAACAGACCTAAATAAAGCTGGAGAATCAGTGGCAGTAATCCCAATAGAGAATCTGTGGCAAGATCTGAAAACTGCTGTCACACACACTCTCCATCCAATCTGATTGAGCTTGAGCTATTTTGCAAAGAAGAATGAACAAACCTTTTAATTCTTTAGATGTGTAAATCTTGTAGAGACACACCCCAACAGATTGCAAAGGGAGGCAATTCTACCAAGTATTGACTCACTGGAGTTGTTGGATTGAAATTTGTGGTTTGTGAATACTGCAAGGTACTGTAGAGTTCACGGCCAAGATAGGCAATTCTTTAATTTTATGAAGATGTTTAGAGTTACACTGTATTACAGATCATTGATAAAAGATGACATATTTCAAACAAACCTTTTCATCTTGAACCAAGCAATTCATTCACACACACACACACACACACACACACACACAATTGTTGACACTGCACTGACATCATGTGATGACTCAACCACTGCACTCACTGCTGTGTATATGTCTTTGTGTCTATATGTCTTGAATTGAGTGTTGAGGGTCCACCCATGCATGATGTCACCCACTGCACAGCAGCACCTGCCTATATACAGCTACTTCAGAATATGTGCAGGCATCTTTGTGTGTATGTGTGTGTGACTGCAGTGCTTACCGAATCCTTAAAATCACGCACACACAGTGGTGTGAGGTGGTTGGTGAAGGGTTCAAGTCAAGCTATCGTGGCAGCAATTTTTCTCAATCAGTTTCAGCATGTTACACAGCACAGCTCATAATGTTATGAATGAAGTGTGGTGTTAAGCAATGTGTTCTTTTTTTAAGCTCCTACACTGCCCCACACACACTCCTCCACCTCTGCAATGAATGGACTGATTTGTGATTCAGATCATCTCTCCCTCTCTTTCCCAGCAGTCCTTGCAGCAGCTGAGTGTGTTTTCGTCCTCCCTGGCCCACAGACCTCTGGGAAGAGCCAAGTCGTCCCCTGCGACTGCTGTCAGTCCTATCAAACACCTCTTCACCACCGGTGAGGTTTCTGCTTATGTGTTTATTTTTAGGAATGCACCTCTGGGTTTTGATTGGATAAGTGTGGCATGTGTCAGTCCACCTCCTGTGAGCCTCCGGGCTTGTTGCCTAGCAACGGGGAGCTTAGTGCCTTATTTCTGGTGACACAGTTAATTTTTATAATAAATAATGATGTTCTGATCTGTTTTCTTTTATGTATAAATGTAAAAAGATGGAAAATGTCTTAAAACTGAGCCACACTGACTTTGTGTGTCTTTTTGTATTGTCATTAACATGATTCCATTTGGCAGTTTTTACTAGATTAGCACAGTCCGTTCTTTTAACAACAAGCATAAAGAACTTTTTTGTTAAGGCCTGTGAAAATACACTGAATCTAATGTGCAGCCTGATCTGATTCCCTTAAAAAGAGGTTTCTGTTATATAATAATGTTTTCTTTAACAAAAGACCTAACATTAAAGTTGTCTAACAAATTCTTGAAGGTGCAGCTTTCAAGAAAACATACAGCCAGAGCTATGATGGGATGGTTTAGATCAGGGGTCCCCAATTAAAATAGCAGGAGGTCCACATCCTCCCTCATCCAAACAATTTGGTGTCCGAACATTTTAAATCAATAGACAAAAATATTTTCTTTCATCTTTATTTAACATTTAATTAATACTAGAATTTTTTTTAACCACTGATCAATTATTCATATGCCCATGAAATCATATGCTGAACAGAAAAGAACAATCCAGTGTACAGGGGTTGGACAGTCAGTCAGTCATTTTCTACCGCTTATTCCATAGTGGGTCACCAGGGGGGCTGGTGCTTATCTCCAGAAGTCTATAGGCGAGAGGCAGGGTACACCCTGGACAGGTCACCAGTCCATCGCAGGGCAACACACAAACAACCATGCACACACTCATTCATACACCTAAGGGCAATTTAGAGTGACCAATTAACCTAACAGGCATGTCTTTGGACTGTGGGAGGAAGCCGGAGTACCTGGTGAGAACCCACGCATGCACGGGGAGAACATGCAAACTCCATGCAGAAAGACCCCCGGTCAGGAATTGAACCCAGGACCTTCTTGCTGCAAGGCAACAGTGCTACCAACTGTGCCACCGTGTATGTAGGTGTAGGACCATGTGCATCCAGTGGTTCAAACATTGTATCCTGAAGGCGGTGCCATGTATCAGGATGACAATGCACCAATACACACAGCAAGACTGGTGAAAGATTGGTTTGATGAACATGAAAGTGAAGTTGAACATCTCCCATGGCCTGCACAGTCACCAGATCTAAATATTATTGAGCCACTTTGGGGTGTTTTGGAGGAGCGAGTCAGGAAACGTTTTCCTCCACCAGTATCACGTAGTGACCTGGCCACTATCCTGCAAGAAGAATGGCTTAAAATCCCTCTGACCACTGCAGGACTTGTATATGTTATTCCCAAGACGAATTGACGCTGTATTGGCTGCAAAAGGAGGCCCTACACCATACTAATAAATTATTGTGGTCTAAAACCAGGTGTTTCAATTTCATTGTCCAACCCCTTTACATATAGTAAAGAGAATTGGACCACATACTAAACCTTGTGGTACTCCACAATTAACCCTGGAGTTTAAAGATGATTTATCATTTACATGAACAAACGGGAATCTGTCAGACAAATAAGATTTAAACCAACCTAGCGATGTTCTCCTGATCTCTACAGCATACTCCAGCCTTTCTAAGAGAATATTATGGTCGACTGTATCAAATGCAGCACTGAGATCTAACAGAACAAGTACAGACACAAGTCCATTATCTGAGGGCATAAGAATATCATTAGTGACTTTCAGCAGAGCTCTTTCAGTGCTATGATGAGCTCTGAAGCCTGACTGAAACTCTTCAAACAGGTCATTGCTGTGTAAATGCTCACACATTTGATTAGCAACTATTTTCTCAAGAATTTTAGATAGGAATGGAAGATTGGATATAGGTCTGTAATTTTTCAAGTCATCTCGATCAAGTGAACGTTTCTTAAGTAAAAGTTTAATTACCGCTACCTTAAAAGCTTGTAGTACATATCCATTTACTAAGGATAGATTAATCATATCTAAAATGGGGCTGGTAATCAGAGGGAACACTTCCTTAAATACACTGCTCAAAAAAATAAAGGGAACCCTTAAACAACACACTATAACTCCAAGTAAATCACTTCTGTGAAATCAAACTGTCCACTTAGGAAGCAACACTGATTGACAATCAATTTCACATGCTGTTGCGCAAATGGAATAGACAACAGGGGGAAATCTTTGGCGATTAGCAAGACACACTCAATAAAGGAGTGGTTCTGCAGGTGGGGACCACAGACCACTTCTCAGTAGCTATGCTTTCTGGCTGATGTTTTGGTCACATTTGAATGTTGGTGGTGCTTTCACACTTGTGGTAGCATGAGAAGGACTATACAACCCACACAAGTGGCTCAGGTAGTGCATCTAATCCAGGATTGCACATCAATGCGAGCTGTGGCAAGAAGGTTTGATGTGCCTGTCAGCGTAGTGTCCAGAGCCTGGAGGCACTACCAGGAGACAGGCCAGTACACCAGGAGACGTGGAGGAGGCTGTAGGAGGGCAATAACCAAGCAGCTGAACCGCTACCTCCGCCTTTGTGCAAGGAGGAACAGGAGGAGCACTGCCAGAGCCCCGCAAAATGACCTCCAGCAGGCAACAAATGTGCATGTGTCTGCACAAACGGTTAGAAACCGTCTCCATGAGGATTGTATGAGGGCCCGACATCCACAAATGGGGGTTGTGCTCACAGCCCAACACCGTGCAGGACGCTTGGCATTTGCCAGAGAACACCAGGATTGGCAAATTTGCCACTGGCGCCCTGTGCTCTTCACAGATGAATGCAGGTTCACACTGAGCACATGTGACAGACATGACAGAGTCTGGAGACACCGTGGAGAGAGATCTGCTACCTGCAACATGCTTCAGCATTGTGAGACCATATGCTGGTGCGGTTGGCCCTGGGTTCCTCCTAATGCAGGACATTGCTAGACCTCATGTGGCTGGAGTGTGTCAGCAGTTCCTGCAAGATGAAGACATTGAAGCTATGGACTGGCTGTTCCCCAGACCTGAATCCGATTGAGCACATCTGGGACATCATGTCTCGCTCCATCCACCAACGTCACGTTGCACCACAGACTGTCCAGGAGTTGGTGGATGCTTCAGCCCAGGTCTGGGAGAACATCCCTCAGGAGACCAGCCGCTGTCTCATCAGGAGCATGCCCAGGCGTTGTAGGGAGGTCATACAGACACGTGGAGGCTACACACAATACTGAGCCTCATTTTGACTTGTTTTAAGAACATTATATCAAAGTTGGATCAGCCTGTAGTGTGTTTTTCCACTTTACTTTTGTGTGTGACTCCAAATCCAGGCCTCCATTGGTTAATAAATTTGATTTCCATTGATGATTTTTGTGGGATTTTGTTGTCAGCACATTCAACTTTGTACAGAACAAAGTATTCAATGAGAATATTTCATTCTTTCAGATCTAGGATGTGTTGTTTGAGTGTTCCCTTTATTTTTTTGAGCAGTGTAATTTGGTTGGGATTGGGTCTAACATACAAGTTGAAGGTTTAGATGAAGCTAATATTTCTGATAACTCAGGAAGCTCCACAGGATCAGAACAGTCCAAACACAGATCAGGTTCTACAGTTACTTCCAATGTTGTCTCACTTGCTGAGGATGAAGTAATCATCTTCGGGAGTATGTCAATGATTTTATTTTTAGTAGAATTAATTTTATTTAAGAAGAATCCCATAAAGTCATGACTGCTGAGAGCTAAGGGATGGATGGCTCAACAGAGCTATGACTCTGTGTAAGTTTAGCAACTGCACTAAAGAGAAACCTAGGATTATTCTTGTTCTCTTCTATTAATGATGAGAAATAAGCTGTTTTGGCTTGGCGAAGTGTCTTTTTATGCAACAGTAGGCTATTTTTCCAGATTAACTAGGAGTCCTATAGGTGTGTACAGTGACATTTTCTCTCCAATTCTCTAAAAATGTGCTTTAAAGTACCCAGCTCTGAATTAAACCAGGAAGCCAGCCTCCTATGAATAATTACCTTCTTTTTCAAGGGGGCTGCATTGTCTAATGCACCACGCAATGATGAAGTAACACTATAAACAAGAGAATCAATTTGTGAAAGGGAAGAAACAAAATTATTGCCCTCCACTGTGTTTTTCTGTGATAATGAGGAAATTAAAAGTGGAACAGATTCTTTAAAGGTTGTTACAGCATTGTCTGATAATGATCTACTATAATGAAATTTTCTTTCAGGCGTAGAGTACTAGGTCAGATTAAACTCAAAGGTTATTAAGAAATGGTCAGACAGGGCAGGGTTATGAGAAAATAATATTATGTCTTTACACTCAATGCCATATGTCAGCACAAGGTCCAGAGAATGAAGACAAAGGTGGGTAGGTTTGTTAATGTTTTGTGCAAAGCCAAGTGAGTCTAAGATAGCATTAAGGGCTATATTTAGGCTATCACTTTCAGTGTCAACATGAATGTTAAAATCCCCCACTATAATAACCTTATCTGTATTTAACACTAAATCAGATAAAAGGTCTGAAAACTGATCTAAAAATTGAGAGTAAGGGCCTGGTGGACGGTACAAAACAACAAACCTGTGAGGCAAAATAAATCAATCTGATTGTCACGAATCAGGTCACTAACTAGCAATGTCTTTGAAGAGAGAGATCTTATGTTCAGTAAGCTACATTTAATTGTTTTCTTTTTCTTTTTAGTCTGAGTTGTGTTTATTTTTATTAGATTTTCACGATTTCCTCCTTTTAGATCATTTTTTAATCTATTCAATTTTGGCCATGGGCGAGACACTGTCTTAATAGGGTAATGGGTGGGTAGCAGTACAGAAGCTGCAGAGAGGAGTATTAAACTACGGCGCTGCTTCCTGGTCTGAACCCTGGGTTGTCAGAGTTTTGGAGAACTAATAAATTCGGCCAGATTCTTAGAAAGAAGAGCTGGTCCATCCAAAGTGGGATGGATGTCGTCTCTCCGGATTAGACCAGGTTTTCCCCAAAATGTTCGCCAATTATCAATGTAGCCCACATCGTTTTCTGGACTCCACCTAGACAGCCAGCGGTTGAATGACAGCATGCGGCTAAACATGTCGTTGCTGGTCAGATCAGGGAGGGGACCAGAGAAAATTACGGAGCCCGACATTGTTTTGGCAAACTTACACACCTAAGCAACACTAACTTTAGTGACCTCCGATTGGCGTAACCGGGTGTCATTACCGCCAGCGTGAATAACAATCTTACTGTATTTACGCTTATCCTTAGCCAGCAGTTTCAGGTAGGATTTGATGTCTCCCGTTCTGGCCCCTGGCAGACATTTGACTATGGTCGCTGGTGTCTCTTGTGCCACGTTTCTGACTGTGGAGCTGCTAATTACCAGAGTTGGCTTCTCAGCGGGTGTGTCTCTGAGCAGGGAAAATCTGTTAGAAATGCAGACAGGTTGGTGGTGACCTGTGGGTTGGGATCTAGGACTATGCTTTCTATGTACCGTCACCCAGCCGGCCTCAGGCCCCGGCTGCACGGGCTCTGCTGGAGGACTGTTACGGGGAGCTACCCACGGTGGCTCTGCGCTGGTTATGGGGCCTCGGTTATCTGCTGGTTTTTCAACGGAGCGGAGCCGGGCCTCCAATTCCGACACCTCGCCTCCAAGCTACAAAAATTTTACATTTATTACACGTACCATTATCACTAAAGGAGGCAGAGGAGTAACTGAACATTTGACACAGAGAGCAGGAGAGAGGAGGAGACTCAGAGAGAGAAACAGCAGAACGGGTAGCCATGGTGGAGCTAAAGCTAACGCTAAGCTAGCAATCCCTTAGCACTACTTGAAAAATTGTGTAAGACACGAAGAGTCCCCATTTGTTAAATGCAGAAAAAGAAAGTATGTGTTTTAATGTGCTTATGTATTAGAGCAAGTAAGAGATATCCCAGTAGAGAGAAATCAGATCAAACGAGAGAACCTTCACACACCAAACAATCCACCGAGTGCAACAGTGAAAACAGGAAGTGAAGAATATGCCTTAACACGCCTTCACCTAGTCCCTCTGGTTCGACTATCCAATGAACCCTCCAGAACCCCCAAATAGACCTTACCAGGGAGGCTTAAGAGTGTGAGTCCCCTATAGTTGGAGCACACTCTACGGTTCCCCTTTTTGAATAGGAGGACCACCACCCCGGTCTGCCAGTGGAATTGCCCCCAATGTCCATGCTATGCTGCAGAGTCACGTTAGCCAACATTACCCTACAACATCCAGAGCCTTAAGGAACTCTAGACAAATCTCATCCACCCCCGGGGCCTTACAACCGAGGAGCTTTTTAATCACTTTGTTGACCTGAGCACCAGAGAATCGAGAGCCCTCCCCAAGGTCCCCAGGCTCCGCTTCCTCAGTGGAAGACGTGCCGGTGGGATTGAGAAAGTCTTTGAAGTACTCCGCCCACCGACCCACAACGTCCCGAGTTGAGGTCAACACCACACCCTCTCCACTGTAAACAATGTTGGTGGTGTACCTCTTCCCCCCCGAGACGCTGGATGGTGGACCAGAATTGCCTCGAAGCTGTACGGATGTCGTTTTCCATGGCCTCTTCAAACTCCTCCCACGCCCGAGTTTTTGCCTCAGCAACCAACCGAGCTTGGACTGCCGGTACCCATCAGTTGCTTCCAGAATCCCACAGGCCAAAAGGACCCGATAGGACTCCTTCTTCCTCCACCTGACTGTGTTTGAAGCTCTCCCGGAGGTGGGAGTTGAAGCTTCGCCTTACGGGAGAGTCCGCCGGGTGTTCCCAGCAGACCCTCAAGATCGGCATCCTCCCCCACCATCGGACCAGCTCACCACCAGGTTGTTGTCAGTGGAAAACTCCGCTCCCCTCTTCACCCGAGTGTCCAAGACATGCTGCGGCAGATCAGATGACACGACAGCAAAGTCGATCATCAAACTCCAGCCTAGGGTGTCCTGGTGCCAAGAGCACATATGGACACCCTTATGCTTGAACATGGTGTTAGTAATGGACAATCCCTGACGAGCACAGAAGTCCAATAACAAAACACCACTCGGGGACAGAACGGGAGGGACATTCCTCCCAATCACACCCCTCCAAGTCTCACTGCCAATCCCAATGTGAGCGTTGAAGTCCCCCAGCAGAACAAGGGAGTCCCCCGGAGGGGTGCTCTCCAACACCTCCACGAAGGACTCCAAAAAGGGTGGGTAGTCTGAATTGCTGCCCGGTGCATAAGCACAAACAACAGTCAGAACCCGTCCCCCTCACCGTAGGCGGAGGGAGGCTACCCTCTCGTTCACTGGGGTGAACCCCAACCTACAGGCAACAAGAATGCCCACCCCAGCTCGGTGCCTCTCACCAGGGGCAACTCCAGAGTGGAAGTGTCCAACCCCTCTCAAGGAGACTGGTTTTAGAGCCAGAGCCCTGCATTGAGGTGAGTCCAACTATTTCTAGCCAGAACCTCTTTACCTCGCACACCAATGCAGGCTCTTTCCCCACCATAGAGGTGACATTCCACGTCCCAAGAGCCAGCTTCTGCAGCCGAGGATCAGACCGCCACGGTCTCCGCCTTCGGCCGCCACCCATGACACATTGCACCCGACCCCTTTGGCCCCTCCCACGGGTGGTGAGCCCATCGGAAGGGGGACCCACGTTTCCTTTTCGGGTATGCCTGGCCGGGTTCCATAGGTGACAACCCGGCCACCAGGCACTCGCCAGCGAGCCCCACCTCCAGGCCTGGCTCCAGGGTGGGGCCCCGGTGACCTGCGTTCGGGCGATGGAACACTGTGTTCATCTTTGGTAATAATCATAAGGGCTCTGTGGGCTACGCTTTGTATGATCCCTCACCTAGGACCTGTTTGCCTTGGGTGACCCTACCAGGGGCATAAAGCCCCTGACAACATAGTTCCCAGGATCATTGGGACACTCAAACACTTCCACCACGTTAAGGTGGCAGCCCAGGGAGGGGATGCAGTAATATATAAATGTTTAAAACCAGGTTGGGTCCGGATTGGACGGCACATGGGTCCGGATCTGGACCCTGGTCATCTAATCCGTGACCTCTGGTTTAGATGAAAGCATATTCATGTGTTAGGATGGCAAAACCAAAGTCCACAGCTAAATCCAATTGAGAAGCTATAGCAAGACTGATTTTGTTGTAGATAAAGCAGGTTAACATTGACCTTCTGTAATGGCCCTGACCTCAATCCAATGGAAAAGTAGTGTGCTGTCATTAAAAGCTGAATCCATGCCTGGAAGCCAATGATTGTAAATGAGCTCCAGCATTTCTGTTAAGAAGAGCGGTGAAACATACAGTCAGAATTATGCCAGAAGCATGTTGATGGCGTATTTGTCATTAAGGCACAAAATGCTAAGGGACATTTAACCAGCTATTGTTGGGGTGTATGTATATATTTAGCCTGTATATATGTATTCGACTCTGTGTGGATTAGATAAAAATCCTCATATAATTTAAAGTTGCACATTTAAATCTTGTTTTTAAACTTCATTTAAGTTTTTTTTTGTATCAACATTCCATCCTGAGAAGGGAACAGCTCAAATCGAAAAACTCAACATTAATGTGACATTCATGTATATAGTGAACTATGTAAACCTCTGACTGGAAAAGTACATCTATTTACACCTACCCATCCTTTGGTGATCCATAATTAAAACAGCATTTACAGAATTCCACTGCAGAGCAGGAAACTCTTTTAGGAAGCTGAAGGATCATCAGGTGTTGCAAATTAAACATTATAAAGCCAGCACCAGATGTTTCATTTTACTCGTACTCGTCGTCTTCCGCTTCATCCAGGACCGGGTCGCGGGGGCAGCAGATTCAGTAGAGACACCCAGACGTCCCTTTCCCCAGACACCTCCTCCAGCTCCTCTGGAGGGGAGCCCAAGGTGCTCCCAGGCCAGCCGAGACACATAGTCCCTCCAGCATGTCTCGGGCTGTGTCCTGAGCCACCTCCCGGTGGGACGTGCCTGGAACATCTCCCAAGGAAGGCGTTCAGGAGGCATGCAGTATAGATGCCCGAGCCACCTCAAGTGGCTCCTCTGGATGTGGAGGAGCAGCGGCTCTATTCCGAGCACCTTCCTCATTCTATCTCTAGCTCCTTTAATTAGTATTTATTTTTTAAGCTCGTTGAGCATCAAATATCTGCACACATCAAAGCCGATATTCCAGCAATTTATACTAGTTTTTGTTACACTTTAGTACTGAAATGAGAAATACACAGTGTTTGTGTTTTTTAAAATGATTGAGGATAATACGAATAAGGATTGGATAAGGATTGAGAATAATACGATATGTGTTTCACTGGAATACATCATAGTAGACATTCTAGTGATTTTTTCCCCATTAGAATATTTTAAAGAGAACTACTTGCATTTTGAGTCAGTTTAGATGTGGGATTTAGTATTTGCTTTTTCTTTTAAAACTTTGTAATAAAGTAGAATTTTAAATTTATGCTGTCAGAAAATACATTTAAAAACCATTGGGTCTGTTAAGCAACACTATGAAAGTTTGAAAGTCCTGCTAGTTTATAATTTGACTGAAAGAGACAGAAACTTAAAAAATTGCAAAAGCAAAGAGAAAAAGAAAAATTCTCAAGAGATTTAAAAAGAGATGTGTTACTTGTCTTGTAGCTACTGTAACCTTGTGGCGCTTTTGTGAAACCTTAGAAACTATCATAAGCCTCATTAATGTTGTGGAAAGTGAAATAAATTCTACATTTTGTCATTGTATAAACTCTGGGATTTTATGTGATAGAACAAAAAAAATGTAGGGCATAATTTTACAGTGGGATAAAAATAATGTGTTGTTCTCAAAAAGCTATCCAAATAAAAATCTGAAATAATAAGTAAATAATGAGTCAATCATTTGTAGAACCTCATTTACAGATGCATGTTTTGCTTAAAGGTGATCCTCACTCCAGTCTCAAGTTTTTTGAAGCCTCTCACAAGATTGCCCTGTATTTAACATCCATCTTCTCTGTCCATTCTGAAGATAAGAAAACTCACAGCACTTGCTGACATGACAATATTTCAAAATGTGATGGTATGTTCATGTTGATGATCACCTTTAGTATTCCCCAACACAGCATTTTGAGTGTAGGCCAAAAAGTTCTAATTTGATCTCATATGCGCACCTTTTTCCACAGGTTTGCAGTGTAGTCTACATGGCTTGTGGTAAACTGCAAATAAGACTGCTTATGGCTTACTTTCAACAATAGCCACTTTTCCACCAAAAACGCCAGGATTTAAAGCCACAGGATTTGTTTTACCTGGGTAAAAGCAATCTCAGGGAAGGGCCACGGACCATTTATTTAAATCAGCCTAATGACGTATTGGAAAGTTGTGAAGAAAACTGTCCCGCAAACTCAGTCCAGCAGATGGCTATACTCATTTACTCCTTTTAAAATATTCCTAGCTAATAATTTGTTTTTGTTTCAACTGATAAATGATAGTAGATGATGAGCAGCCCTAGAGTCATACAGTTGAATAATTCCTTCCATTATTCCTTAAGTTGCACTGGATCCATAAGCAGAAAAAGTTATCATTATTTACATCTTTTATTTAACTTTTTTTTTTAACCAAACTGAGTCAGACCAGAGCTGTTGCTTTAAAACTGCATGATTAATTTACAATAATTACTAAACACTGAATGATAAACTTATTTTTCTTATATTGTCATCCGATAAACTCATGTCAGATATCATCAGCAGAAACCGAAAAATGTCTCTAGTACAAATGTAATTTATTGGAATAAAAAAAACATAATCAGTCCAGTAGTACGGGGAATTAATAAAACAGATATGCTAAACAGAAATGCTAAACTCTGCTGAAAGCTTGCAGGAAGAGGCTAAGGTTGACAGCAAAATGTTCGGTGAATTAGCAGATAACAGAAATGCTCAATTCCTCTACTGATTGTTAGCAGAAAGAAGCCTAAGTTGACAACAGAAAATTAGCTGAAAACTGATAAATTAGCAGAAATACCAGAGATGAGCAAGAAAAAATGGTAATCTGATCTGTTTAAATAGGAAGACAATCAGCTAAAAAACAGCTTAATAAGCAGGCGTTACCTTATTTCACTCCATCCAATATGTTAATTTAGCCTTATAAGTGAATTTTAGCCTAAATGCTTACGTTGGCTAACATGCTAGCATTAGCATGTTGGCTAACACTAGCATGTTGTCTAACATTAACTTAGCCAGTCTATAATACTTACAAAAGCCTAAATGCAAAACTCTAAGAAATTGCCTTTTGAATTTAATCACTGTTGTCTAGGTGTTGAAACAGCAGTACATGCTGTTTAAGTACCCAACACAAAATGGCTGCCATGTAGTTGCCTTCTATGAAGATGGTCAAAGGGTTAGGGGTCAGGTCAGGTTTAAGCCATAGAAATCAGTGAAAATGAATGGAATTCAATGTGTGTGTATGTGTGTATGTGTGTTCCTGTCTTGGCATCACAGTGAGAACCATTTTCCCAATTTCACCATCAAATTGAGGACCGTTTGTACCAAAGTGAGGACATTTTGCTGGTCCTCACAACCTATTTTGCTAATGGTTAGGTTTAGGACTAAGGTGTGAATTGACTTTAGGTTAAGGTTAGGGTTAGGCATGCACTGGTAATGGTTAGGTTTAGGGTTATTGTCAGGGTTAGGGCATAGAAAGGGTTGAAAATGACTGAAAATCAATGGGAGTCAACACATGGTCCTCACTACATATAGCAAAACAAGAGTGTGTGTGTGTGTGTGTGTGTGTGTTTCCGAGGAGGAGATGGGAAGAGGAGAGGCAGAAGGAAATAGAGAATCACAGACATATAGAGCGGAAAATACACAAAGATGTAAAGGAAGCATTGATTCAGCCAATCAGCAACAACTGTCAGTGTAACCCGACGCCTGCAGTTTTTCACTAACGCAGCAGGACACTTTGGTCTCATCCTGGCCTGCCGTTTTAACATGGAGACGCATGCTCCTGAACTACTTCCCATTACTCGGAAACCATAAGGTCTATCAACGTCATTCTTGGAACGTTTTTAGCAAAACGGACAGGGCAACAATAATGTCAATCTTTTTTTGTTGGAAATATAATATTAAAGGCACAACACTTGGTAAAGTGTAAGGGAAAAATGGAAAAAAGTAAAAACTGCCTGAACTTGCTCTCAAACAACTTAATCTAACTTGGAAACTATATGTCAAGTCAAGTTTATTTATATAGCGCTTTTCTGCAATAAGGCACTCAAGGTGCTGTACATAAGAAAAAACATTACAATGATACAGAAAATCAAACATTAGAGGTAATTAAAAAAAAGACAGAATAGAATGATGGATAAGAAAATGAAATGAAAATTGGACTGAAAACTTAACTAATAATGTTTAGATAACACATTCAATGGCCACTCTAAACAAATACGTTTTTAATTGTGATTTAAAGCAACTTAGAGTTTCGGCAGTTTTACAGTTTTCTGGGAGTTTATTCCAGATTAGCGGAGCATAAGAACTAAAAGCTGCTTCTTGTTGTGGTTTTTAGTATAACAATGACCATTGGTGGGCTCTAGATGAACAAACTGTCTACTTTTAAGCCTAGACTTAAAACTTTCCTTTTTGATAAAGCTTATAGTTAGAGTGGCTTAGGTTATCCTGAGCTATCTCTGTAGTTATGCTACTATAGGCTTAGGCTGCTGGAGGACATAATGACCACTTTCACTCTACGCTACATTCGCACACTACTCTCCAATTTTGCATTACTTGCTGTTATTTTAGCTTTAAACTTTGTTCTCCCTCTTTTCTCTTCCTAGAAGCTACACCTAGCCTGGCTCTGTTTCTACCTGTGACACTGTCCTGGAGAGGGGCATCGTTCAAGCTTCTGCTGCCAACAACTTAATGATCACCTTCTACCCTGTCTTTCAGTGTTTAACCCTACTTTTCTCCTAGACATATCTACTGACTGAGCTTTTACTGTAACTAATTATATGTGCTCTCTTTCAGACTCTAATCTTGAAAACTGGCTCAGAGTTTATCCGCTCTTTCTTTCTAGATAAAACGACTAAAGGAGCTACATCCATTAAAATTTAATTTTCCTTCCCATAGAAAGTACTCCTGGGCCAGTGCTTCTGTGTTCTTTTTGTGTCTCTGCTCTGTTCTCTCAAACCCCCAGTCGGCCGTGGCAGATGGCTGCTCACACTGAGCCTGGTTCTGCTGGAGGTTTCTTTCTGTTAAAAGGGAGTTTTTCCTCTCCACCGTCGCTACATGCATGCTCAGCATGAGGGATTGCTGCAAAGTCAACGCCAGTGACTGTCCACTGTCTCTACATGCTCATCCAGGAGGAGGGAATGCTGCAAGTCACTGACTGGATGCAATGTTCTGGGTTTCTTTAGACAGAAAAACTTTTTATCCGATTTGAATAAATAACTGAATCTGACTGCACTGTTCAATGATTAGGATTAATTGGAATGTATGAACCGGACTTTTGTGAAGTGCCTTGAGACGACATTTGTTGTGAATTGGCGCTATATAAATAAACTTAACTGAATTAAATTGAATTCTCCATGTTTGGTTCTATTTCTGGGTATGCAGAGTAGATTTGAGCCAGAAGACCTGAGAAGTATTGGCCATATTTTAAAGTCTATTCTCAGAGCTACAGGGAGCCAGTGTAGGGACTTTAGAACCGTGGTGATGTGCTCCACTTTCTTAGTTCTAGTAAGGACGCGGGCAGGAGATGATAGAAGGCTGACCTTGTTACTGTCTTTATGTGCCTCTGAAGGTGCAGCTCTGAGTCCATCACTTCACCCAGGTTTGGAGCCTGACTGGTGGTTTCTAGCTGTATTAACTGAAGCTATGTGCTAACTTTTAAACGCTCTTCCTTTGGTCCAAAGATTATTACTTCAGTTTTGTTTTGATTCAGCTGAAGAAAATTGTGGCCCATCCATGCATTGATTTCTTCTAAGCATTTACCCAGTGCTTGAATGGGTTCATAGTCACCTGGTGACATCGTAACGTATAGCTGTGTGTCGTCTGCCTAGTTATGATAACTTACGTTGTTGTTTATTAAAATCTTAGGGGGAGCATGTAGATATTGAATAGGAGGGGCCCTAAGATGGATCCTTGGGGAACACCACATGTGATTTTTGTGGTCTCTGATGTAAAGTTACCTACTGACACAAAAAAGTCCCTGTCCTTCAAGTAGGATTTAAACCAGTTGGGTGCTGTACCAGAATGGCCGACCCAGTTTTCCAGGCGCTCTAATAAAATGGAGTGATCAACAGTGTCGAATGCTGCACTAAGGTCCAATAATACCAGCACTGTGGTTCTTCAACAGTCTGCAATTATACGGATGTTATTGAACACCTTGACAAGAGCAGTCTTTGTACTGTGGTGAGCAGGAAGCCTGACTAGAAGACATCGAAGCGGTTGGTCATTGTTAGGAAGTTGTTTAACTGCTGAAACACAAATTTTTTAATAATCTTACTGATGAAGGGGAGGTTTGAGATAAGCCTGTAGGTCTGTAGTAGCAGCTTGTCCAAGTTGCTCTTTTTTAATAGAGGTTTGATAATTGCTGTTTTCAGGGCCTGGAGGAAAACACCTGACAAAAGGGACGCGTTTATTATTTGTGTTAAATCAGATGTTATTACAGGCAAAGCTTCCTTAAGGAAAGCTGTGAGTAAAACAGCAGGAAGAAGAGCTTAGTTGCTGTACGATTTCTTCTAAGTTTTTGTAGTTTATTTGGTGAAATTGGGAAATTTTGTCAAAATCAGTTCTAGTTGGAGACAACATTGGTACTGGAGTTGATGTGGATGTGCTGACCACCCCTCTGATCTTTTGGGGTTTTTCAGTAAAGAATTTAGCAAATTCATTGCAGGTAGAGTGTAGTTCAGATGCTAAAGTTACAGGAGGGCTTGTTAACTTGTCGACCGTGGCAAATAATGCACGAGCATTGTTAATGTTTTTGCTGATGATCTCAGAAAAGAAAGATTCCCTTGCATTTTTCAGTTGTAGGTTATATCTGTATTGTCTCTCTTTATAGATAATATAGTGAACCTGGAGTCCAGTCTTTCGCCACCTGCGTTCAGCTATTCGACACTCCTTTTTTTCACTTCTGACTGGTGGAGCACTTCTCCATGGAGACATTTTCTTCCCAGAAATGACTTTCACTTTAATTGGAGCAATTGAATCAATGATGAGATTTTACAATGAAAGTTTTCTACCAGCTCATCTACAGTGTTACAGGGCAAAGTGGAGGTAGAAGAGTAAATCTGGTTAAAGGTTTCAGCAGCACCATCCTTAAAGATGTGTTTTCTTATAATGTCTCTTTGGCAAACTGAGTCATTGCAGATGATGCTTTCACAAATAACAGAAAAGTGGTCAGATAGGGCAACATCAGTTACAGACACCTTGGAAATGTTTAGACCCTTAGTGACAATCAAGTCCAAAATATGTCCCTGTTTGTGCGTTTGCTGTTTAACATGTTGAGTCAAACCAAAATTTCTAAGAGTGTCACATAGATCTATTGCACTTCTGTCTTCAGGATTGTCCATGTGAATGTTGAAGTCTCCCACAATAATTAAACAGTCATAATCAACACATATCACAGATAAAAGCTCATTAAAATCACTGAAAAGTTTGTTTTGGACTTAGGAGGCCTGTAAATATTCAAGAACATGGTTCGGACAGGGCTTTTTACCTGGAGAGCCAAATATTCAAAAGAGTCAAAATTGCCCAGAAATACTTTTACACTCTAATAAATCTTTAAACAAAGTGGCCACCACTCCACCTTTTCTTTGATGTCTGCTCTCACAAAGAAAATTGTAGTTCGGAGGCGTCGCCTCTATCAGAATGGGAGCTTCATTAAATTCATGTAACCATGTTTCTGTTAAAAACAAAACATCAAGATCGTGGTCAGTAATGAAGTCATTGATTAAAAATTATTTTCCTGACAGAGATCTAATGTTCAGTAAAGCCAGTTTATATGACTTAGTTGCTGATATTAACTCTGGTTGTACCTGACAGTGTATGGCTTTTTTGATTGTTTATTACTGTCTCTTATCCTTTTGGCTTTGTTCTTTCTCTCACATATAAGCACAGAGATTTTACAACTATCTCCTATTAGGGGCCCAGGTTTATCCTGGACGTGCTCATTTCTGATAGAGTTACCACTGGGGCCCAGACTGTATCACAGAGAAGTAATTTGAAGGTCCTGATTAGGAGGAGATAGATTAGGAGGTGGTGGAGGTCTGCGGCATTTGGAAGATGTTGGTCCAGTAGCAGGTCCTCGGCCACGGGGAGTGGAGAAGAGGTCAGAGCCATTTGGGTCCCGATCTTAAGAGCTCCTTTCATGTTATCAGAATGCAGTAAAGCAAAAAGCGGGCTCAGTGGGGAGATGGGAGAGTTCTGTGCAGTCTGGTGTGAGGGGGGTTTAACAGGGGGGTCAGTCTGGGTCTGGGTTTGGGGGGAGGGGGGTATAGCGGGGGTTTCCCCTTCTCCTGTGAATTTCGGTGGGGAGACCTTTTGTGATGACCTCTCTTTCTCAGTCAACTGGCCGGTTGTCTCTGCTGGAGCTGTTGGAGGCAGCGTTATCATTGGTGTTGATACTCCATGTTCTCTGCTGAAGGTCGAAGCTGTTGGCGGATTATTTACTGAATAGAAGAGATTAGATGTGAGACGTCTGGCTCCTGGCTTGTTCAAACAGAAACCATCTTGCCTGAAGAGTTGTCTTTTTTCCCAAAAAATATTAAAGTTGTTGATGAAGTTCACAGGTGTGGTAGCACATGTTTTTTTCAACCTCTTATTAATCATCAAAAGTCTCAAAAAAAATTTCATCTCCACAGAAAATTGGTGCAAAGGGTCTGCTGAGAAACACCTTGATATTGAGACCTCCAACAATATTCAGAAGACAAGTGAAATCCTCCTTCAATCCTTCTGATTTTTTCTTAGCCACGTCATCCATGGCTCCACAGTGTATAATAAGGTTTTCTAGAGACGGGCGCTTTTCTGTGATTGCCAGAATATTCTCTGAGATATCGGACACCACTTTACTGGTACCAATCATAACTTCTGGGTTTTTCTTGTTGCAGAAGTTTTTAATCCCATCCACAGCTGTGTTGCCCACTATTAGTGTTCTTGATCCGGTGGGGCGCTTTTTCTTTGGCAGCATAGGAGAAGACTGTTTAGAATGAAGGTTGTTCTCAAACCTTTTATTGTACTCAGAAGATGGAAAATTTTCCGAGTTTTCATTCTGTAGCGGGACAAATCTGATTTGGAGTGGAATTCCATTATTTCCAGCTGTCTCACTCCTATCAGTTGTTGTGACAGCAGCTCGCTGTCGAAGTGTCCTTTTCCCAGGGAAAACGGGGGCATTTCTCTTTAATTCTGGCCATTCTAATTTATTTAATTGCTGAGATCTTCTGTTGGACCACTTGTTTGCTGAGTATTGGACTATCTGCACGTTGTTGGACGTCACTGTGCCTCTCCAATGGCATCGGCCATTTTGTATCTAGGACAGCCCGCTACTACATATCCCGTCGAGAACTGCGACTGATATGACGAGCGTCCCAAGTCTGACGTCACAGGACACTATATATGAAGCCCATTTTGAACATACGCCTTCAGCTGGAGATCGTGACCCAATCACCAACATCTGAAGCATCACCTGGAGAAGAGTCCTGAGTGGATTTCATTTATTCTCTCGTTGGCCAACAAACAATTCATAACTGAGGTTTCTGGACTAGGAAGGCCAGAAATGTCACATTGCCGATCGAAGACGTGAGTTTAACATGTAACTAAAAACACGGAGTTTGAGGAAACGAACCGCCACCGTGTTTTCATCCAAAGTCGACTTTGATGGTCAGATCATATTTTACCCTTTCGTCAAGAAGGCCAAAGGACGGGGACTGACCGCTTTCTTGGAGTTTAATTGCGGACGCGCAGCAACGCTTCAAAACACCCCCCCCCCTTTCCCCCTCACTCGCTGCCCCAGAAGGAAGCTTCACCAAGTAAAACCCATCTTTTATTTTAATCTTATTTCTTTATTAGAAGGCCTGGGCAGGGTCAGAGGTTGTAGAGCGATCAGAATCACTAGTTAGAATCTTATGTGTTCTGAACGATATGTGCACCGAACCTTGCTTATTGGAACTTTGATGTGTTGTGTTGATGTCTGGAGCCGCTGCGTTCCTAGCTTTGTGCGTGTTTTACCATCTGAGAGTCAGCGCAGGTGCGCGGTAAGACTGGACTGCTAAAATAACCTCATGGTGAAATTCTCCATTTTCCTTTGTCTCCAATCTCACTGCTCGCTAGCTTGCCGCCAAAAGCTTTATAACTCTTTGTCTGCTCAGGAGTTGGGGGACGTTTTATGACTCTGAATAACTGAGTTACAGTTGGAGCTGTGCCCCCACTCTCCACTCGCCACCACACCCCTTTTTCATATTCTCATTCCTTCTTTTGCCAAAACTGCTGGTTGATTCAATACACACCCACTGCTGTTTGCTTTATTTTGCTTAGTTAGATGTGTTACCCTTTATGTAGAATTTTGCATGTTGAGTTGGTGAAGATTAATAAATATTCACAAAAGAGAGCGTTTGGTGTTCATTGTGTGCAAAAGTGATTCATCAGTCAAGATAAGGACAGAAACGGTCGATTAAACAGCGACATCTCCGGCAATAGTTATTAATTATTACGGAGTATTTGACAGTTGTAATTGTCAAAGGCGTTGAGCCACAATTACAATACCAGAAACATCTCTGATCTCGATTCATAAATGAGGATTTTGGTTAAGAAATTGATTTTGTCAAATTATGATTTTTAATTATAATTATTGATCAAGATTAATCAATCAATAATCATAACTCCCAACATCTTCCAATGAGTCATGCACCTTGGTTTTTTGGGCATGCGCCTAAAATATGCCCAGGGGGGTCTGCTGGTAGGTTTATTCTCAGTGTTCTGATTGCCGCCTGAGTCGCTGAGCTGGCTGTCACTGTTTGGGATCACAGGCAGAGTTGAATCATCATTGTACCCCATATTCACCTCCACATTCACTTCTTGTCCATGGATTTTCATCTCCAAAACAGTCAATTTCTGTAAAATTGTGTTGAAGTCCTCTGTGGTGAAGGGAGGCATTTTGTGCTGATTAGCTGGCGTCAACTTGTCCTTCTTTCGAGTTCGATTATAAAAACATCAAAATCCTTTAGAAAAAAATAATAATAATAATAATCCTTGGGAGTTGCTGGTAAGAAGTAGTTGTAGTTATTTCCGTAATTTTGGCTAAGAGATAAAAAGTTAGGAGTAAAAGAATGAAAGCAAGCTGGGAGCTTAGGAGAAAAGTGTTTGAGCAGGCAGAGAGGCGGAAGTAGAAGTCTGTAAGGACTTTCAATTTGATTAATGCACTATATGAATCAGCAGGCATGGGTGAACAATCCTGGAGATTTTCATGTGTCTACAATAATCCGTCTATGACATGTGACAGTGTAAAAAAGTTGATCGTTTTAAATTTTTTTTAATTCTAAGCTTTTTTAGGAAGAATTGTTTTGGTACTTTTAAGTAAACCTTTTTATGACAAAACCGTAAAAGCTATCAAAATTATTTTTGAATTGTAAGCACCAGCAAGGTCTGAATATAAATTAACACAAGGCTCATGTCTGTACCTCAAATGGTTTAAGGGAGGCGACAATTCGAACATGTGAGTGTAAGGATTTTCTGCTCTGATTTTTGTTCAAATCCCTATAGGTGGCCCATTCAAGGTGTGTTGACTTTGCTTTGCTTGGGGGCTTGTAGCCAGAAATCTGTTAGTCCCACATCAATGAGGGTGACATTTTCTGAATCGTGAAAGAGAATCCTATGTTTTGATACATAATCTGTATCAGTACAGTGAGGATAATTTTTTATCCTTTCTCAGGTTATTCAAAAAGGTTTTGTGCACTCTAGCAGCATGAACATTTCTTCACTAGATTACTTTATAAAACTGAAAATCTGAAAAAAAGTTAATAAAGTTTAAACCAAAATTGTAGAAAACCTATAAAAGACATCAAAAAGTTGAATAATACAATAATAGCTGAAGCTTGTTATAGCATTGTAAAAGTTGAATGGTGTTTCTAGATGAAAGCATGCAGAAGTACTTAAATGGCAAAAAGATTGAAGATTTAGTGTTTCCATTCATTTCAATGGGAGCCAAAAAATCATAAAAAGCTGAATATTTTAAAAAGTATAAAAGGTATAAATACCAAAACTCATAGCTGGAGTGTCCTGAAAGGCCTGAACATTGTAAAGGTTGAACGGTTGAAATAGCAAAAAGTATGCAGAACTAGAAGCAACTTAAAAAGTGTATGGAAGCAACCAGAATCAGAATAATAATAAAGAACTAGAAAATTTCGGAAGAAATTTAGACGGGGCCTGCCTCTTGGTGCGTGCTTCTCGGACCGGAACTTGCTATTTTTTCATTGTCTATGCTATTATCAGCTTAAAATATTACTAGTGACTCTGGAAGACTGAGGCTTTTATTTTGAAATTTTCAGTAAGCCTTATTTTAAATGGGCAACACTGGGTGAGCTCCAACATTAGTGTGAAGCCCAGTCCTGACATGATCTATTGTTTAAAATACAAAGGCTTTTATTTTGTAGAGCATGTTTTGTCTTATTTTGAAAGTCCAGCATGGTTGTACTTTCAGGTCTGGGTTAGTTCCATTAGTTAAATAGAACCCGCTTGCTATTTAAAAATCATTTTCTATGCTCTTGTCAGCTCACAATATCCATAGTAACTCTTGAAGACTGAGGCTTTTATTTTGAAAGTTTCAGTAAGCCTTATTTTAAAAGGGCCAACATAGTCCCATTTCCAACACTTGATGAGCTTCAAAAATAGTGTAAAGGCCAGTCCTTCAATGAATCTATAGTTTAAAATGTAAGGGCTTTTATTTTGTAGAGCATGTTTTGTCTTAGTTTGAAAGTCCAGCATGGTTGTCCCTTCAGGTCTGGGTTAGTTCCATTAGTTAAATAGAACCCGCTTGCTATTTAAAAATAATTTTCTATGCAGTTGTCAGCTCACAAAATCCATAGTAACTATGGAAGATGTGGGCTTTTATTTTGGAAGTTTCAGTAAGCCTGTTTCAAAGGACCAGCATAGTCCCATTCCCATCACTGGGGGAGCTCCAACAGTAGTGTGAAGCCCACTCCTGCAATTATCTATTGTTTAAAGGCTTTTATTTTGTAGAGCATGTTTTGTCTTATTTTGAAAATCAAGCATGGTTGTCCTTTCAGGTCTGGGTTATTTCTATTAGTTATATAGAACATGCTTGCTATTCTAAAACCATTGTGTATGTTATTATAAGCTTTAAATAATCATTAGTAAGCATGGAGCTTTGATGAAAGAAATTGACCTTTAGGGTTAATCACTGTTGTCTGGATGTTGGAACAGCAGTACATGCTGTTTAAGTATCCCACAGAACATGGTCGCCATATAGTTGCCTCCTATGAAGATGGTCAAAGGGTTAGGGGTCGGGTCAGGTTTTAGCCATAGAAATGAATGAAAATCAATGAAAGTCAATGCAAAGTCCTCAGAAAGATAGTAATCCATGTATGTGTATATGTGTGTGTGTGTGTGGGTGGGTGGGTGTGTGTGTGTGGGTGTGTGTCCCAGTGTGAGACACAGAGCGGCAGAAAGAAAGACAGAATCACATCCAGACATATACAGTAGGAGATACACAGAGCTATAAATAGAACAGTGAGGAATGAATCAGCCAATCATCAAAGTAACTTGACACCTGCTGTTTCTCACTCACGCAGCACCTCACTCTGTGTCTGCCCCTCGGCTGGCTTTATAACATGGAGGCGCATGCTCCCGAACGACTGGCCATAACTCGGAAACCGTAGGGGCGATCGATGTCATTCTTGGACCGTTTTTATCAGAACGGACAGGGGAACGATAATATTCATCCTTTATTTTTGAAAATATAATAATAAAGGCACAACACAAGGTGAAAAGAGAGGGAAAATGGAGAAAAAGACAAAAATGCCTGAATATGCTCCCGAACAAAGTCTAATATCTCGGAAACCGTACATGGTATTTGAAATTTTTTTAAACTGTGGGCGACAGCTATCCCTCGTCCCCAATCATGGAGATTCTCATAGCTCTATGTCATTCACAGTATAAAATAGGATGATGGAAAGAAATGGTGTCACTCATGGATTACTGGTCAAACTCTCATTGAAAATACATGGGAGGCCTACAGAATTCCTGTGAGTCTTGGCGATCGAGGGGGTTTTGACAGAAATCTACGAAACCTAGAACAATTTTAAAGTTATTGTGTGAAAGCAGAGGTCCGGCCCTACAAACTGACCGAAAATTGTGACTTTAGAGCGAAATTTGTGGCCGTGAGTGCCAGTTAAAAATAATTTTTCCTGAAAAAATCCCCTCTTTCTACACTCTAGTAACTGCCATCTCCACTGTTAGAGTGTGATTTTGTCGCAAACCTTGTGTCGCTTGAAGTCTAATTTTAGACAAACCGTAGCAGTTATCAACAATCCGTTTTCATTTCTGAAGAGCCGGCAGATTTTTCTACAAACTGAAAGTCAAACTGTGTTTCTAGGTGAAAGTATGGCGATACAGTAGAGCCTCAAAAACAGTGAATTTTGAGGATTCCTCTGCCCCTGACTCCATTCATTCCTATGGGGATTTTGGGGGGGGCGGTTTTTCGTTAATTACGTCGCCATGGTAACTCGAAACGCCAATAAAAGTAATAGCATACCTCCCGGGACCGAGCCGGACGTTTTGATATATATATTGTGGGGGTGCACGCTGCGGTTCGGGCCGCATTAATCTGGATGGAAGAAAAATAATAAAGAGTCCAGTTTAGAGGTGAATAGTCACAATGCATTCAATGCCTCCTATGCATTGCAATGGCAGGCCCCAACTAGAAAATTTCGGAAGAAATTTAGACGGGGCCTGCCTCTTGGTGCGTGTTTCTCGGACCGGAGCTTGCTATTTTTATTAAAATTCATTGTCTATGCTATTATCAGCTTAAAATATTACTAGTGACTCTGGAAGACTGAGGCTTTTATTTTGAAATTTTCAGTAAGCCTTATTTTAAATTCCAACATAGTCCCATTTCCAACACTGGGTGAGATCCAACATTAGTGTGAAGCCCAGTCCTGAAATGATCTATTGTTTAAAATGCAAATACCTTTATTTTGTAGAGCATGTTTTGTCTTATTTTGAAAGTCCAGCATGGTTGTACTTTTAGGTCTGGATTAGTTCCATTAGTTATATAGAACCTACTTACTATTTTAAAACAATTGTCTATGCTATGATCAGCTTAAAATATCCTTAGTAACTATGGTGGGTTGAGGCTTTTATTTTGAAAGTTTCAGTAACCCTTATTTCAAAGGACCAGCATAGTCCCATTTCCAACACTGGGTGAGCTCCAACATTAGTGTAATGCCCAGTGCTGCAATCATCTATTGTTTAAAAAGTAAAGGCTTTTATTTTGTAGAACATATTTTGTCTTATTTTGAAAGTCCAGCATGGTTGTCCTTTCAGGTCCGGGTTATTTCTATTAGTTATATAGAACCTGCTTGCTCTTCTGAAATCATTGTGTATGCTATTATCAGCTTTCAAATATCATTAGTAACTATGGAAGGCTGATGAAAGAAATTGCCCTTTAGGGTTAATCACTGTTGTCTGGATGTTGGAACAGCAGTACATGCTGTTTAAGTACCCCACACAAAATGGCCGCCATGTAGTTGCCTCCTGTGAAGATGGTCAAAGGGTTAGTGGTCGGGTCAGGTTTAGGCCATAGAAATGAATGAAAATCAATGGAAGTCAATGCAAAGTCCTCAAAAAGATAGTAATCCATGAATGTGTGTGTGTGTCTGAGTGTGAGACACAGAGAGGCAGAAAGAAAGACAGAATCACATCCAGACATATACAGTAGGAGATACACAGCGCTATAAATAGAACAGTGAGGAATGAATCAGCCAATCAGCAAAGAATGTCAGTGTAACTTGACACCTGCTGTTTCTCACTCACGCAGCACCTCACTCTGTGTCTGCCCCTGGCCTTGCTTTATAACATGGAGGCGCATGCTCCCGAACTACTGGCCATAACTCGGAAACCGTAGGGGCTATCGATGTCATTCTTGGACCGTTTTTATCAGAACGGACATGAGAACATTAATATTCATCCTTTATTTTTGAAAATATAATAATAGGTGAAAAGAGAGGCAAAATAGAGAAAAAGACAAAAATGCCTGAACATGCTCCTGAACAAAGTCTAATATCTCAGAAACCGTACATGGTATTTAAAAACTTTTTGAAATGTGGATGACAGCTATCCCTCGTCCCCAATCATGGAGATTTTCATACCTCTATGTCATTTACAGTATAAAATAGGATGATGGAAAGAAATGGTGTCACTCATGGTCTACTGGTCAAACTCTCATTGAAAATACATGGGAGAAGGCCTACAGAATTCTACTGACTTTTGGCAATCGAGGGGGGTTTGACAGAAAACCTTGAGACCTAGAACAATTTTAAAGATATTGTGTGAAAGCAGAGGCCCGGCCCTACAAACTGACCGAAAATTGTGACTTTAGAGCGAAATGTGTGGCCGTGAGGGCGCGTTAAATATCATTTTTCCTGAAAAAACCCCCGCTTTCTACACTCTAGTAACTGCCATCTCAACTATAGGAGTGGGATTTTCTTGCAAACTTTGTGTGGCTTGAAGTCTAATTTTAGAGAAACCGTAGCAGTTATCAACAAACCGTTTCCCCTTCTGAAAAGCCGGCGGATTTCTCTACAAAATGAAAGTCCAACTGTGTTTCTAGGTGAAAGTATGGCGATACAGTAGAGGCTCAAAAACAGTGAAGTTTGAGGATTCCTTCCTCCCTTGACTCCATGCATTCCTATGGGATTTTGGGGTGCGGTTTTTCGTTAATTACGTCGCCATAGTAACTCGAAACGCCAATAAAAGTAATAGCACACCTCCCAGGACCGAGCCGGACGTTTTGATATATATATTGTGGAGGTCCGCGCTGCAGTTCGGGCAAAGAAAAAAATATAAATAAAGAGTCCAGTTTAGAGGTGAATAATAATAGGTGCCTCCATGCATGCATTGCTATGGTAGGCCCCAACTAGAAAAATTGCATTTCCTACAAAAATGCAGTGTGACTGCTAAAAGCTGAATTCTCTAGCTGAAAGTTTGCAGAAACAAGCTGAAGGTGACTGCAGATAATCTGCTGAAATGTAATGAATTGGCAAAAAACAGAAATACTAAACTCATTTGCTGAAAGCTGGCAGATAGAAGCTAAGGTTGACAGCAGAATGTTGCCTAAATTTCAATGAATTAGCTGATAATAGAAGAGTTACCTCACAGATGCTTAAGTTAACAGCAAAAAACAGCTGAAATCTAATAAATTAGCAGAACTAGCAGAAACATTAGCAAGAAAAACGGTCCTTTGAACTGTTCAAGTAGGAAGACTGTGAGCGAGAAAACCGCTGAACTAGGTAAAGTTACCTCAAAACTGCTTGTTGAAACAGAATATTATAACAGCAGTGTACAAGCTAACATTAGCTAAAAAACTAATGCTCGCTAAAATGCTAACAGTATTTTAGCTAACAGTAGCAAGTTAATTTTAGCCAAATGCTAACGCTAGCTTAGATGCTAAAATTAGCACGTTGGCTAACACCAGCATCTTAGCTAACATTAACTCACCATTCAATATATCAATTTAGCCTTAGAATTGAAAATTTGCCTGTTAATGTTAGACAACATCCTAATGTTAGCATTTAAGCTAACAGTACCATGTTGGCTAATTTTAACTAATTCCATTCAATATGTAATTTTAGCCAAGACCCCGTCATGATTACTACACAATCGAGGCACAAGACGTCGCCCAGTGTGGCAGAGCCGCTCTGTCCATTCTGAACGCAGGTGGAAAACATCGAGCAGAAGCACTGTTGTCTCAGTTTTACATTTCCAAAGACAATTGATCCTAGTTTATTTTCCCTCCTATTGCTTAGCTCCCGCTCCCGTCTGCTCCAGTTAATTTTTATCCTGTACCGTCCCAATCACGTGATCTTTACTGATGCTGTCTCCCGTCCCGCGGGATTCCCATGGGAATCCCGTGACCCGTGGGACTCCCGAAAAAATGTGAGCCTCTAGTTGGGACCCGTCAGAGAGAGCCTGGTGGATGGGTTGCTCCTCGCGGGACCCGGCCGGGCCAAGCCCGAAGGAGAGACGCGAGGCCATCCCCCAGTGGGCCCACCACCTGCAGGGGGAACCGTGAGGGACCGGTGCAAAGAGGATTGGGCGGCGGACGAAGGTGGAGACCTCGGCGGCCCGATCCCCGGATGCTTAGGCTGGCTCTAGGGATGTGGAATGTCACCTCGTTGGGGGGAAGGAGCCTGAGCTTGTGCGGGAGGTCGAGAGATATCGTCTAGAAATAGTCGGGCTCGCCTCCACGCACAGCATGGGCTCTGGAACCCATCTCCTTGAAGAGGGACTGGACTCTCTTCTACTCAGCTCAGCCGTCTCGTGTTGGGGTTTACCCCAGTGCATGACAGAGTCACATCCCTGCACCTTTGGGTTAGGGACAGGGCTCTGACTGTTGTTTCGGCCTACGAGCTGGGCGGTAGTGCGGAGTACCCGGCTTTTTGGTGTCCCTGTCGGGGGTTCTGGATAGTGCCCCTCCCGGGGACTCCATTATTCTGCTGGGGGACTTCAACGCCCATGTGGGAAACGACAGTGACACCTGGAGAGGCGTGATCGGGAGGAATGGCCTCCCCGATCTGAATCCGAGTGGTGTTTCGTTATTGGACTTCTGTGCTAGTCACGCATTGTCCATAATGAACACCATGTTCAAGCATAAGGGTGTCCATCAGTGCACTTGGCATCAAGACACCCTAGACAGGAGGTCGATAATCGACTTTGTTGTCGTATAGTCAGACCTTTGGCTGCATCTTTTGGACACTCGGGTGAAGAGAGGGGCTGAGCTGTCCAATGATCACCACCTGGTGGTGATTTGGATCCGCTGGAAGAGGATAAAGCCGACAGACTTGGCAGGCACAAGCGCATAGTGAGGGTCTGCTGGGAACGTCTGGCAGAGCCATCGGCCAAGGATGTATTCAACTCCCACCTCCGGGAGAGCTTTGACCAGATTCCGGGGGATATTGGAGACATAGTGTCCGAGAGACATAGAGACCATGTTCTCCGCATCTATTGTCAATGCTGCTGCCCGTAGCTGCGGCCGTAAGATCTGCGGTGCCTGTCGCGGCGGCAATTCCCGAAGGCCAAGTGTGCCGCGCAAGAGACTAAGTGTGCCGCGGCCCGGGCTGTGACAGAGGCAAAAAGCTGGGCCTGGGAGGAGTTCGATGAGGCCATGGAGAAGGACTACTGGTTGGCCTCGAAGGGATTCGGGCAATCTGTCCAGCGCCTCAGTAGAGGGAAGCAGTGCTTTGCCAACACTGTTTACAGTGAGGGTGGCAGGCTGCTGACCTCAACTGGGGACATTATCGGGCAGTACTTTGAGGATCTCCTCAATCCTGCCATCACGCATTCCCTGGTGGAAACAGAGGCAGGGGACCAGGGGTTAGGATCTTTCATCACCCGGGCTGAAGTCACCGAGGTGGTTAAAAAGCTCCGCGGTGGCAGGGCTTTGGGGATGGATGAGTTTCGCCTTGAGTACCTCAAGTCTCTGGATGTTGTAGGGCTGTCATGGTTGACACGTCTGTTCAACATTGCGTGGTGGTCGGGGACAGTGCCTCTGGACTGGCAGACTGGGGTGGTGATCCCCCTTCACAAGAAGGGTTACCAGAGAGTGTGTTCCAACTACAGGAGATCACACTCCTCAGCCTCCCTGTTATGGCCTACGCCAGGGTATTGGAGAGGAGAGTCCAGCCGATGGTCAAACCTCGGCTTCAGGAGGAGCAGTGTAGTTTTCATCCCAGCCGTGTAACACTGGACCAGCTCTATACCCTCTACAGGGTACTCGAGGGTTCATGGGAGTTTGCCCAACCAGTCCACATGTGTTTTGTGGACCTGGAGAAGGCATTCGACTGTGTCCCTCGTGGTGCCCTGTGGGGGGTGCTCCAGGAGTATGGAATCGGGGCTCTTTATTAGGGGCCATCCAGGCTCTGTACAAGCGGAGCAAGAGTTTGGTCCGCATTGCCGGCACTAAGTCGGACCTGTTCCGAGTGCATGTTAGACTCCGGCAGGGCTGCCCTTTGTCACCGGTCCTGTTCATAACTTTTATGGACATGATTTCTAGGTGCAGCCAAGGGCCGGAGGGGGTCTGGTTTGGAGACCAGTGGATTTCGTCTGATGACGGATGATGTGGTCCTACTGGCCCCCTCTAGCCAAGACCTACAGCATGTGCTGGGGCAGTTCGCATCCGGAAAAGGGTGGGTTTTCCTCTTCAGGTTGGAGGGGAGTTCCTGCCTCAAGTGGAGGATTTCAAGTATCTTGGGGTCTTGTTCACGAGTGAGGAAAGAATGGAGTGGGATATCGACAGACGGATTGGTGCGGCTGCCACAGTAATGGGGGCACTGTGCTGGTCCGTTGTGGTGAAGAGAGAGCTGAGCCAAAAAGCGAAGCACTCGATTTACCGGTCGGTCTACGTTGCTACCCTCACCTATGGCCATGAACCTTGGGTCATGACCGAAAGAACGAGATCCCGGCTACAAGCGGCTGACAAGCTACAAGCTTCCTCCGTAGGGTGTAGGCACTCCCTTAGAGACAGAGCGAAGAGCTCGGCCATCCGGGAGGGGCTCGGAGTAGAGCCGCTGCTCCTCCACATTGAGAGGAGCCAGTTGAGGTGTCTCGGGCATCTATACCGGATGCCTCCTTGATGCCTTCCTCGGGAGGTGTTCCAGGCACGTCCCACCAGGAGGAGACCCGGGGTACGGCCCAGGACACGCTGGAGGGACTATGTCTCTCGGCTGGCCTGGGAATGCCTTGGGTTCCCCCCGGATGAGGTGTCTGGGTAGAGGCGTATTAGCGTCTCTGCTGAGTTTGCTGCTCCCACGACCCGGTACCGTATAAAGCGGAAGACGACGAGTATGAGTTCAAGTATGTCAATTTAGCCTGAAAATAAGCCTAAATGCTAATGTTAGCTTAAATGCTAACATTAGCATGTGGGCTATCACTAGCATATTAGCTAACATTGACTCATTCCATTCAACACATCAATTTAGCCTTGTAAGTGATTTTTAGCCTAAATACTAATGTTAGCTTAAATGCTAACATCAGCATTTTAGCTAACACTAGCATGTTGGCTAACATTACGTCACTCCATTCAATATGTTAATGTAGCCTTATATTTGAAAATCAGCCTAAATTCTAATGTTAGCTTAAATGCTAACATTAGCATGTGGACTATCACTAGCATGTTGGCTAACACTGCCTCATCTCATTCAAAATGTCAGTCTAGCCTAGAAACTAAAATTAGCCTAAATGCTAATGTTAGCTTAAACATTAGCTTAGTCTATCTATAATGCTTGCATATTGCAGATTGACCTATATGCAAAGGTCAATGAAATTGCCCTCTAAGATTAATCACTGTTGTCTAGCTGTACAACAGTACAAGCTGTTTAAGTACCTAACACAAAATGGCAGCCATGTAGTTGCCTCCTATGAAGATGGTCAAAGGGTTAGTGGTAGGGTCAGGTTTAGGCCATAGAAATGAATGAAAATAAATGGAAGTCAATGCAAAGTCCTCAAACAGGAAGTAATCCATGGATGGATGTGTGTGTCTGTGTGTCCGAGTGGGAGACAGATAGAGAATAGAGGCAGAAAGAGAGAGGATAACAGACAAACATATTTTAGAGTGGGAGATATAGTGAGATATAAAGAAGTAGTGAGGAATGAATGCCAATCAACAACGACTGTCAATGTAACCCGACAGCTGCAGCATTTCTAAGGCTACATTCACACTGCAGGTCTAAATGCTCAAATCCGATTTTTTCGGGGAATCTAATTTTTTTGTATGGTCGTTCCCATTCATTTGAAAATGTTGCGGCTCCAAACTGATCTGCATGCACATAGGAACAATAAGTACATCATCAAGCGCAGCACAGCAGTAAACATGGGGAAATATGTGTTATGGTTTAAGTGTACAACAGAAGCCATTTTTTGTGTCAGCGGGTGATGTGTGGCACAACAAACTGTTTGGGTGCGGTGACACAGCCAACAATGGTGGGGCAGAAATGTTAACGACAAAACAGAGACTGAGTTTATTCAGAACTTTATCATGTCAATGGAAACTTTTAATCATATATGGCAGTGTCTATCCTCTCAACTCCACAAGCAGAAGACTTGATGCAATCCAGTATATCAGAATGCAGCAGGGGCAGAACATCACATGCTCGGCAACCTCGATAGCATTTTAAAGTCCCCCGTCTGTTTTGCTAACTGCTACAGTTTCCTGCTGGGCAGCACAAAGTTGTGATGAATGCGACAGAAAGTGATGTCCAAGCCACATCAAATGTGCTTTGGTCGTTCCCACTGCAGTCACATTACAAAAGATCAGATACGAGTTGGATTCAGGACCCATAGGAATGTGGCTCAAAGGGGACTTGAAAAAGTCAGATACGGGCCAGATCTGAGCGTTCCTACTTGTTTTAAAAAGCCAGACCTGATCACTTAACCCCAAAACAATCAGATTTGGGCCACATTTGCCTGCAGTGCGAACGGGTCTTTAGGCAGCACGTCACTATCGTCTCATCCTGGCCTTTTTAACACAGTGGTGCAGGGTCCTGAACTACTCCCCATAACTTGAAAACTGCAAGGGCTATCCATGTCATTCTTGGACAGTTTTTATGAGAACAGACAGGGGAACAATAATATCAGTCTTTTTATTTATTTATTATTATAGACGCAACAGTAATTCAGTTCAGTTTCAATTCAGTTTATTTACAGGTCTTTCTCAAAATATTAGCATATTGTGATAAAGTTAATTATTTTCCATAATGTCATGATGAAAATTTAACATTCATATATTTTAGATTCATTGCACATTAACTGAAATATTTCAGGTCTTTTATTGTCTTAATTCAGATGATTTTGGCATACAGCTCATGAAAACCCAAAATTCCTATCTCACAAAATTAGCATATCATTAAAAGGGTCTCTAAACGAGCTATGAACCTAATCATCTGAATCAACGAGTTAACTCTAAATACCTGCAAAAGATTTCTGAGGCCTTTAAAACTCCCAGCCTGGTTCATCACTCAAAACCCCAATCATGGGTAAGACTGCCGACCTGACTGCTGTCCAGAAGGCCACTATTGACACCCTCAAGCAAGAGGGTAAGACAGAAAGAAATTTCTGAACGAATAGGCTGTTCCCAGAGTGCTGTATCAAGGCACCTCAGTGGGAAGTCTGTGGGAAGGAAAAAGTGTGGCAGAAAACGCTGCACAACGAGAAGAGGTGACCGGACCCTGAGGAAGATTGTGGAGAAGGGCCGATTCCAGACCTTGGGGGACCTGCGGAAGCAGTGGACTGAGTCTGGAGTAGAAACATCCAGAGCCACCGTGCACAGGCGTGTGCAGGAAATGGCCTACAGGTGCCGCATTCCCCAGGTCAAGCTACTTTTGAACCAGAAACAGCGGCAGAAGCGCCTGACCTGGGCTACAGAGAAGCAGCACTGGACTGTTGCTCAGTGGTCCAAAGTACTTTTTTCGGATGAAAGCAAATTCTGCATGTCATTCGGAAATCAAGGTGCCAGAGTCTGGAGGAAGACTGGGGAGAAGGAAATGCCAAAATGCCAGAAGTCCAGTGTCAAGTACCCACCGTCAGTGATGGTCTGGGGTGCCGTGTCAGCTGCTGGTGTTGGTCCACTGTGTTTTATCAAGGGCAGGGTCAACGCAGCTAGCTATCAGGAGATTTTGGAGCACTTCATGCTTCCATCTGCTGAAAAGCTTTATGGAGATGAAGATTTCATTTTTCAGCTCGACCTGGCACCTGCTCACAGTGCCAAAACCACTGGTAAATGGTTTACTGACCATGGTATCACTGTGCTCAATTGGCCTGCCAACTCTCCTGACCTGAACCCCATAGAGAATCTGTGGGATATTGTGAAGAGAACGTTGAGAGACTCAAGACCCAACACTCTGGATGAGCTAAAGGCCGCTATCGAAGCATCCTGGGCCTCCATAAGACCTCAGCAGTGCCACAGGCTGATTGCCTCCATGCCACGCCGCATTGACGCAGTCATTTCTGCAAAAGGATTCCCGACCAAGTATTGAGTGCATAACTGTACATGATTATTTGAAGGTTGACGTTTTTTGTATTAAAAACACTTTTCTTTTATTGGTCGGATGAAATATGCTAATTTTGTGAGATAGGAATTTGGGGTTTTCATGAGCTGTATACCAAAATCATCCGTATTAAGACAATAAAAGACCTGAAATATTTCAGTTAGTGTGCAATGAATCTAAAATATATGAATGTTAAATTTTCATCATTACATTATGGAAAATAATTAACTTTATCACAATATGCTAATATTTTGAGAAGGACCTGTATATAGCGCCAATTCACAACACATGTCGTCTCAAGGTACTTCACAAAGTCAGGTACATACATTCCAATTATTCCTAACCTTGAACAGTGTAGTCAGATTCAGTTATTTATTCAAATTGGGTAAAAAGTTTTTCTATCTAAGGAAACTCAGCAGATTGCATCCAGTCAGTGACTTGCAGCATTCACTCCACCTGGATGAGCATGTAGAGACAGTGGAAAGTCACTGGCGTTGACTTTGCAGCAATCCCTCATACTGAGCATGCATGTAGCGACAGTGGAGAGGAAAAACTCCCTTTTAACAAGAAGAAACCTCCAGTAGAACCAGGCTCAGTGTGAGCGGCCATCTGCCACGACCGACTGGGGGTTTGAGAGAACAGAGCAGAGACACAAAAAGAACACAGAAGCACTGATCCAGGAGTCCTTTCTATGGGAAGGAGAAGTACATGTTAATGGATGTAGCTCCTTTAGTCGTTTTATCTAGAAAGAAAGAGCAGATAAACTCTGAGCCAGTTTTCAAGATTAGAGTCTGAAAGAAAGCACATAGAGTTAGTCACAGTAAACTCAGTCAGTAGCTATGTCTAGGAGAAAAGTAGGGTTAAACACTGAAAGACAGGGCTATGTGGATCATCGGAAGAAGGTGAGCATTAAGTTGTTGGCAGCAGAAGCTTGAACGATGCCCCCCTCCAGGACGGAGTCACGGGTAGACACAGAGTCATGCCAGGTGTAGCTTCTAGGAAGAGAAAAGAGAGATAACATAAAATTAAAAGCTGAAATAACAGCAAATAATGCATAAATGGAGAGTAGTGTGAGAATGTAGCGAAGATGGTGAAAGTGGTCATTATGTCCTCCAGCAGCCTAAGCCTATAACAGCATAACTACAGAGATAGCTCAGGATAACCTAAGCCACTCTAACTATAAACTTTATCAAAAAGGAAAGTTTTAAGCCTAGCCTTAAAAGTAGACAGGGTGTCTGCCTCACGGACTAAAACTGGGAGCTGATTCCACAGGAGAGGAGCCTGATAACTAAAGGATCTCCCTCCCATTCTACTTCTAGAGACTCTAGGAACCACCAGTAAACCTGCAATCTGAGAACGAAGTGCCCTGTTAGGAATATATGGAACAAGGAGCTCTCTGATGTATGATGGAGCTAGATCATTAAGGGCTTTATATGTGAGGAGGAGAATTTTAAACTCTATACTGGATTTAACAAGGAGCCAATGAAGGGAAGCTAAAATAGGAGAAATATGATCTCTCTTTTTAATTTTCATCAGAACTCTTGCTGCAGCATTTTGGATCAGCTGAAGGCTTTTAACTGCATTTTGTGGACATTCTGATAGTAAAGAAGGTGAAAAGAAAGAGAAAATGGAGAAAAAGTCATAATTGCCTGAATTTACTCTCGAACAACTTCCTATAACTCTGAAACTGTAATAAAGATGGATGTGATTCATGCATCGTATGATTCATAAAGTGCATTCAGGCACATTGCCCTCTAAGATTAATCACTGTTGTCTAGCTGTTGTCTAGCTGTACAACAGTACAAGCTGTTTAAGTACCCAACACAAAATGGCAGCCATGTAGTTGCCTCCTATGAAGATGGTCAAAGGGTTAGTGGTAGGGTCAGGTTTAGGCCATAGAAATGAATGAAAATAAATGGAAGTCAATGCAAAGTCCTCAAACAGGAAGTAATCCATGGATGGATGTGTGTGTCTGTGTGTCCGAGTGGGAGACAGATAGAGAATAGAGGCAGAAAGAGAGAGGATAACAGACAAACATATTTTAGAGTGGGAGATATAGTGAGATATAAAGGAAGTAGTGAGGAACGAATGCCAATCAACAACAACTGTCAATGTAACCCGACAGCTGCAGCATTTCTAAGGCTACATTCACACTGCAGGTCTAAATGCTCAAATCCGATTTTTTCGGGGAATCTAATTTTTTTGTATTGTCGTTCCCGTTAATTTGAAAATGTTGCGGCTCCAAACTGATCTGCATGCACATAGGAACAATAAGTACGTCATCAAGCGCAGCACAGCAGTAAACATGGGGAAATATGTGTTATGGTTTAAGTGTACAACAGAAGCCATTTTTTGTGTCAGCGGGTGATGTGTGGCACAACAAACTGTTTGGGTGCGGTGACACAGCCAACAATGGTGGGGCAGAAATGTTAACGACAAAACAGAGACTGAGTTTATTCAGAACTTTATCATGTCAATGGAAACTTTTAATCATATATGGCAGTGTCTATCCTCTCAACTCCACAAGCAGAAGTCTTGATGCAATCCAGTATATCAGAATGCAGCAGGGGCAGAACATCACATGCTCGGCAACCTCGATAGCATTTTAAAGTCCCCCGTCTGTTTTGCTAACTGCTACAGTTTCCTGCTGGGCAGCACAAAGATGTGATGAATGCGACAGAAAGTGATGTCCAAGCCACATCAAATGTGCTTTGGTCGTTCCCACTGCAGTCACATTACAAAAGATCAGATACGAGTTGGATTCAGGACCCATAGGAATGTGGCTCAAAGGGGACTTGAAAAAGTCAGATACGGGCCAGATCTGAGCGTTCCTACTTGTTTTAAAAAGCCAGACCTGATCACTTAACCCCAAAACAATCAGATTTGGGCCACATTTGCCTGCAGTGCGAACGGGTCTTTAGGCAGCACGTCACTATCGTCTCATCCTGGCCTTTTTAACACAGTGGTGCAGGGTCCTGAACTACTCCCCATAACTTGAAAACTGCAAGGGCTATCCATGTCATTCTTGGACAGTTTTTATGAGAACAGACAGGGGAACAATAATATCAGTCTTTTTATTTATTTATTATTATCGACACAACAGTAATTCAGTTCAGTTTCAATTCAGTTTATTTACAGGTCTTTCTCAAAATATTAGCATATTGTGATAAAGTTAATTATTTTCCATAATGTCATGATGAAAATTTAACATTCATATATTTTAGATTCATTGCACATTAACTGAAATATTTCAGGTCTTTTATTGTCTTAATTCAGATGATTTTGGCATACAGCTCATGAAAACCCAAAATTCCTATCTCACAAAATTAGCATATCATTAAAAGGGTCTCTAAACGAGCTATGAACCTAATCATCTGAATCAACGAGTTAACTCTAAATACCTGCAAAAGATTTCTGAGGCCTTTAAAACTCCCAGCCTGGTTCATCACTCAAAACCCCAATCATGGGTAAGACTGCCGACCTGACTGCTGTCCAGAAGGCCACTATTGACACCCTCAAGCAAGAGGGTAAGACAGAAAGAAATTTCTGAACGAATAGGCTGTTCCCAGAGTGCTGTATCAAGGCACCTCAGTGGGAAGTCTGTGGGAAGGAAAAAGTGTGGCAGAAAACGCTGCACAACGAGAAGAGGTGACCGGACCCTGAGGAAGATTGTGGAGAAGGGCCGATTCCAGACCTTGGGGGACCTGCGGAAGCAGTGGACTGAGTCTGGAGTAGAAACATCCAGAGCCACCGTGCACAGGCGTGTGCAGGAAATGGCCTACAGGTGCCGCATTCCCCAGGTCAAGCTACTTTTGAACCAGAAACAGCGGCAGAAGCGCCTGACCTGGGCTACAGAGAAGCAGCACTGGACTGTTGCTCAGTGGTCCAAAGTACTTTTTTCGGATGAAAGCAAATTCTGCATGTCATTCGGAAATCAAGGTGCCAGAGTCTGGAGGAAGACTGGGGAGAAGGAAATGCCAAAATGCCAGAAGTCCAGTGTCAAGTACCCACCGTCAGTGATGGTCTGGGGTGCCGTGTCAGCTGCTGGTGTTGGTCCACTGTGTTTTATCAAGGGCAGGGTCAACGCAGCTAGCTATCAGGAGATTTTGGAGCACTTCATGCTTCCATCTGCTGAAAAGCTTTATGGAGATGAAGATTTCATTTTTCAGCTCGACCTGGCACCTGCTCACAGTGCCAAAACCACTGGTAAATGATTTACTGACCATGGTATCACTGTGCTCAATTGGCCTGCCAACTCTCCTGACCTGAACCCCATAGAGAATCTGTGGGATATTGTGAAGAGAACGTTGAGAGACTCAAGACCCAACACTCTGGATGAGCTAAAGGCCGCTATCGAAGCATCCTGGGCCTCCATAAGACCTCAGCAGTGCCACAGGCTGATTGCCTCCATGCCACGCCGCATTGACGCAGTCATTTCTGCAAAAGGATTCCCGACCAAGTATTGAGTGCATAACTGTACATGATTATTTGAAGGTTGACGTTTTTTGTATTAAAAACACTTTTCTTTTATTGGTCGGATGAAATATGCTAATTTTGTGAGATAGGAATTTGGGGTTTTCATGAGCTGTATACCAAAATCATCCGTATTAAGACAATAAAAGACCTGAAATATTTCAGTTAGTGTGCAATGAATCTAAAATATATGAATGTTAAATTTTCATCATTACATTATGGAAAATAATTAACTTTATCACAATATGCTAATATTTTGAGAAGGACCTGTATATAGCGCCAATTCACAACACATGTCGTCTCAAGGTACTTCACAAAGTCAGGTACATACATTCCAATTATTCCTAACCTTGAACAGTGTAGTCAGATTCAGTTATTTATTCAAATTGGGTAAAACGTTTTTCTATCTAAGGAAACTCAGCAGATTGCATCCAGTCAGTGACTTGCAGCATTCACTCCACCTGGATGAGCATGTAGAGACAGTGGAAAGTCACTGGCGTTGACTTTGCAGCAATCCCTCATACTGAGCATGCATGTAGCGACAGTGGAGAGGAAAAACTCCCTTTTAACAAGAAGAAACCTCCAGCAGAACCAGGCTCAGTGTGAGCGGCCATCTGCCACGACCGACTGGGGGTTTGAGAGAACAGAGCAGAGACACAAAAAGAACACAGAAGCACTGATCCAGGAGTCCTTTCTATGGGAAGGAGAAGTAAATGTTAATGGATGTAGCTCCTTTAGTCGTTTTATCTAGAAAGTAAGAGCAGATAAACTCTGAGCCAGTTTTCAAGATTAGAGTCTGAAAGAGAGCACATAGAGTTAGTCACAGTAAACTCAGTCAGTAGCTATGTCTAGGAGAAAAGTAGGGTTAAACACTGAAAGACAGGACTATGTGTATCATCGGTAGAAGGTGAGCATTAAGTTGTTGGCAGCAGAAGCTTGAACGATGCCCCCCTCCAGGACGGAGTCACGGGTAGACACAGAGTCATGCCAGATGTAGCTTCTAGGAAGAGAAAAGAGAGATAACATAAAATTAAAAGCTGAAATAACAGCAAATAATGCATAAATGGAGAGTAGTGTGAGAATGTAGCGAAGATGGTGAAAGTGGTCATTATGTCCTCCAGCAGCCTAAGCCTATAACAGCATAACTACAGAGATAGCTCAGGATAACCTAAGCCACTCTAACTATAAACTTTATCAAAAAGGAAAGTTTTAAGCCTAGCCTTAAAAGTAGACAGGGTGTCTGCCTCACGGACTAAAACTGGGAGCTGATTCCACAGGAGAGGAGCCTGATAACTAAAGGATCTCCCTCCCATTCTACTTCTAGAGACTCTAGGAACCACCAGTAAACCTGCAGTCTGAGAACGAAGTGCCCTGTTAGGAATATATGGAACAAGGAGCTCTCTGATGTATGATGGAGCTAGATCATTAAGGGCTTTATATGTGAGGAGGAGAATTTTAAACTCTATACTGGATTTAACAAGGAGCCAATGAAGGGAAGCTAAAATAGGAGAAATATGATCTCTCTTTTTAATTTTCATCAGAACTCTTGCTGCAGCATTTTGGATCAGCTGAAGGCTTTTAACTGCATTTTGTGGACATCCTCATAGTAAAGAAGGTGAAAAGAAAGAAAAAATGGAGAAAAATTCATAATTGCCTGAATTTACTCTCGAACAACTTCCTATAACTGAAACTGTAATAAAGATGGATGTGATTCATGCATCGTATGATTCATAAAGTGCATTCAGGGCTCGATGAACAATCATTGAGATGTTTATGTGAATACAATAATCTGACTGGGAGGTGTGACCCTTTAAAAATGTGGATCATTTTGACCATTTCTAACCTGAGTGAACGACTGACATTTTACTGTGAAACAAACCTACTTCACGACAAAACGGTACAAGGTATCAAAAACATTTTTGGACTGCTGGTATCAGTGGCTATGGGTGAACAATCCTGGAGATTTTCATGTGACTACAGTAATCCGTCTAGGTGACTGTCTCATTTTAAGCTTCTTTAGGAAAGACAAATTTGATACTCTTTAACAAACCATTTTAGGACAAAACTGTAAAAGGTATAAAAGGAATGCTTTACAGCATTCACACAATAAAGAGTTCACAATCCACTAAGTTAGGTTTACATGAAAAGCCAGTCTTAGGAAAATGTGTATTTTTATGTACAAGGAAACTTTAAGGTGTTCTGATCATCAGTAATGCATTAAAATATTTTTTCCTACAGAACTGTGGCAAAAGAGTTTATAACTAATTCCTACATTAATTTAAAATGTCAAACATTTCAGGCAAATAATGTTACATGTTATATTCTGGTACTTGCAGTTATTCATCACATACCTACTAAATGCCTTAAACATTTAGTGGGAAATCCCAGAGTGCCGGGCAGAGATCAGGCCCCTGGCTTTTCAGAAGCTTGGGGCTTTCTACAAGCAATGGGCTAATGATTTGCCTCCTGTCACTCTTCCGTAAAGACCAGATTTGAGGAGTTTTCGACTAAAAGTTGTTCTGTCAACAGATTCTCCCACCTTAGTTGTGTTGTCTCTGTAGCTCCTCTAGAGTTACAATGGGCTTCTCTGATTAATGCTCTTCATTGCCCGCCTTTCAGTTTAGGTGGACAGTCATGTCTTTGTAGGTTTGTAGTTGTGCCACCCTCTTTTCATTTTCAGGTGATAGCTTGAAGAGTGCTTTGTGAGATTTCAAAGTTTCGGACACTATTTATAACCTAACCTTTTAAGCTTTTCCACAACTTTCTCCCTAATCTGTCTGCTGTGTTCCTCGGTCTTCAAGAATCTGTTTGTTTACAGATTTTCTCTAACAAACCTCTGAGGTCCAGGAAGAAAATCTAATTTGTGAAGACAATTGTTTTCTATGGATTTATTTATTTAGTTTTTTATAAATTCATTCATTCACATTACGTCCTGATTTGTGTTGGTCTGTCACCTAAAATCCCAGTAAATATACAAAGATTTTTGTTTGTAACATGACATGACAAACTTTGAAAATGTTAAAAGGGAGGCAATACCTATTTAGTTCACTGTGACAGTGCTTAGATTTACCATACATGATATGCACATTAATAGCAGTTACCTCCTTTGCCTTTCTGCAGGGTTGGTATATGATAGCCTAATGCTGAAACATCAGTGTGTGTGTGGCAATGCTCACATTCACCCCGAGCATGCTGGAAGGGTCCAAAGCATCTGGTCCAGACTGCAAGAGACTGGCTTACTGAACCGCTGTGAGGTACAGACCGAGTCATGCTTGAAAAAGTTTGGAAGCATAACCTTTGTACTGACAACAGATCTCACGTTGATTTGTAATGCATATGACAGGCTGTTTTATATATTACTTTCACCTAAATAAGTGTGTCATGTAAGCAAGCTTCTCTGTCTGTCGGCCTGTATGTGAGCAGAGGATTCGTGGGCGAAAAGCATCTCTAGATGAGATCCAGTCAGTCCATTCAGAGTTCCACACCCTGCTGTATGGAACTAGCCCACTCAATCGACACAAACTGGACCACAAGAAGCTTCTGGGTAATTGTCTATCTCAATTTTATGTGCACAGTTAAATAACTTACCTTACACAGTAATTTATATATTATATATATCTCATTTATATGATTTTAGTTCTAAGAAAGCTTAGGAGTTCTTTTGCCTCCATATTTGTGTCTGGTGACTTTTATTATAGAATTTATTCTCAGTAGTTTTTAGTGGATTGTTTGTGTTGTTTTTCAGGTCCTATCAGCCAGAACATGTATGCTGTTCTTCCCTGTGGAGGAATAGGGGTGAGATTCTCTCTGCATATGTGGTTATCTGGTTTCTGTCAGAGGTTTAGTCCTATAACCTAAGCTCTGTTATGTCGTCCGTAGGTGGACAGTGACACTGTGTGGAATGAGGTGCACTCGTCAGCAGCGGTTCGCATGGCAGTAGGCTCAGTTATTGAGCTGGCTTTTAAAGTGGCCGCAGGGGAGCTGAAGGTAATGCAAAAAAAATTTGCCCCAATATCAAGTACCATCTGACCTGCCCTTCACTCTTAAGTGTTTGTTTTTCTACTAGAATGGCTTTGCAGTTGTGCGTCCACCTGGTCACCATGCTGAGGAATCCACAGCCATGTCAGTACCTCCACTTCTTTATATTATAAAAGGACCTACATCTTGTATTAGTTCTATGTGTATAGGTTTTGACAGATCTGTGTGCTTGTTTGTGTGGACACAGGGGGTTTTGTTTCTTCAACTCAGTAGCCATCACGGCCAAGCTGTTGCAACAGAAGCTTGGAGTGGGAAATATTCTCATTGTGGATTGGGTGAGGAGCACAAATCAAATCACAAACAGCACAACTACAGACAATATTCTATTGCTTTACATTGATTTTAATTGATTTGACACTGAGTATATTTCATGTTTAAACTTCCCACATTATTCCAATTTACAAAGAACCTTATGCAAAAGCAGGCAAAAAATAAGTTAAATGTTTTGTTGTAAAAAAAAAAATGTAATAGTGACATGCTGAATACTCCACTAATACCTGGCAATGACATTTGTCACTAAAGTAAAAGGCATTAAACACATTTGGAAAAAAGGGTATTCATATTGACCACATTCAGAAGTGGTTTGAACACTTACAGTGGGGAGAACAAGTATTTGGTACATTGCCAATTTTGCAGGTTTTTCCACTTGCAAAGCACGTAGAAGTCTTTAATTTTTTATCATTGGTACAACTGTGAGTGACGGAATCTAAAACAAAACTTCAGAAAATCACATTGTGTGATTGTTTAAGATTTACTTAGCATTTTATTGCATGAAGTAAGTATTTGATACATCAGAAAACAAAACTTAATATTTGGTACAGAAACATTTGTTTGCAATTACAGATATCAGATGTTTCCTGTAGTTCTTGTTGAGGTTTGCACTCACTGCAGCAGGGATTTTGGACTCCATACAGATCTTTTCCAGATCCTTCAGGTTTCGGGTCTGTCACTGGGCAATGCGGAGTTTCAGCTCCCTCCAAAGGTTTTCTATTGGGTTCAGGTCTGGAGACTGGCTAGGCCACTCCAATGACCTCATTGGACCACATGACCTTCTCCCATTCCTCCTCTGGACAACCCAGATGGTCATTGGCTAACTTCAGAAGGGCCTGGACATGTGCTGGCTTGAGCAGCGGCATGTTGTGTGCACTGCAAGATTTTAATCCATGGTGGTTTAGTTTGTTATTAATGGTCTTCTGTGAGACTGTGGTCCCAACTCTCGTCAGGTCATTGACTAGGCCCTGCTGAGTAGTTGTGGGCTGATCCCTCACCTTCCTCATGATCATTGATGCCCCACGAGGTGAGAACTTGCATGGAGCCCCAGACCAAGGGAGATTCTATCAGCATATCTGCAGTAGGTTATCAATCTGAATGCAATTCGTCCTGAAACAGACAGAAGGACCACCTACAGACCTGACGGCACTTCCCTCAAGCAGCTGAGTTATCTAGGGATCTCTCAGTCTTAAAAAGATCTATTGTATAAGCAGCCTTTTTATAATCAGACACTGCAGCTGGGTAACCTAAAATAATAAAGTTCCTATCTGATGACATGCTGTTATGCAGTGTGAAGGTTTTAGATAACTTTTTCTTAAATGAAAAATTAATCACAACCTAGGATAATGTTGATCAGTAGATTACACGTTAGGATACATATGAGTGAGTTTTCTTGGTTTTTAGGTAATTTTACCTTTTTGCCATATCATACCTTTGCTGTATGTTTGATCAATTCATACCCTATGTTTTTGTGTATGAAAAGGAACCATCTTTCGTAATTATCATGTGTCAATTTGTACCCACATTGTGGGACGTTTCGTAACCGCTTTGACAGCCAACAATATAAAGCAATTTCATAATAATGCTCATACTTTACTGCAAAGGCATAGGATTTTATGACAATAAAATGATAGATAAACAATATCTATCACCAGAAAATCCCCCATAGTTATTGAAGAGTCATCAGTTTTTTACATTTCTTAAGAAATAAGTGGACCAAACAGGGTTTAGATCCACAATAAATGGAATTCAGGTATAGTACTATTAAACTATATGTGAGATTTAGGAATTTGTTTGACCATTTATCTCCATATTTAATTAAAATGTTCAACAGCAAGGGAAATTATATGATATTTTATGGTTTAAGTACATGGGTACATGGATATAGTTTATTTATGGGTACAAAATGGAAGTAGGAAGTAATGAAATGAGAATATGAATGTATGAAATGAGGCCAGGAGATGGTGAAAATTGAACCATAGCAATTTGGTGTGCGCTGTGGTATGTGTGGTCACATAACAATAACATGAGTTCTAAAACCACTATGTTCTATATTTACTAACGTAATTACACATCAGTCTGCGCATCGTGAAGGAGCAGAGCTGCTGGTGATCTGTAGGGGTTTTGACGGCATTGGAGCTCTTACAGCTAAAATCGTCTGAAAGATCTTTAAAATCAGGCTGATATGGCTGAAATAACTCCAGAAAATGCACCTTAGCTAAATCTCAAACAAGTTAATGTCTTTCAGAGTTCTTACCCATTTTTAAAAGTCTGGAAAATGCAAAATTATTTGTACCCTTTTTTATGCTTTAATAAGATGAATAATGTGGAGGAAAAATTGTTTTGATTATTCGCTTTTCAATTTTGTAATTGATAAAAATCAAAATATCTGAAAAATTTATGGGCAGTTTGCTTTGATATATATTTTGTTGACGTCCTTTATCTTTGATTTGCCACATCACAGTTTGTTTTTGTCCAACTCATTGATTGTTTAGGTTCTAGAATTACTAACAAAAATCCTGAAAATTAATACTCGTATTTTAATTTTTGTTAAATTAAAAATATAACTTTTCACATCTTTTTGGTACTTGTACTTGGACATTTTAGATCAGGATTGTTCACTGGACCTATGGTTCTTTAACTGGGTTTGGTCAATCAAAGCAATAATTCAATTAAATTCAATTCAGTTTTATTTATGTAGTGACAATTCACAACACATGTCATCTCAAGGCACTTCACAAAGAGTTTGGAATGGTGCGGTGTTGTTGGGGAGGTTAGATTAAACTACTGAGTGTTAGAGTTTGGCAATTTTAGAATGGGCTATGTGTAGGGGTACTAAGTAAAATAATAAACTGATAAAAAACTCCCTTTTAACAGGAAGAGACCTCCAGCAGAACCAGAACCAGGCTCAGTGTGAGCGGCCATCTGCCACGACCGACTGGGGGTTTGAGAGAACAGAGCAGAGAAGGAAAAAGAACACAGAAGCACTGATCCAGGAGTACTTTCTATGGAAAGGAAAAGTAAATGTTAATGGATGTAGCTCCTTTAGTCGTTTCACCTAGAAAGAAAGAACAGATAAACTCTGAGCCAGTTTTCAAGGTTAGAGTCTGAAAGAGAGCACATAGAGTTAGTTACAGTTAAGCTCAGTCAGTAGCTATGTCTAGGAGAGAGAAAACAGGACATGTCATTTAAATCCCATATTAAACAGGTGTCTAGAATTTCCTTCTTTCATCTCTGGAACATTGCCAAAATTAGAAATATCTTGTCCAGGAGTGACGCTGAAAAACTAGTCCATGCATTTGTTACTTCAAGGCTGGACTATTGTAATTCTTTACTATCAGGATGTCCACAAAATGCAGTTAAAAGCCTTCAGCTGACTCAAAATGCTGCAGCAAGAGTTCTGATGAAAATTAAAAAGAGAGATCATATTTCTCCTATTCTAGCTTCCCTTTATTGCTCCCTGTTAAATCCAGAATAGAATTTTAAATTCTCCTCCTCACATATAAAGCCCTTAATGATCTAGCTCCATCATACATCAGAGATCTGATGGTTCCATATGTTCCTAACAGAGCACTTGGTTCTCAGACTGCAGGTTTACTGGTGGTTCCTAGAGTCTCTAGAAGAACAATGGGAGGCAGATCCTTTAGTTATCAGGCTCCTCTCCTGTGGAATCAGCTCCCAGTTTTAGTCCGTGAGGCAGACACCCCGTCTACTTTTAAGGCTAGGCTTAAAACTTTCCTTTTGGATAAAGCTTATAGTTAGAGTGGCTTAGCTTATCAGGGAGGGAGCCTTCCTCCCCCCTGTTGGTTGGAGTAAGGGGGAGTCAGGTTTAGCCTGAACCGGCTCAGTTATGGATGAGGTGCAAACACACCCTCCATTTCTGCTACCTGTATGACCCCTTCTCTTTTCCGATGGTTATAATCAGTCTGACAGAGAGTGGTATCCCAATCCTTGTGATTTTTAGTATAACAATGACCATCAGTGGGACCCTTTGTGGAGTTCCTTGAGACGACATTGTTGTAAATAAGCGCCATTTAACTAAATAATCTGAACTCAAACTTTCTGTGTAGTTATGCTGCTATATGCTTAGGCTGCTGAAGGACATAATGACCACATTCACCCTCTTCGCTACATTCTCACACTACTCTCCAATTTTGCATTATTTGCTGTTATTTCAGTTTTTAACCTTGTTCTCTCTATTCTCATCCTAGAAGCTACACCTGGCCTGGCTCTGTGTCTACCTGTGACACCTTTCTGGAGAGGGGAATCGTCCGAGCTTCTGCGGGCAAACACTTAATGCTCACCCTCTACCGATGATCCACATAGCCCTGTCTTTTAGTGTTTAACCCTTTCTCTCTCCTAGACATGGCGATTGACTGAGCTTAACTGTAACAAACTCTATGTGCTCTCTTTCAGACTCTAACCTTGAAAACTGGCTCAGAGTTTATCTGTTCTTTCTTTCTAGGTGAAACGACTAAAGGAGCTACATTTACTCCATCAACATTTACTTTTCCTTCCCATAGAAAGTACTCCTGGATCAGTGCTTCTGTGTTCTTTTTGTGTCTCTGCTCTGTTTTCTCAAACCCCCAGTCGGTCGTGACAGATGGCCGCTCACACTGAGCCTGTCACTGTCTCTACATGCTCATCCAAGAGGAGGGAATGCTGCAAATCACTGACTGGATGTAATCTGCTGGGTTTCCTTAGATAGAAAAACTTTTTATCCAACTTTAATAAATAACTAACTCTGTCTGCACTGTTCAATGGTTAGGATAAATTGGAATGTATGTAACTGACTGTTGTGAAGTGCCTTGAGACAACATGTGTTGTGAATTGGCGCTATATAAATAAAACTGAATTGAATTGAATTGAGTTGAATTTAATTGAAAGGGTTAAACACTGAAAAACAGGGCCATGTGGATCATCGGCAGAAGGTAAGTTGTTGGCAGCAGAAGCTTGCCCCCCTCCAGGAAGGTGTCACAGGTAGACACAGAGTCAGGTCATGTGTAGCTTCTAGGAAGAGAAAAGAGAGAGAACATAAAGTTGAAAGCAAATAATGCAAAATTGGAGAGTAGTATGAGAATGTAGCGAAGAGAGTGAAAGTGGTCATTAATGTCCTCCAGCAGCCTAAGCCTATAGCAGCATAACTACAGAGATAGCTCAGGATAACCTAAGCCACTCTAACTATAAGCTTTATCAAAAAGGAAAGTTTTAAGCCTAGCCTTAAAAGTAGACAGGGTGTCTGCCTCACGGACTAAAACTGGGAGCTGATTCCACAGGAGAGGAGCCTGATAACTAAAGGATCTCCCTCCCATTCTACTTCTAGAGACTCTAGGAACCACCAGTAAACCTGCAATCTGAGAACGAAGTGCCCTGTTAGGAATATATGGAACAAGGAGCTCTCTGATGTATGATGGAGCTAGATCATTAAGGGCTTTATATGTGAGGAGGAGAATTTTAGGAAAGAAAAGTGAAACATTAATGGTTATAGCTCCTTTAAAGCCTTCATCTAGGAGAGAAAGACAGCAGCCAGTTTTCAAGACTTGACTATGAAAGAGCACATACAGTTAGTCACAGTAGATGCTCAGACAGTAGCTAAGTCTAGGAGAGACATGCTTAAACACTGAAAGACAGTGTATCATCTGTATAAGGTGAGCATTAAGTTGTTGGCAGCAGGAGCTTGGCCGATGTCCCCCTCCGGGAACGTGACACAGCTAAACACAGAGCCAAATCAGATGTGGCTTCTAGAAAGAGAAGAAAACAAAGAGAGAACATAAATTAAGAGCTGAAATAACAGCAAAAGACGCACAATTGGAGAGTAGTATGATAATGTAGCAGGGAGAGTGAAAATGGTTATGTCCTCCAGCAGCTTAAGCCTAAAGCAGCATGGCTACAGAGATAATTCAGGATAACCTTACTTTAAGCTTTATCAAAAAGGAAAGTTTTAAGCCTAGCCTTAAAAGTAGACAGGGTGTTTTCCTCACGGACTAAAACTGGGAGCTGGTTCCACAGGTGAGGAGCCTGATAACTAAAGGATCTGCCTCCCATTGTTCTTCTAGAGACTCTAGGAACCACCAGTAAACCTGCAGTCTGAGAACCAAGTGCTCTGTTAGGAATATATGGAACTTTATGGAATTAAGGACTTTTTAAGGAGAATTTTAAATTCTATTATGGATTTAACAGGGAGCCAGTGAAGGGAAGCTAAAATAGGAGAAATACGATCTCTCCTTTTAATTTTCATCAGAACTCTTGCTGCAGCATTTTGAATCAGCTGATGGCTCTTAACTGCATTTTGTGTCATCCTGATAGTAGAGAATTACAATAGTCCAGCCTTGAAGTAACAAATGCATGGACTAGTTTTTCAGCGTCACTCCTGGACAGGATATTTCTAATTTTGGCAATGTTCCTGAGGTGAAAGAAGGAAATCCTAGAAACCAGTTTAATATAGGATTTAAATGACATGCCCTGGTCAAAAATAACACCAAGGTTTTTTACTTTATCACCGGAGGTCAGTTTAATGCCATCCAGATTAAGTGATTGACTTCTGTCTTGTCCTAATTTAGAAGCAGAACTTTTGAAGTCATCCAAGTTTTTATGTCTTCAAAACATGCTTGTAGTCTATCTAACTGGTTGGGTTCATCAGGATTTATGGATAAGTAAAGCTGAGTATCATCAGCATACAATGAAAATGTATCCCATGCTGCCTGATAATTTGACCTAATGGAAGCATATATATAGTAAAGACAATTGGCCCAAGTACTGAACCCTGTGGTACTCCACAATTAACCCTGGAGTTTAAAGATGATTTATCATTTACATGAACAAACTGGAATCTGTCAGACAAATAAGATTTAAACCAGCCTAGCGCTGTTCCCCTGATCCGTACAGCATGTTCCAGCCTTTCTAAGAGAATATTGTGATTGACTGTATCAAATGCAGCACTGAGATCTAACAGAAACAGAACAGACACAAGTCCATTATCTGAGGCTAGGAGAATATCATTAGTGACTTTCAGCAGAGCTGTTTCAGTGCTATGATGAGCTCTGAAGCCTGACTGAAACTCTTCAAACAGGTCATTGCTGTGTAAATGCTCACACGTTTGATTAGCAACTATTTTCTCAAGAATTTTAAATAATAACGGAATTTTGGATATAGGTCTGTAATTGTTTAAGTCGTCTCGATCAAGCAAAGGTTTCTTAAGTAAAGGTTTAATTACAGCTACCTTAAATGCCTGTGGTACATATTCATTTACTAAGGATAGATTAATCATACCTAAAATGGGGCTGGTAATCAGAGGGAGCACTTCCTTAAATAATTTGGTTGGGATTGGGTCCAACATACAAGTTAAAGGTTTAGATGAAGCTAATATTTCTGATAACTCAGGAAGCTCCACAGGATAAAAACAGTCTAAACACAGATCATGTTCTACAGTTACTTCCAATGTTGTCTAACTTTCTGAGGATGAACTAATCATCTTCTGGAGTATGCCAATGATTTTGTTTTTAATAGAATCAGTTTTATTTAAGAAGAATCCCATGAAGTCATGACTGCTGAGAGCTAAGGGAATGGATGGCTCAACAGAGCTATGACTCTGTGTAAGTTTAGCAACTGTACTAAAGAGAAACCTAGGATTATTCTTGTTCTCTTCTATTAATGATGAGAAATAAGCTGTTCTAGCTTGGTGAAGTGTCTTTTTAAACAACAGTAGGCTGTTTTTCCAGATTACATAGGAATCCTCTAGGTGTGTAGAGCGCCATTTACTCTCCAATTTTATAACGTTGTGCTTTAAAGTACACAGCTCTGAATTAAACCAGGGAGCCAGCCTCCTATGAATAATTTACTTCTTTTTCAAGGGGGCTGCATTGTCTAATGCACCACGCAATGATGAAGTAACACTATCAACAAGAGAATCAATTTGTGAAGGGGAAGAAACAGTATTATTGCCCCCCACTGTGTTTTTCTGTGATAATGTGGAAATTAAAAGTGGAACAAGTTCTTTAAAGGTTGTTACAGCATTGTCTGATAATGATCTACTATAATGAAATTTTCTTTCAGGTGTGGAGTACTCAGTTAAATTAAACTCAAAGGTTATTAAAAAATGGTCAGACAGGACAGGGTTATGAGAAAATATTGTTATGTCTTTACACTCAATGCCATATGTCAGCACAAGGTCCAGAGAATGATGATAAAAGTGGGTGGGTTTGTTAATGTTTTGAACAAAGCCAACTGAGTCTAAGATAGCATTAAACACTATATTTAGGCTATCACTTTCAGTGTCAACATGAATGTTAAAATCTCCCACTATAATAACCTTATTTGTATTTAACATTAAATCCGATAAAAATTGAGAGTAAGGGCCTGGTGGATGGTACAAGACAAAAAAACAGAAGATGTTTTAGTGCTTTGCAATTTTAGATGAGGAAAACTAAGGATTATATATTCAAGTCAAATATTCCAGTTGTAGCTATTAATTGGTCTGGGACTAATCAATAAATCGGACTGAAAGATGGTTGATACTCCTCCTCCTCGCCCAGTATTTTGAGGAATGTGAAAATTTAAATAATTAGTAGGAGTTGACTCATTTATAGTAACATAATCCTCTTGCTGGTGCGAGGTTTCTGTGAAGCAAAATAAATCAATCTGATTGTCACAAATCAGGTCACTAACTAGGAAAGTTTTTGAAGAGAGAGATCTTATGTTCAGTAAGCCACAATTAATTGTTTTATTTTTCTTTTTAGTCTGAGTTGTGTTTATTTTTATGAGATTTTCATGATTTCCTCCTTTTAGATAATTTTTTAACCTATTCAATTTTGGCCATGGGCGAGACACTGTCTTAATAGGGTAATGGGTGGGTAGCAGTACAGAAGCTGCAGAGAGGAGTATTAAACTACGACCCTGCTTCCTGGTCTGAACCCTGGGTTGTCAAAAGTTTGGAGAACTAACAAATCCGGCCAGATTCCCAGGAAGAAGAGCTGGTCCATCCAAAGTGGGGTGGATACCGTTCTCCGGATCAGACCAGGTTTTCCCCAAAATGTTCACCAGTTTCAGGTATGATTTGATGTCGCCCATTCTGGCCCCTGGCAAACATTTGACTATGGTTGCTGGTGTCTCTAGTGCCACATTTCTGACTATGGAGCTGCCAATTACCAGAGATGGCTTCTCAGCCGGTGTGTCACTGAGCGGGGAAAATCTGTTAGAAAAGCAGACGGGTTGGTGGTGACCTATGGGCTGGGATCTAGGACTATGCTTTCTACGTACTGTCACCCAGCCGGCCTGAGGCCCCGGCTACGCAGGCTCTGCTGAAGGACTGCTATGGGGAGCTACCCTCGGTGCTCCGCACTGGCTAAGGGGCCTCGGCTATCTGCTGGTTTTTCAACAACGTGGAGCCGGGCCTCCAGTTCCGACACCCTTGCCTCCAAAACTACAAAAATGCTACTTTATTACACATACCATTATCACTAAAGGAGGCAGAGGAGTAACTGAACATCTGACACAGAGAGCAGGAGAGAGGAGGAGACTCAGAGAAACGGCAGAATGGGTAGCCATGGTGGAGCTGCCAATTACCTGGTAAGGGGTCGCTAAGCTAGTGACCCCTAACGTGCTTATGTATTAGAACAAGTCAGAGATATGACACTAGAAAGAAATCTGATCAAACGAGACAGCCTTCACACACCAAACAATCCGAGTGCAACAGTGAAAACAGGAAGTGACGAATATGCATTAGCACTTAAATTTTAATTCAGTCAGTCATTTTCTACCGCTTATTCCATAGTGGGTCGCGGGGGAGCTGGTCCCTATCTCCAGCAGTCTATGGGCGAGAGGCAGGGTACACCCTGGACAAGTCGCCAGTCCATCGCAGGGCAACACACAAACAACCATGCACACACTCATTCACACACCTAAGGGCAATTTAGAGTGACCAATTAACCTAACAGGCATGTCTTTGGACTGTGGGAGGAAGCCGGAGTACCCGGTGAGAACCCACGCATGCACGGGGAGAACATGCAAACTCCATGCAAAAAGACCCCCGGTCAGGAATTGAACCCAGGACCTTCTTGCTGCAAGGCAACAGTGCTACCAACTGCACCACCGTGCAGCCCTTAAATTTTAATTCATACATCCTATATCACAGTACATTTTAAAACAGAGCTGTGCTAAAAACCTCAATGTTATGTTATTTTTGACAAGAACATATAATTTAAATCCCTTATCAAGCACGTTTCTAGGATTTTCTTCTTTCACCTCCAGCAACATTCTGTCCTATCAGAATATTCGCAAAATGATATTAAAAGTTTGCAGCTTATCCAAAACACTACAGCATGAATTCTGATGAAAATTATAAAGAGAGATCACATAGTGGCTTTTAAAAGTATTCACACCCCTTGAACTTTTGCTTACATTGTCACATTACAACCACAAACATAAATATATTTTTATTGGAATTTTATGTGAAAGGCCAACACAAATTGGTACATAATTGTGAAGTGGAATGAAAATTATACATGATTTCTTTTTTTTTTAATAAAAAACTGAAACGTGCGGTGTGCAAAAGTATTCCATCCCCCTGAGTCAATACCTTGTAGAACCACCTTTTGCCACAATTACAACTGTCTTTTACGGTATGTCTCTACCAGCTTTGCACGTCTAGTGACTGAAATTTTTGCCCATTGTTCTTTGCAAAACAGCTCAAGCTCAGTCAGATTAGATGGAGCGTGTGAACAGAGGTTTTCAGATGTTGCCACAGATTCTTGATTGGGATTAGGTCTGGACTTTCACTAGGCCATTCTAACACATTATTATGTTTTGTTTTAAACCATTCCATTATAGCCATGGCTTTATGTTTAGGGTCACTGTCCTGCTGGAAGGTGAACCTCCACCCCAGTCTCAAGTCTTTTGCAGACTCCAACAGGTTTTCTTCCAAGATTGCCCTGTATTTGGCTCCATCCATCTTCCCATCAACTCTGACCACCTTCCCTGTCCCTGCTGAAGAGAAGCACCCCCAGAGCATGATGCTGCCACCACCATATTTGACAGTGGGGATGGTATGTTCAGAGTGATGTGCAGGATTAATTCTCCACCACACATAACGTTTTGCATTTTGGCCAAAAAGTCCAAGTTTGGTCTCGTCTGACCAAAGCACCTTCTTCCACATGTTTGCTATGTCCCCAGCATGGCTTCTGGCAAACTACAAACGGGACTTGTTATGGTTTTCTTTTCACAATGGCTTTCTTCTTGCCTCTCTTCTATAAAGCCCACATTTGTGCAGAGCATGGCTAATAGTTTCTTGGCTGTATATTTGATCAGTGCTCTCCTTGTTTGGCCTGTAAGTTTAGGTGGACGGCCTTGTCTTGGTAGGTTTCCAATTGTGCCATACTCTTTCAATTTCCGGATAATGGATTGAACAGTGCTCTGTGAGATGTTCAAAGCATGGGAAATCTTTTTATAGCCGAAGCATGCTTTAAACCTCTCCACATTTTTATCTCTGACCTGTCTGGTGTGTTCCTTGGACTTCATTATGCTGTTTGCTCCAAAATATTCTCTAAACCAACCTCTGAGACCGTCACAGAACAGCTGTATTTGTACTGAGATTAGATTACACACAGGTGGACTCTATTTAGTCATTAGCAATCATCAGGCAACTTCTGAAGGCAATTGGTTGCACTCAGAGTAAAGGGGGCTGAGTACTTTTGCACACCGCCCTTTCCAGTTTTTTATTTTTACAAAATGTTTTAAATCATGTACAATTTCCATTACACTTCACAATTGTATACTACGTTGTGGTAGTCTTTTACACAAAATTCCAATAAAATATATTTATGTTTGTGGTTGTAATGTGACAATATGTGGAAATGTTCAAGGGGTAGGAATAGTTTTACAAGCCACCGTATATCTCCTATTTTAGTTTCCTTTCATTGGCTGCCAGTTTAATCCAGAATAAATCTTAAATAGAATTTAAAATTATCCTTCTCATATATTTCATAAAACTCTTAATAGTCAAGCTCCATCATACATCAGAGATCTGATTGTTCCATATGTTCCTAACAGAGCACTTCGTTCTCAGACTGCAGGTTCACTGGTGGTTCCTAGAGTCTCCAGAAGTAGAATGGGAGGCAGATCCTTTAGTTATCAGGCTCCTTTCCTGTGGAACCAGCTCCCAGTTTTGGTCTGTGAGGAAAACACCCTGTCTACTTTTAAGGGTAGGCTTAAAACATTCCTTTTTGATAAAGCTTATAGTTAGAGTGGCTTAGGTTATAGTTATGCTGTAGTTATGCTGAAATAGGCTTTCCCTCATTCTGGTACATTCTCATATTACTCTTGTCTTATTTGCTGTTATTTCAGCTAACTCTGTGTTCTCTCTCTGTTTTTTCACGTTCTAGAAGCTACATATGGCTCTTTGTTTAACTGTGGCATCGGTTGAGCTTCTGTTGCCAACAACTTAATGTTCTCCTTATACAGATGATACACTTGGCCGTTTTTCAGTGTTTAACCCTGTCTCTTCTAGACATAGCTACTGACTGAGCTTTAATTATGACTAACTGTAGGTTCTCTCTTTCGTGCTCTAGATTTAAAAACTGGCTCAGAGTTCACCTGCTTAGCTGTCTTTCTCTCCTAGATGAAGCCACTAAAGGAGCTACTATTATTTCTTTTTGTGGTGTTCTGTTTATGTCTCTGCTCTGTTTTCTCAAACCCCCAGTCGGTCATGGCAGATGGCCACTCAAATTGAGCCTGGTTCTGCTGGAGGTTTCTTCCTGTTAAAAGGCAGTTTTTCTCTCCACTGCCACTACACGCATGCTCAGTGTGAGGGATTGCTGCAAAGTCAACGCCAGTAACTGTCCAGAATCAAAATCAGAATTCTTTATTTGCTCCACATGGGTGCAATGAAATTTTCAAAACAAAACAAAAACAGTGCAGGCAAGTAGTGCAAATTAAAGAAAATAAATATTAAAAAGTTTAAAAGTTATAAAAAGTTATAAAAAAGTTATAAAAAAAGGACTGTGCAGGTGGAAAAAAATAATATATATATATACAAGAATATTTACAGGTTGTTCCAGTATTGCACATGAGGAGCATATTGCACTTGGTGTTGAAGAAATTGCACAGAATGTATTTACTGTTTATGTCATTATTGATAGTAACAGTTGTTACAGTGTACATGAGGCGTTCAGGGCAACAACAGCTCTTGGAAAAAAGCTGTTTTTAGGTCTGTTTGTTTTGTCCTTATTGCCCTGAAACGCCTCCCAGGGGGGAGCAGTTGAAAAAGATGGTGACCGGGGTGCGAGGAGTCCCTGATGATGCTGCGGGCTCTCCTGAGGCAGCGGGTGGAGTAAATCTCCTCCAGGGAGGGGAGAGGGCAGCCAGTCGGTCTCTGGGCGGTGTTGATGACCCGTCGGAGCTGCTTCAACTCTGCTGCAGTGCAGCTGGAGAACCACAGCGAGATGCCGCAGCTCAGCACTCCACAGAGCAGCGGTAGAAGGACAACAGCAGCTCTGGTCGCAGGTTGTTCTTCTTGAGAATCCTCAGGAAGTACAGTCTCTGCTGCGCCTTCTTCAGGATCGCCGTAGAGTTAGTAGTCCACATCAGATCCTCGCTGATGTGGGTGCCCAGGAACCTGAAGTCCACTGTCGCTATATGCTCATCCAAGAGGAGTGACTGCTACAAGTCACTGACTCAATGCAATCGGCTGGGTTTCCTTAGATAGAAAAATACTTTTAACTAATTTGAATAATAGCCTGAATCCTACTGCACTGTTTGACATTTAGGATCAATTGGAATGTATGTACTTGACTTGAAATATGTATGATTCGATTAAATTGACTTTGAAGTCAATTCGAGGTACTTGAGACAGCGTGTGGTGAATTGGCGTTATATTAATAAACTATATTCAATTCAATACAATTCAACATTAGTTTATTCATCCCAAAGGGAAATTAAATGTTGTAGCTCATATTATGAAGGTTTCTTCAAAGAGCTGTTGTAGATGCTGATGGCTGTGGGCAGGAAGGATCTCCTGTAGAGGTCTGTCTTACAGCACATCTGAAGAAGCCTCTGACTGAAGACACTCTGTTGTTGTAGGACAGTCTCATGAAGAGGATGCTCAGGGTTCTCCATAATTTTCTTCGTTTTATGAAGAATCCTTCTAGGCACAATGATCTCCAGAGGTTCTAAGAGTAGTCCCCAGAGCTATTATTAGCTACCCCAGCAGATGATAGCAGAAGAGATCACACTCTCCACAACAGACTTACAGAAGATATGCAACATCTTGCTGCAAACACCAAAGGACCTAAGCTGCCTCAAGAAGTACAGTCCGCTCTCTCCCTTCTTGTAGACGGCTTCACAGTTGAATCTCCACTCCAGTCTGTTGTCCATATCAGTAAACTGAATTGAAAAAGTCAGTGAAAAGTCACTTTTCTTTTGGTTTATTATCTGTGAAACATGCAACAAATAAAATGCCACTAGGCACCTGTTTGGTTGCAAAATGTGAGGAACGGTATAAAAAAATGTTTCAAAATCTATAAATTTAAGTCAGGAAAGGTAAGGGATTTTAATAATGCCATAACGGAGTTTTTCCTCTCCACTGTCGCTACATACAGGGGTTGGACAATGAAACTGAAACACCTGGTTTTAGACCACAATAATTTATTAGTATGGTGTAGGGCCTCCTTTTGCGGCCAATTCGTCTTGGGAATGACATATACAAGTCCTGCACAGTGGTCAGAGGGATTTTAAGCAATTCTTCTTGCAGGATAGTGGCCAGGTCACTACGTGATACTGGTGGAGGAAAACGTTTCTTGACTCGCTCCTCCAAAACACCCCAAAGTGGCTCAATAATATTTAGATCTGGTGACTGTGCAGGCCATGGGAGATGTTCAACTTCACTTTCATGTTCATCAAACCAATCTTTCACCAGTCTTGCTGTGTGTATTGGTGCATTGTCATCCTGATACACGGCACCGCCTTCAGGATACAATGTTTGAACCATTGGATGCACATGGTCCTCAAGAATGGTTCGGTCGTCCTTGGCAGTGACGCGCCCATCTAGCACAAGTATTGGGCCAAGGGAATGCCATGATATGGCAGCCCAAACCATCACTGACCCACCCCCATGCTTCACTCTGGGCATGCAACAGTCTGGGTGGTATGCTTCTTTGGGGCTTTTCCACACCGTAACTCTCCTGGATGTGGGGAAAACAGTAAAGGTGGACCCATCAGAGAACAATACATATTTCACATTGTCCACAGCCCAAGATTTGCGCTCCTTGCACCATTGAAACCGACGTTTGGCATTGGCATGAGTGACCAAAGGTTTGGCTATAGCAGCCCGGCCCTGTATATTGACCCTGTTGACCTCCGGACGGACAGTTCTGGTGGAAACAGGAGAGTTGTGGTGCACATTTAATTCAGCCGTGATTTGGGCAGCCGTGGTTTTATGTTTTTTGGATACAATCCGGGTTAGCACCCAAACATCCCTTTCAGACAGCTTCCTCTTGCGTCCACAGTTAATCCTGTTGGATTTGTTTCGTCCCTCTTGGTGGTATGCTGACATTATCCTGGATACCGTGGCTCTTGATACATCACAAAGACTTGCTGTCTTGGTCACAGATGCGCCAGCAAGACATGCACCAACAATTTGTCCTCTTTTGAACTCTGGTATGTCACCCATAATGTTGTGTGCATTTCAATATTTTGAGCAAAACTGTGATCTAACCCTGCTAATTGAACCTTCACAGTCTGCTCTTACTGGTGCAATGTGCAATCAAAGAAGACTGGCTACCAGGCTGGTCCAATTTAGCCATGAAACCTCCCACACTAAAATGACTGGTGTTTCAGTTTCATTGTCCAACCCCTGTACATGTATGAGGGATTGCTGCAAAGTCAACGCCAGTAACTGTCCACTGTCTCTACATGCTCATCCAGGAGGAGTGAATGCTACAAGTCTCTGACTTGATGCAATCTGCTGGGTTCCCTTAGATAGAAAAGGTTTTTATCCAATTTTGAATAAATAACTGAATCTGATTCCACTGTTTAATGATTAGGATTAATTTGATTGTATGTACCTGACATTTGTGAAGTGCCTTGAGACGACGTGTTGTGAATTGGCGCTATATAAATAAAACTGAATTGAATTGAATATGTGTGGTATGGTTTGTAATCACTAAACTCTTGGCTTTAAACATGAGACATGGTGACTGCCACATCATAACTGTTTCATGTCATATTTGAGAAGTGTCAAGAATGCAGAGGGATAAAATGTTGACCTAATTCATTGTGTTTTTTGTACCTCGATGCAAGTATCTTAGTGACCTTAAATCTGATGCCACTATAAACTGTCACGGCAGGACATTCACCATGGCAATGGCACCCAGCAGGCCTTCTACAATGATCCCAACGTGCTTTACATATCTCTGCATCGGTACGATGATGGAAATTTCTTTCCTGGTAGTGGAGCACCAGAGGAGGTATGTATTGATTTATTTACTAGTCAAATAGACCATTGTCATAAATAAATTTACTTAACAGAAGCAGCAATATTTTTTCCAAAGTATACAAAGTATCAAAGATACTGCACAATAAAACTACTAGCATTGAATTTATTAGTAATGCATCTCTGCAGGTGGGCTCAGGTGCAGGAGTTGGCTTTAATGTAAATATAGCATGGACTGGAGGAATGGATCCTCCTATGGGTGATGTGGAGTACCTCACTGCCTTCAGGTAAATATTGACCATACTGGACCCTGTCAATTCTCCTCTGAGTAAGATCTATGTGGGCCAAAGTATATATTTATTATATAGTGTTCCAAAATGGTTAAATCTGAAGCATGTAGGCAATACCTGGATGAGTCTGAAAAGTAACTCCACTCGTGCCATGTTTACAGTGATATATTAATTCAATTCAATTCAGTTGTATTTATATAGTGCCAATTCACAACACATATTGTCTCAAGGCACTTCACAAAGGGTTTGGAATGGTGCTGGGGTGTTGGGGAGGTTAGAATAAACTACTGAGTATTAGAGTTTGGACATTTTAGAATGGGCTATGTGTAAGGGTACTAAGTAAAATAATAAACTGATAAAGTTTGTCCATCTATAGCCCACTGGTGGCCATTGTTATACTAAAAACATACTAAACATACTAAAAACAGAACAAGGATTGGGGGTACCTCTCTCTGTCAGACTGATTATAACCATTGGAAAAGAGAAGGGGTCGCACAGGTAGCAGAAATGGAGTGTGTGTTACAATATAACCATAGCAACAAGGTGTGTTTTTTTACTAGTGGGACCAGCTGATTAATATCTCAAAACCTCAAATAATAATAAAAAAACCATACGAGCAGACAAAGATTTAATGAGGAGCGGCAAACACAAAGGAGGTGGATTAGCAGGTGTTTTTCTTAACAACAGATGATGTATTCCAGGACATGTTACTGTCAAGTGTCATCTCTGCAGCCCAAATATTGAACTGTTAGCAGTACGTTTTCGTCCATATTATTTATCCAGCGAGTTCACCGGTGTTATTTTGGCAACAGTATATGTTCCACCTTTAGCTGTTGTCGACACTGCATGTGATGCCATCAGCTCAGTTGCTGCTAAGCTCCAGACACAACTACCCCAATGTGTTTGTGGCAATATCTGGTGATTTTAACCATGCTTCACTGCCAGCTACACTTCCAATGTTTCAACAGTTTGTCAGCTGCTCTACCAGAGAAAACAAAAGGTGGATTTGTTTTATGCAAATTTTAAGACCTCTAGGCAAATCAGATCACCATCTCGTTTTTCTCTGCTCAAAATATAAGCCCCTTGTTCACAGGCAACCTGTAATAAAGATAACTGTGAGAAGATGGTCACAGGAAGCTGAAGAATCCAACTGAGGTTGCTTTGAGGCTACAGTCCAGGACACACTGTGCAAGTCACATGGAGAGGACATCAATGTCATGAGTGAGTGTGTAACCGATATCTGTCTGGGTAACACCATCCCCACGAGAATGGTGAGATGCTTCCCCAATAACAAACCTTTGATCAATAGTGACCTGAAGGAACTGCTAAACAAGAAAAAAAAGCCTTCAGAGAGGGAGATGGGAAATTATTGAGGACCTAAGCCTGAGTTAGCCAACAAGCAACTATCAGGACCTCCAGTACAAGACAGACCCCTGTCATCTGCAGAATAACTATAAAACCTAAGTACAGGGAGCTGGTGGACCGTTGTGTGGCATGGTGTGGATTTTAAGAGAAACAGGAAAAGGTCAATTTTACCATCATGGGAGAAGAAGTAGAGGTTTTGAGTATAAATACCTTGGTGTACACCTGGACAACAGACTGGAATGGAGATGCAATAGTGAAGCCATCTACAAGAAGGGACAGTGCTGAATATACTTCTTGAGGAAGCTGAGCTTTGGTGTTTGCAGCAAGATGTTGCATATCTTCCATTAGTCTTTTCTGGACAGATTCTGCAATCACCTGCTGAGGTAGTAGCATCAGAGCTCAACAAGCTAATAAAGAAGGCTGGCTCTGTTCTGGGTACTCCTGTGGAACCTCTGGAGATCATTGCGCAAGGAAGCATTCTTCATAAAATAAAGAACACGAAAAACAAAGAGCATCCTCTTCATGAGACTGTCATACAATATCAGAGTGTCTTCAGTCAGAGGCTTCTTCAGATGTGCTGTAAGACAGACCTCTACAGGAGATCCTTCCTGCCCACAGCCATCAGCATCTACAACAGCTCTTTGAAGAAACCTTCATAATATGAGCTACAACAACATTTAACGAAAACGAAAAACAAAGAGAATCCTCTTCATGAGACTGTCATACAACAACAGAGTGTCTTCAGTCAGAGGCTTCTTCAGATCTGCTGTGAGACATACCCTTACAGCAGATCCTTCCTGCCCACATCCATTAGCATCTAGCAAAATATTATAAATATTTTTCTTTCTTGTTGAGTTAATGTATTTAACTTTTTCTTGCACTAGCACACTAGTAATTAACCTTCATTAGCAGTAACCTTACAGTATATATGCTACATACACTTACTGGCCACTTTATTAGGTACACCTGTCCAACTGCTCGTTAATGCAAATTTCTAATCAGCCAATCACATGGCAGCAACTCAATGCATTTAGGCATGTAGACATGGTCAAGACGATCTGCTGCAGTTCAAACCGAGCATCAGAATGGGGAAGAAAGGTGATTTAAGTGACTTTGAACGTGGCATGATTGTTGGTGCCAGACGGGCTGGTCTGAGTATTTCAGAAATTGCTGATCTACTGGGATTTTCATGCATTACCATCTCTAGGGTTTACAGAGAATGGTCTGAAAAAGAGAAAATACCCAGTGAGCGGAAGCTCTTTGGGCTCAAATGCCTTGTTGATGCCAGAGGTCAGAGGAGAATGGCCAGACTGGTTCGAGCTGATAGAAAGGCAACAGTAACTCAAATAACCACTCGTTACAACCAAGGCATGCAGAAGAGCATCTCTGAACGCACAACACGTCGAACCTTGAGGCGGATGGGCTACAGCAGCAGAAGACCACACCGGGTGCCACTCCTGTCAGCTAAGAACAGGAAACTGAGGCTACAATTCGCACAGGCTCACCAAAATTGCACAATACAAGATTGGATAAAAGTTGCCTGCTCTGATGAGTTTCGATTTCTGCTGCGACATTCGGATGGTAGAGTCAGAATTTGGCGTCAACAACATGAAAGCATGGATCCATCCTGCCTTGTATCAACGGTTCAGTCTGCTGGTGGTGGTGTAATGGTGTGGGGGATATTTTCTTGGCACACTTTGGGCCCCTTAGTACCAATTGAGTATCGTGTCAACACCACAAACTACCTGAGTATTGTTGCTGACCATGTCCATCCCTATATGACCACAGTGTACCCATCTTTAAATAGTTATGTCATAAAGCACGAATCATCTCAGACTGGTTTCCTGAACATGACAATGAGTTCACTGTACTCAAATGGCCTCCACAGTCACCAGATCTCAATCCAATAGAGCACCTTTGGGATGTGGTGGAACGGGAAATTCGCATCATGGATGCAGATGACAAATCTGAAGCATCTGTGTGATGCTATCATATCAAAATGGACCAAACTCTCTGAGAAATTCAGTTTCAGTTTTCAGTTTATTTATATAGCGCCAATTCACAACACATGTTGTCACAAGGCACTTCACAAAAGTAAGGTACATACATTCCAATTAATCCTAACCATTGAACAGTGCAGTCAGTTTCAGTTATTTATTCAAATTGGTTAAAGGCTTTTCTATCTAAGGAAACCCAGTAGATTGCATCCAGTCAATGACTTGCAGCATTCACTCCTCCTGGATGAGCATGTAGAGACAGTGGACAGTCACTGGCGTTGACTTTGCAGCAATCCTTCATACTGAGCATGCATGTAGCGACAGTGGAGAGGAAAAACTCCCTTTTAACAGAAAGAAACCTCCAGCAGAACCAGGCTCAGTGTGAGCGGCCATCTGCCACGACCGACTGGGGGTTTGAGAAAACAGAGCAGAGACACAAAAAGAACAAAGAAGCACTGATCCAGGAGTACGTTCTATGGGAAGGAATAGTAAATGTTAATGGATGTAGCTCCTTTAGTCATTTCACCTAGAAAGAAAGAACAGATAAACTCTAAGCCAGTTTTCAAGGTTAGAGTCTGAAAGAGAGCACATAGAGTTAGTTACACTAGAAGCTCAATCAGTAGCTATGTCTAGGGGAGAGAAAGGGTTAAACACTGTGGATCATCGGTAGAAGGTGAGCATTAAGTTGTTGCCAGCAGAAGCTTGGACGATGTGCCCCTCCAGAAAGCTATCACAGGTAGACACAGAGTCAGACCAGGTGTAGCTTCTAGGAAGAGAAAAGAGAGAGAACAAAGTTAAAAGCTGAAATAACAGCAAATAATGCAAAATTAGAGAGTAGTGTGAGAATGTAGCGAAGAGGGTGAAAGTGGTCATTATGTCCTCCAGCAGCCTAAGCCTATAGCAGCATAACTACAGAGATAGCTCAGGATAACCTAAGCCACTCTATAAGCTTTATCAAAAAGGAAAGTTTTAAGCCTAGCCTTAAAAGTAGACTGTTCGTCCATCTAGACCCCACTGATGGCCATTGTTATACTAAAAACCACAATGATTGGGATGCCTCTCTCTGTCAGATTGACCATAACCATTGGAAAAGAAAGGGGGTCATACAAGTAGCAGAAATGGAGGTTGTGTTTGCACCTCAACCATAACTGAGCCGGTTTAGTCTAAACCTGACTCCCCCTTACTCCATCCAACACGGAGGGAAGAAGACAGAAACAAATGTTTCCAGTGCCTTGTTGAATCTATGCCACGAAGGATTAAGGCACTTCTGAAGGCAAAAGGGGGTCCAACCCGATACTAGCACGGTGTACCTAATAAAGTGGCCGGTGAGTGTGGTTGTGTTATACAGGGGTTGGACAATGAAACTGAAACACCTGGTTTTAGACCACAATAATTTATAAGTATGGTGTAGGGCCTCCTTTAGCGGCCAATACAGCGTCAATTCGTCTTGGGAATGACATATACAAGTCCTGCACAGTGGTCAGAGGGATTTTAAGCAATTCTTCTTGCAGGATAGTGGCCAGGTCACTACGTGATACTGGTGGAGGAAAACGTTTCTTGACTCGCTCCCCCAAAACACCCCAAAGTGGCTCAATAATATTTAGATCTGGTGACTGTGCAGGCCATGGGAGATGTTCAACTTCACTTTCATGTTCATCAAACCAATCTTTCACCAGTCTTGCTGTGTGTATTGGTGCATTGTCATCCTGATACACGGCACCGCCTTCAGGATACAATGTTTGAACCATTGGATGCACATGGTCCTCAAGAATGGTTCGGTAGTCCTTGGCAGTGACGCGCCCATCTAGCACAAGTATTGGGCCAAGGGAATGCCATGATATGGCAGCCCAAACCATCACTGATCCACCCCCATGCTTCACTCTGGGCATGCAACAGTCTGGGTGGTATGCTTCTTTGGGGCTTCTCCACACCGTAACTCTCCCAGATGTGGGGAAAACAGTAAAGGTGGACTCATCAGAGAACAATACATGTTTCACATTGTCCACAGCCCAAGATTTGGAGCTCGTTGCACCATTGAAACCGACGTTTGGCATTGGCATGAGTGACCAAAGGTTTGGCTATAGCAGCCCTTCCATTTATATTTACCCTGTGGAGCTCCCGACTGACAGTTCTGGTGGAAACAGGAGAGTTGAGGTGCACATTTAATTCTGCCGTGATTTGGGCAGCCGTGGTTTTATGTTTTTTGGATACAATCCGGGTTAACACCCGAACATCCCTTTCAGACAGCTTCCTCTTGCGTCCACAGTTAATCTTGTTGGATGTGGTTCGTCCTTCTTGGTGGTATGCTGACATTACCCTGGATACCGTGGCTCTTGATACATCACAAAGACTTGCTGTCTTGGTCACAGATGCGCCAGCAAGACGTGCACCAACAATTTGTCCTCTTTTGAACTCTAGTATGTCACTCATAATGTTGTGTGCATTTCAATATTTTGAGCAAAACTGTGCTCTAACCCTGCTAATTGAACCTTCACACTCTGCTCTTACTGGTGCAATGGGCAATCAATGAAGACTGGCAACCAGGCTGGTCCAATTTAGCCATGAAACCTCCCACACTAAAATGACAGGTGTTTCAGTTTCATTGTCCAACCCCTGTATATAACACAAGCACGGTACCTTACAAAAGTTACAATCGCAGTCTACATTGTATTTTATTTTAATTTTTGTCAGAGAACATTAGTATATGGGCTGCATGTTGGCGCAGTTGGTAGCACTGTTGCCTTGCAGCAAGAAGGTCCTGGGTTTGACTCCGGGCTGGGAGTCTTTCTGCATGGAGTTTACAGGTTCTCCCAGTGCATGCGTGGGTTCTCACCGGGCTCTCCGGCTTCCTCCCACAGTCCAAAGACATGCCTGTTAGGTTAATTGGTCTCTCTAAATTGTCCTTAGGTTTGTGAATGAGTGTGTGCATGGTTGTTTGTGTGTTGCGCTGTGATGTACTGGCGACCTGTCCAGGGCATGCCCTGCCTCTGGCCCGTAGACTGCTGGAGATAGGCACCAGCTCCCCCGCGACACACTATGGAAGAAGCGGTATAGAAAAGGACTGACTGACTGAACATTAGTATATTAAGTTTATTTCTATAGTACCAATTCACAACAAATTAAGGCACCTTACCAAGAAAATTAAATTTTAAGAGGAAGATTCAAATTAAACTAGAAACCTGCAAGCAGCTTTGAAGGCCCTCGCACCCCTGAGCGCAACTCGGGCTGTTGAGCAACCGCAGGAGCCTGGCATCGCCTCCTACACGCCACACACGATGACACCGCTTCACTTCAACACGTTGCCAGTAGGTGGCACTTTGAGCAACATGTCATATGATCTTCGGTCATGCAGAGTTTCAGTCTGGCAAAAAGCATTCAAAATTTGGAGTAAATCGGACCTTCCAGATGGAAGCTGCACTCACTTGTTTGTTTGTGGGCGGGGCTAAAATGACATCATCAATTGACTGTGTCAACATGTCCATCATTAAGTCATGATCATGTATACTACATTTAAAGTGGATCCGATGATGAATGAGGGAGATATAGCCCTTGAAGTGTCCTAGGGGGCGCTATTGATCCAAATTTAAATGTAATCCAATAGAGCTGTTTGTGGGCTGACAAAGATCATGCATATTCAGTTTGGAGTGAATGGGACCATGCATGTGTAATTTAGAGCCAAACGTATGGCTGTGGCGTGACATCATAATACGCCATGCCATCATAGGCACACTCTCCAGCTAAAGCAGTAAGTACTGGCGACTGTCTAAGACCATCATGTTATCTGTTACTTGGGACAGTTTCACATTGATAAGGTGAAGATCATCAAACACTGATTCTCTAAAGGAAAACGGGACACCTTCTGTTCTCAGGGGGCGGGGCTTTGATGATGTCAGCATCTGATCAGTGAATATTGTTCAGGCCTAGAGGCAGATCAATCCCAGAAGGTTTTATGTGTCTGTGACTTTCCTTGTAGGAGCTATATCAATTTAGTGCTTTATGGCGAGAAGTCATTTTTTGAGGCGTGGCCACGCCCACACGCTTTCATGTATCAAAAAGCTTTTGATAACTTTTAATCCCCAATCCCTTAAGAGTATACTGAGTGATTTTCAAGTCTGTAAGTCAAAAGCTGTAGGAGGAGTTCGCTCAGATATGCGTGCTAGAAACGGTGAAAACCGGGTCAAAATGGCAACTTCAATCCAAAATGGCCGACTTCCTGTTGGGTTTGGACCAAGGCTCCAATAGACTTTTTTGTAGGTCCTGAGAAGTTACATATGTGTACCGAATTTCACAATCCTCGGTCAAAGCATGGCTTGGGGCTGATTTTTTAAAGTTTTCTAGGGGGTGCTGTGGACGAATTAGGCCACGCCCACCAAATATGTCATCAGATCTCTGTTGGGGACTGGACAAGGTTCAATCACATTGAATTTGGTGCAGATCAAATGATCTATGTGGAAATTAGAGCCAAACGTATGGCCATGGCGTTACGTCTGACTTTGGCGCGCCGCCACAGCCACGCCCTTTTATGAAAAGACACTGTGCCTCAAACGAAGTTAGACCCACTAGTTATCTGTCTTCTGACACACTTTCAAGTTTATTGGGTCAAGAGGGTCATAGAGGCACCATTCCAAGTGAAAAAAGTGACTTCCGGTTCTGAGGGGGCGTGGCTTTGATGATGTCAGCATATGACCCCATAGGATTGTTGGGAAGCCGACGGCCCTCCTTCATGCCAACTTCGTGCCCTGGCCACGCCCCCTAAACATGTTCAAAAACTCACAATTTTGATAACTTTTAATCCCCCATCCCTTAACTGCATGTAGACCAAATATGAAGTCGATAGCTCAAAATCCCTAGGAGGAGTTCGTTAAAGTTCGAGGTGAGTAAAAGTGAAAAACGGGCAAAAATCGGCCTTTGACCCAAAATGGTCAACTTCCTGTGCATTTTAGGGCATACCCCCAAGATACTTTTTTTCTTGGTTTGAAGAGTTCTAGCATTGTGCCTAATTTCAGATCTGTACGACTTACGGTTTGGGCTATCTCACGTTTGGGGGCGTGGCTAAGTGGCTTGGCCACGCCCACTGATGACGACATTAATAATCAAGAATTTTTGTTGGGGGACAATTTTGGGTGAAGTTTGGGGTATGGCAAAGTCCCCGTATTGCCCCGCCATGACCAAACGGAATAAAAAAAGAATAAGAATTCGAGCGATTACAATAGGCCCTTGCAGTTTTCCTGCTCGGGCCTAATAAGAATTCGAGCGATTACAATAGGCCTTCGCAGCTGCTTTGCTGCTCGGGCCTAATTATTGTTCATATAGGTAAATCTCAATTAGAGTATTATTGAAAAGTTAATTTAATTTCAGTAACTCAATTTACAAGTTTTTTACAGTTGTTTAGATCCAAGCAAATTCATGTGGTATAACTGTCCAAGCAAAGTCCAGACCTAAATCCAATTGAGGCAAGACTTGGAAATTGATGTTCAGGGACACTTTCTATTTAATCTAACTGAGATTGAGCTGTTTTCCACAGAAGAAAGAGTCTCTAGACATTTGTAAAACAAAACAAAAAATCAAAACAACATATAATTTTCCTTCTATTTGACAGTTATTCACAAGTTTGTGTTGGTCTAAGTTTGTGATTTTAACAGGACAACATCTAAAAACCTTCCAGGGGTATGAAAACAGTGTAAATGGTTTCATAAAAAAATTTGTGAAAAATAAACTGTGAAGCAGAAGCATAGTCTAAGGACTTTTTTCCTAATGCCTGTTATGTGTGTTTAGGCGTGTGGTAATGCCCATAGCCCAGCAGTTCAGTCCAGATGTGGTCCTGGTGTCTGCAGGCTTTGATGCAGTGGAAGGTCATCAGTCGCCTCTGGGTGGCTACAATGTCTCTGCACAATGTGAGTGCAGTTTTTGTCCCATTTTTATATTTTGTTTTCCTTACTAGTTAAGCTGGTGTTTGTTACATGTGACAAAAACTTGTTTGCAGGTTTTGGGAAACTAACTCAGCTGCTGATGGAACTGGCAGGTGGGCGGGTTGTAATGTCGCTCGAGGGTGGCCATGACCTCACTGCTATCTGTGATGCATCAGAGGCCTGTGTTTCTGCACTCTTGGGAGATTTGGTAAAAAACAGACTCATTCCTGAACAGTTATGAGAAAATGTGAAATAAGCTATATTACAAGCTTCTTACAACAAAACCTGTTGGAACCTTCAATTTACATGGATGCATGACAGTGTAAATATGCATATTAATGAACATTGATTACGACCAGCTCTCCCTGTCTATCTTTCAGTGTGACTCTGGTTTTCAGTGGCCTCAGGATAAGCCATGTCCAAAGGCTTGCACCTCCCTGGAGAGAGTAATTGAAATCCAGAGTAAGACGTGCTATCAGAATAGTGTCCTTATAAAGCACCATTTTGTAGGATTCACTTTTGTCTTTGTCTCTGTCTGTTGCTTCAGGTAAGCACTGGCCTTGTCTCCAGAGCTCGTCTCAAAGCAGCGGGCACTCCGCGGAGGTTCCAGGCCAGTCTGAGAGAGATGAGGCCGAAACGGTCAGTGCCATGGCCTCGTTGAGTGTTGATGTGGAACAGCCAGGCTCACTTCTTGAAAACACAGAATCCAGCAGGTCTGTGAGCATTCTGTTGCTTTAACTAAAACCCAGTTAACCTAATGTTTATTTGTTAACATAGCCTTTGCTACTATTACTGTTGTTGTTGCTATTACTGTTTTGTATTCAAAAAACCTTGTGCTGAAATATGGCATTGAGTATAAAGAAATAATATTTCCTCATAACCCTGCCCTGTCTGACCATTTTTAATAAATTGGCTCCCTGGTTTATTCAGAGCTGCGTACTTTAAAGCACAATGCTAGAAAATTGGAAAAAACATGGTGCACTACACACCTAGAGGATTCCTATGTAATCTGGAAAAACAGCCTACTGTTGTATAAAAAGACACTTCACCAAGCTAGAACAGCTTATTTCTCATCATTAATAGAAGAGAACAAGAATAATCCTAGGTTTCTCTTTAGTACAGTTGCTAAACTTACACAGAGTCATAGCTCTGTTGAGCCATCCATTCCCTTAGCTCTCAACAGTCATGACTTTATGGGATTCTTCTTAAATACAATTGATTCTATTAAAAATAAAAATCATTGACATACTCCCAAAGATGATTACTTCATCCTCAGCAAGTGAGACAACATTGGAAATAACTGCAGAACCTGATTTGTGTTTGGACTGCTTTTATCCTGTGGAGCTTCCTGAGTTATCAGAAATATTAGCTCCATCTAAACCTTCAACTTGTATGTTAGACCCAATCCCAACCAAATTATTTAAGGAAGTGTTCCCTCTGATTACCAGCCCCATTTTAGATATGATTAATCTATCCTTATTAAATGGATCAGAACCACAGGCATTTATGGTAGCTGTTATTAAACCTTTACTTAAGAAACCTTTGCTTGATCGAGATGACTTAAAAAATTACAGACCTATATCCAATCTTCCATTCTTATCTAAAATTCTTGAGAAAATAGTTGCTAATCAAATGTGTGAGCATTTACACAGCAATGACCTGTTTGAAGAGTTTCAGTCAGGCTTCAGAGCTCATCATAGCACTGAAACAGCTCGCCTGAAAGTCACTAATGATATTCTTATGGCCTCAGATAATGGACTTGTGTCTGTTCTGGTTCTGTTAGATCTCAGTGCTGCATTTGATACAGTCAACCATAATATTCTCTTAAAAAGGCTGGAATATGCTGTACGGCTAAGGGGAACAGCGCTAGGCTGGTTTAAATCTTATTTGTCTGACAGATTCCAGCTACAAGCATGTCTTGAAGACATAAAAATTTGGATGACTTTAAATTTTCTGGATGGCATTAAATTGACATCTGGTAATAAAGTAAAAAACCTTGGTGTTATTTTTGACCAGGACATGTCAGTTAAATCCCATATTAAACAGGTTTCTAGGATTTCCTTCTTTCACCTCCGGAACATTGCCAAAATTAGAAATATCCTATCCAGGAGTGACGCTGAAAAACTAGTCCATGCATTTGTTACTTCAAGGATGGACTATTGTAATTCTCTACTATCAGGATGACACAAAATGCAGTTAAGAGCCTTCAGCTGATTCAAAATGCTGCAGCAAGAGTTCTGATGAAAATTAAAAGGAGAGATCGTATTTCTCCTATTTTAGCTTCCCTTCATTGGCTCCCTGTTAAATCCAGAATAGAATTTAAAATTTTCCTCCTCACATATAAAGCCCTTAATGATCTAGCTCCATCATACATCAGAGATCTGATTGTTCCATATGTTCCTAACAGAGCACTTTGTTCTCAGACTGCAGGTTTACTGGTGGTTCCTAGAGTCTCTAGAAGTAGAATGGGAGGCAAATCCTTTAGTTATCAGGCTCCTCTCCTGTGGAACCAGCTCCCAGTTTTAGTCTGTGAGGCAGACACCCTGTCTACTTTTAAGGCTAGGCTTAAAACTTTCCTTTTTGATAAAGCAAGTAAGGTTACCCTGAACTATCTCTGTAGCTATGCTGCTTTAGGCTTAAGCTGCTGGAGGACATAATCATTTTAACTCTCCCTGCTACATTATCATACTACTCTCCAATTTTGTGTCTCTTGCTGTTATTTCAGCTCTTAATTTATGTTCTCTCTCTGTTTTATTCTCTTTCTAGAAGCTACATCTGACTTGGCTCTCTGTTTAGCTGTGTCACATTCCCGGAGGGAGACATCGGCCAAGCTCCTGCTGCCAACAACTTAATGCTCACCTTATACAGATGATACACTGTCTTTCAGTGTTTAAGCATGTCTCTCCTAGACTTAGCTACTGGCTGAGCTTCTACTGTGACTAACTGTATGTGCTCTTTCATAGTCAAGTCTTGAAAACTGGCTGAAGTATTTCTCTCCTAGATGAAGGCTTTAAAGGAGCTATAACCATTAATGTTTCACTTTTCTTTCCTATAGAAAGTACTACTGGATTAGAGCTTCTGTGTTGTTTTTTTGTCTGTGTTCTCTCAAACCCCCAGTCAGTCGTGGCACACTAAGCCTAGTTCTGCTGGAGGTTTCTTCCTGTTAGAAGGGAGTTTTCCTCTCCACTGTCGCTACATGCTCAGGAGGAGTGACTGCTACAAATCTTTGACTCGATGCAATCTGCTGGGTTTCCTTAGACAGAAAAACTTTTTATCCATTCTGAATAAATAACGGAATCTGACTGCAGTGTTTGTTAGTTAGGATTAACTGGAATGTATGTATGTACCTGATTTAAAATTTAGATGATTTGATTGAATTGAGTTAGCCCATTTTAAAGTTACCTACCTTTCACACAATGCAACAGGAAACAACACTCTCCAATTATTTTTATTCTTCCCAATTATTCTTCTCTTTTCCAATGGTTATAATCAGTCTGACAGAGAGAGGTATTCCTATCCTTGTGGTTTTTGAAATCTGTATCATTCAATTGAATTGACTTTGTAAAGTGCCTTGAGATGACATGTGTTGAGAATTGACGTTATAGAAATAAAACTGAATTGAATTGAATTATTTTAATTCCACTACACATGAAAATAAATATGTCTAAGTAGGTCTTGGGGAAAAAACATCTTTATCAGTTATCAATACTTCTGAGGACTTGCTTAACAGCTGTATGTATGCTCAGATTAAATTAGCAATAGCTGGATTATATTTACTACAGTGGTGATTTTTAAAGACAATCGTTTGCACATAATTGTATTTATCAGAGTATATGGGGCAAAATACAATACAAACGCCACAAATTTTCAGATTTTTATTTGAAAAGAAAAACAATGTATCCTTCATGTTGCTCTAAAAGATCCAGTGAATCTTGAATTAAAATAATTCAATTCAATTCAGTTTTGTGGTTACAACATGACAAAATACAGGTTTTGTGTGATGCTGTACATTAACAAATATAATCAAAAATAATTAATTAAATATAAAAGTCTTTCCAGTAATTAGGTGATGTCTGCTATTGAATTTTCTACAGGTCTACAGAAGAGCCAATGGAGGAAGAACCTATATTGTAAAGAAGAGCTCAGACCTAAAGCACAAAAAAAACTTCACCTCCTTCTAGCACCTCCATATCCTTCTTCTCCTGCTCCTCCACAAAGTGTGTATGTACACAAACACACACACACACACACAAACACACCCATACGCAGTGTGGAACTGAATCATTGTCGAGGACTTGGATTGGCTGAGAACATCTAAACGAGGCAGGCGAAAAAAGTCCTGTACAAAACATGGACACATCTGTTTTGTTGTGGTTCATCTGTCAAAGGGGGCGCATAAGACTTGTTGGCATCTCTGAGGAAACCAAAGACGAGGAGGGTCAGCAAGGTTGCATCTTCTGTACTCTACCAGTACGCGACATCACTGAACTTTGTTTAATCGTTCTTCTTTTATATTTCCTACTTATTTCTCTTGTTTCCACAGAGGCACTTTTACTGTGGAAATAAAAACCTTTTATTTGGTTGCAATGTCAGACAACAAGCTGACGTCTGGTCTTCTTGTGTCTGTTCTCGAAAAAAAATAGTCACTTGTTTGAGGAGTAACCCGTTTTAAAAAGATCGGGGAGCAAGAACTACTGGTGCCTTTTTTCTGTCTGACAACACAAATTATTCAATCAGAATCGACACGTCACTGCCAGTGCACCTCACCGAACCAAACAGCCTAGGAGGACTGAAAAACCGGTCAGATAACGGACACATGGCCACACATACACTGCTGTTGTTTCAGCCACTCAGTGTATATTTATTTCTTCATCTGAATGCCTTAGTTTTTCTTCTTTTTTTGACAAAGATGGGTAGAGGGAATCAGGAAAGCTCATAAGCCGTAATCTTTCCAGGTATTCCCAAAAGACTTATCTGATGTTCCCTGAGAGTTTTCAGTACAAGTGGAAATGTTTGTTAAACAGCTCATTTGATTGTTCGTAGGAAGTTGATGTAATATAATGATTCTGAGGAAACAATCTCAAGATCAACTTACCTTTTATAAAAATACACATTATTCTGCTGTGCATTGATTTCACTTGTTTCTATTAAAAGTCATGTGATGTGAGCCCCACACTTTGTTTCTTCTAAAGAGAATTTTGGACAGCGGTGCTTTTTTAAAATACCACAATGACCCCCCTTGATTTGTTTTATGTTTATTTTTCTATTATGTGTCATATATCCTTTTTTTGTGTAAATACTGTCTACCATCCAATTACGCATGGCAACATCAAAGCATACGTAGTGTGGTCTGTTTTTACTATATCTGTACATACGTGTATGTATAAACTACAGAATACTTTCTCTTTTTGTATGAAAAGCAAAAAATAATGTGTAAACAGTGTTTTATCCAATCAGATTAGATTTATGGATACATTCTTTTTGAAGATCTGATGTTTTAAACGTTTGGCCATTTGACAGGAAGTTAGTGCACGGCTTGATAGTGGCCACTGTCACCGCAGCGTGCTTGTTTGTTTGTTTACAGATGCCAATGGATGATAAGATGTTGTATCTTTTGGAGGAAAATGTTGTGCTCGGGTTCCTCTGACACGACCGCTGCTCTGTACTGCTCTCCTCAGGCAATCAGCAACAACTATACACAGGTGTTCAAATCAAAGGTAATCACTGGTTTAATAGGTGGGTCCAGTGACTGTAGCTTTGTAATCCAAAGTTTGTATTGCAACGTCCTATTTTACTGTAATTCATACACATTATAAATTAGGTAACGCTAAGTTGATTGTAGAATTGAATTACAGCTGCAGTGTTCAGACATCCTCTCTACATGGTAGACAATGGTAACTATAACATGATCTGCAAAGTAGAGTTTGTGTCAATAAACCTCTTCCAAACAATACATAATTAGTGCTTTTAAAGTAGAACAAATGTGCCTTTTTATTGCTTATTGACATCTCTGTTTGTTAGTACGTAGGTAAAACTTTACACAACCTTTACAAGGGTCACTGATGTTTGATTGTGACCACTTTAGGTTACTTGAAGGTACATGTAGTTGCATTTAAAAATAAAGATAGGGTGCCATTCCATAGTTAACAGGTCAAATGGTTTTTTAACATGAAGCATAAATACGTTTTAAACATTCAGCATAAATTCTGCATCCACTTACTGAATTAAAATTCTACTCCAGACATGGACCACAAAAGCTCATTGCTTTTAATTAACAAAGGAAACATCCCACAATATTGCACATTTTGCTGTTCTTCTGTTTATAGAGCAATACAAGCATAAAAAGCTGATATTAGCTGGTTAATCATTTGGGGTATCTGCTCAAGTAGCCAGCCTGCAATGCTTCAGGGATGTGCTTCTTGTAACATGCCAACTGCATTTTTCAGACAGCGTTAGCATGAATCTTCTTGACTACCTCGCTTCGTCTCTGAACTAAAACTGCTAGGACCTCCTGGACAAGCATGGACTTGTGTTTATCCTATTTTTAGTTCAGATGAACCACTGCTCAAAGATCCAGTTTTCACCTCTGCCTTGAAGGGGGCAATTATGATGTGGTTTGTATGCATTTAAAAAAGAAGAAGAAAAATACCTGAAAGAAAATATAGCCAATCAGATTATCAAAGTAGTTTTTATATGTTTTTGGTCCCCAAGGGATAAATGGTGTACACAGCATATCCCTCCTTAAACCGCCAACTTAAAGTGGTGGAGGGGTTTGAGTGCCTGAATGATCCTAGAGGCTATGTTGTCTGGGGCTTAAATGCCCCTGGTAGAGTCTCCCATGGCAAACAGGCTATAGGTGACAGGTCCGACAAAGAGCGGTTCAAGACACCTTCATGAGGACTAAACAAACGAGGCACGTGACGTCACCCGGTACGGCGGAGCCAGGGTCCCACCCTGGAGCCAGGCTTGGGGTTGGGACTAGAGGGTGACATGGGAGTGGATTTTCTCTCCTGTCCCATCCCGCTCCCACAGAAAAATGTCTTGTCCTATCCCAATCCCAGGCCAGCATAACGAAAAAAATCCTGTCCCATCCCACTCCTGGTAAATTGACTCCCACTCCCGTCCCGCTCCCATTTAGAACGACTCCCACTCCTGTGACTCTCCCATTTTTGTTTTCTTCATTTAGTCTTTTGGCAATTTCTTTGTTTGAAGGACCAGTTACGTCCCTGCTTTTAGCTGTAGTAAAGGCCAGTTAAAGTAAAAAGAATAATAATGAAGAAATAATAAAATATCAAACAAGGAAACAGACCATGCCTATCTTAGTTGAATAAACAATATGTACATAGTTGTATTTTACGCATTTATTAAGTGATTGTTTCCTTTGAACAATGACATTACGTTTATGTTTCAAATTGCTGAAATGAAAGAAAAATGCACCTAGCAAGGCATTACCTTCACAATTTAGAAATTGTACCTCAATGGTTCACAACCCTGGTCCTCAGGGACCCCTTCCCTGCAAGTTTTAGATGTGTGTCTGCTCCTGAACACCTGATTCAAATTCTGACATGACCTCCTATACAGGCATCAAACAATGGAGGGTCAAACTGGACAAAATTAATACAATAAAGTCATCATTAAATAAATAAATGTTGTGAATGTCCCATAAGTGAAGTAAATGTAACATGAAAGAAATGTAACATTAAATGTGCCATTAAATTAAAGGTACCATTTATTTATTTATTTAATACATAATTAGAAACAATAAATGTACCATTATATCATGAAATGGACTATTATGCAATTAAATGTGCCACTGAATAATTAAGTATAATTTTAAAGACGACATGACGTAATTAGTGGTACAGTTAATATTTAATGATGTATTAAATAAATTGTACATTTAATGGTACATTTAATTTTTTTCTATTTCACAACATATTTATTTAATATCTTCCCTTGATGAAGCCTTTCAACGAGGTCCGCGAGGGGACATGGGGGAATTTTTTCTCTTTTGCGTCCCCATGCAATACTTTTTGCGTTCTCACACAATAGTCTTTGCATTATCTCGCAATACTTTGTGGGATAGTTTCCAAACCAGATAACTGCAAAAATGGAACAAACACTACACCCGTTTTGAGATTTATTGAGTTTTATTTTGAAATCGGCCTTAAATAAAATGATCTTCAATCAGACTAAAAGACAGTTTTTATCCACAAGCTGTCAAACTGCTGAACTCTGGACAATAATACTGCACGAAACCACATCTGTGACACTTTGTTTGCTTATTACTGCTGCATGATGTGTACTTTTTTTTGTACGCCATTAGTGTTTTTGTTTTTATTGTGATTTGAATGGTTCTTCTTATCCTAAGCATTTCATCGCATTGTTGACTGCATGTTAACCTGCATATGACAAATAAACCATATCAATGACTGTTTGTTTTATGAGCAGTTTGTCATCTGTGCTGCTGTTCCAAAATGCCGAACGCAAAAGTATTGCGAGGGGACGCAAAAAAAAACAAAATCCCCCATGTCCCCTCGCGGGCTTCCGTACCTTTCCCCTCTACTGTGGCAAAGGCTCTTAAATCTTTAGTGCACATGCAGCAGTTTTGTTGGTCAGATGAGACTTGACACATGATGGTGCTTTTGGTTTGACGAATGAAGAGATGCAGGGCTGATTCAATCCAGAATTTGCCTTACAAGTGTCCCTTAATCACAGGTGTACTTGATTACGACTAAATACATTTTACAAGCAGCAGACTGCGTGTTAACACCGCTGCATTCAACTCTCCTGAAGTTCGGTAATATTTGCAACTTTCCTGTCAGCTCTATGAGTTTAATAGATAAGTTCTTACTTCTGACTTTACGTTGCAAATCCAATTTTACCACGTCCAGTTCTCCACCTGCGTTTGCTCTGTCCATTCTGAACGCAGGTGGAAAACATCGAGCAGAAGCACTGTTGTCTCAGTTTTACATTTCCAAAGACAATTGATCCTAGTTTATTTTCCCTCCTATTGCTTAGCTCCCGCTCCCGTCTGCTCCAGTTAATTTTTATCCTGTACCGTCCCAATCACGTGATCTTTACTGATGCTGTCTCCCGTCCCGCGGGATTCCCATGGGAATCCCGTGACCCGTGGGACTCCCGAAAAAATGTGAGCCTCTAGTTGGGACCCGTCAGAGAGCGCATGGTGGCTGGGTTGCTCCTCGCGGGACCCGGCCCGGCCAAGCCCGAAGGAGAGACGCGAGGCCATCCCCCAGTGGGCCCACCAAATGCAGGGGGAACCGTGAGGGTCCGGTGCAAAGAGGATTGGGTGGCAGACAAAGGTGGAGACCTTGGCGGGCCCGATCCCCGGATGCTTAGGCTGGCTCTAGGGACGTGGAATGTCACCTTACTGTGGGGGAAGGAGCTTGAGCTTGTGCGGGAGGTCGAGAGATATTGACTACAAATAGACGGGCTCACCTCCACGCACAACGTGGGCTCTGGAACCCATCTCCTCGAGAGGGGCTGGACTCTCTTCTATTCTGGAGTGGCCCACAGGGAGAGGCGGCGGGCTTGGGTGGGCTTGCTTGTTTCCCCCCAGCTCAGCCGTCTCGTGTTGGGGTTTACCCCAATGGATGAAAGGGTCGCATCCTTGCGCCTTTGGGTTGGGGACAGGTCTCTGACTGTTGTTTCGGCCTACGGGCCGAGCGGTAGTGCGGAGTACCCAGACTTCTTGGCGTCCCTGTCAGGGGTGCTGGATAGTGCCCCTCCTGGGGACTTCATTATTCTGCTGGGGGACGTCAACGACCACATGGGAAACGACAGTGACACCTCGAGAGGCTTAATCGGGAGGAATGGTCTCCCCAATCTGAATCCTAGTGGTGTTTCGTTATTGGACTTCTGTGCTAGTCACGGATTGTCCATAATGAACACCACGTTCATGCATAAGGGTGTCCATCAGTGCAGCAGCACCAGGACACCCTAGACAGGAGGTCGATGATCGACTTTGTTGTCGTATCATCAGACCTTCGGCTGCATGTTTTGGACACTCGGGTGAAGAGAGGGGCTGAGCTGTCCACTGATCACCACCTGTTGGTGAGTTGGATCCGCTGGAAGAGGAGAAAGCCGGACAGACTTGGCAGGCCCAAGCGCATAGTGAGGGTCTGCTGGCAATTTCTGGCAAAGGCCTCGTCCAGGGACGTATTCAACTCCCACCTCCGGAAGAGCTTTCCGGGGGATGTTGGAGACATAGAGTCTGAGTGGACCATGTTCTCCGACATCTATTGTCGATGCTGCTGCCCATAGCTGCGGCCATAAGGTCTGCAGTGCCTGTTGCGGCAGCAATCCCCGAACCCGGTGGTGGACACCGACAGTAAGGGACGCTGTCAAGCTGATGGAGTCCTATCGGCTGTTGTTGACTTGTGGGACTCCTGAGGCGGCTGACGGGTACCGTGAGGCCAAGCCTGCCACGGCCCGGGCTGTGGCAGAGGCAAAAGCCCAGGCCTTGGAGGAGTTCGGTGAGGCCATGGAGAAGGACTACCAGTTGGCCTCGAAGCGATTCTGGCAAACCGTCCGGCGCCTCAGGAGGGGGAAGCAGTGCTTCGCCAACACAGTTTACAGTGAGGGCCAGAGGCTGCTGTTCTCGACTGGGGACATTATCGGGAGGTGGAAGGAGTACTTCAAGGATCTCCTCAATCCTGCCATCACGCATTCCCTGGTGGAAACAGAGGCTGGTGACTCGGGGTTGGACTCTTTCATCACCCAGGCTGAAGTCACCGAGTTGGTTAAAAAGCTCCGCAGTGGCAGGGCTTCGGGGGTGGATGAGATCTGCCCTGAGTACCTCAAGTCTCTGGATGTTATAGGGCTGTCATGTCATGCCTTCAACATTCCGTGGTGGTCGGGGACAATGCCTCTGGACTGGCAGACTGGGGTGGTGGTCCCACATCATAAGAAGGGTGACCGGAGAGTGTGTTCCAACTACAGGGGGATCACACTCCTCAGCCTCCCTGGTAAGGCCTACGCCAGGGTATTGGAGAGGAGAGTCCGGCCGATAGTCGAACCTCGGCTTCAGGAGGAGCAGTGTGGTTTTCGTCCCGGCCGTGGAACACTGGACCAGCTCTATACCCTCTACAGGGTACTCGAGGGTTCATGGGAGTTTGCCCAACCGGTCCACATGTGTTTTGTGGACCTGGAGAAAGCATTCGACTGTGTCCCTCATGGTGCCCTGTGGGGGCTGCTCCAGGAGTATGGAATCGGGGGCCCTTTATTAGGGGCCATCCGGTCTCTGTACAAGCAGAGCAGGAGTTTGGTCCGCATCGCTGGCACTAAGTCGGACCTGTTCCCGGTGCATGTTGGACTCCAGCAGGGCTGCCCTTTGTCACCGGTCCTGTTCATAACTTTTATGGACAGGATTTCTAGGCACAGCCAATGGGCGGAGAGGTTCTGGTTTGGGGACCAGTGGCTGGGATGAAGATCAGCTCCTCCGAGTCCAAGGCCATGGTTCTCGACCGGAAAAGGGTGGCTTGCCCTCTTCAGGTTGGAGGGGAGTTCCTGCCTCAAGTGGAGGAGTTCAAGTATCTTGGGGTCTTGTTCATGAGTGGGGGAAGAATGGAGCGGGAGATCGACAGACGGATTGGTGCGGCTGCCGCAGTAAGGGGGTCACTGTGCCTGTCTGTTGAAGAGAGAGCTGAGCCGAAAAGCGAAGCTCTCGATTTACCGATCGGTCTACGTTCCTACCCTCACCTACGGCCATGAACTTTGGATCATGACCGAAAGAACGAGATCCCGGATACAAGCGGCTGAAATGAGCTTACTCTGTAGGGTTGCCGGGCACTCCCTTAGAGATAGGGTGAGGAGCTCGGCCATCCGGGAGGGGCTTGCAGTAGAGCCGATGCTCCTCCACATCGACAGGAGCCAGTTGAGGTGGCTCGGGTATCTACACCGGATGCCTCCTGGACGCCTTCCTCGGGATGTGTTCCAGGCACGTCCACCGGGAGGAGGCCAAGGGGACCGCCCAGGACACGCTGGAGGGACTATGTCTCTCGGCTGGCCTGGGAATGCCTTGGGCTCCTCCCGGAGGAGGTGTCTGGGGAGAGGGACGTCTGGGCGTCTCTGCTGAGTCTGCTGCCCCTGCAACCCGGTCCCGGATAAAGCGGAAGACGACGAGTACGATTATATCTCCTCATGCTGTATTTTCTTCTTCTACTTGTGATCTTATCTTTTGTTTACTTAATCTGCCCTGCATTTGGTCCCACCATTTACAGTGGGAGTGTTTGTATTCTTGTCAGTGCACACTCTCAACGTAGTCATCTTGGTCATCAAAATCCGGGCTGCATGTGGACATCCACTGAGAGCCCTAGCGGACTAATTTACTTCACAAAGGTATTGAGGGTTTTTGGACAGTAGAGCAGAGTGAGCAGTAGAGCAGTATGATGTATACCTAAGAATGATGGGTGGTGCTACTTTAGTTTCCATACAATAACTGTGTTTTTTGACCAAAACTATTTTTAAATAGCCAAATACGTCTTTGTTTTAAGCAGGGGGAATGTGTAGGAGTCTTTTTTCAGCAAACGGATCAGCAGTTCACAGCAAAAGATGGGTTAAGAAAGCAACCCATTAGACAACATAAAAAACCTGCGACTTCTATGACACTTTCACTGGCCTGTCAAACTCCATAAAATAACTTTAATCTGTCAGAATGGTATGGAAAATTGTTAACCTTATAAAAAACCTTAAGTATCTTGATTCCAGTAACTGGCTCATTTCTAGTATTTTCTGCATCTGTACTGGTAGGTCAGCTGTCAGAAGGTTTTAACAGGACGGTGAAAAAAAGGATCATCATAAACCATTATTGCGTATCACAGGTTTAAAAGGTTTTCTTGCTAACTCCAAGAACATATCCTTCTTTGTATGACACTATGATTTAAACAGACCAGGAGTCTCATTTATAAACGTGGTGTATGCACAAACCCGGGCCTGAAACTGGTGTACGTTACTTTCCACGTACAGGTTGTGATCTATAAAAACAAACTTGACGGGAGAATGTGCGGCCCCTCATGCAAACTCTGACTCATCCGTACGCTCTTTTTGGAGACTGGAAACTGACGACGCAGATGGTAAGGTGGGGAACTGAAGCCACACTGCATCATGATTCCTCTCAGACATTCAATTTCACTCCGTATCAAACTTTAATCATATAATCATTCAAAATTGCAGTGTTATTTATGTTTAAATCTTAAATCAAAGTTCGCACAACATTTCATCAAAGTTTTCTCATAATTACATCCCTATCCCTGATGACCACCAAGGTGATGTGTACCACAGATTTTTTTTTTCTTTTCCTTTTTTAAATTTTAACGTGTTCTATCTGGCAGTCACACTCAGAATTGTTGCCTGAGTGCCAAGAAGATTTACTTTTACAAGTGGAGGTATAAAAGCTTTTACTGTATAGCTCCGCTTGATATATATATATTATTTTAAATGCAATGGATACAGAGACGGAGACAAAAGGGGGAAAAAAATAAAAAAGAAAGGGTGAGAGGTGGTTCAAAAAGCTAAAGGTAAGAGAAGAATAGGAGAAAAAGAGGGATAGAGAATACAAGATAACACCCTAGGCTGCTTCTATACTTGCAGAAAGATCGAGAAAAAGAAGAAAAAAAAACTGAAAAAACAAATGCATAAATAGCAACAACAACGTTACTAAAAAGTACATGGTACTAATTAATACCACAGCAACCACAGCTCACATAAACGGTCAATATAGAATATATCTGTATGTCTGTAAACACCTGAATTCAAACACCTATGGGTGTATGTGTGAGCGGGCTTGTGTATATAAGGTTTCTCCATAAGAATATTTAAAAGCGGGCATGAGGAGCCGCAGACCTGCCCCCATAGGACCCAAGGCGGACACAGAAGAGATTGAAGCCACAGACATCCAAAGACCCCCCAGAGCACGGGAGCCCCAGGAGGGCCACCGGGGTAACACCGCACCCCAGAGAAGAGCAGAGGAGAGCCCCGGGGGAAACACCCAGCTGCCACAGTGCAGAAGCGCCAGGGAGCTGTAGCAACGTGCCCACAGGCCTCGCTGACAGCTGGCTACGCCGAAGCAGATCCATCCATGGACCCAGAGACCCGAGGGCACACCACCCCCAAGCAGAGGGTCTAATTTGATCCACCCTCAGGCGTACACACACACAGATACTCACATCCACACACCCGACGTAAAGACACACAAGAATGGACTCCATACACTCACTTGCGCTCCCCAAACACACTCTATACTCCCAGGTCCAGGTACCAATGCCCTAAAGGGGGCACAGTTACAACCCCCAATGAACTCCAATTACAACCCAATGAACCTTCCACCCCCCCATGAACTCCAACACCAATTTCTCCACAAGTCCACCCCCAACCAGGACACAAATATCGAACACATCCCCCCAAACATAAATGCCATGAATCCCCTCAGCGCAAATTAGCCGACAGGTATGTGTTTAACATGATGAAAAATTAATAAACTCCTGGCCTGAAGCCACTTTTTCATAATTCTGAAATTATCCATAGGTCTGGTATATCGTAGCCAGAGCTAGGCATAATAACGCCTGCCATCCTGGATGGCATTGTTAATATGACCAGTCGATACATTAGATGTACCTACAATGTAGCTTCCAAACATATTTTTTCCACTCTCCACCTTACTCACCAACACTTTGATTTCTGCTTCTGTACAATTGCATGTCTTTGCTCTTTTCTCTGTGGTTACCGTTGTTAACCATGAAATAACATTGATCTGCTGGCTCATTTAAATGCACATTAGGTGCTTTGCATTGACGATTTATGGTTGTATGTGGCCTAGTACACAAACATTATGCTGCAGCTTTGATTTCTAATGGCAAATTGCTTGGTGCAGGACATGCTCTTGATTTTATAAATTTGGATTTATACTGGATTATATGTCTGGTGTACACCAGGGATGTATGCCATTTTCGGCTTTTCAGTGTGTGTACACTTTTTGTATAAATCCTACCTAATGTTTTATTAATGAGACCCCATTTCTTTTTTGCAGCTCAAAATGAGGGACTTTACAAATGATCTAACCACATCATTCCCTGAAGATGCAAAGCCTTAGAGCTGGACCTAGCTATTAACCAATGCTGTAAAAATTCTCTATAGAGACATAAAGAAGCTTACAGGTCGCAAGTCACATGAACTTACATTAATTCAACCTGACGTGCAGTGCTGCAGTAGATACATCTACATTTCGGTGACATCCATTTAAAGGAATGTCATACAACTCAAAAGATGGATATATCCTACTTAAGTGTTGATGAACAGAAAGCGTCACCACCTCAAAACTTTGTGTCTCTGCCTTTATAATTTACCTTTATACTAGTGTAAACGCTAAAGCAACCTTATCCATCAAACTGTCAGTCACTAATGTGGTGCCTGACCTTTGGGTATGGGTGTGGCATACAGTGTGGTGTCATGGGACTAGAACTGAAAACACAAAATTCCCCACCAAGTGTGATAGTGCAGGAAATTGTCCACACCAATGGTCGCCTGAAGTTCAAATAAAAACAAAGACGCAATGGAATTCAAGGGCATTATTTGTATCTATAAAGTGAAGATATTATCGGTACAGTATGGCATGCCCCTGTGGTTTTTATAGAAATGTGAAGAAATTGTGAGTGTAAGTCTAACAGCTACAGAAACGATAGATTCTAACCATTTAAAACAACACAAACGTGAAAGTGCTCATACCTGTTGGATAGAAAGCTGTATTAGATATTCAACAGCTATACTTCACAAAGTTTGTTGCTCTCTCAGCCAAACTACGAATTATGCGAAGTTGCAATACATAAATCATGTGGCTGCTGGCTTATCAATCTACATGTAGCAAATCTTTGTGATACAACTCCATTATAAAACTGACATGTGACAGGGAAGGAAGCTGAAATCAAACCCACAACTTTCCTATTGCAAGACAACTTCCCACTGAGCCACAACCAACCCATTTAAACTCAAAATGTTGTTAAGCTGTTTTCGCAGCCAAACAACACCCGTGTTACTGCACAAAATTATATTGGCCTAGTCTGCCGAGATCATTTCTATACAAGACCTGGAAAAGGACCGGGACATAACATATTTAAAGTTGCACAAACAACCGTCTGACAAAAAAATCACAATCTTCTCATCATTCTTGGTGCAGACTGATGCAGACACAGCTGGCAGCCTCAGCTATACCATAAGTTTGCATTGTTCAGCTGAGAACATAGCAGCAAACTCACTTGTTAAAGTGTAGACTTTTTAAAATCTACAAATATAGCATTTAAACATTTAAAGTTTGAGTTGTTTTAAATTACTTGCATGATCAACCCTATCTGAATCTTTTAGCTGCTCTCAGGATTTTCTTCACTTTTTTTTATAAACTCCCCTGTACATCTGTCTACTACAAGTAAGGGAAATGTCACTGATAATTACCTAACTTGTTGAAGTTGCAAACTATTTCTTGTGTTGTGAATGAGCAAGAAGCAATTACCAACACGTTATGTTGAGCCCTCCATACTGTTGAAGTCAAGGCCTTGATAGCCCCTTTCCATTGGCTGTAGAAAGCACCAGGCTTTGTAAAGCCCAGGTCGCGTTTTGAAACAAATTTACCCATGTAATTTCACTTTCCGGGGGCTTTACTTTCACCGGTAAATGGTCCTACTCTCAAGTAGGTCTTTTCGGCTTTGTTAAAGGAGTGGAGTTGTATGCAGTGAGGAATGGCACCAGCAGCTTCAGTAATGGCTGAGGTTACTACACAAATTAATCGTTTTTATACCATTAATTTGTCACAAAAAGTAGTTTTAAGATATTTTTAAGTGAGAAAGTATACCACAAAACTTCATCTTTGGAGTCAGTTGAACCAGAATGATCCTACATTTAAATGTTTTTTCAGAGTTTTTGGAGCAACGGAGTTCTGCTTGCAGGCTGGTCTGGCTGCTAAGCTAACCAGGCGGTTAGACAGGGAATTCCCCACTAACGGCTGCCTGATCTCGGCCCGGCACTCTGGAATTTCCTGCTACCTGTTATGTTTGTGGCGGCTAAAAGTGAATATAGAGCTTTTGGTAGGTATGTGGTGGTCACCAGAGATTTGTGACATTTCAAGTTATTGTTGGCATTAATTTTAAACTGTTTCGCCACAGTTGTGTAAGACAAATGTTTTAATTTAATGCTGATGATCAGAGTACTTTAAATTCTCTATGTACATGAAATATATAAATTTCCCTTTAAATGTAAACCTAACTCAGTGAAGTGTAATGTTTTTATTTTTTTATAGTTCTATGTAGATGGCTCTGCAGGAGGAGAGACCAATTTCAAGTTTGGATGCAGTTTCCCAGTGTTCCTCTTTACCGCTGTGCCTACACATCTACTACTTTATATAAATATTTACTTATGAATAGACAGTCAAGGCATCAATTCCCTGTAATTCTGGACTGATTCTAATTTTTTTTATTCTAATAAATAAAATTTTTACTAAAACATGTTGATAAAAAATGAAATGTAAAATAATAATTTAAACCTTTCCTTCTTATGGATCCAGTGCAACTGAAGGAATAATGGAAGGAATTAATTGACTGTAACTTTAAAGCTGCTCATTATCTTTCAACAGTTCCAACAAAAATGATTTATTACCTTTTAAAGTGAGTATAGGAGTAATGCCATCTGCTGGACTGAAGGTGTATTGCAGTTTTCCTCACAACTTCCCCATACGTCACTAGGCTGATTTAAATAAATGGTCCTTGGCTATGAAAAAAGAAAGAACAAGATTCCCTGGGATTTCTATTACCCAGCTAAAACAAACCCTGGGGCTTTCGGTGGAAAAGGGGCTAATATTTCAAATCAGACATTTTCTAAAACTTTGCCTACACCTTGTGGTTGTTAATTCAATTCAAAAATACTTTATTAATCCCAAAGGGAAATTAAATGTTGTTGTAGCTCATTATGAAGGTTTCTTCAAAGAGCCGTTGTAGATGCTGATGGCTGTGGACAGGAAGAATCTCTGTAGCGCTCCGTCTTACAGCAGATCTGAAGAAGCCTCTGACTGAAGACACTCTGTTGTTGTAGGACAGTCTGATGAAGAGGATGCTCAGGGTTCTCCATAATGTTCTTCATTTTATGAAGAATCCGTCTTTCCACAATGATCTCCATAGGTTACAGAGGAGTCCCCAGAACAGAGCCAGCCTTCTTTATCAGCTTGTTGAGCTTTTTTAAGTCCCTGGCTCTGATGCTGCTACCCCAGCAGATGATGGCAGAAGAGATCACACTTTCCACAACAGACTTATAGAAGATCTGCAGCATCTTGCTGCAAACACCAAAGGACCTAAGCTTCCTCAAGAAGTACAGTCTGCTCTGTCCCTTCTTGTAGACGGCTTCACAGTTGCATCTCCACTCTAGTCTGTTGTCCAGGTGAACACCGAGGTATTTATACTTCTCCACAACCTCCACTTCTTCTCCCATGATGGAAATAGTTTTTGACTTATTCCTGTTTCTCTTAAAATCTACAATCATCTCCTTTGTTTTAGTCACGTTCAAAATGAGATGATTGTTTCCACACCATGCCACAAAACAGTCCACCACCTTCCTGTACTCAACTTCTTGTCCATTTCTGATCCACCCCACAACTCCAGAATCATCCGAGTATTTCTGCAGATGACAGGAGTCTGTCTTGTACTGGAAGTCTGAGGTGTACAGAGTTAAAAGGAATGGTGAGAGTACCGTCCCCTGTGGTGCTCATGTGCTGCTAACTACCTGGTTAGACTCCTAACCCTTCAGTCTCACAAACTGTGGTCTGTTTGTTAGGTAGTCTTTGATCCAAGAGATTGTTGAGGCAACCACCTGAGTCTTCTGGAGTTTCTGACAAAGTAAATCAGGTTGGATTGTATTAAATGCACTGGAGAAATCAAAGAACATGATCCTCACAGTGCTGCTGGCTTTGTCCAGATGACAGTGGGTTTGTTGAACCAGGTGTATGATGGCATCTTCAACTCCAACTCCACAGCAATAAGCAAACTGAAGGGAGTCCTGATGGTCCATTGTTTGCTTACTCAGGTGGGCCAACAGGAGTCTCTCTAGGACCTTCCTGATGTGGGATGTCAGGGCAACAGGTCTATAGTCATTGAGGACTGATGGGTGAGTTTTCTTTGGTACCGGAAAAAGACAGGAGGTCTTCCACAACACCAGAACGTCTTCTGGGCCAGACTAAGGTTGAAGAGGTGATGCAGGATCCCACATGGCTGCTCTGCACAGGCCTTCAGGACTCTAGGGCTGACATGATCTGGACCTGCAGCCTTATTCCTATTCAGTTTCTCCAGTTGTCTCTTCACCTGACTTCTTGAGACACACAGGTGGAAGGGGGAAGCAAAGGAAGCATCAGCATCTTCTGATATGGTTGAAGGCAAACATGTAGAAGCAGAAGGGTCTAGGGCTGAGGTGGAAGATAAAACATTTGAGGTGTGACAGAAAAGCTGTGGGTCCTGTGGGTCAAAGGAAGGTGGAATGTCTGTTTGGCTGTGAGCAGGAGAGGAGGATGCTGAGTTTGTTTCTGAACTGAATCTATTGAAGAATGTGTTCAGTTCATTTGCTCTGTCCAGACTTTCATCGGTCCGATTATCCCTCTGCCTGAAGCCCGTGATCTTCTTCATCCCTGTCCGCACATCTCTGATATTGCTTTGCTGGAGCTTGCTCTCCAGCTTCTTCCTGTACACTTCCTTGCTGTCTCTTATCTTGACTTTATGTTTCTTCTGTAAACTCCTCAATAATTCTCTGTCTCCCTCTCTGAAGGCTCTTTTTTTCTTGTTAAGCAGGTCCTTCAGGTCACTGGTGATCCAAGGTTTGTTATTGGGGAAGCATCTCACGGTTCTGGTGGGGATGGTGTTATCCACACAGAAGTTTATATAGTCGGTTACACACTCAGTCATGGCATTGATGTCCTGTCCATGTGGCTGGCACAGTGCGTCCCAGTCTGTAGCCTCAAAGCAATCTTGCAGAGCTTCTTCAACTTCCTGTGACCATTTTCTCACAGTCCTCTTTATTACAGGTTGCCTCTGAACAAGGGGCTTATATTTCGAGCAGAGAAAAACAAGATTGTGATGTGATTTGCCTAGAGAAGGTCTTGCTGTAGAGATGTATGAGTCCTTGACATTTGCATAAAACAAATCCAACATTTTGTTTTCTCTGGTAGAGCAGCTGACAAACTGTTGAAACGTTGGAAGTGTAGCAGAGTGAAGCATGGTTAAAATCACCAGAAATTGCCACAAAAGCATTGGGGTTTTGTGTCTGTAGCTGAGCAACAACTGAGCTAATGGCATCACATGCAGTGTCGGCAACAGCGGAAGGTGGAACGTAAACTGTTGCCAAAATAACACTGGTGAACTCTCTGGGTAATAATATGGACGAAAACTTACTGCCAACAGTTCAATATCTGGACTGCAGAGATGACACTTCACAGTTACATGTCCTGGATTACACCATCTGTTGTTCACAAGTACTGCCAGTCCACCTCCTTTACATTTGCTACTCCTCTTTAAATCTCTGTCTGCTCATATGGTTAAAAAGCCCGGCAGAGAGACGCTGGAGTCGGGGATATGATCCTGCAGCCATGTCTCAGTAAAACACATAATACTGCATGCCCAGTACTCTGGTTGGGTCCTTTGTAGGGCTTGGAGTTCATGCAACTTGTTTCCCAACGATCTCACATTGCCCATCATAATCGACGAGAGAGATGGTTTGAACTTCCTCCTTCTCTCTCTTCTCTTTGCTCCTGCTCTGCATCCACGGCGTCTCCTTTTCAACTCATCAGGGATTTGGGGTTGTAGTTGAAGTATTATTTGAGCTTTTGAGATATTAATCAGCTGCTCCCGGTTGTGAGAAACAACCCCGTTGCCATGGCAATGCATCATAACAAATGTCCAAAAATAGAAAGTATTAGGAAAAATCCTCCAAGCTGCACAGCACCGACACCGGAGAGGACAGTCGTCCACAAAAATCAACTGTATCCACCACAAGAGGAAGAGTTCCCAAAAAAGAATAAATCAGAATCAAAAGTAACAGTGCTACACGAACCTGCTGCCACCTTGAGCGGCGCAATTCTTGAAGAACTGCAGTGTAGGATTTAAAATACACCATTTTCATTTTTACAGTCTCCATTATTTTGCTGTGACCAAAACTACTGAGAATAAACTCCCCCAAACATAAATATGATGACGGCTGCTACTTGGTCCACATATCCTGTACGCATTACGATTATCTTTCAGCTCAGTGGTCACATTTCCTTCTGGCAAATGCAGAATGCTGAGAAAAAGAGGGATTACGGAAAGAAGTGTTAAATATCATATGGGTTTTTCACAGCTTTACTGTTGCTATACATACCGAGGTAAATCTCACACACTCTGACTCTTTTGCTACTTCAACTGGTCCTGTATACTTATTCATGTTTGATAATGTGGTGAAACTGTTGTGTTCTTCTATAAAGCGGTGTCAGGGGAGGGGCTCATTGGGACTCCCTGTGTAGCCTCATTCTCAATCTCTTTTCTCTCCCTCAGTTTTTTGGGGAAACATTATCTTTGTTACCTTTCTTTTTTCCAGATCACCACTGAAGATAGCATTTTGTGTTGTTGCTGTTGTTGGAATTTATCACAAACACATTCCTTAATCTTCTCCATCCATGCTGTCAGTTTTTTGCAGACGGTCCTCGTCTAGTTCTCGTAGACTCACATGTAAATAAAGTGCATATTTGTGTACACGAGCAATACATGCTACTTAAGCAATCTATTACTGTGACAAATATACATGATAATGGCTAATTGTTTAAGTTTCAGACAGTTTTTGCTCCTTGTCCTGGTGTCCTGAAAATGTTGCAGGATCTTAAAAAAGGGATGGTGGCTCATGTGATTCTTCACACTCAGTTTAATTTCAGGTGTTTGTGGACATTTTAATGAAGCCCTTTTTTTTTTTAAACACTCAATGTAATGAGATGTTCTTGATTTTTTTATTTATTATTAATTTAACGTGGGCTTGTTGATAAATTTGTCTGGAAATTCAATAAAGCAATTCACGGACCGTTGCTGCTGTCTGTCATTCACCCACAGTGTGGTACATCTGCTACGACAGAAGCATTTTAGTTATAATGGGTTGTTTTTATCAGCAAAAATTACAGTGAGGGACATAGTTATTTGGATCTCCTACCGAATGTATTAGGTTCACCCCCTATTCATTTAAGTTTATTCCCTTATCATGAAATTGTCTAGAATATTTATGGTATATTTATTATTTTTTTAAGATAACTAAAAATTAAACAATTTGGCAAAGCCCAGATGATAATGTTATGACTTTGTAAATTGCTCAGGAAAGGAGAGTGGTTCGGTTTTCCAGAGATTAACATGTTTTGGTGTGAAAAGTGTGTCTCTACCCAAGGGAAAAAGCAAACTACCTTCCAAAGTTGCTGGCTAAAGCTGATTATCCATAGTGAAATGAGTACTGCACCAACATAGGCTTCCAAAAGCAACATGAAAAGGCAAATTACAAATTATGATTTTAGTCATTAAGGGGAAAAAACTAATTAACCTAGCCCCATCTGAAAATTGCCCCCCTTGTGAAATCATGAATAATTTGTAATTAACCACATTTGTGGTTCAACTTCGGTAGACATTGACCTGAATACTGCCAGACCTGTGGAATCAAAAACTTTCTTAAAAAGAACCAGTCTACATGAATTAGGGTAATAGATCTCAAAAACAACAAATATACCTTGATCTATAAAAAATTTAACTACAGATGAGAAACAAAGTCATGGAAATCTATCCACAAATAAAAAAAACATGGAACAGGGGTAAACCTTGCCAGGAAGTCCAGATTAAAAATATTACTTCCAAAATGCATCAACAAGTCATCCAGGTCACAAGACGCAGAACAACATCTGTAGCACTGCCGGTCTCTCTTGTCCCAGCTAGAGGCTTAAATAAACATTAAGAATGAAACTGGGCAAAGTTGGCATTCATGGAAGAGTTTCAAGATGAAAACTACTGCTGCCCAAAAAGAACTCAAAGGCATGTCTTACATTTAAAAAACATCTTGATAATCCCCATGATACATAAAATATTTTGTAGACTGACAAAACTAAAGTGTAAAAGAAGTGTAAATCTAACAGCATTTCAGAAAAAGAGCATCTTACTGACAGTCAAATGTGGGGATGGTGGTGTGATGCAACATTCTGTAATTGATGAACCATGAATTAAGCTCTCTAACAGAAATCTTGAAAGAGGATGTCTGCTCATCAGTTTGTGACATCAAGTTCAAGCACACTTGCTATATGCAGCAGAACAATCATCTTAAGCACACCAGCAAGTCCATCTAGCTCTCGACAGCAGTTGTAGGTGCCAAACGTGGCACGAGTTATAAGGTGTAGGAGGTAAATAATTTTACAAATAATTTTACAAATAGAAACTGAGACAGTAAAGGCTTTTTGGTAGCACAATAATATATAATAATTGTGGAAATATAAATGCCTTATCATTAGTATAAATGCCTTATCATTAGTAGCTAAAGCTAAGATATCTTTGGGATTTGCTGCTTATAGATTGATTATTATTAAGAGTTTTTAGTTCAGCTTTTGAGAGTTAGAAAAATCCTTAAACAGTAGCTTCTAGTGTGGTCACACAATGAGTGTTTATTATTCAAGGTTAAAGCTTGCAGGTGTTTTCTGTGTGTATCGTGAGAAGGCGACAGTGGGTTAGGGAGGCATGGTAACTCCTCTCCCTGAAGATTCCTGAAGACTTGAGAGAAACTGACCTTCAGCAAAAGAATGTGTGAGAAAACTGAGAAGGGCTGCACAACAAATGTAAAATGTATATTTCTTGTAGTATGTGTGTGTTCAATAAAAGAACGGTGCAGGGGAGAGAAAAACAGATGTGTTCCTGACTATGCAGATGCAGCACCTCTCTTCCCCGGCCGGGTGAATCAGCTTCAACCTCTTGTCCGTGTTTTGTTTTCTTAGACATTTAAGTTTAGTTTTTCTCGTGCAGAATTAAGATGCTTTGACCAAATAAACGAACACGCAGGAGTTTAGAAGGACAACTCTAACAACTTGGTGACCCCCGACGTGATTTGGGAAAACGAGGACTTTCGGCTAAATCAGAACTTCACCAAAAGACTCTGACACCGGGGTACCCCCGCACTTCTTACAAGGTAAGCAGAAACCTGTTTAAAACGAACTCTGCACTTTTGGCATTGTCGATAGGCCTAAATTCTTGGTGTCAGATGTCTGAGTAAGTGAAATGTTCTGCTAAATTTAAAATGTGTAGACCAGTGTGTTAAGATAATATAAAAGAGGTCAAGTAAAGTAAAGTGAGAAAATAAGGTTTGAGGCCTGTAGTTTGAAGATTCTACAAATTCTGTTTAAGTGAGAAAATAAGGTTTGAGGCCTGTAGTTTGAAGATTCTACAAATTCTGTTTAAGTGAGAAAATAAGGTTAGAGGCCTGTAGTTTGAAGATTCTACAAATTCTGTTTCCTGAGTTTGGCAACTCCACATGTTTTCTGACGAGAATTCATGATTTCGCTGGGTTAAAGTCCCGGAGAGTGGGGAAGTGTAAATCGTTTTCTTGAGTTTTGAAAGAAGGTTGTTCATTGTATTCTGGAGTCAGAAAGCTAAGACCGGGCAAAAACACAAAGGTTTGAATGCTGTGTTTTATTCGAGTTCTGTCTCAATAAAACCAGATTACAGATGTGGTAATTCATAAAACACATAGTCTGAAGTCCCGTGAAGCTATAAGTTACTGTGAACAGTTTGTATGAATCTGTAAGACCAGTAACAGTGAGAGCCTGACTGTGAGTTATAAATGACATTTGTAACAAGACCAGCATGAGAAAACTATGAGCTGAATAGGATAATTCAGCAAGACTAGTCAGAAACTGGAGCGCATTTAGTGCACTCCAATAATAGATAAAAGTGCACAAACATAAAGACACATAAAATAAATGAGCTGTCCTCGGAAGAATAATCTGTGAGACAGACTTGTTAGGAGGAGTGTGTGAAAAATACGGTGTGACTGGAGAGAGGCGCAGCGGTTCGCCAGACTCTCATTGCAGGTGAATGAATGAATGTAGCATTCCTGTATGGAAACCTAACTGGGCGCTGATTGCTGTTTGGATTGTAAGTGGGGAAACTGAGGTGTCTTGAGATGTGTTTATGTCACTCTCAAAATAGTCCAGATACCAGGGACACAGCGTGCCATATTTTCTGGACGTCCTCAGTTGACCAGTGAATGAACAGAGTGGAGTGAAGAAAGGTGTGAATACTTTTCAGAGTGCCAATACTTTTTCAGTGCTAATACTTTTTTGAGTGCTAATACTTTTTTGAGTGGTAATACTTTTGTGAGTGCTAATACTTGTTTGGGTGTGAAAACTCTTTAGGGTGCCAATTGTTATACTACCAACAATACCATGATAAAATGCAAAAGATTCATTTTACAGGGAAATGGTTTCATATTTGGCTCAGATTGTGTGCATTCTTAATTTTTCCTATCTGAGAGAAGTTACATTTCAGCTCTGTGAGGCGACCTTGACAAAGAGATGCAGCTGCCTGAGAACAGAGATAACACTTCTGCACAAAAGGCAGAAGCCTGTCTCCGTGGAGAGATGGGGATTGTAACTCTACCCTGCATGTGTCGGGCTCAAGGTCCGCGGGCCAAAACTGGACCCCAGAAGTTTAGTGATTCTCTAGAAGTAGAGCCTTTGATATGGTGGTTGTGTGCTTGAATGTTATTTTGTCAATCAATAAGCAGTTTTGTCTACATTCTGCCACAATCTGCCTTTTGAAAATGTTTTGAATCTTGCTCTTTATGTATAAAAAAAAAGAATAATTGGCTAAAGTCTGCAGACACAAAATGAACCTGGATTGAAGCTCTAACTATGTTTATTTAATCCGAGATCCTCTCCAAATGCAACAGTATATGTCAGTCTACATGAGATACTAACAACTTCACCTACTGATATAATATAAAGATCTGAGTGAATATGTGAAACAAACAATGATGAAAGTTTTTCCAACAGGTGATGCTCATCCAGGAGGAAGACAGTGTTCCTAGGAAATGCAGCTCATTCATTAACAATCAATTTTTCTCCTATAGGTGGAGGTTTTGCTGACTAATCATAGGCTGGATCTATGAAACATTATGTGCACAGACCAAATGACCAAGGTTCTGACTGACTTATGAACCTCACTGACCTGACAATGATAACATGACACCCAACAGACAACACCTTTAAGGTGGACCACACTAAGACCACCTTATTGATTCTTGGTGAATAAAAAAGAATTGAAGCGTTCAAAACAGACCTGGTGGAAACAAAAGGGGTTATGAGGAAATTATGTGCATTTTAAGAATAATAGAAGTCAAATTATGTTAACATTTTTGTAAATAAAATGACTGACAGAAAAATAAGTAAGTAGTGTGTGAATGTGTGTGAATGGGAATGACTGATTTCATTGTAATGCATCTTTGAGGGACCTTAAAAGCGCTAATAAAGGTCTGATGTTCTGATGTTCATTGCCAAACTTATATTTTAATAAGGTTTCCAGAATCTTTTCTGAAAAATCATATAAAGATAGCAAAGGTTCTACCTGTATTAAAAATACTGATAACCATAAGAAAGTTCATAGATCCGTCTTCAATTTTTCATAATTCTTTTACAAACAGGGTATTTAAACTTTCATGTGGCCAAATGTCTGTGTTTGACTTTCTGTTTTTGTGAAATAAATGTCTGTTTCATGTTATGTAAAAATTAGAGTCCTCAACATACCATAATAATATTAGGTCAGTTCTCTATGGTAAAACAAAAGGATTTTAACAGACGTTTAGACTTTTTTCAGTCCGGTTCAAAATGATCAAATTAGACTCAAACTTAACACAAGATTAAATGAACCTTAACAGAATTACTGGACTGGACTGAAATAGAGAAAACTTGAGTTAATTGAAACAAACTTTAGTTACTTGAACTAAATACAAAGCTGACTGAAACTGTACGGTGTATCTATAAAACTGGGTAAGATAAACTAAGATTATAGGATATAATATGCCCTTCATTTTTTGTGTTCATCGGTGAGTGAGGTTTTATTTTTAATAAGAACTAAACCAAGCTTTATTTAAATTAATAGCAACTACCAAAAATAGTGATCTCATTTTTAAATGTAATAAACAGCGGTGACACATTGGGAAGACCCATGTGTCAAGGGGGGAATATGTCACATCTGGTAAAGCATTAATTCTATACTATAAATTTTTCTGACTATGCAAAGAATTTTTGCAGATCATGCATAATTTGTTGCAAACACGGGGGAAAAAATATTGCCTAGTGGTAATAGATTAACCTAGTTACACATTTCTTCCCCACATATGGTATCCCACAGATTATAAGGTCAGATAATGGAACTCATTTTGTAAATAGTGTAATAGAACTAAGTTCTAAAGCATTAGGGGTTCAGTTAAAGATTAAGGAAAACAATGGAAGAAACAGGGAGGCCATGACTCGAATGCCTATCCCTGGTTAAATTATGGATGAGAATAACTCCAAATCAAACTGGTCTTACTCCATTTGCCACCTACTGTACATCATTGTATAACTCCACCCACTATATTCTGAGCCTGAGATCACATGACACCAAGTCGCTGATGTAAATTTGTATTCTCAAAGAAATAGTACATGGCAGACCGTTTTCTCTGCCCTCTGACATGAATGAAATAGAGAAAGCACAACAGGAATGGGACAGCTGTTTAAAAAGCCATATCAAAAGGAGTTCCTGTTGACAGGTGTCAAAAGATGAAAAATAATCCTGATTTGCAGGGAACAGACTTCACAAAGTGGGAAAAACATTTAATTCACCATTTACATACAGCTCAAGAGGCAGAGAAAAAGAAAAGAGGAGAAAGAGCAGCTACAGAATCAGCTCCTTAAATTGCAGCTGCAAGAGGCCAATTAAATAAGAGAAAAATGATATAACTGAAAATGTAATGTTAGCTGCAGCTCAACCTGTTCCTCCAGCAGCACACACCCCTATGTCTATGACTGATCAGTGGCAAGGAGGGGGGTTACTCCCTCCTGCACCCTATACATTTTAATAATTACAGGTACAGTGGCCCCGGTTGTGGAGGCGGATGGCATGTTGGTGGTCGTGGCGTATGGTGCGGAGCACCCAGAGGAAGGGGTGGAGCCAGCAGGGCACTGGGAGATGTGCGCTACAACTGTGCAGCGTGGGCACAGCAGATCCCACGTTGCCTGCAAAGGTGGGAGAGAAATGTCTGAATTTTTTTAGTGGACACTGGAGCTACTTATTCCGCCATAACACAGCAACCTCCTAAACCACTGCTCTCTACCAAGACTGTTTCTGTGAGGGGCTTCTCAGGGGCTGCATAAATTCTTCCTGTTCAGATTGGGACTCAGAGAGTAACTCACCCTTTTGTGTGTTCACCCAGCACACCTGCTAATTTGCTGGGCAGAGACTTATTAGTGAAGCTGGAAGCATCAGTGTTGTGTGGTACTGATGGGTTAACAATAACTTTTCCAGATGGTTCCTTTTTGGCATGTGGACAAATGCTTCAGCATTGACAATATTTTTACAGCCAGTTGCAGAGGCATATGCTGACATCTACTGGACACTGTTGACCGAACCTCCAAGCAGCATCTTCTCTGTGTATCAGCTGTGGAAACCCTGGATTCAAAGTCTCTGCTCCTGCACCTCTCCGCCTGACCTGCCTCATGTCACTCTGTTCTACGACCGTTGTCACACAGAATGGTACCAGATTTGTTTAATGAAACAGTAGAAGGTAGGACATGGTTTATTTCATCCAAAAATATTTATGTGGCTCCTGAGGGTGTGGCTGCAACAGTTGATTTAACACCTGACCAAGCAGAATGGTATTTAATGTCAGATGAAGCTGTTCCTCATGTTTCTCTTTCTTTGCATCCTGAGTATCAAACTAAGGAATTGAGAGGAGTGGTAAAGCACTCTCTGGCAGCTGGGGACTGGTAGGACACCTCAGTCACCAACTTAAGTTTGGTTACAGAGTTCTCAAAACAGGTTCCAGAGAAACCAACCGAGGGACCTCAGCCAACCACGTCCGAAGCTGAGTGGATCCTTCTGAAAGTCATCAAAAGGAAGTGGTCAGAGCCCAGGTGGACGGGTCCATTCCAGGTCACAGAGAGAACCTCACATGCGGTGAGGGTCAAGGGCAAAGGAGACACGTGGTATCATTGGAGCCAGTGTGCAGCAGCAGAGGCACCACAGAGATCGCTGCCAGAGGTCCGGCAGAACCTGAGGGACAACACCAGCACACCAGAAGACCTTTCTCACCCAATTCAAGGGGCAGAATAATCCCCTAGGGTGAGAAAGCGTTCGTTTACACCTAAAGGTTAGTCTACACCTTAGGTGCACCGTCAGATCAGTGGTCCCACCAATAGGGGCAGAATAATCCCCTGGTGAGACCACTTAGCTCCAGGTCAGTCTACACCTGTGAGTGAAGACCAGGACATCACACAGAAGAGGCGGATGTGATCGAGCTTTCCTCTCTTTCACTGGTGGTCGTAGCTGCTCTCCCACCAAGAACTGAACTGAACACTCTGAACTTTTCAAAACAAAAAATAATAATAATAATAAAAAGGTCTTTTGTGTTTCACCATATTGTTAATCCTCATCTTCCTTTGCAGGTACCTTCGAAAAGAATGGGAGGTGAAAATCTAGGACCCAGGCCCCTTAAGGGTTGGGTCATGGTAGGTATAGGTGTTTTAGCATTCTTCGTTGTTACATTGATTTTCGGATTGTTCTGTGAACTGCCTTTCCAAGCATGCTCCAGTCATCCAGACAATAAAGTATCAAAATGCAGCGCTCCACCCATTGCCAACAAAACCAGGGCTGGCCCTTTTACCCCTCTACGGAGAAATGGCACATACACTTGTTTTAACTTCACTTCCAAAACCCCGCAAGTGAATGTTGGGGAAATTCCTCGCGATTGGTGCAACTCCACTGTGTCAGGCTCAGTGATAGGTCCTTGGGCAAGATCAGGACTTTATTATTATTGTGGAGGACACCGCCTTCTGACTAGGATCCAAAATAATACTATTGGAGTGTGTGCCATGGTTAGGTTGCAGGCACCACTCCTCTTGTTAGGAAAATACCTTAAGTATCTTCCTTCAACACACGCCCAAAGCACAGCTTTAACTAGGAGAAGGCGTAGACATATCATAAAACGGAGCGCAAACATCTTTGACTTAAGCAAAGACTCACCCACTTACATTGATGCCATAGGAGTACCTCGGGGAGTGCCAAATGAATATAAAATTGCGGATCAAATCTCAGTAGGTTTTGAAAATATCCCAATAATTGCAGCCTTTTTTCCGGTGACCCCAAATAAAAATGTAGACCGCATAAACTACATCCATTACAATGTTTTACGTCTAGCTAACTTAACAAGGGATGCAGTAGAAGGCCTGTCCGAACAATTGGCACCAACCTCCCTCATGGCTGTGCAAAACCGAATGGCATTGGATATGCTTCTAGCAGAAAAGGGGGGCGTATGTGCAATGTTTGGTGATATGTGTTGTACTTTCATACCCAATAATACCGCCCCTGAAGGTTCCGTCTCAAAAGCTTTAGAAGGGTTAAAAACACTTTCAACCACTATGCATGAGCACTCAGGAATAGACAATCCGTTCGGAGACTGGATGACTGGTATGTTTGGACACTGGAAAGGGTTAATTATGTCAGTGTTTATATCCATTGCTGTTTTTGTTGCTATTATGGTGACGTGTGGATGTTGTTGTGTACCATGTATTAGATCTTTGATTGTGCGCTTTATTACTGCAACTATTGAAGGCAAGGCAACCACACCCCCTCATATGATGCCTTTGTTGGCTATCCCTGATGACGACAAGGAGCCTAAAGGGTTGTTGAGAATTTGATTCAAGTCCGCTGTGCTTAGGCTTCTGGTATAGACGTTTACTTTTTGTATTCTTTTAGTGAAGTCTTAACAGACTTCAAAAGGGGGAATTGTGGAAATATAAATGCCTTATCATTAGTAGCTAAAGCTAAGATATATTTGGGATTTGCTGCTTATGGATTGATTATTATTAGAAGTTTTTAGTTATGCTTTTGAGAGTTAGAAAAATCCTTAAATAGTAGCTTCTAGTGTGGTCACACAATGAGTGTTTATTATTCAAGGTTAAAGCTTGCAGGTGTTTTCTGTCTGTATCGTGAGAAGCCGGCAGTATATTAGGGAGGCATTTTACTCCTCTCACTGAAGATTCCTGAAGACGTGTGGGAAACTGACCTTCAGCAAAAGAATGTGTGAGAAAACTGAGAAGGGCTGCACAACATATGTAAAATGTATATTTCCTGTAGTATGTGTGTGTTCAATAAAAGAACGGTGCAGGGGAGAGGAAAACAGAAGTGTTCCTGACTACACAGAGACAGCACTTCTCTTCCCCGGCCGGGTGAATCAGCTTCAACCTCTTGTCCGTGTTTTGTTTTCTTAGACATTTAAGTTTAGTTTTTCTCGTGCAGAATTAAGATGCTTTGACCAAATAAACGAACACGCAGGAGTTTAGGAGGACAACTCCAACAATTCTAACTAGCGAATCTCATCGCACTAAGACCTCCTACTCTGCCCAGGCATTCTAAGAAATAAATAAAATAAAGGATGGGTATTACTTGTTGTCGGCTTTCTTCTGAGCGGGGTCGAGCGAGGAAGGGAAAAATGGCGGGTTGAAGCGTTGTTGCGCGTCCGCAGTTAAACTCCAAGAAGCGGTCAGTCTTCGTCCTTTGGCCTCCTTGGTGAAAAGGGGAAAAACGTGATCTGACCATCAAAGTCGACTTAGGATGAAACACAGTGGCGGTTCGTTTCCTCAAACTCCGTGTTTTTAGTTACGTGTTAAACTCACGTCTTTGATCGGCAAAGTGAAATTGTTGGCCTTCTTAGTCCAGAAACCTCAGTTATGAATTGTTCGTTGGCCAACGAGAGAGAATAAATGAAATCCACTCGGGACTCTTCTCCAGGTGATGCTTCAGATGTTGGTGATCGGGTCACGATCTCCAGCTGAAGGCAGGGTGTTCAAAATGGGTACCTCCATATATAGCACCCTGTGACGTCAGACTTGGGACGTCCCGTCATATCAGTCGCAATGTCCTGGATACAAAATGGCCGAAACCGCCAGGGGGCCTTGTGGCGTCCCGCACCATGCAAGTAGTCCAATATTCAGCAAACAAGTGGTCCAACACAGTTTTTCTAAAGATGTGTCTGCTGCTAGAACTCTGTGTGGCATTGACCTGTTCTCAGGTCAACTTATCGTCCGCAGCAGAGGTGACTCTTGGTCTTTCCTGGGGCGGTCCTCGTGTGAGCCAGTTTCTTTGTAGCGCTTGATGGTTTTTGCGACTGCACTTGGGGACACTTTCAAAGTTTTCCCAATTGTTCGGACTGACTGACCTTCATTTCTTAAAGTAACGATGGCCACTTGTTTTTCTTTACTTAGGTGCTTTTTTCTTGCCATATTGCAAATTCTAACAGTCTATTCAGTAGGACTATCAGCTGTGTACTGTATCCACCTCCTGCACAACACAACTGATGGTCCCAACCCCATTTATAAGGCTTGAAATCCCACTTATTAAACCTGACAGGGCACATCTGTGAAGTGAAAACTATTTTAGGTGACTACCTCTTGAAGCTCATCAACAGAATACCAAGAGTGTGTGGAGCAGTAATCAAAGCAAAAGGTGGCTACTTTGAAGAACCTAGAATATAAGACATATTTTCAGTTGTTTCACACTTTTTTGTTCAGTACATAATTCCACGTGTTAATTCATAGTTTTGATGCCTTCAGCGTGAAGCTACAATATTCATAGTCATGAAAATAAAGACAACTCTTTGAATGAGAAGGTGTGTCCAGACTTTTGGTTTGTACTGTATATATATATAGTCAGTCAGTCATTTTCTACCACTTATTCCATAGTGGGTCGCAGGGGAGCTGGTGCCTATCTCCAGCAGTCTATGGGCGAGAGGCGGGGTACACCCTGGACAGGTCGCCAGTCCATCGCAGGGCAACACACATACAACCATACACACACTCATTCATACACCTAAGGGCAATTTAGAGTTACCAATTAACCTAACAGGTATGTTTTTGGACTGTGGGAGGAAGCCGGAGTACCCGGCGAGAACCCACGCATGCACGGGGAGAACATGCAAACTCCATGCAGAAAGACCCCAGGCCGGGAATTGAACCCAGGACCTTCTTGCTGCAAGGCAACAGTGCTACCAACTGTGCCACCGTGCATATATATATATATATATATATATTTAGTTTTTGTTTTTTCTTTTTCTTTTCTTCACAGCTGGTTACTCACAAGGAAGACTTCCCTTCGGCAGTATCTTTCTGACTTCTTTAACGAGGTCCAGGACCCTACAATCCTTACCCGAGTTTGCGCATCTCCTGCATGCTTTACGATCAAAGAAGTGGGCAGCTTTGACATCTTTTAAGAAGATCAGGGAGGCCGTTTAAACCCATACATTCCCCTCGGTAGTATCTTGTGACCCTTCTTATGGAACGGTCTGGACCCAACAAACCCTAACCGAGTTTTTGCGTGCCTCATTCAGGGAGGTAGCTTTTATATTGTGTGCGAAGGAAACCGATCTTCCCTTGCATACAATGAAGGAACTTGAAACCTACACCCCTAGACCCTAGAAGACTGTACCTTTCTTCCCAAACTACCACCGTTAGGGTCGCACGCTTATCTACACGCCTTACGGTTTAACGCGTTCGCAACAATTATTCTGAATCATTTCTCTGCCTCCAAGAATTACAAAAACAGCTCACTCAGAACTAACAACACAGCCAGAGTGTTTTTACAGGAAAAACACTGGAGATTTTTTAAGAGGAATCTCCCTACCTTTTACGTTGCGGCTGCTGCTGTGAGGCGTTGTCCTTTCGTGGCAATAAACCTATCCAAAACTGGTTTTTGCTTCCGGGGCACGGGCAGGAACACCAATTTGTCCGAGCTACAGCACCCTGTTGGCGGTAGCTCGCCTCGGAGCTCCTCCGGTACTTGGTCCCCAGAAGCGATCACACACTCTATCTAAAGACTCTTAAATGAACGACTCTCAACCAGTTTCTAACTTTTAGCTCTTTTAATCTTATTTAAGGCAGAGGAATGATTACAGAGATCAGCGCTGAGGCTCCCGTCTCGGACCGTCGCCGTCTGTTAGAGGATGACGAAGAGCCCGGATAGAAGGTCACATATAGTTTTTATATCTGGCACTCCAATGCAATGGATGCAGTGATTATCAGTAGACCATGTGTCACCATTGTGGTGTCTATCTGTTAGATTGTGTAGTAGCAGGTGTCCATATTTAATCTAAGTGTGCTGTAGCTTTCTAATCAAACTAGTTAAACCGGTTGCTCCACTATCAGCCCCAGCCTCAGGTCATTTATCCTTGTACTATATGTTTATGAGCATTCTTATCCTATTGTAATAAAAAGGAAACATTAGAACTTATACTTTACTTCACTATGGTATAACTAAAGGACTAAAAGTGTGGGCTGCATTGTTATGTAGCTATCTTTAATAATCCTAAATAAAATCCAGTACCACCAACTGTCTTCAGCGGTCACCTAATCAGTAGAAAGAACCCATCTGTTCTTTTTCAGGCCTCAAATGTTTGTTTGAGAACAAACCGTGTCATGAAGTCCAAAGAACAAAGCAGACAGTTTAAAGTTTGAACACTTTATCGCTGGATATTAATGTGTTAATATGCATAATATGAGCATGTTAATATGCTAATAAAATATAAATATCTTTTATATAGAAATATTTTTATATATTTTTTATATAAATAAAAACTTAATTGAACCGAATCTCTTTCTCTTTTACCAGCTCAGTATTTTCCTGATTCAGTTGTGGCTGTTGCTTAAGCGGAGGGCGAGAAAATAGGGGTACACCACTGGCTCCATGAAACTGTGCCTCACTTGGAGCCTTAATTTCAATCTGTTGTCAGTACTGCCAGTGGTTCAACCTGCCAAGCCCTGGGGCAGACTGAGAAAGATCTGGTCCATAGACGTGGAGATAGTGATCAAGAGGTGCACAGCAGGGACTTCGGTATGATTTGAAAAAGGTTCAGTACGTACAGTGCATTCTGGTGACTTTAAAGTTTTATGTTTGAACTTCTTTTTGCACAGACCAAATGTTTAAATTCCCAGGTTAAGGTTTGCCTACAGGACAGAACTAGGTTTTCTCTTCTCACATTAGAAACTTAACTAATCAAAGAACATAGCTCATTAGCCACAGTTTCTGATATCAGAGTCTCCAAAGTCCTGCAGTAATGCATGAGAGAGTTGAGCAGATCAGGGTGCTTTAAATGAGTCGAGCACATGTCTCATTATTATGTGTTTGTTGGGCCTTTTTTTGTCCATGTAGTGGGCTGACAATCTCCAGGGAGGATGCTTCTTTTCTCACAAATTCTTGATTTTCATCATATGTGCGGACAGGTATTTGAAACTGAATAAACTTGTTGCGAGCTGATCCTTTAGTTTCCACACAATGACTGCTGGTATTAGCCACCAGAAAAAGTTAAAACAAATTGTTGTTCACTTCTTGCAACCAGCTAATGCCCAGCAACAGATGGGGAAGGGCTGCGTTACTGTGGTATGCTCCATACTGCCAGAGACAACACCCGTCACTCCGACCGTACACGGTATACCTCATTGAAAATAAGTTTGAACGGTATGACAGTAAATATTAGTGATTTCAGAACTATGACTTTAAATCTTTGATATATCTTGATGCCAGACCATGCCTAATAGCAACACAGACTTTTTTCTTTGCAGTTGTGACACAATTTGTTTTAGAGTTTCTGCATAACATAACAGATGGAACAGAGTTCCATCTACCTATCTGGTCTGTATAAGGTGGATATTACAAAAATAAAACCTTGAAAACCAAGAGTCCACTGGCAGAACCAGACTGACTGACTCACACCAGCAGAGGGAATGGATGATAAGAAGTTATTTTATTATTCAATCTAGAGCAATATAAAAATAATGAACCCATTTATGGAAAACCTCTTTAGATTATTAACAATTATTTTAATATTTTGTTTGTGTTTTCTTGTTTTAGCAAATATTTGTTTTTGCAATGATTCATGTGTGTTTTGGTTTTCATGTATTCTGATTATTTCAGTCATTAAGATCTTGCTATATCAGTTCATTCCTTTATTTTGAGTACCGCTTTTTTTTCTTGTGTTCTCTGTGCATTCTGAGTTCAGACTGTTATGTTAGTATTGGTCTTTTTCCCTTTGGGCTATTAGATGTTTGTGTTTTAGTCCTGCTTCCCGTGTGTTCTCTCTGTGTTGGACTCGGTCCCTTAGTTCCCTGCTTAAGATCCTCCCCCAGCTGTTCTGCATCCCTCACCTGTACTCACCTGGCCTAAGTCCTCCACAGTATTTTATTATTTTCTGCTACTTGGTTTCATTGTTCCTAGCTGGTTTCTTCCATTTCTCTCTTCTTGGTTCTATGTTCTGTTCTCCTTGTACCAAGAACTGTAACTTATCTGTTTGTTTTAATGTTTAAATGCTCCTACCAGCTTCTTATCTCCATTTTGGTCCTAATCCATCACACCATATGACAGTTTTCACCTTTTACTAAGATTTTAGCTATTTAAAAATGACACCCAGTCATCTATTGTACTAGTATTAGTTGGAGTAGTTAAGAAACAATCTTTTCTTTTTTGAAATAGCAAAAAACTAGAAACAAACAAATAAATTATCTCACATAAGTATAATAGAACAACATGTAACATTCCAGGCAGCTCTCTGCACATCTCAGTTGCATTATTGTAGTGGGACATGGATCATGGCATAGGTAGAAAACCATTAGCAGTGAATGATCCCTGGACAACACTGACCTCATTTGTTGTAAAATGGAAAAAATGTGGACTATCATGACATACTGTTGCTAGACTATAAACAATATTTCATAATTGCATACAGTCACGGTAAAAAAGAATCATGCTTTATGTTTTAGGTATCATTAAATCATCATTACCAAATTCTAATATTATGTAACACAAAACAGATTTCGGCGACCTGTCCAGGGTGTACCCCGCCTCTCGCCCATAGACTGCTGGAGATAGGCACCAGTTCCCCCGCGACCCACTATGGAATAAGCGGTAGAAAATTACTGACTGACTGACTTTGTCAGAGTGTGACATTTTTGGACTTTCTTTGTTCTTAGGTTGTCATTGTAGTTCCTTTGTTCCCTCTAGTTTCTCTGCTGACATTAGTTCATGGTTATTCTAGTTTTCTTATGCTTCATGTGATTATTTATCTTGTTTATAGTTTTGCCTGGTATTGTTTCTATGTTTCCTCTAGTTTCTCTGTTCATGGTTATTCTAGATTTCTTATGCTTTTTTGTTTTATCTTGGTCTGCGCTTTGTTTGGTTCTGCTTACTGTCATGTTAATTAGTTCTTTTCCTTATGCTTTAGTCTCTGTATTAGTTTCACCTGTTTCTTCAGCCTCCCTGCCTCCGTGTCACACCTGTTCTTAGTTCTTTTGATTACTTGCCCTTTGTTCCCCTCTGTATATTAGTCAGTCTCAAAATATTAGCATATTGTGATAAAGTTCATTATTTTCCATAATGTCATGATGAAAATTTAACATTCATATATTTTAGATTCATTGCACACTAACTGAAATATTTCAGGTCTTTTATTGTCTTAATACGGATGATTTTGGCATACAGCTCATGAAAACCCAAAATTCCTATCTCACAAAATTAGCATATCATTAAAAGGGTCTCTAAACGAGCTATGAACCTAATCATCTGAATCAACGAGTTAACTCTAAACACCTGCAAAAGATTCCTGAGGCCTTTAAAAGTCCCAGCCCGGTTTATCACTCAAAACCCCAATCGAAGGAAAAAGTGTGGCAGAAAACGCTGGACAACGAGAAGAGGTGACCGGACCCTGAGGAAGATTGTGGAGAAGGTCCGATTCCAGACCTTGGGGGACCTGCGGAAGCAGTGGACTGAGTCTGGAGTAGAAACATCCAGAGCCACCGTGCAAAGGCGTGTGCAGGAAATGGGCTACAGGTGCCGCATTCCCCAGGTCAAGCCACTTTTGAACCAGAAACAGCGGCAGAAGCGCCTGACCTGGGCTACAGAGAAGCAGCACTGGACTGTTGCTCAGTGGTCCAAAGTACTTTTTTCGGATGAAAGCAAATTCTGCATTCATTCGGAAATCAAGGTGCCAGAGTCTGGAGGAAGACTGGGGAAAAGGAAATGCCAAAATGCCAGAAGTCCAGTGTCAAGTACCCACAGTCAGTGATGGTCTGGGGTGCCGTGTCAGCTGCTGGTGTTGGTCCACTGTGTTTTATCAAGGGCAGGGTCAATGCAGCTAGCTATCAGGAGATTTTGGAGCACTTCATGCTTCCATCTGCTGAAAAGCTTTATGGAGATGAAGATTTCATTTTTCATCACGACCTGGCACCTGCTCACAGTGCCAAAACCACTGGTAAATGGTTTACTGACCATGGTATCACTGTGCTCAATTGGCCTGCCAACTCTCCTGACCTGAACCCCATACAGAATCTGTGGGATATTGGGAAGAGAACGTTGAGAGACTCAAGACCCAACACTCTGGATGAGCTAAAGGCCGCTATCGAAGCATCCTGGGCCTCCATAAGACCTCAGCAGTGCCACAGACTGATTGCCTCCATGCCACGCCGCATTGAAGCAGTCATTTCTGCAAAAGGATTCCCGACCAAGTATTGAGTGCATAACTGTACATGATTATTTGAAGGTTGACGTTTTTTGTATTAAAAACACTTTTCTTTTATTAGTTGGATGAAATATGCTAATTTTGTGAGATAGGAATTTGGGGTTTTCATGAGCTGTATGCCACAATCATCCGTATTAAGACAATAAAAGACCTGAAATATTTCAGTTAGTGTGCAATGAATCTAAAATATATGAATGTTAAATTTTCATCATGACATTATGGAAAATAATGAACTTTATCACAATATGCTAATATTTTGAGAAGGACCTGTATATATATATAAAAAATAAAGGGAGCACAATATGACTCCAAGTAAATCAAACTTCAGTGAAATCAAACTGTCCACTTAGGCAGCAACACTGATTAACAATCAATTTCTCATGCTGTTGTGCAAATGGAATAGACAACAGGGGGAAATCTTTGGCGATTTGCAAGACACACTCAATACAGGAGTGGTTCTACAGGTGGGGACCACAGACCACTTCTCAGTACTTATGCTTTCTGGCTGATGTTTTGGTCACTTTTGAATGTTGGTGGTGCTTTCACACTCACGGTAGCATGAGACGGACTCTACAACCCACACAAGTGGCTCAGGTAGTGCAGCTCATCCCGGATGGCACATCAATGCGAGCTGTGGCAAGAAGGTTTGCTGTGTCTGTCAGTGTAGTGTCCAGAGCCTGGAGACGCTACCAGGAGACAGGCCAGTACACCAGGAGTTGTGGAGGAGGCCGTAGAAGGGCAACAACCCAGCAGCAGGACCGCTACCTTTGCCTTTGTGCAAGGAGGAACAGGAGGAGCACTGCCAGAGCCCTGCAAAATGACCTCCAGCAGGCCACAAATGTGCATGTGTCTGCACAAACGGTTAGAAACCGATTCCATGATGATGGTATGAGGGCCTGACGTCCACAAATGGGGTCTGTGCTCACAGCCCAACACCGTGCAGGGCGCTTGGCATTTGCCAGAGAACACCAGGATTGGCAAATTCGCCACTGGCGCCCTGTGGTCTTCACAGATGAAAGCAGATTCACACTGAGCACATGTGACAGACGTGACAGAGTCTGGAGACACCGTGGAGAGCGATCTGCTGCCTGCAACATCCTTCAGCATGACCGGTTTGGCAGTGGGTCAGTAATGGTGTGGGGTGGCATTTCTTTGGAGGGTCGCACGGCCCTCCATGTGCTCACCAGAGGTAGCCTGACTGCCATTAGGTATCGAGATGAGATCCTTAGACCCCTTGTGAGACCATATGCTGGTACGGTTGGCCCTGGGTTCCTCCTAATGCAGGACAATGCTAGACCTCATGTGGCTGGAGTGTGTCAGCAGTTCCTGCAAGATGAAGACATTGAAGCTATGGACTGGCCCGCCCGTTCCCCAGACCTGAATCCGATTGAGCACATCTGGGACATCATGTCTCGCTCCATCCACCAACGTCTCGTTGCACCACAGACTGTCCAGGAGTTGGCGGATGCTTTAGTCCAGGTCTGGGAAGAAATCCCCCAGGAGACCATCTGCCGTCTCATCAGGAGCATGACCAGACGTTGTAGGGAGGTCGTACAGGCACGTGGAGGCCACACACAATACTGTGCCTCATTTTGACTGGTTTAAGGACATTACATAAAAGTTGGATCAGCCTGTAGTGTGTTTTTCCACTTTAATTTTGTGTGTGACTCCAAATCCAGGCCTCCATTGATTAATAAATTTGATTTCCATTGATGATTTTTGTGGGATTTTGTTGTCAGAATTTTCAACTTTGTACAGAACAAAGTATTCAATGAGAATATTTCATTCATTCAGATCTAGGATGTGTTATTTGTGTGTTCCCTTTATTTTTTTGAGCAGTATATATATGAAAATAAGTATTTGAACACCCTGCGACTTTGCAAGTTCTCCAACTTAGAAATCATGGAGGGGTCTGAAACTTTCATCTTAGGTGCACGTCCACTGTGAGAGACATAATCTTAAAAAAAAAAAACAATGATTTTTTAATAATTTATTTGTCTGTTACTGCTGCAAATAAGTATTTTAACACCTGTCAATCAGCAGAATTTCTGGCCCTCAAAGACCTGTTAGTCCGCCTCTAAAAAGTCCACCTCCACACCACTTATTCTAAATTAGAAGCACCTGTTTGAGGTCGTTAAGACACCTGTTGGCCCATCTTCTCCAGAATTGTCCTAAACAAGCAAAAGGAAAGAGGGAAAACCAAAAGAAGTATGTTAATCACTGGATGGATATTTATGAAAGTTAGAAAGGTAGGAGTTTTTGAAACTGGACAGAAGCTGACTACAAGCCACGGTGGCTGAGTTTTTAGCTCCAGTAAAAAGGTAGTCATTCTCACCCCTGAGCTTAATAAACTGGCCCGTCTGCTCCTTTGTCCCTAAACAATAAAAACAACAAATAAAAACATCTTGCTTAATATCAGTGTAAAAAAAAGCCTTTTTTAATTTTATATTTGTCTTAATTTGCAGAACATATTAAAATATTTCTATGGAAATGCCTAAAACAAGCTCTTTCAAACTTTTCACTTCTTTACTGAGACTTGGTGCATTTGAAAGTGTATTTCTCTTCAGCTGTACCTGGAATCACGAATTATAATGTTAGTTGAATTATAAATATACTTTTAAAAACACATATAGCATATTTCTTCATCAAAAATGAATATTTAAAAGCTTATTTACTCTCAATCACACTCTCCAGCGATATGGTAGGATTACATAAAATTGTCCATTTATTCAGGTCAACTTTAATATCACCAGTAATGTCAAATTGACTTACATTGACACAATACATTAAAATAATACTAACACAAACTGTTAGAAATCACTTGTGTTTAACGTTCACTGTGAAGACTGCCAGCGGGAGCTCAGTGCTGAAAAGTCCGGTCAGACCTCTCCAGGGCTAGCTTGCTGGCGAGGCAAGCCGGCAGTTACTACGGCGGGATCAGAAAACTCCGAACACATCGGAGCACGTTTGAAATTAAGCGAAAGTCTTGATAAATCAAGGAGATTTTTCATGTCTACACAGTTATATTCCCGCACTAAAAACATTGTAAAAGTTCATTTGTGTCACAGAAAGTTTAATTTTTCACAGTTTACTCACAGCTTTTGCCACTGTGGTCCACCATGGCCGCCCCTGCTTTACCAAACCGCTTCGATCCGCAATGAATCATGGGAGAAGATGGACCGCGAAGGATACTCACAACCCATCCTTCAAATCGGTTAAAAGAACAACACATTTGTCGGCCGCATTTGGCGCGTGTGACGTAATCGGCCCACAAGTACGGACTTGGAAGGATCCAGCCCCTGAATTGGGACACACCCTCGGCCTGCACATGGATCCTCCTCCTTCCTGTTTATTGACCAATAGTAGAGGAGCTGGAGAGAAGAAGGCAGCCCTCCTTATTTGCATAATGAAGGAGAATGCATACGGTAAAGGAAAAAGACGAGACGAGGAAATGTAAAAAGAACAAAGGCATGTGGAAGGAAAAGGAAAAAGAAAATATATACATTTCTTGATTAAATGCATTTCAAAGGAAAAGGAAAAACAAAGTATATATATTTCTGCTTTTATTTTTAATTTTGTCAGGATCGGTCCTCAATAGCTTTGGGACGTGTTGCTGTAAAACTGTTAGTCCCACGTCAATGAGGGTGATATTTTCTTAATCGCGAAAGAGCATCCTAAGTTTTGATATATAATTTGTATAGGTAGAGTGAAAATTGAGCGAGTGAGGGGAGTTTGTTCGTACTTTCTCAGGTTATTCAAATACCTAGTGTACACTCTAGCAACAAGTAAATTCCGTCATTGGATTACATAATAAAACTGAAAATCTGAAAAAAGTGTGATAAAATTGGTTTCCCTAACTGGTTCTGATGGAGATTTCCTCTTGGTTCTGATGGAGTTTGGGTCTGGTTCTGATGAATGTTGGACCTGGTTCTGATAGAGGTTTCTTTCTGGTTCAGATTTAGTTTGGACCTGGTTCTGATAGTGGGTTCCTAACTGGTCCTGATGGAGAATTCATCCTGGTTCTGATGGAGTTTGGGTCTGGTTCTTATGGAGATTCGTTCCAGGTTCGGATGGATGTTGGACCTGGTTCTGATGGAGGTTTCTTTCTGGTTCTGATAGAGTTTGGACCTGGTTCTAATAGTGGGTTCTTAACTAGTCCTGATGGGGAATTCTTCTTGGTTCTGATGGAGATTTGTGTCTGGTTCTGATGGAGTTTGGACCTGGTTCTGATGGAGGGTTCCTAACTGGTTCTGATGAATTCTTCTTGGTTCTGATGGAGTTTGGGTCTGGTTCTGATTAATGGTGGACCTGGTCTGATAGAAGGGTCCTCCTGAGTCTGAAGGAGATTTGGACCTGGTTTTGGTGGAGTTTTCTTACTGGTTGTGATAGGTTTGACCTGGTTCTGATAGACTGTGGACCTGCTTCAGATGGAGGTTTGTACATGGTTCTGATGAAGATTTGTACCAGGTTCTGATAGAGATTTATTTCTGGTTCTAATGGATGTTATTTCCTGGTTCTGATAGAGTTTCCATCTGATTCTGATGGATTTTGGACGAGGTTCTGATGGAGTTTGTGTCTGGTTCTGATAGAAGTTTGTTCCAGGTTCTGATGCGCTAACAGCGTATATGCAAAAGTCTATGAAATTGCCTTTTAAATTTAATCACTGTTGTCTAGCTGTTAGAGCAGCAGTACATACTGTTTAAGTACTCAAACAAAAAATGGCCGCTATGTAGTTCCCTTCTATGAAGATGATCAAAGGTTAGGGGTCGGGTCAGGTTTAGGCCATAGTAATGAATGAAAATGAAAGTCAATGCAAAGTCCTCAAAAAGATATTAATCCATGGATGTGTGTGTGTGTATGTGTGTGTGTGCGTGTGTGTCGGGGCTCTTGTGTGTGTCTGAGTAGGAGACATGGAGACAAGAGAGGCAGAAGAAAGGCAGAGTCACATACAGACATAGACAGCAGGAGATACACAGAGCTATAAATAGAACAGTGGGGAGTGAATCAGCCTATCAGCAAAGAGCATCAGTGTAACTTGACACCTGCAGCATTTCTAATGCAGCACCTCACTATCGTCTCGCCCTGGCCTGGGCTTTTAACATGGAGGCGCATGCTCCCGAACTACCGCCCATAACTCGGAAACCGTAAGGGCTATCGACGTCATTCTTGGACCGTTTTTCTCAGAACGGACAGGGGAACGAGAATGTTAACACATTTATGTTGAAAATATAATATTAAAGGCAAAACACTAAGTGAAATGAAACGGAAAAATTGAGAAAAAGACAAAACTGCCTGAACATGCTCTCGAACAACGTCTAATAACTCGAAAACTATAAGGGCTATTGGTTTATGCACCGTATGAAACAGCGGGCCTTGCTGAACAATCATGGAGCTTCTCAGGTTTCTACACAAATCTGTCTGGGAGGTGTGACCCTGTGAAAACGTGGATCATTTTGACCATTTTTAGCCTGAGTGAAGGTGAATTTTTCACTCTCAAACAAGCCTACTTCACGAGGAAACAATAAAAGGTGTCCAAAACATTTTTGGACCGTAGGTATCAGCAGGGATCGGTGAACAATCGTGGAGATTTTCATGTGTCTATATAAATCCGTGTAGGAGATGTGACAGTGTAGAAAAGTCGATAATTTAGAAATTTTTCAATTTCAAGCAATTTTGGGAAGGACATATTTGGTACTCCTAAACAAAACTTTTTTATGACTAAACGATAAAAGGTATCAAAATAATTCCTTCACTGTGAGTGCCAGCAAGGTCTGAAGATAAATCTGCACAAGGCTCATGTCTCTACCTCGAACGGTTTACGAGAAGTGGTGATTCGAAAACATCTGAGTTTAAGGATTATTTGCTCAGATTTATTCTGAAATTCCTATAGGTTTCCAATTCAGTGTTCACTTTGCGTTGCTTCGGGGCGTGTAGCCGGAAAACTGTTAGTCCCACGTCAATGAGGGTGACATTTTCTTAATTGCGAAAGAGCTTTGATGTATAATTTGTATAGGTAGATTGAAAATTGAGCGAGTGAAGAGAGTTTGTTCGTTCTTTGTCAGTTTAATCACAAACCTAGAGTGTACACTAGTGACACGAATATTGCGTCATTGGATTACATTAATTCAATTCAATTCAATTCAAAAATACTTTTTAATCCCAAAGGGAAATTAAATGTTGTTGTAGCTCATATTATGAAGGTTTCCTCAAAGAGCCGTTGTAGGTGCTGATGGCTGTGAGCAGGAAGGATCTCCTGTAGCGCTCCGTCTTACAGCAGATCTGAAGAAGCCTCTGACTGAAGACACTCTGTTGTTGTACAACAGTCTCATGAAGAGGATACTCAGGGTTCTCCATAATGTTCTTCATTTTATGAAGAATCCGTCTTTCCACAATGATCTCCAGAGGTTCCAGAGGAGTCCCCAGAACAGAACCAGCCTTTTTTATCAGCTTGTCGAGCTTTTTTAAGTCCCCGGCTCTGATACTGCTTCCCCAGCAGATGATGGTAGAAGAGATCACACTCTCCACAACAGACTTATAGAAGATATGCAGCATCTTGCTGCAAACACCAAAGGACCTAAGCTTCCTCAAGAAGTACAGTCTGCTCTGTCCCTTCTTGTAGATGGCTTCACAGTTGCATCTCCACTCTAGTCTGTTGTCCAGGTGAACACCGTGGTATTTATACTCCTCCACCACCTCCACTTCTTCTCCTATGATAGAAATAGTTTTTGACTTATTCCTGTTTCTCTTAAAATCTACAATCATCTCCTTTGTTTTAGTCATGTTCAAAATGAGATGATTGTTTCCACACCATGCCACAAAGCGGTCCACCACCTTCCTGTACTCAGCTTCTTGTCCATCTCTGATCCACCCCACGACTGCAGAATCATCCGAGTATTTCTGCAGATGACAGGAGTCTGTCTTGTACTGGAAGTCTGAGGTGTACAGAGTGAAAAGGAATGGTGAGAGTACAGTCCCCTGTGGTGCTCCTGTGCTGCTGACTACCTGATTAGACTCACAACCCTTCAGTCTCACAAACTGTGGTGTGTTTGTCAGGTAGTCTTTGATCCAGGAGATTGTTGAGGCCTCCACCTGAGTCTTCTGGAGTTTCTGACAAAGCAAATCAGGTTGGATTGTATTAAATGCACTGGAGAAATCAAAGAACATGATCCTCACAGTGCTACTGGCTTTGTCCAGATGACAGTGGGTTTGTTGAAGCAGGTGTATGATGATTCAATTCAGTTTATTTATATAGCGCCAATTCACAACACATGTTGTCTCAAGGCACTTCACAAGAGTCAGGTACATACATTCCAATTAATCCTAACCATTGAACAGTGCAGTCAAAGTTAGTTATTTATTCAAATTGGATAAAACGTTTTTCTGTCTAAGGAAATCCAGCAGATTGCATCAAGTCAGAGACTTGTAGCAGTCACTCCTCCTGGATGAGCATGTAGAGACAGTGGACAGTCACTGGCGTTGACTTTGCAGCAACCCCTTTATACTGAGCATGCATGTAGCGACAGTGGAGAGGAGAAACTCCCTTTTAACAGGAAGAAACCTCCAGCAGAACCAGACTCAGTGTGAGCGGCCATCTGCAACGACCGACTGGGGGTTTGAGAGAACACAGCAGAGACACAAAGAGAACAAAGAAGCACTGATCTAGGAGTACTTTCTATGGGAAGGAAAAATAAATGTTAATGGATGTAGCTCCTTTAGTCGTTTCACCTAGAAAGAAAGAACAGATAAACTCTGAGCCAGTTTTCAAGGTTAGAGTCTGAAAGAGAGTACATATAATTAGTTACAGTAAAAGCTCAGTCAGGAGCTATGTCTAGGAGAGAGAAAGGGTTAAACACTGAAAGACAGGGCCAAGTGAATCATTGGTAGAAGGTGAGCATTAAGTTGTTGCCAGCAGAAGCTTCGACAATGTCCTCCTCCAGGACGGTGTCACAGGTAGACACAGAGTCAGACCAGGTGTAGCTTCTAGAAAGAGAAAAGAGAGAACATAAAGTTAAAAACTGAAATAACAGCAAATATTGCAAACTTGGAGAGTAGTGTGAGAATATAACAAAGAGGGTGAAAGTGGTCGTTATATCCTCCAGCAGCCTAAGCCTATAGCAGCATAACTACACAGATAGTTTCAGTTCAGATTATTTAGTTAAACGGCACTTATTTACAACAATGTCGTCTCAAGGAACCCCACAAAGGGTCCCACTGATGGTCATTGTTATACTAAAAACCACAAGGATCGGGATACCTCTCTCTGTCAGACTGATTATAACCACTGGAAAAGAGAAGGGGTCATACGGGCAGCAGAAATGGAGGGTGTGTTTGCACCTCAACCATAACTGAGCCGGTTTAGGCTAAACCTGACTCCCCTTTACTCCAACCAACAGGGAGGGAGCCTTCCTCCCTCTCTGATAAACTAAGCTAATTATAAGCTTTATCAAAAAGGAAAGTTTTAAGCCTAGCCTTAAAGGTAGACAGGGTGTCTGCCTCACGGACTAAAGCTGGGAGCTGGTTCCACAGGAGAGTAGCCTGATAACTAAAGGATCTGCAATGTTCCGGAGGTGAAAGAAGGAAATCCTAGAAACCTGTTTAATATAGGATTTAAATGACATGTCCTGGTCAAAAATAACACCAAGGTTTTTTACTTTATTATCGGAGTTCAATTTAATGCCATCCAGGTTAAGTGATTGACTAAGCAGTTTCTTTTTTAAAGACTCCAGTCCAAAGACGACAACTTCTGTCTTGTCTGAATTTAGAAGCAAAAAATTTAAAGTCATCCAAGTTTTTATATCTTCAAGACATGCTTGTAGTCTATCTAACTGGTTGGGCTCATCAGGATTTATAGATAAGTAAAACTGAGTATCATCAGCGTAACAGTGAAAATGTATCCCATGCTGCCTGATAATTTGACCTATTGGAAGCATATATATAGTAAAGAGAATTGGCCCAAGTACTGAACCCTGTGGTACTCCACAATCAACCCTGGAGTTTAAAGATGATTTATCATTTACATGAACAAACTGGAATCTGTCAGACAGATAAGACTTAAACCAGCCTAGCGCTGTTCCCCTGATCCCTACAGCATATTCCAGCCTTTTTAAGAGAATATTATGGTCAACTGTATCAAATGCAGCACTGAGATCTAACAGAACCAGAACAGACACAAGTCCATTATCTGAGACCATAAGAATATCATTAGTGACTTTCAGCAGAGCTGTTTCAGTGCTATGATGAGCTCTGAAACCTGACTGAAACTCTTCAAACAGGTCATTGCTGTGTAAATGCTCACACATTTGATTAGCAACTATTTTCTATAAAACTTAAAATCTGAAAAAAATTGTTATAAAGTTTGAATCAAAATTGTAGAAAAACTGTAAAATATATCAAAAAGCTGAATTAAACAGTAATAACAGAAGGTTGTGAAAGCATTTTAAAAGTTGAATGGTGTTTCTAGATGAAAGTATGCAGAAGTAGTTAACAAGGTTTATTAGTGTGAATGCCTACTGCATTCACACTAATAAACCTAGTTAGTGCTTCTTATGGTGCGTTTGCACCGAACGCGGATTCTGCGATAGGAGCGGCCGATTTATGTTGACCCTATGTAGAGGCGCGTTCAGGAGCGGAGCGGTGCGAAGGAGACGAAAGACGCGGTGCGAAAGGAGACGAAGGACGCGGTGCGCATTGCGTCAACCAGTCAGGGACTGGATGTGGCTGTGACGTAGGTGAAGGACCGCAGCGGAGAAGAAGCGGTTGTCAGTGAAGATGGAAGACCATGTCATAGTGGCGGTGTGTGGCAAGCCAGAGTTGTATGACTCAACTAACTAGCTGAGATTTATTTACTCACCAAAGACAGATGGACAGGCGTTCAGCAGCGGGGATACAGCGCCGGTAGTTGGTGTCCCGGAGGCCGATTTGTCTCCCAACACAAGACTGCAGGTCTTCGAACTGGGTCTTGGATAGACGGAAGTACCGCTGAAATCGACCGTCATCCAGACGCAGCTCCTGGAGTAGGTGGCAGTACTCTCCGAACTGTTCCCGTCCCTGAAGAATCTGGCGAACCCAGGGACGTTGACGTCGGCGGCGTTTTTCGCCTCTCCACAGGTAAAACACTGTGATTATCTGTGAAATCCATGTCCGCCATGTTCAGTTGAAACCAGCAAGCAGCAGATAGAAACTCCTCCTATTTGATGACGCGGCGAAGCGTTGCCATTTGTTGACATTTGGCCACGCGGATTGCATGCGAAATGTCCAGCGAGCAACAGCACCCAAATGACGTGAAAAATTAGCAGAATCCGCTTTCGGTGTGAACACACCATGAGAGCTTCAATCCAGGTTAATTTTGTGTATGCAGACTTGTTAGGATATTCAATTTGTGTACTCATGTTAATGCTAAGGTGTGTGAGGTGTATTATTACCAAGTGAGGTGTAGTACCTAACTTTCACCATTGTGAGGCGTAAGTTAAAGAGGTCAGAGACACATGTGTCGTCACGTTTCTTTTTCGCTCTCTGTTGAGGTGTAATTTAAGAGAAGAAGATGTTCACTGTTAATGTGACTGAATAAATATGCCACAGGGGCTAAAGAGGACCACTGCCTCCATCAAATTATTCCTCCGAGTTCAGCGCAAATGAAGCTGCAGTGCTCAACAGGTTATGGGCCCAGGAGCAACTCGAGGAGAATTTTTGTTCTGATGATTTATCACCGATAGAAAGTCGCGACGGATAGCGTGCTAACGGCAGGATAGCATCATGGATCAGCGAGGGACAAGCAGGTCACCTCGACTTATATTTGACGGAGATTAGAGCAAGTATGAACTTTGGGAAACTAAAGTCCTCGGACACTTGCACTTATTAGGATTGAAGAATACCGAGGGAACCCAACGGTGAAGCCGAAGTAGCGGCAGATGGTAACAAAAATGCTGATGCATATGCCGAGCTGATTCAACGTTTGGATGATAAAAGCCTCTCGTTAATTATGAGAGATGCACCCGATAATGGAAGAAAGGCACTTAAAATATTGAGGGACGACTACGCCGGAAAGGGTAAGCCCCGCATTATCCACCTGTACACCACGCTGACATCTCTTCAAAAGCGGAACAACGAAACGGTTACTGACTACATCATCAGGGCAGAGGCCGCCATTACGGCTCTACGCGGGTGAGACATTAAGCGATGGCTTATTGATTGCTATGGTTTTAAAAGGACTGCCTGAAAGTTTTAAACCTTTTGCAATACATGTGACACACAACAAGGACAATATAACGTTTCTTGAGTTTAAAACGGAGCTGCGTAGTTTTGAAGACACTGAAAAGCTAACCACGACTGAATCCACTGACAATATAATGAAGACTGTGGCAAGAGTCGGGCGAAAGGACACCAGGTTAAGTACACAGAGCAGAGAAAATAGTAATGCCGACATTGTGTGCTTTAAGTGTGGAACAAAAGGGCACCGAGCAAAAGCATGCAGACGAAAGATGTGGTGCCGTCATTGCAAGAGCAACACGCACAATGATACCACCTGTAGACACAAAGACAAACAAGATGAAGCACGGAAAGTCGCAGATGAGAGCGGCATCGGATCTGGAGGCAGCGGCGGATTATACCTTCAGGATCAAGGATGCAGTAGTCAAAATCCAGCATCAACGAGAAAGGTCTGATGATCGACACGGGAGCTACCTCACACATCATTAATGACATAGGCAAATTTAAGAGCTTCGATCACACCTTCAAACCTGAAACGCACTGCGTGGAGTTAGACGACGGAACCCTCTGCAAAGGCGTCGCTCAGCGGCGGGGAGATGCTGAGGTCTTCCTGATTGACAGTGTAGGACAGCGACACAGAGCAATGCTGAGAGGCGCGCTGTTTATTCCGTCATACCCCCAGGACATTTTCTCGGTAAAGTCAGCCACAGCATTAGGAGCAACAGTCACCTTTAAACAAGGACAGGTCACGCTAACCCACAAAGACGGTACTAAGTTTAACATTAGTGTACATGGTAAGTTGTATTATTTACCAACTGAAGCTGATGGCATTGATAAGTGTAACACCTGCCACGATATACAGACATGGCACGAGATATTAGGCCACTGCAACTATGACAACATTCTAAGTTTGCAGAGTGTGGTTAATGGTATGCAGGTTAAAGGTAAAACAGATACACCAGAACAAAAGTGCGAGGTGTGTATTCAGGGAAAGTTTGCACAAACCCGAAATAAAAACCCTGATACAAGAGCAAAGGCTCCCTTACAGATGGTGCACACAGACTTAACAGGTCCAATAGCTACAGAGTCTATTGATGGATACAAATATGTACAGTCATTCACTGACGATTATTCAAATGCAGTATTTGTGTATTTTTTAAAGACAAAAAATGATACATTGCAGGCAACAGAAAAATTTCTAGCTGATGTTGCCCCTTATGGGACGGTAAAGTGTATCTGGTCTGACAATGGCACAGAGTTTACATGTAGAAATTTTCAAACCTTGTTAAGAGAAAAGGGTATTAAGCATGAAACGTCAGTGCCATACTCACCTCACCAAAATGGCACTGCTGAAAGGGGCTGGCGTACTCTCTTTGAGATGGGTAGATGCATGCTGATTGTAAGTCAGCTACCTAAATGTCTATGGAACTACGCTGTTCAAACAGCAGCCATAGTACGAAACCGATGCTTCAGTAAAAGGACAGGGAAGACACCTTACCAAATGCTAACAGGTAAAATGCCAGATTTATCAAAAATGCAGAAGTTTGGATCTGTATGTTACACATACAAACAGAATAAGGGAAAGTTTGATTCAAAATGGGATCAAGGACTGTTTGTGGGCTATGATAAGAACAGCCCTGCCTACTTGGTCTATCATCCCGACACTGAGAAGGTCCAGAAGCACAGACTTACTAAATTTATAAGCAAAACAAATATGGAAAGGCAAACACAAATTGATGAGGTAGAACCAAATAATTATTACGACAGAGTAAGACAACATATGGCTGACAGAACCACAAAGGAAATAGACATGAAAAATAAGGAGGTTCAAGAGCCAGTAGTGAGGGACAAAAACTCACAGAGTGCCACATCTGATGGGCCCAATCACAAAGAATCAGGTGTAACCAGTGATGAATCTGACAGCGGAAGGTATCCTACCAGGGAAAGAAGAAAACCTGGTCACCTAAAAGACTTTGTAACATGTAACAGTGAGAGTGATGAGATACACACTAGCATAGATTACTGTTACAGAGCTGTATGTGGTGTTCCACACACATTTAAAGAAGCTATGGAGTCAGTTAACTCAAAGCAGTGGATCAAAGCCATGGATGAAGAAATCCAATCTTTACAAGAGAATAACACTTTTACCCTAACTACTCTGCCAAAGGGCAAGAAAACAGTAGTCAAAATCCAGCAGCAACAGTGGGTTTAAGTGGGTTTATTCTGTTAAGAGTGACATTGAAGGAAATGATAAGTATAAAGCAAGATTTGTAGCTCAGGGTTACAGTCAGAAGGTGGGGACAGATTATGGTGAAACTTTCTCTCCAACAGCCAACTTGACAAGCATAAGAGTACTGCTGCAAAAAACAGCACAGGAGGATCTGAAAACAGCTTACTTACACGCCCCCATCGATTATGAAATCTACACTGATCAACCAGAAGGTTATGAAGAAGGGGAAGATTTGGTATGTAAACTTCAAAAATCTCTGTACGGGCTGAAACAATCTGGCCGAAACTGGAATAGAGTTCTGCATGATTATCTAACTGAAAATGGTTTCATGCAAAATCAGGCAGATCACTGTGTTTATACAAAGGAGACAGGACATCATAAAACTATCATGATTATCTGGGTTGATGACTTGATAATAGCATCAAGCAATGAAGAAGTTATGAATGAAGTGAAGGAGATGCTTTCAGTCAGATTTAAGATGAAGGATTTAGGCATGCTCAAGCATTTCCTTGGTATTGATTTTGTTCACTCTGATGGATGTGTGAAAATGTCACAAGAAACATATATCAACAAGATATTGACAAGGTTCAACATGCAGAGCTGTAAGCCCAGAGAAACTCCCTGTAACCAGAAATTGTGCTACACAGAAGATGCTATTAAGATGAAAGATGTAAGGATGTATAGAGAGGCTGTAGGCAGCCTTATATATCTGTCAACGTGTACACGTCCAGATTTAAGTTTTGTGGTAAGCAAGTTATCACAATATTTTTCTGAACCAACAGAGGAGCAGTGGGCTACAGTGAAGCATGTACTAAGGTACCTCAAAGGAACTGCAAATAAGGAGCTGTGTTTCCGAAAAACCCGTGAGATGTTAGGTTTAGTGGCCTATAGTGATGCTGACTGGGCAGGTGACACAACTGACAGACGCAGCACTACAGGTTACTGTGTAAGCCTAAGCAAGAACTGTTCTTTAGTTTCTTGGAAAACTAAGAAACAGCCCACAGTAGCGCTTTCTACTTGTGAGGCAGAATATATGGCTCTAGCCTCTACAATGCAAGAATGCATATATTTAAAACAGTTATTGGAAGGAATTGATGATAACAAATACACACAGACAGTAGTGTATGAAGATAATCAGGGAACAATCGCTTTGGCCAAAAACCCTGTGAGCAGACAGAGGTGCAAACACGTGGATATAAAGTATCATTTTGTAAGGTCTATTGTAAATGAAGGGAAAGTCTGTCTGCTATATTGCACTACTGATGAAATGGTTGCTGATATCATGACCAAACCTGCTTCTAAGCTAAAACTGAGAAAGTTTGCAGACGTTATGTTTGGTGTTTAAAAGGAAAGAAAGAGTTCCACTTCTGTACTGTAGTTTATAGTGTAATTTCTGTTCAAATTTGTGCAACCTGAGTACAAGTGGGGGTGTTAGGAGATTCAATTTGTGTACTCATGTTAATGCTAAGGTGTGTGAGGTGTATTATTACCAAGTGAGGTGTAGTACCTAACTTTCACCATTGTGAGGCGTAAGTTAAAGAGGTCAGAGACACGTGTCGTCACGTTTCTTTTTCTCTCTCTGTTGATGTGTAATTTAAGAGAAGAAGATGTTCACTGTTAATGTGACTGAATAAATATGCCACAGGGACTAAAGAGGACCACTGCCTCCATCAAATTATTCCTCCGAGTTCAGCGCAAGTGAAGCTGCAGTGCTCAACAAGACTTTAGCCAATTTTTCTTTTTGTATACATAAAGAGCAAGATTCAAAACATTTTCAAAAGGCAGATTGTGGCAGAATGTAGACAAAACTGCCTATTGATTGACAAAATAACATTCAAGCACACAATCACCATATCAAAGGCTCTACTTCTAGAGAATCACATAACCTTCTGGGGGCCGGTTTGGGCACACGGACCTTGAGTTTGACACATGCAGGGTAGAGTTACAATCTTCACTTGAGCTCTCAGCAGAGACAGGCTTCTGTTGTGTGCAGATGTTTTATCTTTGTTTTCAGGCAGCTGCATTTCCTGTGTCAAGGTGGTTTCACAGAGCTGAAATTTAACTTCCCACAAAGAAGAAAAAAAATGCACACAATCTGAGTCAAACATGGAATTATTTCCCTGTAAAATTAATCTTTTGCATTTTATCATGGTGTCGCTGGTAGTATAATACCATAGAATGACTTTTAAAGCACCTGTTTCTCACTAACACTTGACTACAAGATCTATTTATTCTCAGATTACTTCTCAGCACAGTTCTGCCTAATGGGATGGGTGGCGGTCTGCCCCCCATTCTGCCCCCCATTCTTGTTTTCAGTTTTCAGTTAAGTATTTCAGTATTATGGCTATGTCAGTTAAAGGCTGCTCTTGCTGTGTTTTAATTTATCTTTTTGTTTTAATCTGTTTACCAACTGTGCACGCAGGGACTGAGAGGTCCCCTTTAAAACTATTATCTTTCTGCCAGTTAGCAAGGCTTCCGGACGCAGCGTCCCATCTTTGGAGAAGGTGTACTCGTACTCGTAGTTGTCGTCTTCCGCTTATCCGGGACCGGGTCGCGGGGGCAGCAGACTCAGCAGAGACGCCCAGACGTCCCTCTCCCCAGACACCTCCTCCAGCTCCTCCGGGTGGAGCCCAAGGCGTTCCCAGGCCAGCCGAGAGACATAGTCCCTCCAGCGTGTCCTGGGCCGTCCCCTGGGCCTCCTCCCAGTGGGACGTGCCTGGAACACCTCCCGAGGAAGGCGTCCAGGAGGCATCCGGTATAGATGCCCGAGCCACCTCAACTGGCTCCTCTCGATGTGGAGAAGGTGTATATACCTATTTTATATTTTAATTAATAGTTCCTAATCAATAACTTTTAACTATTTAGGCCCGAGCAGCAAGGCCTGCAAGGCCAAGCCCCTAGATGCACACGATTTTACCCAAAATTGTCCCCGGCGTGAAATTCTTCTTCCTTAATGTCGTCTTCGGTGGGCGTGGCCAAACCTCTTAGCTACGCCCCCAAACGTGAGATTGGCCGAACCGTAAGTCGTAGAGATCTGAAATTTGGCACACAGGTGGAGCTCCTCAAACCAAGGAAAAAAGTCTCTTGGGGGTATGCCCTAAAATGCACAGGAAGTTGGCCATTTTGGGCAAATTTTTGGCCGTTTTTCATCTTTTACTCACCTCAAACTTTAACGAACTCCTCCTAGGGATTTTGAACTATCGCCTTCATATTTGGTCAATATGCAGTTAAGGCATGGGGGATTAAAAGTTATCAAAATCTTGGTGTTCTCTGGCAAATGCCAAGCGTCCTGCACGGTGTTGGGCTGTGAGCACAACCCCCATTTGTGGACGTCGGGCCCTCATACCATCCTCATGCAGTCGTTTTCTAACCGTTTGTGAAGACACATGCACATTTGTAGCCTGCTGGAGGTCATTTTGCAGGGCTCTGGCAGTGCTCCTCCTGTTCCTCCTTGCACAAAGGCGGAGGTAGCGGTCCTGCTGCTGGGTTGTTGCCCTCCTAGGGCCTCCTCCACATCTCCTGGTGTACTAGCCTGTCTCCTGGTAGCGCCTCTAGGCTCTGGACACTACGCTGACAGACACAGCAAACCTTCTTGCCACAGCTCGCATTGATGTGCCATCTTGGATGAGCTGCACTACCTGAGCCACTTGTGTCTCATGCTACCACGAGTGTGAAAGCACCACCAACATTCAAAAGTGACCAAAACATCAGCCAGAAAGCATAGGTACTGAGAAGTGGTCTGTGGTCCCCACCTGCAGAACCACTCCTTTATTGAGTGTGTCTTGCTAATCGCCAAAGATTTCCTCCTGTTGTCTATTCCATTTTCACAACAGCATGTGAAATTGATTGTCAATCAGAGTTGCTTCCTACATATGTAGATTCTCACTGAAGTCATCAAAACTGTAAATGAACACATATGGAATTATGTAGCAAACAAAAAATCCCAAGAGAACATTAAATGTGTTTTTATTTTAGATTCCTTACAGTAGCTGCCGTTTGCTGTGATGACTGAAATATTAACCTTTGGTCGTCTCTCAATGAACGTCTGGGAAGTTCTTTCAAGGCTCTTTGAAAAACCATTTCAGGTGACCTCCTCATGAAGCTCATGGAGAGAACGCCAAGAGAGCAACGCAGTCATCAGAGCAAAGGGTGGCTATTATGAAGAATCTAAAATATAAAAATGTCTAGAGTTATTTCACATTTCTTGTTAACTATATAATTCCCTGTGTTTTCAGTCCCAGTTTTGTTGCCTTTGGTGAGAATCTGCAATGTATACAGTCATGAAAGTAAAGAGACCCATTAAAGTGAGAAATGTTTCTAAAATATTTGACCAGTAGTGTAGATAAATGAATAACACTGAGAAATAGCTGGAGGAACCTCCACACTAAGCTATATCATTGTATCTCTGGCTGTATGTTTAGGGTGGTTGTCCTGCTGGAAGGTGGACCTCCACCACAGTCCCAAGCCTTCTGCAGCCTCTAACAGGTTTTCTTCCAGGATTGTCTTGGATTTAACTCCATCTTCCTTGTCCCTGTTGAGGCATCCCGTCAGCATGATGCTGCTACCATCGTGTTTCAGAGTGATGTGAGCAGAGCATCTTCCTCCATGTTTGCAGTGCCCCCGACATGGCTTGTGGCAAACTGCGAGGGACTTATGAATCACTGTTAACAATGGCTTTCCTCTTAATCTTCCATAAATTCCAGGGAGGTGGAATATGTGACTGATAGATGTCCTATAAATGCATTCTCCCACCTGAATTCTGGATCTGTGCTGCCCCTCAAGGAGAACCTTTCTTTTCAGAGTTTTATTTGTTAAAATGGTTAAAAGCAACATATAATTTCTCTTTTATTCACAGTTCGGTGCTACTTTGTGTTTGTCTGAGGCTTAAAAGTCCAATAAAAGAAATTGAAGTTTGTAAAAATTGTTAAAAAGTTTAGGGGTGTGAATAAGGTTTGTAAGGACCTATACCTTGTTAATAATAGAGTTGTCATTAAAGACAGTGTCTTTGTGATGCTTTTATTTAAAAACTTTCTCCTTAATGCTTCATCTGAGATTAATTAATTGCTGCTTTTCCAACAACTTTTCTGTTCTCAGCTGCAAACAGGACATTTGTCATGGTGTTGGGACACTTTTGGTCTATGTGAAGAGTCTTAAGGGTTTGGGGGCCATTCGAGATTCTGTCTGGGATCTTTTATCCACAGACTCCATCAGTCAGCACTGGGGTAACGTATGTCAGCAGCTCCTAGGGCGCCCCCTGGCTGTGTGGGAGGACTTCTTGCAACAGCTCTTTCTTCAGCGCCTGCAAGTGTGTTCTCCTCTAATTTCAAGAACATTGAGGCATTTATTTCTTATTATTTGGAATGTGTGATTTGTGTCTAATGCACTGAATTGGCCTGTTGATGTAATGTCAAATGTTACATTTCTTTCCATTTCCTAAGACCATCACCAAAGAGGAAACAGAAGCCATTGCAACAATCTCGGTGCAGCTCCTCACCTCAGCTGTGAGGGACCAAGAGGGCCAAACCATCCAGTCCTCCACAGGTAGCAACCCTGTCTCCATTTCTGGTGCTCAGTATGAGGTGGATGTGGCCTCCTTTCTGTGGTCAGAGACTCCAGGGGACCTGCTGAGTGATGCAGCCTGGGTCAGTGTGCCCCAGCGGTGCCAGAAGCAGCAGCAGAGAAGTGGCCTGGCTATGAAGACACAGGCACTGACACCTTGTGTTCAGAACTTCTGCTCCTCTTTGGATGCAAAGCTTAAAGCCAGGCTTGATGACCTCCAGCACTATCTTCCTTCCCAAGAAACAGGTATTCCTGAATTATGTTGCTTAATTCAAGGGGTATCAAATTGTGATTATTTTACTCCTGGGATTAGATCTGCACAATATATGAAATCACAATAATTATCTTAATATTACAATAGGACTGCTTGGTCGCAATATTTGAGTGGGACAATATCATCTAGCGAGAGCGTATCTATGTACTCTGAAAATACAGAGAAAAGCAGCTCTAAACTATCAAAAGCATCCAGTTAAATCAGCATAGTTTGCTTAAAGCGAGTACACTGGTGAAATCCATCTCTCATTCTGTGCTTGGCAGGATCCAACTCCATCTCAGCCACAGTGTCTTCTTCACGACCTCCTGACTCCTCTTTGTTTAACCGCTACACGGACTCCTCGGCAGTGGAGGAAGCTCTCCGTGAAGGCTGTGTGACCTGTGTTCGCCATATTCTTTCCTCCATCCGCTCTGAACTGGACTCTGTTCCAGCCTGTCTCAGCTCTGTCCTTTTCATGGCCAGGTTGTGCCAGTCTGTGGGTGAACTATGTCCCAGCCTGAAGCACTGCATCCTGGGAAAACAGAGCACAGTGGAAGCCCCAGCAAAGGGGACCCCAAGACAGGGCAAGAAACTGGGCAAATCCAAAGCTGCCACAGAGGTCAGCCCAGTGCAAGCCAAGTGGGCGGGGCTGAAGGAGGAGCTTCTTGGCTGCAGCATAGAAGCTTACCGCATCTGGAGCTCCGCCCTTGCCAAAGTCAGAACCTGTCGGAAATGTAGTCCACAGTCTAATAGATCCTCTTATTCAGTCATACCTGGAATGAACCGTTGATTGTTTGCTAGCACTGCAGCTTTAATAACATCCTAATGTGTTGCTCACTAAAGCTGTGCTTTGAGAGGGGCTGGTGGAAACATTTGGTGCAGCTTTGCTGACAGAGTCTGCTGGTGCAATTCTGACGACTACAACAAGTTGGGAAGATCTGGAGATCCAAGAAGAGTCTGAAGCAGGGAACAGCGTCACATCTAAAATCAGTCTTCCAGTTCAGGTCAGAGGTCCAACACCAGCATGAAGTAGGGTTTCTGATTACTCATGTTTCATCTGAAACCCTCTGACTCTTGTTTCTTGTGCAGCCATCTTGGTTTGTGCAGTCTTTGCTGTTCCAGCTTTGCGTGGAGGTCAACAGAGTGGGGGGACATGCCCTTCCCCGGCCGACCCTGCAGGAGCTGCTTCAGGCCTGTCTTGTTCAAGCTCTGCATCACTATGACCTCCTCACAGAGCAATCACAGGACAGAGTGAGTGATGCACAATTTGTTAGAAATGTTTGGAAGCTCAAAGTTGGTTTTATACTAAATGTCTCCATCTCTCTCTGCCCCTCTTTCTTGTCTGCCTACTGTCACAAAATGAAAAATAAAGGCCTCTAGTGCAGAAAACATTTATTTAAATGTTTAGATTGTAAACTGTCTGCCACGCATCGTCCTGGTCCCAAAAGACAGAAGAGGTCAGAATTTGTTATTGTGTGGATATTGGAGGAAATTTCTACCTCCTGAACATTTAAGATTTTTTAACATTACAACCACAAACTCAAGTATTTTTAATGGGTTTTATTTGATAGACCAACCCAAAGTAGTGCATAGTTGTGGAGACAAAGGGAAATGACTCGTGGTTTTTAGATTAAAGGAGACAATCAATTATCGTTTAATGATAAAAGACACACAGCTGGATTCTGTTTACTGATTAGGCAACTTCTGAAGCTATTGGTTGTACTAGAATTTTATTTAGACGTATTAGTATAAAGGGGATTGAATACAAATGTATGCCACATGTTTCATCCTTTCCTTTTATAAAGTTTCAAAACCATCATTCACCTTCCAACTTACAAGTATGCACTACTTTGTGTTGGTCTGTCATATGAAAACCCAATAAAATACATTAACGTTTGTGGCTGTGATGTGAATGAATACTTTGGTAAGAGGCTATAAGAAGGTACCTTGCAGTAGTGGTAGCAATGCTGAGAAGACATGGAAAGTGGAACGGCACGAGAGGTGATGCAAAGGATAGAACTTTGATCATTTCTTTGAATTTCTCTCTTCTCCCATTAACTTAGGAGGGTGTCCTCCCCATAACTCAGAACCGAGCCTTGCAGTTGTTATTCGACCTTCGATACCTCCACACCACACTGAGCAGCAGACTGGAGGAGGGCAAGACCTCTAGATCCCAGCAAGACCCAAGGTAGGAAGCCCCTGCAGCTGGCAGGACATCAGCACAAACAAAAAAGGCAGTTGTATGTTTTCCATCTTGTCTTCTCGGTTGTGCTTTGCATGTTTGGACTTTGGTTTCTTTTTACTACCACCACTGGACGGGAGGAGTACTGCAGTTTCTTTCTCAACTTCCTAATACGTTATTAGGCTAATTGAAATAAACTGAAGACACACAAATTACCTTGGATTCCGTTTATCCGGATGCAAAAAAAAATCCCAAGTATTTAAATCCTGGGACTTTTAGTGGAAATTAGCTGAGGATGTAACTCAATACAACCATGGATAAGAAAAAGCCTAGGTCCAGGATTCAGTAGGTCGCAGTATGGCTCCCTTTGATGTAGGTATTTCTGGAGTTTTGGTAACTTTTGAAACACTGTGCTGTTTATTTTCTAGATTCCACAAGATCTGTGATTGGCTGGAAAGCTTCATTGACCCCTTTGACCTGGATGTTTTTACACCTCCACTGAATGCCAATCTCAACCGGCTGTCCCAGAGGACCTCGGTATTCTGCAGCCACACGCACATCACAACACAAACATGAAACAATCTGATGCTGACATAAAACCACAGGAGTTCTTATATTTGTGTCTTCAGCAATCATAAGAAATGCCTGATGTTCTGATGTAACCGTTCTTGTGATGCTGCATTTCAGGTGCTGCTTGGGCTCCTGACTGGTTCTGAGAAGCAGTTTGCCCCACGAAGCAGCACTGTGAACTCTCAGGAACCTTACAACATTCTGCCACTGGCCAGCAGTCAGATCAGGTCAGAGCTTACATGAGTAAACAATAGGTTAGGTGTTTTAATCTCTCTCCCAAGTTAGACATGGACTACTCAGGCTTTTATTGGCTGATCCAGATTTCTGGGTTTCTTTACGGTTTGACCTGCCATTTCTGATTGTGTCCGATTTCAATGTTTGTTTTTCAAAAACTGTTGCAATAAAAGCACAAAATATGTGCTGTAGTTTAAATTCAGCAGACGCTAAAGAAATTATTCCCATTTATGCGTCAAAGCACATGTTGCTAACCCAGGATTCCTGCACTGTCAGAAGTATGGAAATCTATTTGATCATTTCAAGTCAGGATAAGGAGGAAAAGAGAAAAAACTGTGTATAGAAAAAGTTTGAGTTTCCAGCCTATATTTCTTATTCTGTTATGTTTAAAAAAATCAACATGTCTATAACTTCAGCTTTCTACAGTGACTGATAACCTTTAGTAGTGGTTTGCTGCATTACAACTCGAGTGTTTTTCCCACTCAGTTTGGTTTTGGTTTTTAACTAACAGATATACTCATTTCAGATCACATAATGAGGCATTTTAGTTCTGGATTTAAAACTTGACTCAGGGTTTTTGACCTTTTGAAATTCCTGTTTCTGTTTGCTGTGAAATTAAGGCATCACTGATCACAAACAGCAAATTATTTAATTCATTTATTCTTGGATGATTCGGTTCAGATTCGGCAATATATTTTAAACTAAAACAGATGTCTGGATGTCAGATGCCTTGGAAATAACCCTTCACCAAACTGCCGATCAGATGCCATTTACAGAACTGTGTTGTTTCAGGATCCTAAACAGCCAAATGTTTCATACTCGAATGTCTAGAATTGTATCAAAGCTGATCTAGAATAGGGTGTGGAAAAGTGAAATTTTAACCTCTCTAACCTTTGTCTGAATTTAATTAAACTTTAATTACTAAAAAAGGGCATCAAATAGCAACCTGTTAATGGACTTAAAATAGGCTTTGTGTTGTAGTTTTGATAGATTTCATGACAAGTTCAGATTTTTCTGTATTTGACCTGTTTATCAACAATCAGAGCCGAAATTCACTCCACTCGGATATTACATGATAACTGCTTCTTGGTTCTTGTCTGTTTCTTTGATATTTAGCAGAGAATGGTGTGTCTGATCAGTAGGTACTGTTGGACTTAAACACCTGCCCTGACTGTTTTTTATTTTGCAGGTTCGGAATATTGCCTCTCAGCATGTCAAACACGCGGAAATCCAAGTCCTCCTCCAGGGGGCCGGACGTTTCTCAGAACCTGGTAAGTTCTGTAGCTGCAGGGACCTGGGCTGCTCTGGGTCTGGGTGTGTTTTGAGAGAGAACACTTTTATTTGCTGACGGCCACAGAGTTATTGTTGTTTTTTGTTCCACTTGGGTAAAGCGATGTTTGTCACACTGTCTCTCTTTCCAGAGATTCTGAGAGTGACTTCTTCAGGCAAGTTCATCACAGTGGCTTTCTGCCTGGGTGTGTTTTGGTTTATTTAGTGCCATGGCAGTGTGTGTGCACTTCAATAATTCTTCCTATTTTTTATCTTGGCTCATGCTGGAAACAGTAGAATGGCCTTGGAATCCATAATGTCAAATTCTCTGCTTTGGCTCCTAGAATAACTTCTGATCAAACTCAACAGAATAGTTTCACAGACCAACAGAGACGGTGCAACCTGTATGATTGAACCACCGGATACAAACATTGTAACAGTTCAAGTCAGGAATCATCAGTAACATCTGACTCATTGCTCATTTTTTTTGATCGGCCAAAATATTCTGACCACCTGCCTTTTAGCTATTAAACCTTCATGCCCTACCAAGAAAACAGGGATCCACTTCTCAGTTCAGTTTTATACAACCAGGACTTAAATCCTGAACCAATGTGAGTGGTTATATTGTTTTGGCTCATCTGCATAAACAGGTTTCTGACTTATGTTACCTGGTTCTACTCTTTGAAGCATTGAAAGTGTCACCTTGTTCTGACTCGTTTGGTTGTTGCTGTAAAGCTTTCTGAACAGAAGGTTTTATAGCAAACATGACAGGTGGAAGGTGAAGGAATGGACTTACATTCGTGTAAAAGCACTAACTCCCTGAATTGTTCTGGATTGTATTGAATGTGTCTCTAACACTAAACAAGCTTAAGTGACACTCGCCAACAAAGATGATGATGCTTCTCTTCTTCCTCCACCAGGCTCCTCAGTCCTCCACAGCAGGAAGTGATGACAGCTTCCAGCCGGGCAGTCTCTTCAGACAGCTCGCTCATCAGGATGAGGACACAACATCGCCGTCTCTGTTCAAGCTCAGCTGGCTGTCGGGCATGGCCAAATAGCCCTTTATTGTTTTTTTATATTGGCGTTGGGGATTTGTATAGTAAATAAATGATCTTCTGAGATTTGCCTCCTGTGTGATTTCATTGGTTTTACTCAACCACATCATGCCTCTATCGTTTCAGATTAACAATGCAGGCAATGAATTGTATGCTCTTCTTAAATATATTGTAATACTTTCAGTCTTTGGCTTTGTTAAAACTTGTTTTATTAACCAAATAAATAGCTCTCTCTGCTGTTCAAACAGCTCATTGTGTACTACTGAAATATTATGGAGTAAGAAAGTACACCCTTCTCCAGTTCATGGGTTTTACCTATCAGAATGTTATACAAATGGTCTGATCTTTATCACATTCTGAAATTATTTAAATCTAACCTCTAGTGTAGGTTAGAGGAAGCTATGTGAAAAGGTTGTAAGGAAAATCTAAGTACACCCCTATTGCTTCCAGAGGATTTAGGAGAGAAAGAAGCAGCCAAATGTCATTAATGATAATTGATACTGACCATCAGCGTGAGCAGCTCAGCCAAAACTAGTGTTTCAGCAGCTTGCTGCTCTGAAGCATACAGGTGACCTTAAAATAATCTTTTAGAAGCAATTGCACCTTTCTCATCAATCTAGGATGTGATATAAGGTCATCTCCACACTATCTAAAGTCAGTTGTTCTACAGAGAGATTATCCCCAAGAGACAAGCATCTCAGACAGCTGCCAATCTTCCCAGGAGTGGATGTCTCAGCAGATTCAGCCAAACGTCAGAGCATGAAGCTCTGAGAAATCGCCAAAAACCTCAGCGCTCCATCTCAGACTCTACACGCCTTAGCGTGTTACAGTTAATGGCAGAACAGCTTGTTTGAAAGGGTTGCCAGGAGAATGGTTCTTCCTAAAAATGAAGGTGGCAGCGGGACTTAAGTTTTGAACTTGATTCAGCAAGTAGTAGACCAGCGTAGAAATGTTTATAAAAGAAAGGGCAAATCAGTATAAACGTTTAATACCAGCCATGGAGTGTTGATGATTTGGGCTTTTTAGCAGCAACAAGCTGGGGACCTTTGACAGCTAAAGTTTGGTTCAAAAACACAGCAGGAAATGAGATGTTTTAACGCTCCAGTCCTTAACATGATCTTTGATTTAAATCATATAGGGTGACAGCTTGGAGAGAGAAGCTCATTATGTGGTCCTATTAATCAATCAGGGCCTTTATTCACAAAGATTCTCTGAGTCCTGTCAGAGAGCTCTGATCTTAGCATAAAAATTCCTGCCAAGGATTCCTAACTTAAGAGTGACTCCGTTCTCTCCTGAGAGCAACTCTGAGCCAGAAGGACAAAATTTCCTATTTTAGTGAGGAGGTTTGGTTGACCCATTGCTAGGTGTGAAGTTGTCTTCTAAGATCTGTGATTGGTTGTTAAATAAAAAACAACCAAAAAAATAACACAAATGCGCTCCTAGTAATCAGTGGAAAGAAATTAACTAATGATAGAATTTAGACTGCATTCAAAAACGAGTAAAAAAGTTATGATAACACTTAAAATTGTCACACAGCATCAATGTTTGAACTTTATTTACATGTTTATTTTGCATCTAATCGTACTCGTTGTCTTCCGCTTCATCCAGGACCGGGTCGCGGGGTCAGCAGACTCAGTAGAGACGCCCAGTCCCTCTCCCCAGACACCTCCTCCAGCTCCTCCGGGGGAAGCCCAAGGCGTTCCCAGGCCAGCCGAGAGACATAGTCCCTCCAGCGTGTCCTGGACCGTCCCCTGGGCCTCCTCCCGGTGGGACGTGCCTGGAACACCTCCCGAGGAAGTCGTCCAGGAGGCATCCAGCATAGATCCCTCAACTGGCTCCTCTCGATGTGGAGGAGCAGCGGCTCTACTCCAAGCCCCTCCCAGATGGCCGAGCTCCTCACCCTATCTCTAAGGGAGTGCCCGGCCACCCTACGGAGGAAGCTCATTTCAGCCGCTTGTATCCGAGATCTCGTTCTTTCGGTCATGACCCAAAGTTAATGGCCATAAGTGAGGGTAGGAACGTAAACCGACTGGTAAATCGGGAGTTTCGCTTTTTGGCTTCTTATGAAAGGGGACCACCACCCCGGTCTGCCAGTCCAGAGGCATTGTCCCCGACCCCCATGCAATGTTGAAGAAGCGCGTCAACCATGACAGCCCCACAACATCCAGAACCTTGAGGTACTCAGGGCGGATCTCATCCACCCCCGAAGCCCTGCCACCGTGGAGCTTTCTAACCACCTCGGTGGCTTCAGCCTGGGTGATGAAAAAGGCCAACCCTGATTCCCCAGCCTCTGCGTCCACCAGGGAATGCATGATGGCAGGATTGAGGAGATCCTCGAAGTACTTCTTCCAACGTCCAATAATGTTCCCAGTCGAGGTCAGCAGCTCCCACTCACACTGTAAACAGTGTTGGCGAAGCACTGCTTCCCCCTTCTGAGGCACCGGACGGTTTGCGAGAATTGCTTCGAGGCTACCCGGTAGTCCTTCTCCATGGCGTCTCCGAACTCCTCCCAGGCCTGGGATTTTGCCTCTGCCACAGCCCAGGCCGCGGCACACTTGGCCTCACGGTACCCTTCAGCCGCCTCAGGAGTCCCACAAGCCAACCACAGCCAATAGGACTCCTTCTTCAGCTTGACAGCATCCCTTACTGCCGATGTCCACCACTGGGTTCGGCGATTGCCACCGCAACAGGCACCGCAGGCCTTACGGCCACAGCTACAGGCAGCAGCATTGACAATAGATGGGGAGAACATGGTCCACTATGTCTCCAACTTATGTCTCCGACCTCATTTACATCTTTCTTCTATGTACAGTACAGACCAAAAATTTGGACACACCTCATTCAAAGAGTTTTCTTTATTGTCATGACTATGAATATTGTAGCTTCACACTGAAGACATCAAAACTATGAATTAACACATGTGGAATTATATACTGAACAAAAATGTGTGAAACAACTGAAAATATGTCTTATATTCTAGGTTCTTCAAAGTAGCCACCTTTTGCTTTGATTACTGCTCCGCACACTCTTGGCATTCTATTGATGAGCTTAGAGAGGTAGTCACCTGAAATGGTTTTCACTTCACAGGTGTGCCCTGTCAGGTTTAATAAGTACACAGCTGATAGTCCTACTGAATAGACTGTTAGAATTTGTATTATGGCAAGAAAAAAGCAGCTCAGTCAAGAAAAACGAGTGGCCATCATTACTTTAAGAAATGAAGGTCAGTCAGTCCGAATGATTGGGAAAACGTTTTCCCACAAAAGAAGAAGTAAAGAAATAATAATTATATGTTGTTATTTGTATAACTATACTTACCTGTATTGAAATCATTACCTGTATTGTATTATTTATATTACTGCGACGGCTGATTGGCTTGGGAGATGAGCTGTGGAAATCTCGCGGCAGGTGGACGAGATCTGGGAGGAGATCTCGCGCCGCATCCTCAGCGCCATCTTTCCTCAGCCAGCTCTCACCATATGAGCACGCACTTTTCTTAGCGGAACAAGCTTGCCTGATGAAGGTCCTGTTTGTGACCGAAACGTTGCATTCTTGCTTGTTTTTAATATTTTGTATTTGCCTTGCCTTTTTGACATTATTTTTTTGTCAAAATAAAGTGCGACGCACGAGGAAATTTGTGAGTATCTCGTTTTTTTGGCCTCACTCGGCCTCATTTTATTTTTAAATACTTACCAGTTTAGTTTTATTTTAATTTACTATTAGTTTTTATACTCACTCCTTCGTGCACACCTGCAAAAATTTATCCGGACGACGACTATGTCGACGGAGGATGGACCTTGGTCCGCAGCCGTCGCGGACGTCGAGAGGGTGACCGACGCCATTTTGTCTCCCCTCCAAGACGCCATCTTGCCTCCCCTCCACGTCGCAATTTTGCTGCCTGGAGCAGCGGCCATCTTGGAGCACCCGACTGTACGTATGTGAGGTCAAGTTCACGCCGCCATGATGGAAGGTGGGTGGAGCGCAACTCACCGGACCGCCGCCATTACGCGACACCAGCGGACCTGGCGGATTATTCGGAGGATCTTCAGGAGGATTACTATTATCCTCCACCCCGCCAGGTCCGTACGTATGCGGGGGTGGCCAGGGCTCGCCCCCAGCGGGACTTTCCTCCGCTCCCTTCGGCCCCTCCCAGAAGTGAGCGGAGACGACGCGGTACGTTACCGCATAAGCGGCAGCGTCGCGCACCGGCGAGACAACGCTCTCAATGGCGACCCTTTCCCGGCAGTAATCGGGACAACCGACGAGTGGATTTTATAGCAGGGGCTTCCCACAATGTAGTCCACCACAGCAGAAACCGGGGGGAGGGCCGGAAACCCCTCTCGCACACCGGTGCGGCAACGCGACAGCGACAGGAGCGCCCTTCGCAGCCGCACCAACGTCAACAGCAGTCCGATGATCCTGATTTTCCTGCTAAGGTGAGACTACTCCATAAACTGATCAAAGTAGTACACCATCTTAGAAATGTGTCCCATAAGGACACTAAAGACTATCCTCCCTCCTTCCTGAAACTTTGTACCCACCTTTCGGAGGTAGTTGTTCCAGCGTTTCCCACCGAAGAAACGAGCCAGCTAATTGTGGGAAACGCTCAGAATTGGACTTTTACTTCCCTGCTCATCCTCAAGGATCATTACCAGACTTTATTAGAAGAAGGTATTGTTACCTTGAGTAGATTCCCACAAAAGACGTGGGAGGCGCCTTTTCAGGTGGCAACAAAGTGGGCACGCCGCAACCTGGGAAGGCGTCTGACGGAGGACTCTGTCGCACATGCCAAGCTCGCCATAACCTCCTTATTGGCGGACTTAGGGTATGTGGAGGAACAGCCTAGGATAGACGGGGCTAGTCAGACTGGGACCCAGACACAGCCCTTACCCCGGCCTTCCGCCACTCCCCAGCAGGGACCCAGCAGGATGGTGGACTCAGGGACCACTACCCCAGACTCTTTGCCGGGTCCTCCTCCTGCCCCCATGGTGCGTATGGTTTCCACAGGCACCATGACAGAGACAGTTAAGCCAGACTGATCACCGACACCTGCCGTGCCACAAACGGAGGGGGAGCCTGAACCCCCTACCAACCCTCCTCCTGGTGGGATGGCCACTCCGGCCATCCCACCACTGCTAAAGCAGAGAGCCAAACGGAGACATCTGCATTTGGAGGTCCGCCAGCAAGCTGACCAGCAGGACTCTGAACCCGACTCGGATGAGGATCTGCAGGCTCCAAGCCAGGAGGAGGCTCCTCTACTCACCTTGTCGGAGCCAGCTGTGGGGCCTTCGGAAGGGGACACTCACACCCCGGGCAGGGTTATGCCACTACTGGACCTCACCAAGATTTTCAGGAATTTATTGTGAATAAGGACCCTACCCCTCCTGTAACTCCTCAGCCACAGCGACCTCGACCTCGAGAGGAGCCTACCCTGCAGGCTCTGAGGGACTATCGCCTGCGTCCCTTCCCTATGACCACCAGGGCAGCCACCTCAACTCCACAGACCAGGAGACCCACACGGCATCCCCCAACCCCCAACAAAATGGAAGACTGGAGTCTTACCATCTCCAGAAAATGGGTTGTGTTGGGGGACTCTAATGTCAACAGGTTTCCTACCTTCTCCTCGGAGGACTTACAGGTGGACGGCTTCCCTGGGGCCAAGTGGAAACACGCAGAGGCCCTCCTATTGAAAGCCAACATCACCTGCCAAGTCGAGAAATTGGTTCTCTCTTTTGGACTCAACAACCGCAGCCAGGGAGAAAAACGCACCGCTCTGAGGGAACTTCAGGCCACCCTCAGGGTGGTGTCCCAGCGTCTCCCAGACACTCAGGTATTTGTGCCAGAACACAACATTGGACCTTTTTTACCCCACAGGGAGCAGGCCATGTTGCGGCACCAAAATGCCTACATTCAGACTCTGAAGGAGCGTTTGCCAGCCCTGCCTGATGGGTTCGAGACTGACAGGGATGGCATCCACTGGACCCCAGGGACGACATCCAGAATGCTGGCCCACTGGTATGGGTGGGTAAAATACACATCCCCTTAAGCCCTACCAGTGGGAATGGGGGTCAGACTGTAATTAATCTGTGTAAGAACTTTGTTTTGACAGCAGCACAACACCAGCTGCTGGACAAGGTACTCACTTTTGTCCCTAGGACGTGTGGCAGAACCAGGTGGCAGATTCTGGAGAGCAGGTATGACCTTCAGCAGTATCATAGGAGGGTTAAATTAAAATTATTTTTTGGTTTGGAGGAGAACTCCACTTACCAGCTTTTTGCTGCTAGATCCAATTGGTCACCTTCCATGAGGGATCTGCCTCCTGAAGTCCAAATTCTGATCGACAGGGACCTGAATTTTTTCAAACAGAAACCCAAATTAGACACATTGGAACCCAATTTGACCCCAGCTGAAATTTCAGCATTGGATGAACTCAGACGGCATCCAGAAATTGTGCTGAAACCAGCAGATAAAGTGAGAGCAATAGTCATCCTGGATAAGCAACAATATTTGTGGGAATGTGCCAGACAATTATCTGATTCAAATTATTACCACAAATTGGAAAAGCCTATCTACCCGGATACAATTCCTGTGATTAATCAGATTATCACTAAATTGTGGAAGAAAAAATTCATTTCGGCTAAGCAAAAAGAATATTTATTGAGCCCCATTACTCCCAGACCCAGATACTTTTACATTCTTCCCAAAATTCATAAGGAACCAGTTAAATGGAGTATTCCTTATAAAATCCCCCCGGGTAGACCCATAGTCTCAGATTGCCGCAGTGAGACTTATGGCACGGCTGAATTTATAGATTATTATTTAATGATGTATGAATGAGTGTGTGCATGGTTGTTTGTGTGTTGCCCGGCGATGGACTGGCGATCTGTCCAGGGTGTACCCTGCCTCTCGCCCATAGACTGCTGGAGATAGGCACCAGCTCCCCCGCGACCCACTATGGAATAAGCGGTAGAAAATGACTGACTGACTATTTAAATCCCCTGTCTAAAAAGCACCAAAGCTATGTTAAAGATACATACCACTTCATTGACATTATCAAAAAGGTCCAAATTCCTGGGCATTCCATCCTGTTCACACTTGATGTGGACAGCTTATACACAAATATTGTGACTGTAGAAGGATTAAATGCAGTCCGGGATGTCTTTTTGAAATACCCTGATGAAGGGTGACCAGATGCTGCACTGCTCCAGCTGCTGGAGATTAACCTCCGCAGGAATGACTTCCTGTGGAATGGTGAGTGGTACCTTCAGGTTAAGGGGACAGCAATGGGGAAGCGATTTGCGCCCTCTTGTGCAAACATTTTCATGGCTGCCTGGGAGACTGAAGCCCTGGAAGCATGCCTTAAAAAACCTGAACTTTATTTTAGATATCTGGATGATATCTGGGGTATTTGGACTCACTCAGAGGAGGACTTTCAACATTTCTTACACACACTAAATAATATCAATGCCTCCATCAAACTTAAATTGACCATGAGCGTTACAGCAGTGGATTTTTTGGACACCACCACTTATAAAGGCCCTACATTTGGCACCACCGGAATATTGGACATAAAAGTATTTTTCAAACCCACTGATACACATGCCTTATTACACAAAACGAGTTATCACCCTAAGCACACTTTTTCCAGCCTAGTTAAATCCCAAGTGCTTAGATTTTACAGAATATGTACACAACACTCTGATTTTTGTGAGGCAGTCAGAGTCTTGTTCTCTGCTTTGTCCAGCAGAGGCTACCAGAGGTCTTTTCTGAGGAGATGTTTAAAGAGCCTGCCTGAGTTTCCAACTAAACAAGAGAGGGAGGGCCCCCTGCTCCCCTTTCTGGCTACTTTCTCCCCCAAGAACCTGGAACTGTCCAGGGTTCTGAAAAAGAACTTTGCACAGTTCCAATCTAGCAGTGGAAGGCTGACCACGCTGAGGGTCATGCCTGCTTTCCGGAGAAACAAGAACTTACAGGATGTGTTGGTTCATGCAAAAATAAGGCCTTCTCCACATCCTTTTGCACACAGCACTTTTCAATTAGTGACTTTTAAACAAAAAAAGTGGCTACAAAACCCAGTCACTCAGAAAGTTTATTTAGTTCCCCATCTAGGTGGGATGGAAATGCATAATTGTGTGTTTTTGTTGTCCTGTGCTTGTTGTGCTTTTCGTTTTGTGGGGGAGTCTGCCAACACACTGTATGGCAGACTTTTATTATTTCAATTAAATGTAATTCGACAACAACCTAAAAAACCACACCTTTTTGTAGAAAAACATTTTATTTCACACGGTTGGGAGGCAGCTCAGGTTATGCTTCTCCAGCACCATCCTGCCTGGACCAGGGGACAGCGCACCAAGGCTGCTAGGACCTGGAGGGCCAAGCTGGGGCTGACTCACCTTTAGTGATCTCACCTCTTGACCCTGCTGACCTGGGGATCTACCAACTAACTGAGTAGGGCCCATGCACTGATTTATATCCTTAGGGTGGGGATCATTATTCTATTTTTGTCGTGGACACATTCATTACTAACCGAATAGCACAGGAAGATACAGTGAACTGTTTTATTACTCACTAAAACTCTGATTTAAATAAAATCATTTTAGCATACTAACAAAGAAAAAATTTTACAAATCTACACAGATCTAAAACAACAGACAGTTGATAGCTCCCAGCTGTTCTGGCAATAAAATCCATGAAGAGTTAACTGGAAAAAAGATCACATGTGCTACCTTTCCATAGGCTGGCAAACAGTATTGTGCAGGACAAACATTTTGTCTAAAGTAAATGAAGAAGCAGTTTGATTCCAGTTCGGTGACCCGAGAGGTAAAGCGTGTGTTTTGGCAAAGGAAAAGGGTTAGAAGGTTCTGCTCAATCTCCAACAGCTGGACTGGATCAGCAATCAGGGTTCCAGACCATAGTTCTCTATGCCCACCTTTTTTCTGCGGGGCTGTTTAGGAAGGATAAAAAATGTAACAATGTTGTTAGTATATCAGCAACGCACACTTCATGTACAGGTATATCTCAACAAGTTAGAATATCATTAAAACGTTTATTTATTTCAGTGGTTCTATACAAAAAGTAAAGTTTATTAAATAGTTCCATTTAATACAGAGTAATGTGCACTGGTGCTGAAAATAACAGCAGGATGTTTAAACAAAACTATTTCAAGCGTTTAATTATGATCATTTTAATAATTACTTACAGCTAATAAATATATAAGATTTAAGGATTTTTTATTTATTTACATTACATAAGATGATTAAAAATTATTTTATTACAGAAATGTTATGGCCTACCCAATCATAGGGAAAACTGTTAATGAAAGTTGCTCAGCAGCTCTACGAGAAGGGTAAGCCAGACAAGGTCATTGCTTAATAAGCTGGCTGTTTAGAGAGTGCTGTATCCAAGAATATTAATGGAAAGTTAGGTGGAAGGAAGAAGTGCGGCTAAAAAAAGGTATGTTACCAACTGGGACAACCACAGCCTTGGGATGATTATGAAGTAAAGTCCATCCAAGAGTTTAAACAAGTTTTACAAAATGTGGGTTGCAGCTGTCACATTACTTGTGATAGGCCATTCCTGAACCAGAGACAATGTCAGAAGCATCTTACTTTGGCTAAGAGGAAAAACGACAGGACTGCCGCTCAGTGGTCCAAAGACTTCTTTTCAGGTGACAGTAAAGTTTGTATTTCATTTTGAAATCAAGGTCCCAGAGTCTGGAAGAAGAGTGGAGAGGCCCAGAATCCATGTCACTTGAAGTCCACTCTGAAGTTTTCACAGTCAGTGATGATTTCGGGTGCCCTGTCACCTGCGGGTGTCGGTCCACTGGGTTTAATCAAGTTCAAACACAATGCAGCCACCTACCAGACCAAAGTATCAATACCTGCTTTATTCACCATGGGAACACCAGCAAAATAGTCTGACCCAAACGACACAGCTGTTGTCAAGAGGAAGATGAGATACACCAGAACCAACAATGCAGATGACCTGCAGGCTGCTGTCAAAGCAATCTGGGCTTCCTGAACACCTCAGCAGAACCACAGACTGATCACCTCCATGCCAAACTGCAGTGATGCAGTAATTCATGCAAAAGCAGCCCAGACCAAGTATTGGGTGCAGATACTGTACAGTACATTGACAGACTTTTATATCTTTAAATAAAAAATCGTCTATAGGCCTATTATAAAATTCAAATGTTCTGTGATATTTGGGTTTTCATTAGCTGTAAGCCAGAATCATCCAAATGAACATAAGACTAGAAATATATGTGGGGAATGAATCTATAGGAGTTTCAATTGAACTTAATTACTCAAATATAAGAAGAATGTTGAAAAATGTATTCATTTAAAAATCATCCTTAATCATATTTGCTTGTTCAGAAATAGTTTTCAGCATTATTTTGGGTTAGCCCAATATTCAAAACGTTTGATCCCAAAGAGAATCATTGGGATGGTTTTACATGTGGACAGCTACTGTAAATACAGTTGAAACCAGATATTTACTGTCTAACTTGAGTTAAATGTTTTGGTTCCTTCCTCAAGCTTTTCACAGTAGTTCACTGGAGTTGTGGTCCGTTCCTCCTGATAGAACTGGTGTAACTGGGTCAGGTATGGAGGCCTATTTACGGAGGCCTCAAACACACCTTTTCAGCCCTGCCCACAAATTGTCTATGAAACTGAGATCAGGACTTTGTGATGATGATCACTCAAACACATTGATTCTGTTGTCCTTAAACCACTGAGAGACATTGTTTATTTGGTAGACCCATTAGTGTCCGAGCTTTAACTTCCTGGCTAAAGTCCTGAGGTTTTTCCACATAATGTTCTTTCCTATCAGAAGCCATGACATCATCATAACTGTACCCAAATTATATAAAATAATGGTAAGTTTAGTGTGTGTAAACTTCTTACTTTGAAGAAAGGAGAAAAAAAAGATCTTTGATAATTCTTTCATTTAGCACATAGAAATATGCTGGTAAGGTTAGTCTAATTGAATGTCAGACAGTGAGAAAACCAAGATTTTAGGTGTCTTTTTATACAGGTGCATGCAAGTGTCAGGTTTCAGCTGTATATACTGCTCAGTACCATGCAATATCCAAGCCATAAGATAAAAACCTGGTTTTTAGAACTTTTTATGTTTTATTTAAAACATAAAAGTAATGATCCACAACACATGTGTTGTACCTAATGTGTTGACATATTTTTTGTTAAATTTCATAAAATTCTAATATCAGGTCATTTTCTACCAGAGCAAAAAGACTTCCTTACATTACAAGGGATAAGTTTTGATCTTGTGAAAATACTGTTGTCCTGTATCTATAAAATAAAGAGGACCTTTGCTTTGACTGCAGCTAACTGGCAGATTTCAGTCAGAAGAAAGTTGGAACTGTTCTGATCCACTCACTTTTTGGAGCTCTAAAATAATGCTGTTCAAACTTTTTGCAATGAGTGCCAAAATAGTGATGTTGACAGCACGGTCATGCCCCAAAATTGGATTTAAAAAAATAAATACAATTATTGCATCGTGAGTTTTTTGGTTCTGAGTAAAAGTATTTACTAGGAACAGAAAATGAAAGCCAAAGGCGGGGTTAATAACATAGAAATACTTCGAGCTTAACACAATATTTTCCTCGTACTCGTCGTCTTCCGCTTATCCGGGACCGAGTCGCGGGGGCAGCAGACTCAGCAGAGATGGCCAGACGTCCCTCTCCCCAGACACCTCCTCCAGCTCCTCCGGGTGGAGCCCAAGGCGTTCCCAGGCCAGCCGAGAGACATAGTCCCTCCAGCGTGTCCTGGGCCGTCCCCTGGGCCTCCTCCCGGTGGGACATGCCTGGAACACCTCCCAGCAGCATCGACAATAGATGTGGAGAACATGGTCCACTCGGATTCTATGTCTCCAACATCCCCCGGGATCTGGTCAAAGCTCTCCCAGAGGTGGGAGTTGAATACATCCCTGGCCGAGGGCTCCGCCAGGCCTTCCCAGCAGACCCTCACTATGCGCTTGGGCCTGCCAAGTCTGTCCGGCTTTCTCCTCCTCGAGCGGATCCCACTCACCACCAAGTGGTGATCAGTGGACAGCTCAGCCCCTCTCTTCACCCGAGTATCCAAAACATGCGGCCGAAGGTCTGATGATACGACAACAAAGTCGATCATCGACCTCCTGCCATCGACAATATTTTCCATTTTCTAAAATGATTTATTGAATTAAAAATCTTGCCACAAGAAATAAGAAAATGTTCATCTGCCTGTGCTGGCGGCCCAGATTGTACCATTCATAAACTGTGCTGAGGCCAATCAAAATAATAGAGCTGCAAAGGGCCCCCGGGCAGTAGACTGAACAGCCCTACTCTTAAACAGTGCCTTGGAGTTCCAACTATCAGCCCTTCCTCGTTCTATGATGTTGGCCTCAGAGGCACCGGTTCTTTGCGTTTACCTTTTCATCATCACAACAGCAGCAGCACCAGCAGCGGATGAGGACCAGGATGACCAGAGTGAGAATCACACCTGAGCACAACAGTGAGAAGAAGCAGAAAAAGAGTTTAGGTATCAGTGTTGGTACAGACTTGTTTACCTGGTTGGAAGGGAGCCCTCTAATATCTGCAGACTGACACCACAATAAACTGTAATGTGCTTAGCACAATAACGCAAATTAGGAGAAAATATGAGTCCATATTTGACAGTCTGTACATCAAAAAGTGAGGAATGGATTTAAGGATGGATAGATGAAGATGAAACAAATACTTAATTTTTACCTTCAGTGAAAAACAAAATATGAATCCTAAATAATCTTATCTTCACATTATTTCAATTCAAAATCCTTCATTAATCCCAAAGGGGAATTACATGTTGTTATAGCTCATACTATGAAGGTTTCTTCAAAGAGCTGTTGTAGATGCTGATGGCTGTGGGCAGGAAGGATCTCCTGTAGAGCTCTGTCTTACAGCAGATCTGAAGAAGCCTCTGACTGAAGGCAATTTGCTGTTGTATAAAGAGGATGTCTATAATATACAGTAAACTTGAGAGGTCATAGAGCAGTTCGCAGAACAGAACCAGCCTTCTTTATCAGCTCACTGAGCTTTTTTTTGTCAATGGTTCTGATGCCGCTACCCCAACATATGATGCCAGAAGAGATCACACTCTCCACAACAGACTTATAGAAGATCTGTAGCATTTTGCTGCACACACTGAAGAATCTAAGCTTCCTCAAGAAGTACAGTCTGCTGTGTTCCTACTTGTAGACGGCTTCACTGTTGTGTCTCCAGTCCAACCTGTTGTCCAGGTGAACGTCAAGGTATTTACAGTTGTGTTCAAAATATCAGTGGATTTAAAAATTTTAGTAAAGCTCAAAATCTTTAGAATAGTTGTTTATATGTATTGGGAACACTACACATTATATTCTAAATCAAACCATGAAGAAAGATCTAAAATGCTTTAATCGCTTTACAGAAAATGCCAAAAATGAAAATTGGACTGTTCAACAAAATAGTAGTCAACCCTGTGAATCACTAAACTAATATTTAGTTGCATACCCACTTTTCTGAGAACTACTTCACATCTGTGTTACATGGAGCCAACCAACTTCTGACACCTGTGAACAAGTATTCCAGTCCTCTGAACAATGCCTGGAAGGACCCCTTAAATAAGGGCCACCAGATTGATGCTCCACGCTGCTATTATTTTGAACACGCCTCTTTTAATAAATTAATTAATAACAGACTCAGGGGCATGCATGTAATGAATGTTGGTTCTACACCTACTAGTAAATTATTTCTCATGTGTTTATATGATTTCTACCAAGAACAGTGATAGATCTGGTTAGTCCACTTGAACTGCTAATATTTTGAACACAACTGTATACTCCTCCACCACCTCCACTTTTTCTCCCATGATGGAAATAGTGTTTGACCTACTCCAGTTTCTCCTAAAATCTACAATCATCTCCTTTGTTTTATTCACATTCAAGACGAGATGATTGTTTCCACACCATGCCACAAAGCAGTCCACCACCTTCCTGTACTGAGCTTCTTGTCCATCTCTGATCCACCCCACCACTGCAGAATCATCCGAGTATTTCTGCAGATGACTTGAGTCTATCTTGTACTGGAAATCTGAGGTGTACAGTCAAAAGGAATGGTGAGAGTACAGTCCCCTGTGGTGCTCCTGTGCTGCTGACTACCTGGCTAGACACACTACCCTTCAGTCTCACAAACTGTAGTCTGTTTCTCAGGTAGTCTTTGATCCAGGAGATTGTTGAGGCCTCCACCTGAGTCTTCTGGACTTTTTGACAAAGCAAATTAGGTTGAATTGTGTTAAATGCACTGAAGAAATCAAAGAACATGAACCTCACAGTGCTGCTGGCTTTGTCCAGATAACAATGGGTTTGTTGAACCAGGTTTTTGTTGGCATCTTCATCTCGAACTCCACAGCGATACGCAAACTGAAGGAGGTCCTGATTTGTGCTTGTTTGCATACTCAGGTGGGCCAACCGGAGTCTCTCTAGGACCTTCATGATGCGAAATGTCAGGGCAACAGGTCTAGTCATTGAGAACTGATGAGTGAGGTTTCTGTGGAAATGAAACAAGACAGGTCTTTCAAAACACCAGATTGTTGTTTCTCTCCAGCTGCCTCTTCACCTGACTTACAGAAACAGACAGGTGGTAGGGGGACACAATAGGAGTACCAGCATCTCCTGATTGGGTTGCGGACAAACATGTAGAAGCAGAAGGGTCTGGGGCCGAGGAGAACAATAAAACATCTGAGGCATGACAAAAAAGCATTGGGTCAAAGGAGGGTGTGATGGGCACGGCAGTGATGCAGGAGTAGAAAGCATGACGGATGTATAGAGGCTTTGGTTCTCAACATGGATGTGGCTGAGTTTAGGTCCAGGCTGACATTTGCCGCATGCCTTCAACCTTTCTAAACCCAATTTCCTGCCAGCTCACTTTCGGAAAACATGAGAAAAGTAATGGCCAATAGTGCTGCAGAAAAAAAGGAGGGTGGGATATCTGTTTGGCTGTGGGCAGAAGAAGAGGATGCTGAGCTTGTTCCTGAACTGAAGCTATTGAAGAATGTGTTCAGTTCATGGGCTCTGTCCAGACTTCCATCTATCTGATCCTCCTTTTGCTTGAAGCATGTGATCTTCCTTATCTCTGACCACACATCTCTTATATTGTTCTACTGGAGTTTGCTCTCTAGCATCTTTCTGTACAGCTCCTTGCTGTTTCTAATCTTGCCTTTAAATTGCTTCTGTAAACTCATTAATTCCATGTCTCACTCTTTGGTTCTTGTTTAGAAGTTCCTTCACATCATTGATGATCCAGGGATTGTAATCAGGGAAGCATCTCATTGTTCTGGTAGGGATGGTGTTATCTCTACTATAGTTGGTCACACACTTAGTCATGCCACTAGTGTCCTCTCCATGTGGCTGGCACAGGACATCCCAGTCTGTAGTTTGAAAACATCCCTGCAGGGCCACTTCAGCTTCCTGTGACCATCTTCTCACTGTTTTATTTATTACAGGTTGCCTCTGAACAAGGGGTTTATACACCATGCAGAGAAAAACGAGATTATGATTTGCTTTGCCAGGAGGAAGTCTTGATTTGGAACTCTATGCACCCCTGACATTTGCAAACAAATCCAATGTTTTGTTTTCTCTGGTAGAGCAGGTGACAAACTATTAAAATGGTGGAAGTGTAGCAGAGAGTGAGGCGTGAATAAAATCACCAGATACTGCCATAAAAGTATTGGTGTGATGTGTCTGTACCTTAGTGTTACCTTGAGTCATTTAGACAGTCAATATCGTTAAGGTTTAATTTCTGCAGCAAGTATGTTGATGGTCAATGACATTTTGGGACTTTAAATATAGCTTAAATAAGTGTTTATTATGAGCGTAACACATTGTGATTTTTGGTTCCCACTTCACCAGTTTCAAGGGGGAGCTGGTTAGATGTAGAAGAGATTGAGAGAGGGCTCCATGTGCTATTGTTCTGTGTATGCTGTCCTGTTTGGAGAAGCTACTAAGCAACAAATAAGGGTTACATTAGCAACAACTGAGCTGATGACTTCACATGTAATATCACAACATCAGATCGTGGAATGTATACAGTTGTCAAAATAACAGTGGTAAACTCTTGGTAAATATGGAAGAAAACTTCCTGCTAACAATTTAATATTTGGGTTTCAAAGATTACACTTTACAGTAACATATCTTTGATTACACCATCTGTTGTGCACAAGCACTGCTAATCCACCTCCTTTGGTTTTGCCACTCCTCTTTAAATCTCTGCTTGTATGGTCAGAAAGCCCGGCAGTGAGACGTTGGAGTCAGGATATACAGTACAGACCAAAAGCTTGGACACACCTTCTCATTCAAAGAGTTTTCTTTATTTTCACTGAAGTCATCAAAACTATGAATTAACACATGTGGAATTATATACTGAACAAAAAAGTGTGAAACAACTGAAAATATGTCTTATATTCTAGGTTCTTCAAAGTAGCCACCTTTTGCTTTGATTACTGCTCCGCACACTCTTGGCATTCTGTTGATGAGCTTCAAGAGGTAGTCACCTGAAATGGTTTTCCAACAGTCTTGAAGGAGTTCCCAGAGATGCTTAGCACTTGTTGGCCCTTTTGCCTTCACTCTGCGGTCCAGCTCACCCCAAACCATCTCGATTGGGTTCAGGTCCGGTGACTGTAGAGGCCAGGTCATCTGGCGCATCACCCCATCACTCTCCGTCTTGGTCAATTTATTTACACAGCCTGGAGGTGTGTTTGGGGTCATTGTCCTGTTGAAAAATAAATGATGGTCCAACTAAACGCAAACCGGATGGAATAGCATGCCGCTGCAAGAGGCTGTGGTAGCGATGTGGGTTCAGTATGCCTTCAATTTTGAATAAATCCCCAACTGTGTCACCAGCAAAGCACTCTCACACCATCACACCTCCTACTCCATGCTTCACGGTGGGAACCAGACATGTAGAGTCCATCCGTTCACCTCTTCTGCGCCGCACAGAGACACGGTGGTTGAAACCAAAGATCTCAAACCTGGACTCATCAGACCAAAGCACATATTTCCACTGGTCTAATGTCCATTCCTTGTGTTTTTTAGCCCAAACAAGTCTCGTCTGCTTGTTGCCTGTCCTCAGCAGTGGTTTCCTAGCAGCTATTTTACCTTGAAGGCCTGATTCACACAGTCTCCTCCTAACAGTTGTTCTAGAGATGTGTCTGCTGCTAGAACTCTGTGTGGCATGGACCTGTTCTCTAATCTAAGCTGCTGTTAACCTGCGATTACTGAGGCTGGTGACTCGGATGAACTTATCGTCCGCAGCAGAGGTGACTCTTGGTCTTCCTTTCCTGGGGTGGTCCTCATGTGAGCCAGTTTCTTTGTAGCCCTTGATGGTTTTTGTGACTGCACTTTGGGACACTTTCAAAGTTTTCCCAATTGTTCGGACTGATTGACCTTCATTTCTTAAAGTAATGATGGCCACTCGTTTTTCTTTACTTAGCTGCTTTTTTCTTGCCGTAATGCAAATTCTAACAGTCTATTCAGTAGGACTATCAGCTGTGTACTGTATCCACCTCCTGCACAACACAACTGATGGTCCCAAACCCATTTATAAGGCTTGAAATCCCACTTATTAAACCTGACAGGGCACACCTGTGAAGTGAAAACCATTTCAGGTGACTACCTCTTGAAGCTCATCAACAGAATGCCAAGAGTGACCAGTTGACCTGGCCTTCACAATCACCGGACCTGAACCCAATCGAGATGGTTTGGGGTGAGCTGGACCGCAGAGTGAAGGCAAAAGGGCCAACAAGTGCTAAGCATCTCTGGGAACTCCTTCAAGACTGTTGGAAAACCATTTCAGGTGACTACCTCTTGAAGCTCATCAACAGAATGCCAAGAGTGTGCGGAGCAGTAATCAAAGCAAAAGGTGGCTACTTTGAAGAACCTAGAATATAAGACATATTTTCAGTTGTTTCACACGTTTTTGTTCAGTATATAATTCCACATGTGTTAATTCATAGTGTTGATGCCTTAGGTGTGAAGCTACAATATTCATAATCATGAAAATAAAGACAACTCTTTGAATGAGAAGGTGTGTCCAAACTTTTGGTCTGTATTGTATATATCCTATGGTCATGTCTCAGTGAAATACATAATACTGTATTCCCAATATTCTGGTTGGGTTCTTGTTAGGGCTAGGAGTTCATCCAATTTGTTTTCCAACAATCTCAAATTGCCCATTGTGATTGATGAAAGAGATTAAGTCAAGTTTAATTTCCCTTTGGGATTAATAAAGTATTTTTGAATTGAATTGAATTGAAGTCAAGTCAAGTCAAGTTTATTTATATAGCGATTTTCAGCAACAAGGCACTCAAAGTGCTGTACATGAGGAAAAACATTACAATGATACAGACAGAAAAACAAATCAAATGACACTAATAATCCTTGGGAGTAAATAATAATTAATAGATTGCAACTTCCTCCTTCCCTATCTCCTCTTTGCTACTACTCTGCATTCATGGCACCTCCTTTTCAACGTATCTGGCATTTGGGACTGTAGTATAATTTGAGCTTTTCAGATGTTGCTATGGTTACGCATCATAACAACTGTCCAACAGTATCAAGATATCAGCAAAAAATCCTTCCATCTGCACAGCATCCAAAACCAAAGTGAATAAATGTCCAAAAATGCAAGGTCCCAGGCAGAAAAAGAGGAATTAAAGTTTTTAAAAAGAATAAGTCAGAATAAAAGTAACTGCATACTCCAATATGCTGCCACCTTGAGCTGAACTTACCAATGAAGATGAAGAAGACAGCAAAAGAAGCAATGTCCCAGTCAGACTGGAACAACTGCTTTGACTGCAGTCTGGAGATCACATCATTAAACTGGTCCCCGATATCTTGCTGGACGTTTTTCTGACCCATCTTCTTCTCTGCTCTCAGAAAAATACAGAAGTTACACATATTAAACCTAAATCTACCAGGAGTTTGAATTATTATAACTGTATGAACTATTTAAAACTAGGCATGGACAAGTATGATATTCTGACTGATACCCTTGAGTAAGATTACCAGGGTAAAATGTACCAAATAAATGACATGATTTGTTTTATTTAAAAGAGAAAATCAAATATTATTTCTGCTAATGATTAAATATCAACATATTGATTAATACAATTTTAATAATGTTTTAATGGTGATAGTTGGCATCCCCATAGCATGATGCTCTCACCACCAAGGTTTTGTGTTTCCACACCATGAGTGTCTGTGTCTTTTGCAACTGTAAATATTTTCAGACAGACAATAATTTCCTGGAAAATGTGGCGTAGCCTTTCAGCCACATGACCAGCAATGCACTGCAACAGGTGGGGGAGCAGAGGGACAGAGCTACAGTAGACTATCCTTTAAAACAGCGTGAGAGACATCCGGTCACTCCAACACTTTTTTGGCATCTAAATAAAAGGACTTCAAGCTGGAGGTATAATAAATCCAGAATTGGGTAACAAGCTTTTTATCTGTTTTTTTTTTTTGTAGGATTGGAGCTATCTGATAGAAGGTCTAGCAAAAAACAGAAACATGCTCACCTGTTCAAAATCATGATACTTTGATCACAGATTTAGAAAAAACGTTTGTAGTCCACAAATGTTAAAAAGTGGTGATTTTAATGCTTTTTGTGCCATTTTTGCCACTTATCATGTGTGTCTTAAAAAACAAGATTTTTCTGTTGGTTACCTGTCAATCAGTAGCTAGTGTTTGGCTTCACCGGTGTTTCTGCCAAACCCCTAATGGGTCCTGCTCATTTACTGACTCATGTGTCTATTCATCTACGCTATGATACCTGACAGGAGCTTCCATGTAGTGCACTGTTATGTTATTGGCTGGTAGTTGGATTGGAAATCCCCCTCTCTTTATGATCAGGATGGTCTGACCATGGGTGGGTCATCGTATTATAGCTGATTCACCTGGGTTCCCTGGTGTTCATGGATAGCAGTCAGATTGTTTAGCCAGTAGGTGTGGATGATGTCATGAGCTGGTGTGTGTACACCAAATATATATATAAATATTGTAAATGCCTAAACAGCAAGGTTCAGAATTCATATGGTTTACCTTCAGTGTTGTCTAAAATCCCTGTTCTTGAACCTTCTTCATCATAACTGTTGGAATAATTGAATATAGATTTATCTTATATTTTCTCCTATTCTTTAACTTGACTATTTGATTATATAACTTTTCATGATATATGTGTGAGAAAGGATGTGATGAGTTTGTCTGCAGGATAATAAGTGGAGTTGAGCTTGCGAGAAAGGAAGCAGTCCAGTTGAGGAGGTCATAAAGAGGGGCTGATTGCACTGAACAAGAGGCCAGAGCTGACCCTGCAAAGTTGGAGGAGACTGTGGGAAAGATGTTGTTAAAAGATAAAGGAGTTTATAACCTGTTTATGATGCAGCTGTCGTTTTCCCATCCTTTAGAGATTAATGTTCATTGTAACTAGGGACAATCCTAAATAAAAAGGGGGTTCGGAGAGATGTTGTTCAGAATGGTTGGGGACTTGTAACTGAACATATCTCTGACCGTTCTCCTCGTACGAGTAAATAACTAATACTTTGTCTCTCTCTTCTTTTCTGTGTTGTTTAAATATTGTTAGGTTGGTTAAACCTGACATTAATTTGGTCCTTTCGAGCCGGATTCCAACTACGCCTGATGGTTCCAGCGGGTCGGTAGACTCCAGGAAAAGACCGTGCGCACGGCTGTCTTCAACAGGGAGACACACAGACCCTTTCTGGGACTGGATTTCGGCCCACCCACAGGAGTCTGACGGCTGACAAAGTGGTGAGTGAATCTGGATTTAAAACAAATGTGTGACGAATGACTGGGGGTCATTGCGTGAAGTAAACAAACCCTGTGAATCCTAGGCCCTAACAGGTAACAGCAGTGCGCCGGAGTCCTGCTTAAAGTATTAGGGAAAATACAGAAAATTCCGAGGTTGTAGGGGACGACAGAGTCCTCTTAAGTATTAAGAAAGTAATACTAAAATTCCGTGTTTCCAGAACGGCGGAATCTGCGTTTAAGTATTTTAAACAACAAAAAAAATACTAAGAAAAAATCCGCGTTTAAATGTGTGTATGTGAGAAATGAATGGAGGATTTAAACCACTAGGTTTTGCCTCATACCAAAACAGTGGGATTGTAAGTGACTAACTTTTGTGGATGCAAAGGCAATAAATAATTAAATAGGCAACACCTTTTTTCAGCAAGAAGAAGAAGAAGAGCAGATTTATTATTAAAACAACAGAGGAAGAGAAAAATTTAGAGGCAGAGGACAAAAAACCGCAGGGGTCAGAGAGGATGTGAGCAGAGGAGATTACAGACAAATAACATCAGGGTGTTGATGTTAAAAAAAGAGTAGGACCACCTTATTACCACTATTAACTGGATGTTCTGAATAAGCCACCCCTAGACATAGGGACAGCTTTACTAACAGAAGGAAGAAATGTCATTACTCAACTACAAGATCAAATGACACCAGATGATTTACATATTACCATGTGGTATAAAAATACTCCTGGACAGGATAAAATTTATGAAGAAGTATTAAATAAAGTAACCCCTATAAAAGTCATGGTAACTTATGTTTATACAGAAAGAAAGAGTACGTCAGTTGCTGAAGTAGTGTTAGAGGAAGACACTAGGAAGCTCTGCAACATGTGGTCACCTCCACAAATATCTTTATTCAAGGATAAAGAACTCAAGTGGCAGGATGGGAAGAGTAGTGCAGAGGGGAAAAGATGTCACAGACTGGTTTGCAACAACAATGAATACAGAAACTAGTGCATCCACAGGATTAATTAGAAAATTATTATTTTGGACAGTGACAGTGCAGGAAGGGATACATTTGCATACAAAATAACAATGAGAATTATTCCTTACTGAACAGTAGGAACAGTGTTTGAATGAAGTCCCTGATAAGTTATGGTCAAAAGACCCTACTGATGTGGGTTTAGTAAAGGAGCATTACCTGTTCAGATTAGAGCAAAAACAGAATACAGGCCCAGAGTAAAACAATGCCCTTTGAAATATGATGCTCGTGAAGGAATAAAAGCAGTAATAAAGGATTTAATAACTGCAGGGGTGATAATAAAATGTGAGGATTCACCAGGTAACAACCCCATTTTTCCAGTTAAAAAAACAAGCTCCATCAACAGGAAAGATAGGCAGTTCCGGTTTGCATTTACCTTTGATGGACAAAGATATACTTATACCAGACTACCTCAAGCCTACTGTGAAAGTCCAACTATATACTTTCAGGAAATGAGTGCAAGTATGGCCATGTTTGACCCTCTAGGAGGTAGTCAGAGTTGATTATATGTTGATGATGTGCTACTAGCCTCTCCTGATGAGGAGATTTGTAAAAATGACACAATAGCATTATTAAAACATTTAGCAGAAGAGGGACACGAAGTCAGTAAAAAGAAACTTCCATTGTGTAAAAATGAGGTTAAATACGTAGGTCACAATCTTAGCGCAGGGGGACGCAAAATTGTAGAAGAAGGAAAGACTGCAATATTACAAGTTCTAAAACCAGTAACAAAAAAGCAAATGATGTCCTTCCTTGGACTAACTAATTATTGTAGAAACTGGGTGCCAAATTATGCAGAAATAGTAACTCCATTAAATAAACTAATGTATGAGGAAGAGCTGAAAATGACGTTTGAACTGAAATGGAGTGTAGAAGCTAAAGAAGCATTTACCAACATAAAACAAGTTCTAGTTTCCAGTACTGCTTTAGCATTACCAGATTATAGTAAACCGTTTGTTCAGATGGTAGATTGCAAGGGACATTTTATGACTTCAGTTCTGGTTCAACAACATGGAGATAAAATGAAAATAATAGCCTATTTCTTTTCAAAACTAGATAGTGTTGCGTGTGCGCAACTATATTGTGTGAGATCTGTAATTGCAGCCTAAAATGACAGTTGCAGTGCTGCAATAGTGTTGTTTCACCTTTTAACCTTAAGAGTTTCCCATGCAGTTTCAGTATTATTACTGCAGAATTAGTAGAAAAATAAAAATAAATAAATAAATAAATTAGAAGTGATTTGCAGGATCACGAAGTAGTTTATGTGAATGATTTCTCCAAAAAAGATGAGAGAGGGAAGACACAAACAGGATATGCGTTGGTGACAAGAGATAGTGTTAAAAGCAGAACAATTACCTTCACATTATTCTGCACAGGCTGCATAGTTAATTGCGCTAATTGAGGTCTGCAAACTATTTGCAGATAAGACAACAAGAAAGGCTGCAGCTGGACAAATCAAAATATTAGTAATGGAAAAACAACATAATATCGACAATATATAGTGTTAAAAGAAATGCAACAACAAAGCTCACTACAGGAGATAGCAATGTGGAAAAAACATGGAGCTGCATTAAAAAATGAAAACTATATTTGACCCGATAATAAACCTGTCCTACCAAAGAACCTATAAATGGAAGCAATATTTGAGCCATCGTGTTTCATAATGTCTCAACAGGGGGGAATAGTAGGACAGATATATTAATATTATATAACATATTGATTAAATTCTAAAAATTCTTATTAAAAAAGGTTTTTGTAAAACATGTTTAGCATGTGTAAAACATTATCCACAAGGGAATTTAAGACCACAAAGGGGAAAATTTTCAAAACTAAGATACCCTTTTCAAACAATTCATATGGATTTTATTGAGTTAAATCACAGTGAAGTGAAAAAAGTTCTGTTTAGTCGTTATAGATGCATTTTCTAAACGGATAGAACTATTTCCAAATAAACATTACAAGCACCTCAGGGTTAACACCCTATGAAATGTTATTTGGAAGACCATACAGATTACCACAGTTAAAAAATAAGTGGGAGTTAGATGAAGAAGCTAACCTAGCTGATTATATGAGGAGTATGTTAGAAACCAACAGAAATAAATTTAAGCTATGAGGAATGTTCTATTTCATAGCAGGAAAACTAACTAGTGAAACCAGGAGATTGGGTGTTAATAAGGAGTGTAAAAAAGAAGCATTGGTATTCACCTAAGTGGGAGGATCCATATTAGTTATTATTAACCACTGCAAGGGCAGTAAAAATAACTGAGAGATCAACCTGTATTCACCTTACACATTGTAAAAAGATCATTTCGGTTGAAAGCTCCATCAGGGGAAGTGATTTATAGACTGATAATAGGGTGGACCCAGACATTTAGAGGCTGGAGAGATCCGAAAGTCAGTGAAGATAATTAAGACACTGGAACCATTTAGAGGAGTGAAAATGTCAGCCAAAATGATTTCTAGATGGATGAGCAATGCTTTCCGATGCTGGGTGGTTATATATATTTTTTCTTATATTGATTTTTATTTTTCTGGTATTTCTGGAAACCAGTCAAGATGAATTAGAATGTAACAACGTCTGTTATGAGTTATATGAAACAAGTAGCGCTAAATCAAGGAAGGCAAGATAACCTAACTATGTGCACTAAACAAACTTCTTATACATATGGTATTGAAGTGTGCGTGAAATCTAAAACCATATCTGTGGTGCTGATCCCACTCATTAGCTTGACCAAACGAGGAAGGAAAGGACAAGATTATAGAAGTTATAAATGGTACTTAACTAATGATAGAAGAGACACCTCATGGTCCATAATGGTAGCTGATGAAGGAAATAATTGGACACCAGAGTGGTGCACCACTGCTTATGCTAGTTATTAAAATAAGTTGTTTAAGTTCCATAAAGCTGATAATGTAATCCAGGTAACAGAGCGAAGAGAGTGAAAATTATGTTAGGAAAGTTAACCACAGATGACTAAGTTCCAGGTTATTACAGGAGTATCAGGAACAAATAATAACTGGTTATTGATGGTAGAGAAAGAGATTGTGTTGTGTGTATGGGTCCCAGGCTAATTCCAGCTGTGATACCACAACTCTGTGTGATGGAAGTAATGAATCAAACTAATCCTAATGAAATGTGTCAGCACAAGGATTCTGTTTTTTCTGTAATTAAAGCAGATAAGGATAAATCAGTTTTCCATAAGCGAGTCACCACTGGAAACATAAAAGGGCGTGGCCATGGCGGCGCCGCGAAGTCAGACGTCACGCCATGGCCATACGTTTGGCTCTAATTTCCACATAGATCATCTGATCTGCACCAAATTCAATGTGATTGATCCTTGTCCAGTCCCCAACAGAGATCTGATGACATATTCAGTGGGCGTGGCCTAATTCGTCCACAGCGCCCCCTACAAAATTAGAAAAAATCAGCCCCAAGCCATGCTTTGACCGAGGAATCTGAAATTTGGTACACATATGTATCTTCTCAGGACCTACAAAAAACTCTATTGGAGCATTGGTCCAAACCCAACAGGAAGTCGGCCATTTTGGATTGAAGTTGCCATTTTGACCCTCTTTTGGGCGTTTTTAGCCCGCATATCTGAGCGAACTCCTCCTACAGCTTTTGACTTAGAGACTTGAAAATCACTCAGTATACTCTTAAGGCATTGGGGATCAAAAGTTATCAAAAACGTTTTGCTACATGAAAGTATGTGGGCCTGGCTAAGCCTCAAAATATGACTTCTCGCCATAAAACACTAAATTGATATAGCTCCTACAAGGAAAGTCACAGAGAAATTAAACCTTCTGGGATTGATCTGCCTCTAGGCCTGAACAATATTCACTGGTCAGATGCTGACATCATCGAAACCCCGCCCCCTGCGAACAGGAAGTGTCCCGTTTTCCTTTACAGAGTCAATTTTTTATTTTCTTCACCTAATCAATATGAAACTGTCCCAAGTAACAGATAACATGATGGTCTTAGACAGTCGCCAGGACTGACTGCTTTAGCTGGAGAGTGTGGCCATGATGGCGTGGCGAATTCTGATGTCACGCCACTGCCATACGTTTGGCTCTAAATTACACATGCATGGTCCGATTCACTCCAAACTGATAATTCTTCATCTTTGTCAGCCCCTAAGCAGCTCTATTACATTACATTGGAATTTGGATCAAGAGCGCCCCCTAGGTCACTTCAAGTGCTCTCTCCCTCATACATCCTCGGATCCATTTGAAATGTAGTATACATGATCGTGAGTTAATGATGGACATGTTCACACAGTCAACTTATGACAGCATTTTAGCCCCGCCCACAAAAAAAACAAGTCAGTGCAGATTCCTTTACGAATGTCCCATTTACTCCAAACTGATTATGGTTGATCTTTGTCAGCCCCCAAACACCTCTATTACATTACATTGACATTTGGATCAATAGCACCCCCTAGGACATTTCAAGGGCTATATCTCCCTCATACATCATCGGATCCACTTGAAATGTAGTATACATGATCATGAGTTAATGATGGACATTTTGACACAGTCAATTGATGATGTTGTTTTAGCCCCTCCCACAAACAAACAAGTGAATGCAGCGTCCTTCTGGAAGGTCCGATTTATTCGAAAGTTTGAATGCTTTTTGCCAGACCGAAACTCTGCATGACCGAAGATCATATGACATGTTGCTCACAGTACCACTTAGTGACGACGTGTTGAAGTGAAGCGGTGTCATCGTCGGTGGCGTGTATGAGGCGATGCCAGGCTCCTGCGGTCGCTCAACAGCCCGAGTTGCGCTGAGGGGTGCGAGGGCCTTCAAAGCTGCTTGCAGGTTTCTAGTTATTCTTTTTTCCGTTGCGTCTTTGCGGGGCAATATGGGGACTTTCCCAAGCCCCTAGATGCACACGCTTTTACCCAAAATGGTCCCCCAACGAAAATTCTTGATCCTTAATGTCGTCATCAGTGGGCGTGGCCTAACCACTTAGCCACGCCCCCAAACGTGAGATAGCCCGAACCGTAAGTCGTACAGATCTGAAATTTGGCACAATGCTAGAGCACCTCAAAACAAGAAAAAAAGTCTCCTGGGGGTATGCCCTAAAATGCACAGAAAGTCGGCCATTTTGGGTCAAAGGCCGATTTTGGCCCGTTTTTCACTTTTACTCACCTCGAACTTTAACGAACTCCTCCTAGGGATTTTTAGATATCGGGTTCATATTTGGTCAACATGCAGTTAAGGGATGGGGGAGTAAAAGTTATCAAAATCGTGAGTTTTTGGCCATGGGGGCGTGGCCGGGCCACAAACTTGGCGTTCGCGCCGAAAGTGACAAATTGCAATAACTTTCCCAAACAAATTCCAAATCACACCAAAGTTGGCATGAAGGAGAACATTCGGGTTCCCGACAATACTATGGGGTCATATGCTGACATATTCAAAGCCACGCCCCCTCAGAACCGGAAGTCACTTTTTTCACTTGGAAAGGTGACTCTCTGACTCTCTGACCCTCTTGACCCAATCAACTTGAAAGTGTGTCAGAAGACAGATAACTTATGGGTCTAACTTCGTTTGAAGCACAGTGACTTTTCATAAAAGGGCGTGGCGCCGTGGTGGCGCGGCGAAGTCAGACGTCACGCCATGGCCATACGTTTGGCTCTAATTTCCACATAGATCATCTGATCTGCAACAAATTCAATGTGATTTATCCTTGTCCAGTCCACAACAGAGATCTGATGACATATTCGGTGGGTGTGGCCTAATTCGTAAACAGCGCCCCCTAGAAAATAAAAATAAAAACAGCCCCAAGCCATGCTTTGACCGAGGAATCGGAAATTTGGTACACATATGTCACTTCTCAGGACCTACAAAAAAGTCCCTTGGAGCATTGGTCCAAACACCACAGGAAGTCGGCCATCTTGGATTAAAGTTGCCATTTTGAGTCTGTTTTGGCCGTTTCTAACCCGCATATCTGAGCGAACTCCTCCTACAACTTTATACTTAGAGACTTGAAAATCACTCACTATACTCTTAAGGGATTGGGGATCAAAAGTTATCAAAAGCTTTTTCATACATGAAAGCGTGTGGGTGTGGCCACGCCTCAAAATATGACTTCTCGCCATAAAACACTAAATTGATATAGCTCCTACAAGGAAAGTCACAGACAAATGAAACCTTCTGGGATTGATCTGCCTCTAGGCCTCAACAATATTCACTGATCAGATGCTGACATCATCGAAGCCTCGCCCCCTGAGAACAGGAAGTCTCCCATTTTCCTTTACAGAGTCAATGTTTGATGTTCTTCACCTAATCAATGTGAAACTGTCCCAAGTAACAGATAACATGATGGTCTTAGACAGTTGCCAGTACTGACTGCTTTAACTGGAGAGTGTGGCTATGATGGCATGGCGAATTCTGATGTCACGCCACGCCATACGTTTGGCTCTAAATTACACATGCATGGTCCGATTCACTCCAAACTGATAATTCTTCATCTTTGTTAGCCCCTAAGCAGCTCTATTACATTACATTGGAATTTGGATCAAGAGCGCCCCCTAGGTCACTTCAAGTGCTCTCTCCCTCATACATCCTCGGATCCATTTGAAATGTAGTATACATGATCGTGAGTTAATGATGGACATGTTCACACAGTCAACTTATGACAGCATTTTAGCCCCGCCCACAAAAAAACAAGTCAGTGCAGATTCCTTTACGAATGTCCCATTTACTCCAAACTGATTATGGTTGATCTTTGTCAGCCCCCAAACACCTCTATTACATTACATTGACATTTGGATCAATAGCACCCCCTAGGACACTTCAAGGGCTATATCTCCCTCATACATCATCGGATCCACTTGAAATGTAGTATACATGATCATGAGTTAATGATGGACATTTTGACACAGTCAATTGATGATGTTGTTTTAGCCCCTCCCACAAACAAACAAGTGAATGCAGCGTCCTTCTGGAAGGTCCGATTTACTCAAAATTTTGAATGCTTTTTGCCAGACCCAAACTCTGCATGACCGAAGATCATATGACATGTTGCTCAAAGAGCCAACTACTGGCGACGTGTTGAAGTGACGCGGTGTCATCATATGTGACATGTATGAGGCGATGTCAGGCTCCTGCGGTCGCTCAACAGCCCGAGTTGCGCTGAGGGGTGCGAGGGCCTTCAAAGCTGCTTGCAGGTTTCTAGTTAGTGTTAAATCCACATGATTGGTGTGATAGGAAGTGCAGAGAAGTAGCTTGGCAGACTGAGGGAGACTCTACATACATAGATGCTATACAGGTCCTTCTCAAAATATTAGCATATTGTGATAAAGTTCATTATTTTCCATAATGTCATGATGAAAATTTAACATTCACATATTTTAGATTCATTGCACACTAACTGAAATATTTCAGGTCTTTTATTGTCTTAATACGGATGATTTTGGCATACAGCTCATGAAAACCCAAAATTCCTATCTCACAAAATTAGCATATTTCATCCGACCAATAAAAGAAAAGTGTTTTTAATACAAAAAACGTCAACCTTCAAATAATCATGTACAGTTATGCACTCAATACTTGGTCGGGAATCCTTTGGCAGAAATGACTGCTTCAATGCGGCGTGGCATGGAGGCAATCAGCCTGTGGCACTGCTGAGGTCTTATGGAGGCCCAGGATGCTTCGATAGCGGCCTTTAGCTCATCCAGAGTGTTGGGTCTTGAGTCTCTCAACGTTCTCTTCACAATATCCCACAAATTCTCTATGGGGTTCAGGTCAGGAGAGTTGGCAGGCCAATTGAGCCCGGTAATACCATGGTCAGTAAACCATTTACCAGTGGTTTTGGCACTGTGAGCAGGTGCCAGGTCGTGCTGAAAAATGAAATCTTCATCTCCATAAAGCTTTTCAGCAGATGGAAGCATGAAGTGCTCCAAAATCTCCTGATAGCTAGCTGCATTGACCCTGCCCTTGATAAAACACAGTGGACCAACACCAGCAGCTGACACGGCACCCCAGACCATCACTGACTGTGGGTACTTGACACTGGACTTCTGGCATTTTGGCATTTCCTTCTCCCCAGTCTTCCTCCAGACTCTGGCACCTTGATTTCCGAATGACATGCAGAATTTGCTTTCATCTGAAAAAAGTACTTTGGACCACTGAGCAACAGTCCAGTGCTGCTTCTCTGTAGCCCAGGTCTGGGGAATGCGGCACCTGTAGCCCATTTCCTGCACACGCCTGTGCACAGTGGCTCTGGATGTTTGTACTCCAGACTCAGTCCACTGCTTCCGCAGGTCCCACAAGGTCTGGAATCAGCCCTTCTCCACAATCTTCCTCAGGGTCCGGTCACCTCTTCTCGTTGTGCAGCGTTTTCTGCCACACTTTTTCCTTCCCACAGACTTCCCACTGAGGTGCCTTGATACAGCACTCTGGGAACAGCCTATTCGTTCAGAAATTTCTTTCTGTGTCTTACCCTCTTGCTTGAGGGTGTCAATAGTGGCCTTCTGGACAGCAGTCAGGTCGGCAGTCTTACCCATGATTGGGGTTTTGAGTGATGAACCAGGCTGGGAGTTTTAAAGGCCTCAGGAATCTTTTGCAGGTGTTTAGAGTTAACTCGTTGATTCAGATGATTATGTTCATAGCTCGATTAGAGAACCTTTTAATGATATGCTAATTTTGTGAGATAGGAATTTTGGGTTTTCATGAGCTGTTTGCCAAAATCATCCGTATTAAGACAATAAAAGACCTGAAATGTTTCAGTTAGTGTGCAATGAAGCTAAAATATATGAATGTTAAATTTTCATCATGACATTATGGAAAATAATGAACTTTATCACAATATGCTAATATTTTGAGAAGGACCTGTAGATGAATATAAATTAACTGATCAAGTAGCTGCAAGATTTGAATCAAGTATCTGTTGGTGGTGTACGTTGAACAGAAACGTAGACAGGATCAATTATATCCATTACAATGTACAAAAACGAGGAAATTGGACACAAAGCGGGTTTGAACTGTCCATGACTAATTGGCTTCAACTTCCCTGATAGCATTCCAGAATAGAATTGCTTTGGACATGTTGTTAGCTGAAAAAGGAGACGTTTGTGCTATTTTCGGAGAAAAATGTTGCACATTCGCACCTAACAACACTGCTGCTGGCTGATGGCAGCCAAATGAAAGCCATAGAAGGTTTGAGATCTCTAAATGGCAAAATGAAAGAGCATTATGGAGTAGACGCCTCGATGTGGGACTCCTGGCTGGATATGTTTGGGAAGTATAAAATTTTAGTATCATGAGTAATCTAAACGAGCTATGAACCTCATCATCTGAATCAACGAGTTAACTCTAAACACCTGCAAAAGATTCCTGAGGCCTTTAAAACTCCCAGCCTGGTTCATCACTCAAAACCCCAATCATGGGTAAGACTGCCGACCTGACTGCTGTCCAGAAGGCCACTATTGACACCCTCAAGCAAGAGGGTAAGACACAGAAATAAATTTCTGAACGAATAGGCTGTTCTCAGAGTGCTGTATCAAGGCACCTCAGTGGGAAGTCTGTGGGAAGGAAAAAGTGTGGCAGAAAATGCTGCACAACGAGAAGAGGTGACCGGACCCTGAGGAAGATTGTGGAGAAGGGCCGATTCCAGACCTTGGGGGACCTGCGGAAGCAGTGGACTGAGTCTGGAGTAGAAACATCCAGAGCCACCGTGCACAGGCGTGTGCAGGGAATGGGCTACAGGTGCCGCATTCCCCAGGTCAAGCCACTTTTGAACCAGAAACAGCGGCAGAAGCGCCTGACCTGGGCTACAGAGAAGCAGCACTGGATTGTTGCTCAGTGGTCCAAAGTACTTTTTTTGGATGAAAGCAAATTCTGCATGTCATTCGGAAATCAAGGTGCCAGAGTCTGGAGGAAGACTGGGGAGAAGGAAATGCCAAAATGCCAGAAGTCCAGTGTCAAGTACCCACAGTCAGTGATGGTCTGGGGTGCCGTGTCAGCTGCTGGTGTTGGTCCACTGTGTTTTATCAAGGGCAGGGTCAATGCAGCTAGCTATCAGGAGATTTTGGAGCTCTTCATGCTTCCATCTGCTGAAAAGCTTTATGGAGATGAAGATTTCATTTTTCAGCACGACCTGGCACCTGCTCACAGTGCCAAAACCACTGGTAAATGGTTTACTGACCATGGTATTACCGGGCTCAATTGGCCTGCCAACTCTCCTGACCTGAACCCCATAGAGAATCTGTGGGATATTGTGAAGAGAACGTTGAGAGACCCAAGACCCAACACTCTGGATGAGCTAAAGGCCGCTATCAAAGCATCCTGGGCCTCCATAAGACCTCAGCAGTGCCACAGGCTGATTGCCTCCATGCCACGCCGCATTGAAGCAGTCATTTCTGCAAAAGGATTCCCGACCAAGTATTGAGTGCATAACTCTACATGATTATTTGAAGGTTGACGTTTTTTGTATTAAAAACACTTTTCTTTTATTGGTTGGATGAAATATGTTAATTTTGTGAGATAGGAATTTTGGGTTTTCATGAGCTGTATGCCAAAATCATCCGTATTAAGACAATAAAAGACCTGATATATTTCAGTTAGTGTGCAATGAATCTAAAATATATGAATGTTAAATTTTCATCATGACATTATGGAACATAATGAACTTTATCACAATATGCTAATATTTTGAGAAGGACCTGTACCTCTGAGTATAATTGTCTTTGTACTCATGAAAATAATCTTACAGTTAACAAATCTGACAGAAGTGGCTGTTAAGTGATATGAGAATATGAGCAGATATAAGATATACAGGGGGGAAATGTTGGAATAATTGAATATAGATTTATCTTATATTTTCTCCTATTCTTTAACTTGACTATTTGATTATATAACTTTTCATGATATATGTGTGAGAAAGGATGTGATGAGTTTGTCTGCAGGATAATAAGTGGAGCTGAGCTTGCGAGAAAGGAAACAGTCCAGTTGAGGAGGTCATAAAGAGGGGCTAATTGCACTGAGCAAGAGGCCAGAGCTGACCCTGCAAAGTTGGAGGAGACTGTGGGAAAGATGTTGTTAAAAGATAAAGGAGTTTATGACTTGTTTATGATGCAGCTGTTGTTTTCCCATCCTTTAGAGATTAATGTTCATTGTAACTAGGGACAATCCTAAATAAAAAGGGGGTTCGGAGAGATGTTGTTCAGAATGGTTGGGGACTTGTAACTGAACATATCTCTGACCGTTCTCCTCGTACGAGTAAATAACTAATACTTTGTCTCTCTCTTCTTTTCTGTGTTGTTTAAATATTGTTAGGTTGGTTAAACCTGACAATAACCTCATGGTAGACATACACTGCCTGGCCAAAAAAAAGTCGACACCTTGATTTAACCAAGCAAATAGGAACGAGCCTCCTATTGTACAATTACTGCATGGGCGGTTGTCTTTCAGCTGGCAACAAGTTATTTAACCCCAGTTGATGCAATGAGTAGCTTCTCAACAACCATGTCAAAAGACATCTTGTGGTCGTGGAAAAGATGTCAGTCTGTTTAAGAAGGGTCAAATCATTGGCATGCATCAAGCAGTGAAAACATCTAAGAAAATTGCGGAAACTACCAAAACTGGGTTGAGTAGTATGTTTAAAAGTGAAAGTAAGATAATTTCCACATGCACAATGCAAAGGGAACTCAAGGTAACGGCAATGAACGGCTTTGTAGCTGTAAGAAAACCACTTATCAGCAAGGCTAATCAGAAAAAATGGCTACAGTGTGCTAGGGAACATAAAAATTGGACTCTGAAGGATTGGTAAAAGGTCACGTGGTCTGATGAATCCAGATTTACCCTGTTCCAAAGTGATGGCCGCATCAGGGTAAGAAAAGAGGTAGGTGAAGTGATGCACCAATCATGGGCATGATCAAGTGGTGTGAAGAATCCTTTTTAAATATTAATGTCAATAAAACAAAAGAAAATGCATAGACTTTGGGAAATCCCAGTGATACTTTTCATACCCAGTGAAGATCAATGACAAAACAGTGGAGCTGGTACCACACTATAATTACCTGGGGGGAGTACTCTTTGATGTAAACCTGAGTTTTGGGTCGCAGGTAGACTGCGTGGTGTAACCTATTCTTTCCTTTGTTTTTACTTGTTAGTAAGGGTCACTTTCCAAGAATCGCCTGCAAAGTATTATCAAAGTTTGCATTAAAATTGCTGGCATAATTATTTAAGTGACCTACATAATTTTATGTCCTTAAAGAAAGCTTGGATGTACTTGGTGTACTATCCTGTGGGGGCATGATCCGGGGTTGCTGCAGTTGGTCCGGTCTGGGTTCAGCAACAGTATGTGTTCAAAGAATGAGGTCAGCTGACTACCTGAATATACTGAATGACCAGGTTGGTCCATCAATGGCTTTTTTCTTCCCTGATGGCACGGGCATATTCCAAGATGACAATGCCAGGATTCATCGGGCTCAAATTGTGAAAGAGTGGATCAGGGAGCATGAGACATCATTCTCACACATGGATTGGCCACCACAGAGTCCAGACCTTAACCCCATTAAGAATCTTTGGGATGTGCTGGAGAAGGCTTTGCACAGTGGTCAGACTCTCTCATCAGCAATACAAGATCTTGGCATAAAATTAATGCAACACTGGGTGGAACTCAATCTGGTGACATTACAGAAACTTATGAAAACAATGCCACATGCTGTAATCTAAGCTGATAAGTGGATATCCTGGACAGGTCGCTGATCCAACTCAGGGCAATACAGAGACACACAGGACAAACATCCATACATACATTTGGAATGTAGGAGGAAGCTGGAGTACCCAGAGAGACCCTGCCAGTGGAAGTGGAGAACAGAAAGACCCCAGGCTGGGATTCGAACCCAGGACCATCTTGATGCAAGGCAATAGTGCTAACCACTGTTCCACTGTGCAGGTCTCAGATTAGATTTTATGGAAATTTTAATTGATTATGTTTTTTCTAGCAGCTTTCAATGTGGCCTAATTAAGATAATAAAACAGAGCTTCCAAATATTATGGTCCTTTGTTGTGCTGACCCTTTTTCTGCATAATTTGTCCCGTTGGAAGTTTTTCTCATGGTGCTGTTTACTATAGCGTGTTTTCTACCAATCATATATCAATCTGTAGTCACCCTAGAAACATTTTGTAACAACTTTAACAACTGACAAGTTAAAGTAATTTTTTGCTGTTTGTGTAGTCTGCTTTTGAAAGGAGCTTTTACAACTTTAACAAATTATTTTTCATCAGAAGGTCACTCAAAGGGGCCATAGTTACGTTCATATTTCAGAGGAGTCGATTGGGGTAACAAAAATTAGTACCGAAATCTTAATGTTGAATCATTAGTACAATACGTGTTTATTTAAATAATTTCCCTATCGCATGTCCTTGTGACAGTTGTCATACTTGTATACAGCTGACTGACAGAAACGCTGACGGTACTGGACATTGTAGGGCTGTTCTGGTTGACACACATTGGTCAGATGGAGGAAAACCAGGAATACATCATCTAGAGTGGCCTACCGAAGTTGCTGTCAGAATTTATAAGAAAGGGGACTGGAGTTTAATTGGGGCCTGCCATAGCAATGCATAGGAGAGCAGTGCATTGCATTGCGAAGCCTCTACTGTATCGCCATACTTTCACCTAGAAACACAGTTTGACTTTCAGTTTGTAGGAAAATCCGCCGGCTCTTCAAAAATGAAAACGGTTTGTTGATAACTGCTACGGTTTCTCTAAAATTAGACTCCAAGCGACACAAAGTTTGCGAGAAAATCACACTCTTAACAGTGGAGATGGCAGTTACTAGAGTGTAAAAAGAGGGGATTTTTTCAGGAAAAATGAGTTTCAACTGGCACTCACGGCCACAAATTTCGCTCTACAGTCACAATTTTCGGTCAGATTGTAGGGCCGGGCCTCTGCTTTCACACAATAACTTCAAAATTGTCCCAAGTCTCATAGTTTTCTGTCAAACACCCCTCGATCGCCAAGAGTCAGTACATTTCTGTAGGCCTTCTCCCATGTATTTTCAATGAGAGCTTGACCTGTAATCCATGAGTGACACCATTTATTTCCATAATCATATTTTATACTGTGAATGACATAGAGCTATGAAAATCTCCATGATTGGAGACGAAGGATAGTTGTCGCCCACAGTTTAAAAAAATTTCAAATACCATGTACGGATTCCGAGATATTAGACTTTGTTCGGGAGCATGTTTAGGAATATTTGCCTTTTTCTCCATTTTCCCTCTCTTTTCACCCAGTGTTATGTCTTTATTATTATATTTTCAACAAAAGTGTGTTAATATTCTCGATCCCCTGTCCGTTCTGATAAAAACGGTCCAAGAATGACATCGATCGCCCCTACGGTTTCAGAGTTATGGCCAGTCGTTCGGGAGCATGCGCCTCCATGTTATAAAGCCTAGACCAGGGGAGACACAGAGTGAGGTGCTGCGTGAGTGAGAAACAGCAGGTGTCAAGTTACACTGACGCTCTTTGCTGATTGGCTGATTCATTCCTCACTGTTCTATTTATAGCTCTGTGTATCTCCTACGGTATATGTCTGGATGTGATTCTGTCTTTCTTTCTGCCTCTCTGTGTCTCACACTGGGACACACACCCACACACACACTGGGACACACACCCACACACACACACACTCCCACACACACATGCATGGATTACTATCTTTCTGAGGACTTTGCATTGACTTTCATTGATTTTCATTCATTTCTATGGCTTAAACTTGACCTGACCCCCTTTGACCAGCTTCATAGGAGGCAACTACATGGCGGCCATGTTGTGTGGGGAACTTAAACAGCATGTACTGGTGTTCCAACACCCAGACAACAGTGATTGACCCTAAAGGTCAATTTCTTTCATCAACCCTCCATGCTTATTGATGATTATTTAAAGCTTATAATAACATACACAATGGTTTTACAATAGCAAGCATGTTCTATATAACTAATAGAAATAACCCAGACCTGAAAGGACAACCATACTTGATTTTCAAAATAAGACAAAACCTGCTCTACAAAATAAAAGCCTTTAAACAATAGATGATTGCAGGAGTGGGCTTCACACTACTGTTGGAGCTCCCCCAGTGATGGGAATGGGACTATGCTGGTCCTTTGAAACAGGCTTACTGAAACTTTCAAAATAAAAGCCCACACCTTCCATACTTAATAATGATTTTTTAAGCTTATAATAGCATTCATAATGATTTTTAAATAGCAAGCAGGATCTATATAACTAATGGAACTAACCCAGACCTGAAGTGACAACCATGCTGGACTTTCAAAATAAGACAAAACAGGCTCTACAAAATAAAAGCCTTTAAACAATAGATGATTGCAGGAGTGGGCTTCACACTAATGTTGGAGCTCACCCAGTGTTGCCCATTTAAAATAAGGCTTACTGAAACTTCCAAAATAAAAGCCCACACCTTCCACAGTTACTATGGATTTTGTGAGCTGACAAGAGCATAGAAAATGATTTTTAAATAGCAAGCGGGTTCTATTTAACCAATGCAACTAACCCAGACCTGAAAGTACAGCCATGCTGGACTTTCAAAATAAGACAAAACATGCTCTACAAAATAAAAGCCTTTGCATTTTAAACAATAGATCTTTTCAGGACTGGGCTTCACACTATGTTGGAGCTCACCCAGTGTTGGCCTTTTAAAATAAGGCTTACTGAAAATTTCAAAATAAAAGCCTCAGTCTTCCAGAGTTACTAGTAATATTTTTAGCTGATAATAGCATAGACAATAGCATAGTCAATAAACAAATAGCAAGCTCTGGTCGGAGCAAAACGCACCAAGAGGCAGGCCCCGTCTAAATTTCTTACGAAATTTTCTAGTTTTATTTTAATCTTTTCTTTGGAAATCGCTAAAAAGGTCAAATGAGTTTAAGGGAGGGATGGTTTAAATGTAGTCACATTTTGTTGTATAAGTTGGAATGACAAATAAAGATGATTATTATATTATTATTATTATCTACTTCACGTTTGTAATGAAAAGTTGGTATTAATCTGGTATAGCAACACCATTTAGCATTGATTCGGAGTGAATAGATCATGGGTAGTGAAAGCTACTGCTTGTTTGTTTGTTTTTGTCTACGTGTTTTTCCCGACTGGAACTTAGTTGATAGTCCCTCAAGAACCACTGCGTTCAGCAGCGAGTACACAGAGTCTCGCTCCCCGCCGCCTCTGTCACAGTTCACGGTATGAAAAGCAGTCGCTGCCCGTTGGGAACCACGGAGAATGCCCGTCGAACGGCCAACCTAAAACTAACTTCACCGCGGTCCTACACCGACTTTTTTTAATAGTTATTATCAGTCATCCGCATACTGACAGTGAGACAGACCGGAAACATTTTACAATATTCATCTTTTCGCTGAATACAAATTTATTCTTTATAAACTACAGTATTACTGAAATGGTCAAACCTACCTGTTGATAGAATCGCTTCTTATTATGTTTTTTTCTTCCGGGTACGAAGAGCTGTTTCTATAGCAATCTTTATTAAACAATAACATGTATACAGCACAAGGGAAACACCTACGTTCAGTTTCCAGGTAGCTTAAAGGTACATTACCTTAACAAATAAAAAGATTTACACATGCAAATCATAAGAGCCTTTTGGTTAGTTGTGTCAGATACAGACTGTATATATTGTTCCATATTTTAAGAAAATATGTGAAATGTGGCATTTTATTAATACATTTACATCAGCGAATGAAACTTTTTGTTTAAAAACTTACATTTACAAAATGTTACATTTTTTTAAATGTATTTTTGGGTAAAGAAAAACAATAAAATTTTCCCATCACAATTAAAAGTCATTGACAACATGGTTTATGATAAATCTGCTAAATTACTTTTAGAATGTCTGTGTGTTAAAGCAGTACCAACAAAGATGTGCCACATTTCTGGATTATAGATCCACACAATAGGTACAACTTTTGTCTCTTTAGAATTTTTACATATAGTGATTGGTTGGGTGAAATTTATAGAGCAATTTGGAACAACTAATGTACATTTTAGCTTTTATCGTGTTTTTATTTTAAGTTTTGTAATAGTTATTTTGGTCATCTAAATACGTAGTTTTACTCTTATTTTTTTAGGGTGACTTTTACCATATGTCTAGGGACTGCAGGTAAAAAATATCCTGGCTAAATCTGGCATATTGACAGAAATTTTATTAATATGCACTGTCCTTGTAATAAATAAGTAAATAAAAAATAAATAATAATCTGGAAGTATCCATGTCTGCATTAGTGGTAACGTTATATTATGTTTGATTTATATTGACCTGAGATTCACAGTCCAACCAAAACTCCTCAAATCCTTTGTTTCTTTTTCCAGAAAGGTTCAACTTTATCTTGAGTTTGATGATCCTGCCCATGACCTCAAATATTTGCCCAGTTTAGTGTTAGTTGTTATTTTTTAAAGTGGCGTTTCTTCTGTTTCTAGCTACAATGATGGCGTTTGGTACTGAATATGATTTAAATTTTGTGAAGTTGTGTCTGTTGATGAATTATAAACTATACATCCATAGTGCTATTCTATCTGCTCCCCAGTCACTTCCAGTTAAACACCTCATGATGTTCAACACTTTCTTGCATTTGTCTACAACCTTCTGAATGTGTATGGTCCATGTAATCCTTTTATTAAACGCAGTAATGGGGACGCTGTGCCGATCCGTTGTGGTGAAGAGAGAGCTGAGCCAAAAAGCGAAGCTCTCAATTTACCAGTCGGTCTACATTCCTACACTCACCTATGGCCATGAACTTTGGGTCATGACCGAAAGAACGAGATCCCGGATACAAGCAGCTGAATTGAGCTTCCTCCGTAGGGTGGCCGGGCACTCCCTTAGAGATAGGGTGAGGAGCTCGGCCATCCGGGAGGGGCTCGGAGTGGAGCCGCTGCTCCTCCACGTCGAGAGGAGCAAGATGAGGTGGCTCGGGCATCTATACCGGATGCCTCCTGGACGATTTCCTCGGGAGGTGTTTCAGGCAAGTCCCACCGGGAGGAGGCCCAGGGGACGGCCCAGGACATGCTGGAGGGACTATGTTTCTCGGCTGGCCTGGGAACGCCTTGGGCTCCCCCCGGAGGTGCTGGAGGAGGTGTCTGGGGAGAGGGACGTCTGGGTGTCTCTGCTGAGTCTGCTGCCCCCGCGACCCGGTCCTGGATAAAGCGGATGTCATAAAGCACGAATCATCTCAGGCTGGTTTCTTGAACATGACAATGAGTTCACTGTACTCAAATGGCCTCCACAGTCACCAGATCTCAATCCAATAGAGCACCTTTGGAATGTGGTGGAACGGGAGATTTGCATCACGGATGTGCAGCCGACAAATCTGCAGCATCTGTGTGATGCTATCATGTCAATATGGATCAAACTCTCTGAGGAATGTTTCCAGTACCTTGCTGAATCTATGCCACGAAGGATTAAGGCAGTTCTGAAGGCAAAAGGGGGTCCAACCTGGTACTAGCAAGGTGTACCTAATAAAGTGGCCGGTGAGTGTATATCTTTAATGTCATAACCATCTCTTTTCCTGTTAAAACGTTTTATCTTGGTGTTATCCCCTGAAATTGTAAATCTCCAACTATGTGACCATTTTTCACCTTTAAAAATTGCATCCTGCACTTACTTGAAATAAACACTGAGTTCCTTCCTCTCTTCTACGTTGCTCCATCATCTGCAAAAGGAAAAAATCACATCTCACTGTCTACATCATTTATCATTGATGAAGATAATAAGGGACTATCTATCTATCTATCTATCTATCTATCTATCTATCTATCTATCTATCTATCTATCTATCTATCTATCTATCTATCTATCTATCTATCTATCTATCTATCTATCTATCTATCTATCTATCTATCTATCTATCTATCTATCTATCTATCTATCTATCTATCTATCTATCTATCTATCTATCTATCTATCTATCTATCTATCTATCTATCTATCTATAACATTCACTCTGTGATACACATTTTTCTCATTTTAATTAATAAACCACATTCACATCTTATTTGTCAGCTTTGGTGAGGTAAGGCTCAATGTTATATGGAGAGGCATGACAATAAAATAAAGTTTAAGGAAGATTTATTGTTGAACTGCAGGTCATGTGAACACCAACACCCTTCCACTGAAAGAAACTAGCTGCCTTTTCAAACCAGTCGACTCTAAGGGATTCACGGGAAAGCACCATGAAATGGGGGTAATCAGAAAACAAGAAATAAACAATATTTACTCAAATCTTATACGAATACGAATGGTTGGGATCATGCACACATCTTTTTGACAATTGTCTTACTCCATACATGAGTTATGTCAGCTATCAGCACCGTACGACACCCCATAGTCCCTGGTAGCACTTTATAAATTAAATTTTTGCTCACCACACTAACCCTCAAAATGATGACAGCAAAAGTTGGGAGAAGCACCAGAGTCCTATTTGGGATTTCTTTGAGTATTACTGCGATAGAGATAAAACCAAGTGTCTTGTAGTATCAACGGGTGATAAAATATGTGGAATATTCCTCAAAAGGGAAAACCCCACAAAGTTGATAGTCCATTTGAGAAGTGCGCACAAGAGGGCTCATTGCAAGTAGCTTGACTCTGAGTTGCTGTCCAGAAAGAGAAGCTACATCATGGCTAGGGAGCACCGGGAAAGTAACAACCATAATGGATTACTTTTACCATTGACCAAGCTGCTGACCAGTTAATACACATAAACACTGCAAGCAGGAGAATGCACTGGTAAATATGTTTATTGAGAAAGCGATTTTCACACAACTATGTGATTGAGATTAACGTGTGTCCTCAAGTGGTTACAGGAAAATAAACTTTTCCTGAAAGCACTTTGATATTACCCCCTCTTTGAACTGCCACCTTAATGAGGTGGAGGGGTTGGAGTCCTCAAATAATCCTATGGGCTATGTTGTCTGGGGCTTAAATGCCCCTGGTAGGGTCTCCCATGGCAAACATGCTGTGGGTCAGTGGTTCAGAAGCATTCATGAGGACCAATAGAATGAGGCACGTGACGTCGCCTGGTATGGCGGAGCCCGGGCCCTACCCTTCTTTAAGCGGAGTCCTATCGGTTCTGGTTGGCTTGTGAGACTCCTGAGGCTGCTGAGAGGTACAGTGAGGCCAACCGTGCCACGGTCTGTGGTGTAGCAGAGGCAAAAACTCTTGGGGGGAATTCAGTGAGGCCATGGAGAAGGACTACCGGTCAGCCTCGAACCGATTCTGGCAAATGGTCCAGCGCCTCAGAAGAGGGAAGCAGTGCTTCGCAAACACTGTGGGGGTGTGGAGCTGCTGAACTCGAAAGGAGACATTATTGGGTGGTGGAAGGAATACTTCGAGGATCTCCTCAATCTTGCCGTCATGCCTTCCCTGGTGAAGACCGGGGATTCAGAGTTGGTGTCCACAGTGGCAAGGCTTCGGGGGTCAATGAGATCTCCCTTGAGTAACTGAAGTCTCTGGATGGTGTAGTGCTGCCGTGGTGACTCGCCTTTTCAACATTGTGTGGCTTCTGGGGACAGTGCCTCTGGACTGCCAGACCATGGTGGTGGTCCCCCTCACAAGAAGAGTGTGTTCCAACTACAAGGGGATCCTGATAAGGCCTATGCCAGGGTGTTGGAGAGAGAGTCCTGCAGATTGTTGAACCTCGGCTTCAATGTGGTTTTTGTTCCGGCTGTGGAACACTGGACTAGCTCTACACCCTCTACAGGGTGCTTGAGGGTTCACGGGGAGTGTCATTGAGAGTTTGCACCACCGGTTCACATGTGTTTTGTGGACCTGGAGAAGGCATTCCACCGTGTCCCTCTAAGTGTGGGGAACGCACCAGGAGTATGGAGTCAGGGGCCCTTTATTAGGGGCCATCCAGTCTCTGTACAAGCGGACCAAGAGTTTGGTCCAAATTGCCGGCAATAAGTTGGACATTGTACTGTGCATGTTGAACTCCAGCAGGGCTGCCCTTTGGCCCTTTTATGGACAGGATTTCTAGCCGCAGCCAAGGGCCAAAGGGTGTCTGGTTTGGGAACCAGTGGATTTCATCTTTCTTTTTGCAGACACGGTCATGGATATGGTCCTGCTGCCCCCCTCTAACCAAGACCTACAGCAGGCACTGGGGCAGTTTGCAGCCACATGCAAAGTGTAGATGATGAGGATCAGCTCCTACATGTCCAAGGCCATGGTTCTCAACTGGAAAACGGTGGCTTGCCCTCTCTAGGTTGGAGGGGAGCTCCTGCCTCAAGTGGAGGAGTTAAGGTATCTCCGGTCTTGTTCACGAGTGAGGGAAAATGGTGTAGGAGATCGACAGACAGATCAATGCGGCCACCGTAATGAGGACACTGTGCTGGTCTGTTGTGGTAAAGAGAGAGCTGAGCCAAAAGGCAAAGCTCTCGATTTACTGGTAGTTCTACGTTACTACCCTCATCTATGAGCATGAACTTTGGGCCGAGACCGAAAGAATGAGATCCCGGATGCAAGCTTCTTCCACAGGGTGTCTGGGCTTTATGTTGGGGATAGGGTGAGGAGCTTGCCCATCTGGGAGGAGCTTGGAGTAGAGCCACTGCTCCTCCACAACGAGAGGAGTCAGTTGAGGTGGCTCGAGCATCTGTTTCGGTTGCCTCCTGGATGCCTCCCTCACCTCCAGGGACCAGCCTTGGCTGCTAATGGGGGTCAGAGGGCTTGGTGGTGCTGATTGTATGGCAGCTTCACTTCTGCCAGTCAGCCCCAGGGCAGCTGTGGCTACAATGTGGTCTAGCACTGTCAGTGTGTGAATGTGTGTATGAATGGGTAGATGAATGATTGATTGTAGCGCATTGGGGTCCTTGGACTTGATAAAACGCAAAACAAGTGTAGGCCATTTTACCATTTCTGTATTCAAAATGTTTTTTGTTGGTCTGATGTAATATTGTGATCTTAAATTTAGTGTTTTCATTTACTGTAAGCAGAAAATCGTTCTAATTAACAGAAATAAAGGCTTGGAAACATCATGTAATCAGCATGTAATTAGTTTCACTTAGTGAATTGAGTAACTGAAATAAATTGAGTTTCATACTCTTGTTTATGTCCGTTTGTTCCATCATTGTTTGCCTAGATGTTTTCCTGTTACGTCTTTGTTTCCTCCCCGCTCTCCATGCTCATCATGTTAATTTGTAGTTTTCTACCTGTATTGTGCAGCCCTTGGCAACCAGCTGTTTCATGTTTCTCCTGATTGGTTCCCCTCCTAGCTCATTGGTTCTCACTGCATTCCCATCAGTATTTAAGTTCTGTGGTTTCTTTGTTCTTCTCCAGGACCAACAGTTACCTACTGTTACCTCAGTGTTCTAAGCTTGTTTCCATGATTTAGTCGCTTGTTCCATGTTGTATTCCTGGACGTTTCGTAGTTCCCCACATTGCCCTGTTTAATGTCCAGCCATCTGTAAGTTTTGGTCATCGTTATTAAAACCTCTTACTATCCATAATCCATCTTTTGTCCTCCTGTGTGAATTTTGGTCCAGCTTCACCTCCTTGCACCATGACAGAGATGGGTTTCTTGGGTACTTTCTTGAGTGTTTGAAGCTGGAGGAAGCCTCACACAGCTCCAGTGACTTGTTGAAGATCTCAGGTTTTTCCATGACAGTGATCCAGTAAAAAATAAAATATTAAAGCAACTGGTCTGTAATGTCAGGTTTTGTAATATCTTTACCAGGCTTGCATTCTATTTTTGCTTCTTTCAACTGTAGTAATTCCCAATTTTTCTAAACTTTCTTATAAAGATCCAATAAAACCTCTTTAAATGACTAAGACAACTCAACATTTATAACAAATCTGATCTTTCCCTGGCGTTGTGAACTTTGATTTCTGAAGTGCTTGATTTACTGCTGATTTTGTAAAATCTACACTTAGTAAATCATTTTCATCCTTCTCATGTTCTCATAACTTTCTATTCTCTTAACCTGTCCTGTCTGGCAGAGTAGCACTCAGAATTCTTGTCTGGGTGCCAATATAAAAACTTTATTGGACACTGCTTTGGGATTATTTCAATTGCAATGAACACGGAAACGGAACAAAAAAGGAAAAAGGAAAAAAAGCAAGAAAGAGAGAGAGGTCGGGCAAAAACAAAAAAGTGAGAGAAGGAGAGAAGAATACAGCAGAGAAAGAAGGATGATGAGAATACAAGATACTAAAAGAGTGCTTCTACACCTACAGAAACATATATAACAACAGCAATGTTACCAAAAAGTGCACGGTACTAATGAATGTAAGATGTATTTGTTGGTAACTGCGGCGCAATATAAAACATCTGTGTATGTGTTAACACCTGAATCCAGAAACCTGTGGGTGTAAATGTGAGCGCACCTGTTTATATAAGGTTTCTCCATAAATATAGGCAATAGGGAGTGTGAGGAGCCCCAAATCTGCCCGCCGCATCCGAGACAGATATTTAGGAGACCTGGCCTAAAGACATCCAAAGGCCCCCAGAGCACAGGAAACCCAGGAGGACCACCGCTGGGACTACTGTAACCCCCCCAGAGAAGAGCAGAGGAGGGCAGCTACGGTGCAGAAGCTCCAGGGAGTTGCACTGATGAGCCCACAGGCCCCATCGGCAGCCGTCTACATTGGAGCAGATCCAGCCATGAACCCAAAGACCCGAGACCCCGGGGCACATCACCCTCCAAGCAGAGGCCCGACAGAGCCAGGGGGCCCAGGCCCGGCATGCGGGCCCCCAAGAGTAAACCATCACGCTCCAAAGCACCCAGCCCCGGACACCAAGGACCACCAATTTACCAGTGGGCAGAGACCCCAGCTACCGGCAGGGAGTGTTGCAGGGAGGAAATACACCCCACATTTGATGGGGCCTAAACTGATCTAGGAGACAGAGCAGCCCAAGACCCAACCTGACACAAAAACAGTACAGTCACATCACACATTCCCACCCTCATACCTACACATAAAAGCACTCACACCCACACACCCAATGTAAAGACACACAACAATAGATGTTTTACACTCATTCACGCTCCTCATACATACTCTATACTTTCAAGTCCAGGCACCGATTCCCCAGAGGAGCGACCCCTTCCTTCGGGGATGGAGACAGGCAAACCGCACCAGGCCAGACTATTGCCGGCATTGCCGGAACCCGAACCCCAGCCCAGACACCGACCAACTGGACTGCAAGCTCCAGCAGAACAACTATTAAGCTTTATTAAGTGTTTTCCCTTAATAAACGTAATCATCAGTTAAAAACTGCTTTTCATTTAAAAACCCAGAAGCTGGGTGTCGGGCAAATATATATATTTTTAAGAAATTCTAACAGTTCATTGAGTTTTGCAGGTGCATATTAATGAACCACTCATTAAGTTCAAGTCTGTTGCAGCAAAGCATCTAAAACGTACAGCCAACCAATCCTGAAGAACTGGAATCAAAGAAACATGCGCTAACCTTTAAATTGTACAATTTCACGCTGGCTGTTAATAATAAAAACTGAGTACAGTAGAGAAGTCTGGTTGCATCTATGTGGACTGAAATTCTTATTTTAATTTTAATCTTAAAAGACTTGAAAATGATCCAAACAAATATGAACGTTTGAATATATTTTTCCTGGGCTGAAGGTTTTTGCAGCGTCCCCTGGCGGCTAAATCAGTGTTTTATTTATCTTTGCATGCGGTGGGAGGGATTGTTGCTCAAGGGAAATCTTCGATAGACAGCTCTGCAGACCAATGAACATACAACCCACTGATTATGTCACAAACATTTGCTACGTGGAAGCAGGAAGTGACCCTGACCTGTTTCCGGGTTGCATTTTCTTCATCAGCTGAACTTGTTCTGAGGAATGATGGCCGGAGACCCTGTTCTGTCTCTCCGGGTCTCGGAGATCAAGGACCCGACAGCTCTGTTCGAGCGTTACAGCACCGAGGAGATCCGCCGGGTCGAACGCAAAGTCCGCGGGGAGATCGAGCAGAAGAAGGAGGAGTTGAGGCAGATGGTCGGGGAGCGGTACCGGGACCTGATCGACGCCGCCGACACTATCGGAGAGATGCGCCAGTGCTCCGAGACCTTGGTGGAGTCCATCCAGGACATGCAGCAGTACTGTCACACGCTGAAGCAGGGCAGAAACTGCGTTGGAGGCACCAGGCAGGAGGTACCGATCTCTCTGCTGCACTTATTGTAGGTCCATACGTGATCCAGTCTAAATCTGCTTTAATCAACTTTTCCGAACTAAAAATCATATCTGTCTTTTAATCTTGGTTATTAAATCAATCGTGTCACAACATACGATTGACAGAAGAGTTTTAGTAAATGGTTTTCTCAGTTTGGAGATCTGATCCTTACACCATCACCTGTTTGTGTGTGCTGCTGCAGAACCAGAGACAGTGGCAGGAGAAGCTCTATACCATGGCCTCCCAGATCAAGCTCCTCCTAGAGATCCCAGAGCGCATCTGGAGTGCTGTGGAGGCCTCCCAGTACCTCCAAGCCACCCGGCTGTACCTGCTGTGCTGCCACTTGCTCAGTCTGCTGCAGCTGGAGGCTGCAACAGGGGGGCAATATGGCCCTGTCCTAACCCGCTTCCCCATCCTGGTCCGGCAAGTCGCCACCACCGGTCACTTCAGGTACTTGAAGGGTCAAAAGGTCAAACTTTCTTCAGAGTGGTTTTTTACCCAATGCTACAAATAGGAAAGGACCAGTGATCACACTGATATGGTGGAGATTTCTAATCTCTATTTTTTTTAAAGTATTTTTTAAGTAATTACATCCTCTGATATTTCCAGGCATTTTCAGCTTCTTACATCTCAGTTCCTAGTCTGGCTTTATCATTGAAAACCTCATTGATACTTAAAACGCTTTCACATTTTGTCCCTCAGTAACAGCTTCCTCACTGAATAATGTTACGGTTAGCTCAACATGATTTGGTGTGTTTACTGACCAGAAGATTTTTTTGGGTTTTTGAGTTTCCTATCGAGCTATCACTGGTCAGGGGACGTCAAACTGAATATCGTCAGATTCCATCTACCAATAGATTTATTGGTCCATTTCTAATCCCCAGCGATTAAATGGCCTCTTCCTACAGGTCAACCATTCTCTTGGAGAGCCGGTCTCTGCTGCGTGGCCGGGCCGTGTCAGACCAAGCTATCGCTGAGGCCCTGGTGTCCACCATGCTGTTGGAGGATAGCTCACCACGCCAGGCCGTGGCTGACTTCCTGTTGGCTAGGAAAGCCTCCATCCATCAGCTGTTGAACCAACCACAACATGGTACTGTTCCTTTGGTGCAAAATAGTTACCTTCAGAGGGGTGTGGGTAGGATCAGTGTTTAGAGATGCAAAGGTTGAACTAACAGAGATACCCCCAGTTTGTGAAATAATTGTTGCAGCATCCTTTTAAAAGGGATGGATGGTTGGACAAGATCAGCCATGAGTTCTCCAGGTTCCTTCCAGCAGCCCAGTCGGGTTCCCATCTGTTTTGACTTCTGTTTAACATAGTTTGTAGAGTCCTTACTCAATGTTACGGTATTACAGTACAGCTTACTTACTGGACAACTCCTGCTATTCCCTAAGTTATAAGCATCCAAGGATATCTGAATAATATCTGGAACTTCCCTTGGACAGAAGCCATTAATTGTTTTAGAGAAGTAATCATGATGCTGTAAATATCAATAAAAATCCTGTTAATCTGGACCTGATACAGGTCACCACAACTAAACCCTTTGGTAATGACAAACATAGGTGTAATACTGCAGTAAAGCCACTGTCTGTATCTGGTGGCATAAAATCAGGATCATAGGCTGGCCACCTCAATCATTTTATGTCTTTTAGAGACGGTAATCATTGACCATTTTCACCCAAACTTTTAAAGAGAACTTTACCTACTGGCTTGGTGCTGCATGTGTTGAGGATCTCAGTTGGACTGGCAAGAAGTAGTCTTTTAATACTGGAAGAGCTTCATAACCTGCTTCATAGTATCATAAATCTAATATTCTCCTTTATTCCTTTGCTTAATATTTGATCTGCTGTACAGTACAGTCTGTCTGTTCTAGATCCCTAATTTATCATGTAAAGTTAATAAAGTTTGGGCCTTTCACTTTTTATTCTAGCAGTTCTGAAGATAATCTTCCTTGTAAGTGCAGCTTTGGCTGCATCCCATAATATACAAGGATTTTGCTCACTGTTGTCATTATACTGTAGATATTCACTTAGATCTGTTCCTAGAACTGGGGTCATTATGCAGGTCAGAGTGATCAAGAATGATCTGAAACATCTTTCACCAATTCTCTAGTCCTTTATCATATGCAGCTTTCTAGTACACATGGAAAAAAATTATCTATTCTTAAATTAATCCTATGCTGTGATGAGTAAAAAGTGTTTCCTGGGATTAGACTGTTCCAAGCCGGCCAGACATCTATCAAACCTAAATCTTTTATTGCATTGTTCAGACGTTTTCTTTTCTCTCAGTATTTCATGAGGGCTTAACTAGTATATTAGGATCTCCCAGTGTTTCTGTTGCAATTAATCTAAAACTCTTTTAAAGACATGTCACTCCTAGGAGGGGCATAAGGGGGCAAATTCATCCATTTTCCCTTTACCCATACATACCTGTCTTCCCTAACTCACTCGGACTGAGTTTGATACTGATATGGCAAAACCCAGAAATACTGACATGTTCATAGAGCATTTGGATAGATGTTAAGTAATTTCATATTAAATGAATCTAGGACATGTAACAGTCCTTGGCCTATATGCTGGGTCTTTGAATGGAAACAGAAATGTGTTTAATCCTACTTCTTTGCTTCTTACTGTTAGCAGCCTGAGTGAATGAGAGAAAAACTGCTACATTAAATCACTCAAACATTCTGTGATAATAGAAATGTATCATAGACCCAGTTACTACATTTTGTCTGATAAAGGCTCCTCTTCAACTCAGAAACTTTGCTCACTCAGTTTCTCTCATCTAAAGTTGCTATTTAGATCTTAGGCGTCTTTCAACGTGTTTAACCTGTAATTAGATTGTCTCTGACATTGTCAGAATAGATCCTAAAAAGTAGAACATTTGAATAATTTTAGTTTTGTTAACTCGTCACTGTAATTTAGGGATGGGTGCCTTTTCACATCTGAACAGATACGGTACCGATACCGGAGAATCGATACTCAACGGTACCAGTTTTCGGTACTTTTGTGTGTGTTTATGTGGTAATAAATGTTAATTCGTTTATTAATAAAATCTCCAAAAATGTTCAATTTAACATTTATTTCTCAATATATAAACTAATGAATATATCAAAACAGCATCCAGCTGTTTGTATTGTAACATCTCAGATGTTTCAAACATTTCTTCAACATTAAAACCCTTAACTGACTACGTAGTGTGATGCAATTTAAAACCCAGCCATGTTGCTGGACGATGAGTCGCTAACGGATCCAGGCGTGCTGACCGTGCTGAATGTAGGAGTTGTAACCGTAGATCTAAGGCTAACGAAAATTGTCTCTTCAGCCTTGACAAAAATCTGGTTTTGAACCAGGTCCTTCCTCAGATTAGAACTATACCCACCACTGGCCTTGCACTTCGCATCACAAATATTGCAGCAAGCGTAATCTGCATCGTATTTTGTAAAGTAGAGCCATACTTTTGGGCGCTTCCTAACAGACATGCTTTGACTGTAGCAGCGGCTACTGACGTCATTACGCCATTGTGCGTGCAATGCTACGCTCATGTCCGGCATGGAAAATCGCCCACTCTTCCTCTCCCTCAGTGTCACAATGATGCGTTCAGGTACCGATACATGGTACAGGTTGACTACGTGAATCGGAGCTCAGTAGTACCGAAGGAATTCATTCAGTATCTATAAAAGTACTGAATTCGGTACCCATCCCTATTGTAATTTCAATATAAATGAGCCTCAAAATCAGTTTTATCTCTGAATACTTTTACTTTTATTTCACCGAAACTTTATATATTTATGCCTAATGTCTGTGCGCTGTGAGCTCTTGAAACTGAAGCCAGTTTACTTGTTTGTGCTCACAGTCCTGGCCAATAAAGCTGATTCGTATTCTTTCACTGCAAAGCTTTTTAAACTACCTTTATTATCAGAATTTATTTTGTTAAAGAATTTGCTTTTATTGTTATTAGTGTTGTTTGTATTTAAATGTTTATGTTGTATAAATTAATATTTTATATTTAACCATTCATTCATTCACTCAGTTTTTCTTCCATTGCTTTGTTTGTTGTTGTTTTACTTGATCAGTCACTAAACTTGGACCTAGAAGTGATTTAGTAACTCAGCATAGTGATAAATAGCTGATCAAGTAAACATTATCCTACACCCCCTCCCCCTCACTGAAGCAATAGGAGACACCAGGTTCTGCTCCAGCAGTCTGAGCCTTACTTCTGGCTGAGGAAAGACCCTCTAATGACAGCATGACCACAGAGCTGAGACACATCGTCAACAAGCATGTGCATGTACTCAAACTGCTGCGGTGTGCTACCAAACTGCTGTTTTTTTTTTGTTTTTTTGCAGTAGACTTATTGAAATAGAGAAGAAATTCTAACAAGTCTCCTTATTTTCAAGTAAACATATGGAATTCTAATCTAATTCTAAACTAAGGTGTTTTAAAATTTGTCCTTCACAAGATCTGAGGCTCTTCAGCCCAAGAAGCCTAGGTATAAGGATGCTTATGATTACTTTTAACATGTTTTATGTGAGATGATGAACCAACTCATAGGAGTGTTTATTATCCAGGTGCAGGGATCAAGGCTCAGGTGTGTAGTCTAGTGGAACTGCTGGTCACCACGCTCTTCCAGGCCTATGCTGTCTTCTACATTCCTCCTGAGGGGGTACCCAGGCCAGGAGAGGGAGCCCTGAGCTGTAGTATGCTCTTCTCCACCCTGGAGAATGTAACCTCTTCCACTCCTACAGGTAAACCAAAACACATCATTAGTGGGATTGGTGCACCTTTTAGGCATCACTTGTCTCTCTAAAACTGTGTTCATTCACGCCGCATGATATTGGGAAACTATGTGATATGCATATTGGTATAGTTAGAAATATGACTTGTGATAAATAAATACTGTAAAATAGAATATAATACAAATATGCTTTATTGTCTCAGTGAGGAAATTTAGGTGTACAAACACTAAAGTGAAAGGCAAATAGAAGCATGAAGATATAAAACCAGTAAGAAAGTAATAAGACTATCTTCATATCCCAAGGGGGAAATTAAATTGTCGAAGCAACAAGACAGAGTTAAAAAGTTGTACATTGAGAATGATAATTTTAAGAAAATTATAAATTAAAAAAACAAATAGTGCAAGCAAAGCAACAAAATATAAATTCTAAATATTAAAAATAAACTTTATATAAAAAGTAAAGTTTCAACAAATATGTGCAGTAACTGCATAGAAAGAAGAGATATAAATGAGGTAATACTTGTATGTATTGGCGATACATTTATAGGCTTTTATTGTAGTCTTATTGCTGATGGGAGGAAGGACCTTCTGCAGTGTTCCTTTCTGCACAGTGGCAGCCACAGCCTGCTGCTGAAGGAGCTGCTCAGAGTACCCGCAGTAGCGTAGAGGGGGTGAAAGTTGTTGTAAACTGGGTCCTCTCCCCTTCTCCAGACTGAGGCTCAGGTTATAAATGTACTGTAGTACATCACCAAGTTGGTCCACAGAATCTCTGAGCAATCTGGGGCTGATACCAACAAGTCCAGCAGCCTTACAAGCCTTGGTCTTTATATATATATATATTTAGGGTGAGGTTTCCCGAGAAGGGAGGGGATGGGGAAAGGTGGAGCTGAGGGTGTCAGGACACAGGAGGTGGGGGTGGTGTGTGGCAGCAGATTAGTGTATTTGGGTAGGGCAGAGGAGTGGGTAGGTGCATTCAAATCTTTTAAAGTACAGATTCAGTTTATTTGCCCAGTCCCTGTCCCCAGACTCAGGCCTCCTCCCTGCAGACCGCTAACACACACACGCCAGAGCTCAGAGTGACAGTGTCTCAATGAGTTGCATAAGTGGGGAAAATAGCAATAGTTTATTGTTGTTCAGGTAAATGCTATTTTTATACCTTTTTCATCTGTGCCAGGCTTTAAGCTAATTTTTACATATTTGGTTCCTGAAAAAAAAAGAAGATGGTTTTACCCTAGACCTGTTTGAGTTGGTTCATGTGTGGCTTTTCTTTTAAAGTTTAAAGAAAGTTTTTTATGGACTGTGTATACTGTCATTTTGCTGTTATGTATGCAAAATGCACTTTTCATCAGGCTTCAAAAGTTATTCAAAGAATTTAAATTATTTGTAATATTTATGGTTAAAGTGTTTAGCGTAATTTTGCTGTTGCTTATATATAATGCCATAATAATTTTATACATTTATGCTGTTTACAAACGGCCTGTTTTACAGTGTAGTGGGTCGGCATTTGGGCTTGTTTTCATAGTGCTGGTTACTTGTTTCTCTCGCTAGATCTGGCAACACTGGCTGAAACAGTCGCTCAGAGCTTCTTCAGTCTCCTCAGACCATCTCATCACTGTGCATGTCACAGCTGGTCCACTATGTACAACGGGTTTATATCATTCAATTCAGTTTAATACAGTTTTATTTCTATAGCGCCAGTTCACAACACGTGTCATCAAGGCACTTAACACAGTCAACTCAATCGAATCATACAAATTTCAAGTCGGGTACATACATTCCAATTACTCTTATCAAACAGTGCAGTACTTGCTGGAGATGAACCAGGCTGTGATCTGAGCCGTCCAGGGGAAGGAAAGGTGATTATCTGTATGCCTCCTTGGTGTTGGCATCTAATAAGTCCAGCGTTTTATTGTCTCTGGTGCAGCAGGTAACACACTGGGTGAATGTGGGGAGAATGGAGGACAGGGAGACATGATTAAAATCCCTGGAGATCAGAAGAAGGGCCTGGGGATGCTGTGTTCATAGTCTGCTGATAGCAGTGTGGAAACATCACAGGCAGCTACAGTGTTAGCAGAGGGGAGAACGTACATTGTTATCGCAATAACGTGTAAAATCTGCGGTAGATAAAATGGCTACATGCTAGCAGCTTAATGTCCTAACTGCAGAGTGTCTCTTTGATAATGAAATGCTCAGAGTTGCACCATCTGTGTCATTCTAACACAACAAGACCCCCTCCTGTCTTCCTACTGCTCTCCTTGGTTCTGATGGCCCGGATTAAACAAAACTGTTCATGTTTATGTGTGCGTCTAGAGTTAGCCCAGTTATACACATCTCAGTCAAGATAAATGTTTTTCTGCTTTGAATTCTTAGCAAACTTAGACCCCATATAATGCGTCTTTCCAGCTAATGAATAAAACTAAATTAATTATTTCCATTTCAACAACCAGGTTTAATTGAAGAAGTAACTTCTGGTCAGCTTCTGTTGTTGTAGTATTGAAACAACTTAGCTGTTTTTTCTTAATGACTTTTCCACATTTTTACCTTTTTTATAAATTTTTATGCTGCAACAAGTGTCACCAAATGTATTACAGGCAGAAAATCTGACTACACGGTACTTATAATAAAGCTAACATTTATTGTAGTTGAAGCGGTTCTTCGCCATTCTTGTATTTTGTACATTGTGAGAACGATAAATTTGCCAAATTTTGTGCAACCCTAGTTTGTATGGATCCTTAAGGGTGCATATGAGTTGCTGGTAATTGAAGAAAGTTCTATCATGTTCTTCGATGTATTGTCTCCAACATAATTCTCATGTATTGTCAGGTAAAGGGAGAAAGGTGCTACAGGAGGAGTGGAGTACAGGCAGCTGGTTCAGGTATCTGCCTCCATCCATCACTGAGTTTCAGCCCACCCTAGCTCTGCCGATCCAGACAGAGCAGCTCCGGGACACCCTCCAGCAGTGGATCAATACGTGAGGGCTCTCCACATTTTTCATGCTGCCTCATGCAGCACCTTGCCAAAGTTTTCATACACCTTTTTATATATGTTGTCTCCTTACAACCACAAACCTCACAATATTTTGTTGGGATTTTATGTAACAAAACAACAGACAGTGCAATTCATTTTCTGTTAAATTGAGTTTGTTTATATAGCGCCAAAACACAAAACACGTTGTCTTAAAAAGTCGATTCAGTCAAATCATACTTATTTCAAATCATGTTCATATATTCCAATTGATCCTAGTTATTAAACAGTGTAGTCAAATTCAGTTTATTATTCAAATTGGTTAAACATTTTCTATCTAAGGAAACCCAGCAGATTGCGTCGAGTCACTGACTTGCAGGCTTCACTCCTCCTGGATAAGCATGTAGAGACAGTGGGGAGGAAAACTCACCTTTAACAGGAAAAAACCTCCAGCAGAACCAGAACCAGCCTCAGTGTGAACGGCCATCTGCCACAACCGACTGGGGGTTTGAGAAGACAGAGCAAACACACAGAAGACAGAACTGCTGATCCAGGAGTACGTTCTATGTTAAAGAAATGTGAAAAGTTAATGTCAGTAGTAGCTCCTTTAGTGGCCTCATCTAGGAGAGAAACACAGCTAAGCAGATAAACTCTGAGACAGTTTTTAAGTCCATGAAGTTGTAAGAGAGCACATCCAGTTAGTGGCAGTAGAAACTCAGCCAATGTCTACAGTAGGGAGAACCAGTATTTGATCCACTGCTGATTTTGCAGGTTTTCCTACTTGCAAAGCATGTAGAAATCTTTCATTTTTATCATAGCTACTCTTCAACTGTGACTGACGGAATCAAAAACAAAAATCCAGAAAATCACATTGTGTGATTTTTTTTCTTCTTTTCTTTAAAGTCATAAATTAGCATTTTATTGCATGACATAAGTATTTGATCACCTAACAACCAGTGAACCGGCTCTCACAGGCCTGTTAGAAGCCCTCCTGTTCTCCACTCATTACCTGCATTAACTGCACCTGTTTGAACTTCTTATCTGTATAAAAGACACCTGTCCACACACTCAATCAAACAAACTCCAACCTCTCCACACTGGCCAAGACCAGGGAGGTGTGGAAGGACATCAGGGATCAAACAGTAGAACTGCACAAGGCTGGGATGGACTACAGGAAAATAGCCAAGCAGCTTGGTGAGAAGACAACAACTATTGGTGCTATTAGAAGAAAATGGAAGAAGTTCAAGATGAGGGTCAGTCTCCCTCGTTCTGAGGCTCCATGCAAGATCTCACCTTGGGGGGCATCAGTGATCATAAGGAAGGTGAGGGATCAGCCCAGAACTACACAGCAGGACCTAGTCAAGGACCTGAAGAGAGCTGGGACCACAGTCTCAAAGAAGACCACCAGTAACACACTACACCACCATGGATGAAAATCCTGCAGAGCACGCAAGGTCCCCCTGCTCAAGGCAGCGCATTTCCAGGGCCATCTAAAGTCTGCCAGTAACCATCTGGATGATCCAGAGGAGGAATGGGAGAAGTGGTCTGATGAGACAAAATAGAGCTTTTTGGTCTAAACTCCACTTGCTGTGTTTGGAGGAAGAAGGATGAATACAACCCCAAGAACACCATCCCTGCCATAAAGCATGGATGTAGAAACATCATTCTTAGGGGATGCTTTTCTGCAAAGGGGACATGACGACTGCACAGTATTGAGGGGAGGATGGATGGGGCCATGTACCAGCGACAGCCCCGAAGACTGAAGGATCTGAGGAAGATCTTTATGGAGGAGTTGTTCAAAATCCCTGGTGCAGTGTTTGCAAACCTCGTCAAGAAGTACAGGAAACGTCTGATATCTGGAATTACAAACAAAGGTTTCTGTACCAAATATTAAGTTTTGTTTTTCTGATGTATCAAATAAGTATCTAATGCAATAAAATGCTAATTACTTAAAAATCACACAATGTGATTTTCTGCATTTTTGTTTTTGATTCCGTCAATCACAGTTGAAGAGTAGCTATGATAAAAATGAAAGATTTCTACATGCTTTGCAAGTAGGAAAACCTGCAAAATCAGCAGTGGATCAAATACTTGTTCTCCCCACTGTATGTCTAGGAGAGAGAGAGTGTTTAACACTGAAAGACGAGCTGGAACTCCTGCCTTGTTGGACCTGCCAGGCAGGAGGCCTAGAGGAAGACCAAAGAGGAGATGTATTAATGCTATGAAAGAGGACATGAAGGCAGAGGGTGTATGAGAAGAAGATAGGGTTACATTGAGACGATGACTTGATGTGACGACCTCTGAAAGGGAAAGCTGAAAGAAAAGGAGGAATACTCCCTGACATTTCCTGAATATTTCTAATTTTGGCAATATTCCAGAGGTGAAAAAACTAAATCTTAGAAACTTGATTAATTGGGGATTTAAATTACATGTTCTGGTCAAAAGTAACACCAAGCTTCTTTATTACCGGAGGCCAATCTATTGCTATCCAGATTAAGTGATTAACTAAGCAGTTGTTTTTTTTCAGACCGTCTGGTCCAAACACAACAATCTATGTTTTCTGAATTTCAAGTTAATTTAAACATTTAAACATTATAATTTAAACATTTCAAGTCATCCAGGTTTTAATGTCTTCAAGACATGCCTGTAGTCTAATTGGTTGGGCTCATCAGGCTTTATGGGTAAATTAAGCTGAGTATCATCAGCATAACAGTGGAAATTTATCCCATGCTTCCAAGTCTTGCCACAGATTCTGTTGGTTTTTAGATCTGGACTTTGATTAGACCATTCTAAAACATGAATATGGTTTGATCTGAGTGTCAGGGACCACGCCGTAAAACAGAAGGACAAAGGGATAAAAAAAAATGTTCTCTTTTTAATTTTTCTTGAAAATAGTTAACAAAAGTCTATGGAAAATGAAATAGCTCTAGATTCTATTAGAAGGGCCCAAAATGAAATGTCAACTAAGAAAAACATAACTAAAGGCAACAAACTACAAAAACTCTCCTAACAATGAACACACAATAGAATATATGCACAAAGGCTAGCCTACAAGAAATGGGAGGGGACACTAAGACAAACAGTAGATATACCTGGGGAACTAATTCAAGCCAACAAATTATAACAACAACACTAATGTTAAAACTTCAACAAAAGAACATGAACAGAAAACGTTTCCAATCATTAGAATTTAGAGGTCTTTGGTAGTGTCTACAAAGTCAAGTCTCCTGCTTCCAGCAGCTGAGTGATTCCTCCACTTTCTGGTGGCATCATAAAAAGTCCTCTCCTCCGGACAGTTCTTTAAAACTCAGCAAAAATGAGACATTTAATGATCTAAACATACATACAGTTGTTCACCAAACGCGTGTGCCCATATTAGCAAACACACTGTTTTAAAGTAATATTACAAATAAAGTGAAATTATAATTAAATGTGCTGGTGTCAAAGAAGATATATACTACCGGTCAAAAGTTTTAGAAACCCTTTATTTACTGGTTTTCTGTATGTTTATGACTATTTATATTGTATGTAGATTCTCACTGAAGTCATCAAAACTGTAAATGAACACATATGGAATTATGTAGCAAACAAAAAATCCCAAGAGAACATTAAACGTGTTTTTATTTTAGATTCCTTACAGTAGCTGCCATTTGCTGTGATGACTGAAATATTAACCTTTGGTCGTCTCTCAATGAACCTCTGGGAAGTTCTTTCAAGACTCTTTGGAAAACCATTTCAGGTGACCTCCTCATGAAGCTCATGGAGAGAACGCCAAGAGAGCAAAGCAGTCATCAGAGCAAAGGGTGGCTATTATGAAGAATCTAAAATATAAAAATGTCTAGAGTTATTTTACATTTCTTGTTAACTATATAATTCCCTGTGTTTTCAGTCCCAGTTTTGTTGCCTTTGGTGAGAATCTGCATGTCATGAAAGTAAAGAGACCCATTAAGTGAGAAAGTGTTTCTAAAACTTTTGACCAGTAGTGTAGATAAATGAATAACACTGAGAAATAGCTGGAGGAACCTCCACACTGAGCTATATCATTGTATCTCTGGCTGTATGTTTAGGGTGGTTGTCCTGCTGGAAGGTGGACCTCCACCACAGTCCCAAGCCTTCTGCAGCCTCTAACAGGTTTTCTTCCAGGATTGTCTTGGATTTAACTCCATTTTCCTTGTCCCTGTTGAGGCATCCCGTCAGCATGATGCTGCTACCATCGTGTTTCAGAGTGATGTGAGCAGAGCATCTTCCTCCATGTTTGCAGTGCCCCCGACATGGCTTGTGGCAAACTGCGAGGGACTTATGAATCACTGTTAACAATGGCTTTCCTCTTAATCTTCCATAAATTCCAGGGAGGTGGAATATGTGACTGATAGATGTCCTATAAATGCATTCTCCCACCTGAGTTCTGGATCTGTGCTGCCCCTCAAGGAGAACCTTTCTTTTCAGAGTTTTATTTGTTAAAATGGTTAAAAGCAACATATAATTTCTCTTTTATTCACAGTTCAGTGCTACTTTGTGTTTGTCTGAGGCTTAAAAGTCCAATAAAAGAAATTGAAGTTTGTAAAAATTGTTAAAAAGTTTAGGGGTGTGAATAAGGTTTGTAAGGACCTATACCTTGTTAATAACAGAGTTGTCATTAAAGATAGTGTCTTTGTGATGCTTTTATTTAAATACTTGCTCCTTAATGCTTCATCTGAGATTAATTAATTGGTGCTTTTCCAACAACTTCTCTGTTCTCAGCTGCAAACAGGACATTTGTCATGGTGTTGGGACACTTTTGGTCTATGTGAAGAGTCTTAAGGGTTTGGGGGCCATTCGAGATTCTGTCTGGGATCTTTTATCCACAGACTCCATCAGTCAGCACTGGGGTAACGTATGTCAGCAGCTCCTAGGGCGCCCCCTGGCTGTGTGGGAGGACTTCTTGCAACAGCTCTTCCTTCAGCGCCTGCAAGTGTGTTCTCCTCTAATTTCAAGAACATTGAGGCATTTATTTCGTATTATTTGGAATGTGTGATTTGTGTCTAATGCACTGAATTGGCCTGTTGATGTAATGTCAAATGTTACATTTCTTTCCATTTCCTAAGACCATCACCAAAGAGGAAACAGAAGCCATTGCAACAATCTCGGTGCAGCTCCTCACCTCAGCTGTGAGGGACCAAGAGGGCCAAACCATCCAGTCCTCCACAGGTAGCAACCCTGTCTCCATTTCTGGTGCTCAGTATGAGGTGGATGTGGCCTCCTTTCTGTGGTCAGAGACTCCAGGGGACCTGCTGAGTGATGCAGCCTGGGTCAATGTGCCCCAGCGGTGCCAGAAGCAGCAGCAGAGGAGTGGCCTGGCTATGAAGACACAGGCACTGACACCTTGTGTTCAGAACTTCTGCTCCTCTTTGGATGCAAAGCTTAAAGCCAGGCTTGATGACCTCCAGCACTATCTTCCTTCCCAAGACACAGGTATTCCTGAATTATGTTGCTTAATTCAAGGGGTATCAAATTGTGATTGTTTTACTCCTGGGATTAGATCTGCACAATATATGAAATCACAATAATTATCTTAATATTACAATAGGACTGCTTGGTCGCAATATTTGAGTGGGACAATAACATCTAGCGAGAGCGTATCTATGTACTCTGAAAATACAGAGAAAAGCAGCTCTAAACTATCAAAAGCATCCAGTTAAATCAGCATAGTTTGCTTTAAGCGAGTACACTGGTGAAATCCATCTCTCATTCTGTGCTTGGCAGGATCCAACTCCATCTCAGCCACAGTGTCTTCTTCACAACCTCCTGACTCCTCTTCGATTAACCGCTACACGGACTCCTCGGCAGTGGAGGAAGCTCTCCGTGCAGGCTGTGTGACCTGTGTTCGCCATATTCTTTCCTCCATCCGCTCTGAACTGGACTCTGTTCCAGCCTGTCTCAGCTCTGTCCTTTTCATGGCCAGGTTGTGCCAGTCTGTGGGTGAACTATGTCCCAGCCTGAAGCACTGCATCCTGGGAAAACAGAGCACAGTGGAAGCCCCAGCAAAGGGGACCCCAAGACAGGGCAAGAAACTGGGCAAATCCAAAGCTGCCACAGAGGTCAGCCCAGTGCAAGCCAAGTGGGCGGGGCTGAAGGAGGAGCTTCTTGGCTGCAGCATAGAAGCTTACCGCATCTGGAGCTCCGCCCTTGCCAAAGTCAGAACCTGTCGGAAATGTAGTCCACAGTCTAATAGATCCTCTTATTCAGTCATACCTGGAATGAACCGTTGATTGTTTGCTAGCACTGCAGCTTTAATAACATCCTGATGTGTTGCTCACTAAAGCTGTGCTTTGACAGGGGCTGGTGGAAACATTTGGTGCAGCTTTGCTGACAGAGTCTGCTGGTGCAATTCTGACGACTACAACAAGTTGGGAAGATCTGGAGATCCAAGAAGAGTCTGAAGCAGGGAACAGCGTCACATCTAAAATCAGTCTTCCAGTTCAGGTCAGAGGTCCAACACCAGCATGAAGTAGGGTTTCTGATTACTCATGTTTCATCTGAAACCCTCTGACTCTTGATTCTTGTGCAGCCATCTTGGTTTGTGCAGTCTTTGCTGTTCCAGCTTTGCGTGGAGGTCAACAGAGTGGGGGGTCATGCCCTTCCCCGGCCGACCCTGCAGGAGCTGCTTCAGGCCTGTCTTGTTCAAGCTCTGCATCACTATGACCTCCTCACAGAGCAATCACAGGACAGAGTGAGTGATGCTCAATCACAATTTGTTAGAAATGTTTGGAAGCTCAAAGTTGGTTTTATACTAAATGTCTCCATCTCTCTCTGCCCCTCTTTCTTGTCTGCCTACTGTCACAAAATAAAAATAAACTCAAGTATTTTTATTGGGTTTTATTTGATAGACCAACCCAAAGTAGTGCATAGTTGTGGAGACAAAGGGAAATGACTCGTGGTTTTTAGATTAAAGGAGAAAATCAATTATAGTGTAATGATAAAAGACACACAGCTGGATTCTGTTTACTGATTAGGCAACTTCTGAAGCTATTGGTTGAACTAGAATTTTATTTAGACGTATTAGTATAAAGGGGATTGAATACAAATGTATGCCACATGTTTCATCCTTTCCTTTTATAAAGTTTCAAAACCATCATTCACCTTCCAACTTACAAGTATGCACTACTTTGTGTTGGTCTGTCACATGAAAACCCAATAAAATACATTAAAGTTTGTGGCTGTGATGTGAATGAATACTCTGGTAAGAGGCTATAAGAAGGTAACTTGCAGTAGTGGTAGCAATGCTGAGAAGACATGGAAAGTGGAACGGCACGAGAGGTGATGCAAAGGATAGAACTTTGATAATTTCTTTGAATTTCTCTCTTCTCCCATTAACTAGGAGGGTGTCCTCCCCATAACTCAGAACCGAGCCTTGCAGTTGTTGTTCGACCTTCGATACCTCCACACCACACTGAGCAGCAGACTGGAGGAGGGCAAGACCTCTAGATCCCAGCAAGACCCAAGGTAGGAAGCCCTTGCAGCTGGCAGGACATCAGCACAAACAAAAAAGGCAGTTGTATGTTTTCCATCTTGTCTTCTCGGTCGTGCTTTGCATGTTTGGTCTTTGGTTTCTTTTTACTACCACCACTGGACGGGAGGAGTAGTGCAGTTTCTTTCTCAACTTCCTAATACGTTATTAGGCTAATTGAAATAAACTGAAGACACACAAATTACCTTGGATTCCGTTTATCCGGATACAAAAAAAAATCCCAAGTATTTAAATCCTGGGACTTTTAGTGGAAATTAGCTGAGGATGTAACTCAATACAACCATGGATAAGAAAAAGCCTAGGCCCAGGATTCAGTAGGTCACAGTATGGCTCCCTTTGATGTAGGTATTTCTGGAGTTTTGGTAACTTTTGAAACACTGCTGTTTATTTTCTAGATTCCACAAGATCTGTGATTGGCTGGAAAGCTTCATTGACCCCTTTGACCTGGATGTTTTTACACCTCCACTGAATGCCAATCTCAACCGGCTGTCCCAGAGGACCTCGGTATTCTGCAGCCACACGCACATCACAACACAAACATGAAACAATCTGATGCTGACATAAAACCACAGGAGTTCTTAGATTTGTGTCTTCAGCAATCATAAGAAATGCCTGATGTTCTGATGTAACCGTTCTTGTGATGCTGCATTTCAGGTGCTGCTTGGGCTCCTGACTGGTTCTGAGAAGCAGTTTGCCCCACGAAGCAGCACTGTGAACTCTCAGGAACCTTACAACATTCTGCCACTGGCCAGCAGTCAGATCAGGTCAGAGCTTACATGAGTAAACAATAGGTTAGGTGTTTTAATCTCTCTCCCAAGTTAGAAATGGACTACTCAGGCTTTTACTGGCTGATCCAGATTTCTGGGTTTCTTTACGGTTTGACCTGCCATTTCTGATTGTGTCCGATTTCAATGTTTGTTTTTCAAAAACTGTTGCAATAAAAGAACAAAATATGTGCTGTAGTTTAAATTCAGCAGACGCTAAAGAAATTATTCCCATTTATGCGTCAAAGCACATGTTGCTAACCCAGGATTCCTGCACTGTCAGAAGTATGGAAATCTATTTGATCATTTCAAGTTAGGATAAGGAGGAAAAGAGAAAAAACTGTGTATAGAAAAAGTTTGAGTTTCCAGCCTATATTTCTTATTCTGTTATGTTTAAAAAAAATCAACATGTCTATAACTTCAGCTTTCTACAGTGACTGATAACCTTTAGTATTGGTTTGCTGTATTACAACTCGAGTGTTTTTCCCACTCAGTTTGGTTTTGGTTTTTAACTAACAGATATACTCATTTCAGATCACATAATGAGGCATTTTAGTTCTGGATTTAAAACTTGACTCAGGGTTTTTGACCTTCTGAAATTCCTGTTTCTGTTTGCTGTGAAATTAAGGCATCACTGATCACAAACAGCAAATTATTTAATTCATTTATTCTTGGATGATTCGGTTCAGATTCGGCAATATATTCTAAACTAAAACAGATGTCTGGATGTCAGATGCCTTGGAAATAACCCTTCACCAAACTGCCAATCAGATGCCATTTACAGAACTGTGTTGTTTCAGGATCCCAAACAGCCAAATGTTTCATACTCGAATGTCTAGAATCGTATCAAAGCTGATCAAGAATAGGGTGTGGAAAAGTGAAATTTTAACCCCTCTAATCTTTGTCTGACTTTAATTAAACTTTAATTACTAAAAAAGGGCATCAAATAGCAACCTGTTAATGGACTTAAAATAGGCTTTGTGTTGAAGTTTTGATAGATTTCATGACAAGTTCAGATCTTTCTGTATTTGACCTGTTTATCAACAATCAGAGCCGAAATTCACTCCACTCGGATATTGCATGATAACTGCTTCTTGGTTCTTGTCTGTTTCTTTGATATTTAGCAGAGAATGGTGTGTCTGATCAGTAGGTACTGTTGGACTTAAACACCTGCCCTGACTGTTTTTTCTTTTGCAGGTTCGGAATATTGCCTCTCAGCATGTCAAACACGCGGAAATCCAAGTCCTCCTCCAGGGGGCCGGACGTTTCTCAGAACCTGGTAAGTTCTGTAGCTGCAGGGACCTGGGCTGCTCTGGGTCTGGGTGTGTTTTGAGAGAGAACACTTTTATTTGCTGACGGCCACAGAGTTATTGTTGTTTTTTGTTCCACTTGGGTAAAGCGATGTTTGTCACACTGTCTCTCTTCCCAGAGATTCTGAGAGTGACTCCTTCAGGCAAGTTCATCAGATTGGCTTTCTGCCTGGGTGTGTTTTGGTTTATTTAGTGCCATGGCAGTGTGTGTGCACTTCACTAATTCTTCCTATTTTTTATCTTGGCTCATGCTGGAAACAGTAGAATGGCCTTGGAATCCATAATGTCAAATTCTCTGCTTTGGCTCCTAGAATAACTTCTGATCAAACTCAACAGAATAGTTTCACAGACCAACAGAGACGGTGCAACCTGTATGATTGGACCACCGGATACAAACATTGTAACAGTTCAAGTCAGGAATCATCCTAATCTGACCAGTAACATCTGACTCATTGCTCATTTGTTTTGATCGGCCAAAATATTCTGACCACCTGCCTTTTAGCTATTAAACCTTCATGCCCTACCAAGAAAACAGGGATCCACTTCTCAGTTCAGTTTTATACAACCAGGACTTAAATCCTGAACCTATGTGAGTGGGCATATTGTTTTGGCTCATCTGCATATACAGGTTTCTGACTTATGTTACCTGGTTCTACTCTTTGAAGCATTGAAAGTGTCACCTTGTTCTGACTCGTTTGGTTGTTGCTGTAAAGCTTTCTGAACAGAAGGTTTTATAGCAAACATGACAGGTGGAAGGTGAAGGAATGGACTTACATTCGTAACTCCCTGATTTGTTCTGGATTGTATTGAACGTGTCTCTAACACTAAACAAGCTTAAGTGACACTCGCCAACAAAGATGATGATGCTTCTCTTCTTCCTCCACCAGGCTCCTCAGTCCTCCACAGCAGGAAGTGAGAACAGCTTCCAGCCGGGCAGTCTCTTCAGACAGCTCGCTCATCAGGATGAGGACACAACATCGCCATCTCTGTTCAAGCTCAGCTGGCTGTCGGGCATGGCCAAATAGCCCTTTATTGTTTTTTTATGTTGGCGTTGGGGATTTGTATAGTAAATGATCTTCTGAGATTTGCCTCCTGTGTGATTTCATTGGTTTTACTCAACCACATCATGCCTCTATCGTTTCAGATTAACAATGCAGGCAATGAATTGTATGCTCTTCTTAAATACATTTTAATACCTTCAGTCTTTGGCTTTGTTAAAACTTGTTTTATTAACCAAATAAATAGCTCTCTCTGCTGTTCAAACAGCTCATTGTGTACTACTGAAATATTATGGAGTAAGAAAGTACACCCTTCTCCAGTTCATGGGTTTTACCTATCAGAATGTTATATAAATGGTCTGATCTTTATCACATTCTGAAATTATTTGAATCTAACCTCTAGTGTAGGTTAGAGGAAGCTATGTGAAAAGGTTGTAAGGAAAATCTAAGTACACCCCTATTGCTTCCAGAGGATTTAGGAGAGAAAGAAGCAGCCAAATGTCATTAATGATAATTGATACTGACCATCAGCGTGAGCAGCTCAGCCAAAACTAGTGTTTCAGCAGCTTGCTGCTCTGAAGCATACAGGTGACCTTAAAATAATCTTTTAGAAGCAATTGCACCTTTCTCATCAATCTAGGATGTGATATAAGGTCATCTCCACACTATCTAAAGTCAGTTGTTCTACAGAGAGATTATCCCCAAGAGACAAGCATCTCAGACAGCTGCCAATCTTCCCAGGAGTGGATGTCTCAGCAGATTCAGCCAAACGTCAGAGCATGAAGCTCTGAGAAATCGCCAAAAACCTCAGCGCTCCATCTCAGACTCTACACGCCTTAGCGTGTTACAGTTAATGGCAGAACAGCTTGTTTGAAAGGGTTGCCAGGAGAATGGTTCTTCCTAAAAATGAAGGTGGCAGCGGGACTTAAGTTTTGAACTTGATTCAGCAAGTAGTAGACCAGCGTAGAAATGTTTATAAAAGAAAGGGCAAGTCAGTATAAACGTTTAATACCAGCCATGGAGTGTTGATGATTTGGGCTTTTTAGCAGCAACAAGCTAGGGACCTTTGACAGCTAAAGTTTGGTTCAAAAACACAGCAGGAAACGAGATGTTTTAACGCTCCAGTCCTTAACATGATCTTTGATTTAAATCATATAGGGTGACAGCTTGGAGAGAGAAGCTCATTATGTGGTCCTATTAATCGATCAGGGCCTTTATTCACAAAGATTATCTGAGTCCTGTAAGAGAGCTCTGATCTTAGCATAAAAATTCCTGCCAAGGATTCCTAACTTAAGAGTGACTCCATTCTCTCCTGAGAGCAAATCTGAGCCAGAAGGACAACATTTCCTATCTTAGTGAGGAGCTTTGGTTGACCCATTGCTAGGTGTGAAGTTGTCTTCTAAGATCTGTGATTGGTTGTTAAATAAAAAATTAAAAAAACACAAATGCGCTCCTAGTAATCAGTGGAAAGAAATTAACTAATGATAGAATTTAGACTGCATTCAAAAACGAGTAAAAAAGTTATGATAACACTTAAAACTGTCACACAGCATCAATGTTTGAACTTTATTTACATGCTTATTTTGCATCTACTTGTACTCGTCTTCCGCTTCATCCAGGACCGGGTCGCAGGGTCAGCAGACTCAGTAGAGACGCCCAGTCCCTCTCCCCAGACACCTCCTCCAGCTCCTCCGGGGGAAGCCCAAGGCGTTCCCAGGCCAGCTGAGAGACATAGTCCCTTCAGCGTGTCCTGGACCGTCCCCTGGGCCTCCTCCCGGTGCCTGGGACACCTCCCGAGGAAGTCGTACAGGAGGCATCCGGCATAGATGCCCGAGCCCCCTCAACTGGCTCCTCTCGATGTGGAGGAGCAGCGGCTCTACTCCGAGCCCCTCCCAGATGGCCGAGCTCCTCACCCTATCTCTAAGGGAGTGCCCGGCCACCCTACGGAGGAAGCTCATTTCAGCCGCTGGTATCCGGGATCTCCTTCTTTCGGTCATGACCCAAAGTTAATGGCCATAGGTGAGGGTAGGAACCTAAACCGACTGGTAAATCGGGAGTTTCGCTTTTTGGCTCAACTCTCTCTTCACCACAACGGACCGGCACAGCGTCCCCGTTACTGCGGCACCACAACGGACACAGTCGAATGCTTTCTCCAGGTAAAGAAAACACATGTGGACCGGTTGGGCAAACTCCCATGAACCCCCAAGTATCCTGCACAGGGTGTAGAGCTGGTCCAGTGTTCCACGGCTGGGACGAAAACCACACTGCTCCTCCTGAAGCCGAGGTTCGACTATCGGTCGAACTCTTCTCTCCAATACCCTGGCATAGGCCTTACCAGGGAGGCTGAGGAGTGTGATCCCCCTATAGTTGGAATACACCCTCCGGTCCCTCTTCTTATGAAGGGGGACCACCACCCCGGTCTGCCAGTCCAGAGGCACTGTCAACGCAATGTTGAAGAAGCGCGTCAACCATGACAGCCCCACAACATCCAGAGACTTGAGGTACTCAGGGCGGATCTCATCCACCCCCGAAGCCCTGCCACCGTGGAGCTTTCTAACCACCTCGGTGGCTTCAGCCTGGGTGATGAAAAAGGCCAACCCTGATTCCCCAGCCTCTGCGTCCACCAGGGAATGCATGATGGCAGGATTGAGGAGATCCTCGAAGTACTTCTTCCAACGTCCAATAATGTTCCCAGTCGAGGTCAGCAGCTCCCACTCACACTGTAAACAGTGTTGGCGAAGCACTGCTTCCCCCTTTTGAGGCACCGGACAGTTTGCGAGAATTGCTTCGAGGCTACCCGGTAGTCCTTCTCCATGGCGTCTCCGAACTCCTCCCAGGCCTGGGATTTTGCCTCTGCCACAGCCCAGGCCGCGGCACGCTTGGCCTCACGGTACCCTTCAGCTGCCTCAGGAGTCCCACAAGCCAACCACAGCCAATAGGACTCCTTCTTCAGCTTGACAGCATCCCTTACTGCCGATGTCCACCACTGGGTTCGGGGATTGCCACCGCAACAGGCACCGCAGGCCTTATGGCCACAGCTACGGGCAGCAGCATTGACAATAGATGGGGAGAACATGGTCCACTATGTCTCCAACTTATGTCTCCAACCTCCCACACAAGCCCAGGCTCCTTCCCCCCCAGCGAGGTGACATTCCATGTCCCTAGAGCCATCCTAAGCATCTGGAAATCAAGCCATCGAGGTCTCCACCTTCGTCTGCTGCCCAATTTTTTTTGTACTGGTCCCTCATGGTTTCCCTTGCAGGTGGTGGGCCCTCTGGAGGATGGCCTTGCGTCTCTCGTTTGGGCTTGACCCGGCCGGGTCCTGCGAGGAGCAACCCAGCCACCATGTGCTCTCCAACGAGTCCCGACCCCAGGCCTGGCTCCAGGGTGGGACCCTGGCTCAGCCGTACCGGGCGACGTCACGTGCCTCGATTTTGTGGTCCTCATGAAGGTGTCTTGAACCGCTCTTTGTCTGACCCGTCACCTATAGCCTGTTTGCCATGGGAGACCCTACTAGGGTCATTTAAGCCCCAGACAACATAGCCTCGAGGATCATTCAAGCACTCAAACCCTTCCACCACATTAAGGTGGTGGTTCAAGGAGGTGGGGGGGGTTTACTGCATCAATTTTATATTTAATATTAATATTAAACGTCTGCATTTTACTGTGATCTCCTTGTATAAAGAAGTTTAGTTTGGTAAAATGATCAAAACATAATAGAAAAGAAGGTGGAGTAAACCGAACTGAACAGAGGAGCAGAGCCTGCTGGTGGAGGAGAAGAGAATAGTGTTGAAAGGTAGATTTGGTTCTGTGGTCAGGGTGTGAACAAACAAGAATTCCCAGCAGATCAATATTTTGCTCCCTCTGCTTTCAGCACCAGCCTAGAATGTGAGCAGAGAGGAGATAGCAGAACACCAGAGAACTTCTCCACAGACGGAGAAGCGTTGTAGACGATCATTTAGGCTTAGGCTGCTGACATCATTTAAAATACAGCAAATACTTATTTACCTCATTTACATCTTTCTTCTATGTACAGTACAAACCAAAAGTCTGGACACACCTCATTCAAAGAGTTGTCTTTATTTTCATGACTATGAATATTGTAGCTTCACACTGAAGACATCAAAACTATGAATTAACACATGTGGAATTATATACTGAACAAAAATGTGTGAAACAACTGAAAATATGTCTTATATTCTAGGTTCTTCAAAGTAGCCACCTTTTGCTTTGATTACTGCTCCGCACACTCTTGGCATTCTGTTGATGAGCTTCAAGAGGTGGTCACCTGAAATGGTTTTCACTTCACAGGTGTGCCCTGTCAGGTTTAATAAGTACACAGCTGATAGTCCTACTGAATAGACTGTTAGAATTTGTATTATGGCAAGAAAAAAGCTGCTCAGTCAAGAAAAACGAGTGGCCATCATTACTTTAAGAAATGAAGGTCAGTCAGTCCGAACGATTGGGAAAACTTTGAAAGTGTCCCAAAGTGCAGTCGCAAAAACCATCAAGCGCTACAAAGAAACTGGCTCACATGAGGACCGCCCCAGGAAAGGAAGACCAAGAGTCACCTCTGCTGCGGACGATAAGTTAATCCGAGTCACCAGCCTCAGAAATCGCAGGTTAACAGCAGCTCAGATTAGAGAACAGGTCAATGTCACACAGAGTTCTAGCAGCAGACACATCTCTAAAACAGCTGTTAAGAGGAGACTGTGTGAATCAAGCCTTCATGGTAAAATAGCTGCTAGGAAACCACTGCTGAGGACAGGCAACAAGCAGACGAGACTTGTTTGGGCTAAATAACACAAGGAATGGACATTAGACCAGTGGAAATCTGTGCTTTGGTCTGATGAGTCCAAGTTGGAGATCTTTGGTTCCAACCACCGTGTCTTTGTGCCTCGCAGAAGAGGTGAACGGATGGACTCTACATGCCTGGTTCCCACCGTGAAGCATGGAGGAGGAGGTGTGATGGTGTGGGGGTGCTTTGCTGGTGACACTGTTGGGGATTTATACAAAATTGAAGGCATACTGAACCAGCATGGCTACCACAGCATCTTGCAGTGGCATGCTGTTCCATCTGGTTTGCGTTTAGTTGGACCATCATTTATTTTTCAACAGGACAATGACCCCAAACACACCTCCAGGCTGTGTAAGGGCTATTTGACCAAGAAGGAGAGTGATGGAGTGCTGCGCCAGATGACCTGGCCTCCACAGTCACCGGACCTGAACCCAATCGAGATGGTTTGGGCTGAGCTGGACCGCAGAGTGAAGGCAAAAGGGCCAACAAGTGCTAAGCATCTCTGGGAACTCCTTCAAGACTGTTGGAAAACCATTTCAGGTGACTACCTCTTAAAGCTCATCAACAGAATGCCAAGAGTGTGGCTACTTTGAAGAACCTAGAATATAAGACATATTTTCAGTTGTTTCACACTTTTTTGTTCAGTATATAATTCCACATGTGTTAATTCATAGTTTTGATGCCTTCAGTGTGAAGCTACAATATCAACCCAGTCTCAATCCAAATTGTGTAATACCTACGTTTGTCCACAGGCCAAAACGTAGCCATTTCACAAAAAGCGCTCTGAAATAGTAGCATAGCTACGTTTCATTTTCCCATTCTTTTCTGTGGTCTTACTTTAGGTCACGTGACTGATGAGTTTCTCGCCAGCATGAACAAAAAACATGGTGGATATCCTTGTTTTTTCGGTGGAAATTTCTTTATTTTGAGATAGATTGTGGCTTTAACTTTGTTTTGATAGCTTTTCTAGCGACAAATGGATACTTTATTTTCATAGTATCCATTCAGTTTATGTAAACGATTCGTAGTTTTTTTCGTTTAGACGTACAGTTTTTCAGGTCTCCACAAAATAGTACGAATACTACGTTTATGTTGTTGCTATAGTGGTTGCTAAGGGTGCTATTAACAACAAACCGGAAGGAAGTTGATGACAGTCACGGACCGAGTTGCCCTTAAAAATGGTACCTGACCATGAATACGCTTTTATGTAATAAAGATTTTTTTCCGTTTGATTTAAAAAAATCACATCTATTTAAAAAAACAAACAAATTGAAGCATTTAACCAAAATTACAAACTATAGAATTAAAACATTTTTGTATCGTAATTTACACACATATTTTACAATATATGATGTACATAATTTTATTTAATGAGAAATCTAACAAATACATGCAGTCCTTTATGACAGGTTTGAGTAGACCACAAACTTCTATCCTTTAAATCTTAATTTCTGCCTAATTTGTCCTTACATACTATATTGATAGTTTTATGTTATTTTCATGAATTTTATACGTTTATTATTTCTATTCAGATGTCTGTATTTATACTGCTGCAATAATTCCGTTCCCCTTCTAGGGTAAATCAATCATTTAATCAATCTATCTGTTGGTATGCATCTATTTATTGCACAAAACAATCTGGATCATACTTTTTTCAAATGTTTTTATTGTATTACCAAAGATTCTTTATAATGGACACAACAAAAACAACAACAATAACAGACCAATACCAACAACAACAACAATGATAATGATGTATTATAAATATTTTATTAATATTCAGAAAAGAAAAAGGACAGCAGCTCACACAATTCTGTAAACAGTTTATACAATCCAGTTGAACAAGTTTGAGACTTTTGACACTATATATTTATCAAAAAATAATAAAAATAAAAATTTAAAATTTTTAACCAAACAAAGGGCAGCAACTAACATTATGACACAAGTGATTGTTGTTAATGTGTGTGGGAGCGTGTGTGTGTATGGGGAAGGGTGGGGTGTGTGCGTGACTAAAGGTGTGTTTCAAATGTTTGTGTTCTCCTTTGCCACCCACTGTGGAGGCCACGTTTTCCCACTGCAATAAGTGTAAAGAAGATACAATGACGTTGTGACAGTAAAGCACAATAAGCCACAGTGGGCTTCAGTTCGTACCTCATACTCAGTATGTTAACATGTTCACAGTTATATGATTGCTGGAAATTACCTTCATATTGTGACATAAACTTACAGAATGGAGACTGAGGAATTTATATGTACTCGGTTTATGCTTGCAATTTAAAATAAGTAAATACAAATAAAATGCACAAAAGCATTTAAGAATAAATACCGTACAATTTCCATTACCTTAATAAAAAAACTTTGACCATTTCTTTATAAAATAAAAAAGAGAAATTATATGCACCACAAGGAACAGGGCTCCCACTCCACCAACTCCATTTGGTTCCCCTGAGAAATATTTAAAAAATGCTTACTACCATAAGCAATCACACTGTCAGTGTCACAGTCTGTTGTTTCAACCTGCCTGTTACTAACGTTCTCTTACCCTAAGAGGCGCTGGAGCTGCATACTGGAGTGTTGACAGGTGTACGTCGTTGCGTCATCAGCTGGAGGACTATATGAGGGTGGTTCGCTGGCTTTTCTACGCCTGAGTGTTTTGCCCACCGTAGTAGTGTTATCTGGCCACCATCTTCTGAATTCTGGAAGCTCCACTTGTTTTTTGAGCCTTCACTAATTATCCGTCTTTCCCTTCGTCAAAGGCTGTTCACGCAAAGCTGGGTTTTCCTCCTGAAACCCACCTCCTGTCAAGATTGGAATCTGCTGCTGCCCTTGCGAGTCCTCCAGCTGGAAGCGCAACCTGTCCACCCACTTTGTTACCTGGAACATCAGATCGCTCCAACCGTTTCCGTGCACACTCTTACCACAGACTTGAACCGGCTTCTCCCCCTGGCGGATCGATCGCCTTCTGAAAAAGTGAGCATAGGTCTTTTGCTTGAATATTCCAACCTGATCCTCCGCTCACCTCTGTTCTTCTTTTACAGCCTGTCTCCTGATCACTCTGCTCACCTCGTTCCTGAGTCGAAAAGAAATAAAAGAAAAAGAAAACTTAATTTACTCTTCCCTGTCTGAGTGTCCTCTGCATGTGGGTCAAGTCGGCCTTAAAAACTATGACAGTCAGATGACTTAAGGGCATTAAAAACCACTAAATACAGTCATATAATATGTATATATTCACATTACATTTTTACTTCAATAATAATAAAAAAGAACCTTCTTCATTTTGGTCTTTAAAACACGCTTCACCGGGTAATACTCGTCTTGTCCCCCGACCATATGGCTGCATTCTGAAAGAACAAAAAGTGTACATATACATTTTTTATAAACTTTTATATAACTGCAAGGAATGTACAGAAAGAAAATCATCATTCAAGACAGTTTTTGCTTACAACTGTGCAACATAGAGAAATTAATGCACATTTTATCATAAGCAAGTTGGATTATTGTTATGTTCTACTTCTGGTCTACTTAGGTTTATTATAAATGCAAAAATACTGGTGCCAACATAGACTACAAGACTAGAAAAGAACACATTAAATATATGAACAATCTTTAAATTGGCTGCCTGTGATTTATGTAATTGATTTTTCGAATTGTTATGTTAGTTTTTATGCATTGCACAGCCTTGCACCAGACTGTATGTCAGAGATACGTTCAGTATGTAAACCAGGATATCTCTAATAGCTTTATAGAGCAGAAAAAAAGTCGCTGTTTGTACTAGAGGCTGACATTTTTTCGGGAGTCCCATGGGTCACGACGGGAGACAGCATCAGTAAAGATCACGTGATTGGGACAGTACAGGATAAAAAATGAACGGGAGCAGACGGGAGCGGGAGCTAAGCAATAGGAGGGAAAATAAACTAGGATCAATTGTCCTTGGAAATGTACAACTGAGACTTTGTTATAAACTTTAAGAAAAAAAAAACTTGAATCGACGCCGCCATTGTGTAGTTTTTTTCCAAGAAGCCTATACTATAATGCGAGTCAAACGAACTACAGGACCCACAAGCCAACAGTGCTTCTGATCGATGTTTTCCACCTGCGTTCAGAATGGAGGGAGCAAACGCAGGTGAAGAACTGGACGTGGTAAAATTGGATTTGTAACGTAAAGTCAGAAATAAGGACTTATCTATTAAACTCATAGAGCTGACAGGAAAGTCGCAAATATTACCGAACTTCAGGAGTTGAATGTAGCGGTTTTAACACGCAGTCTGCTGCTTGTAAAACGTGTTTAGTCGTAATCAAGTTCACCAGTGATTAAGGGACACTTGTAAGGCAGATTCTGGATTAAATCAGCCCTGCATCTCTTCATTCATCAAACCAAAAGTACCATCATGTGTCAAGTCTCATCTGACCAACAAAATTGCTGCATGTGCACTAAAGAGTTAAGAGGTAAGGTACGGAAACCCGTGAGGGGACATGGGGAAATTTATTTATTTTGCGTCCCCACGCAATACTTTTGCGTTCGGCATTTTGGAACAGCAGCACAGATGACAAACTGCTCATAAAACAAACAGCACTAATATGTGATTGATATGGTTTATTTGTCATATGCTGGTTAACACGCAGTAAACAATGCGATTAAATGTTTAGGATAAGAAGAACCGTTCAAATCACGATAAAAACAAAAACACTAATGGCGTACAAAAAAAAGTACACATCATGCAGCAGTAATAAGCAAACAAAGTGTCACGGATGTGGTTTCGTGCAGTATTATTGTTCAGTAGTTTGACAGCTTGTGGATAAAAACTGTCTTTTAGTCTGATTTGAAGATAATTTTATTTAAAGCTGATTTCAAAATAAAACTCAATAAATCTCAAAACGGGTGTAGTGTTTGTTTCATTTTTGCAGTTATCTGGTTTGGAAACTATCCCACAATGTATTGCGAAATAACGCAAAGACTATTGCGTGGGGACATAAAAAAGAAAAAAATCCCCCCATGTCCCCTTGCAGACTCCGTAGAAAGGCTTCATCAAGGGAAGATATTAAATAAATATGTTGTGAAATAGAAAAAAATTGAATGTACCATTAAATGTACAATTTATTTAATACATCATTAAATATTAAGTGTACCACTAATTACGTCATGTCGTCTTTAAAATTATACTTAATTATTCAGTGGCACATTTAATTGCATAATAGTCTATTTCATGATATAATGGTACATTTATTGTTTCTAATGATGTATTAAATAAATAAATGGTACCTTTAATTTAATGGCACATTTAATGTTACATTTCTTTCATGTTACATTTACTTCGCTTATGGGACATTCACAACATTTATTTATTTAATGATGATTTTATTGTATTAATTTTGTCCAGTTTGACCCTCCATTCTTGATGCCTGTATAGGAGGTCATGTCAGAATATGAATCAGGTGTTCTGGAGCAGACACACATCTAAAACTTGCAGGGAGGGGGTCCCTGAGGACCAGGGCTGTGAACCATTGAGGTACAGTTTCTAAATTGTGAAGGTTTTGCCTTTTTGTCCTTTTGTTCAACAAGTACAGTTCTCTTACTAGGTGCATTTTTCTTTCGTTTCAGCAACTTGAAACATACAAGTAATGTCATTGTTCAAAGGAAACGATCACTTAATAAATAAGTAAAATACAACTAGGTACATTTTGTTTATTCAGCTAAGATAGACATGGTCTGTTTCCTTGTTTGATATTTTATTATTTCTTCATTATTATTCTTTTTACTTTAACTGGCCTTTACTACAACTAAAAACAGGGACCTAACTGGTCCTTCAAACAAAGAAATTGCCAAAAGACTAAATGAAGAAAACAAAAATGGGAGTGGCACAGGAGTGGGAGTCGTTCTGAATGGGAGCGGGATGGGAGTGGGAGTCAATTTACCAGGAGTGGGACGGGACAGGATTTTTTTCGTTATGCTGGCCTGGGATTGGGATGGGACAAGACATTTTTCTGTGGGAGCGGGATGGGACAGGAGAGAAAATCCACTCCCGTGTCACCCTCTACTCCACAGAGTAGAAGAGAGTCCAGCCCCTCTCAAGGAGATGGGTTCCGGAGCCCACGCTATGCATGAGGGTGAGCCCGACTATATCTAGTCGATATCTCTCGACCACAAGCTAAGGCTCCTTCCCACCAAGTGAGGTGACATTCCACGTCCCTAGAGCCAGCCTAAGCATCCAGGGATAGGGCCGCCGAGGTCTCCATCTTCGTCTGCCGCCCAATCCTCTTTGCACCAGTCCTCACGGTTCCCTCTGCAGGTGGTGGGCCCACTGGGGGATGGCCTTGCGTCTCTCCTTTGGGCTTGGCCAGGCCAGGTCCCGCGAGGAGCAACCCAGCCACCAGGCGCTCTCCAACAGGTCCCGACCCCAGGCATGGCTCCAGGGTGGGACCCCGGCTGTGCTGTACCGGGGGACGTCACGTGCCTCGATTGTGTAGTCCTCATGAGGGTGTCTTGAACCGCTCTTTGTCTGACCCGTCACCTAGAGCCTGTTTGCCATGGGAGACCCTACCAGGGGAATTTAATCCCCAGACAACATAGCCTCTAAGATCATTCGGGCACTCAAGCCCCTCCACCACGTTAAGGTGGCGGTTCAAGGAGGGGACCCACACGCACAAATTTATGGGAGGGGAATATGGAAATGTAATCCCTTACCACCCGCAATGCGATTTATTATGCAGAACAATTGGAACTGGATCCGTTTGATTAAATTTTTTGAATGTGAACATATATCAGGGGAGGGTTTATACAGTAAATAACGATGTAACCAAAATACAATTTTAAGAATCAAACACGTTTTATATAGTTAAAATATTGGCAAGACAAACCAAATGAATTCAGTACAATCATTGGAAAATACTTTATTTTTATGTATGTATATTCGATTTAAATGCTTTGCAGGACAGTTTTGTGATATTTTTTAAAATGAGCAAAGCTATAATATACAGATAGCCCACTCCTACAGCTATTTTTATGTTGCTAATCTTAAATTCAGGCTTAAATATTTTGGCTGTTTAAGGTTAAGTCTTCAAAAACATATTGTCAAAACAAAAAGAACATGGCAAGTCTCTGAAAAGAATTAAAATTTCAAAGGAAGCAAACCTCTAATAAATTATCCGAAAGAAGTGAGAGTTGGACTTCGCGAGGTGAATTTGTATATAAAGGAAATGTTGTAAAGGGGTCCCACATGATTGACTTGTTGAAAAATCTCATCCTTCCGTTTAAAAAATCTGGAGCACCGCTACCCTGAGGATGGTCAGACTTTCTACATACCTTGTCAGAGGTAAACATCCCCATATCTTCAGTCATTAACCTTATGCTCGTGATGAATATAGACGGTTCAAAACAGAGGGTACATCTATTGAAAATGGGGGTACACCCCCCAGCATTAAGCAGAGAAGAACAAGAAGAAGAAGGCAGATAACTCATTCTCCCCATTGGTCGAGATCCGAGCTGGAAGATCCAAAAAATGCTGATGGGAAGTCAAAAAAGTATCTTCGTAAGATGACACTACCACCCCGATGGATTACATTTTCACCATAAACCGTTATAAGAAAATGAAACATGTAGCCTATTTTTTTTATTCAATAAAATATTTATTGATTATATTTTCAAGTCTAGCTTCGTTCTCTACTTCACACACTAACATATGATGTCATTACACAAATATTAAATCATAAGAAAAAACAAACAATGAAAAAAAAATGACAATGAAAGAAAAATGACAATTTAAATTCCATAACAATCCAGAAACATCTCCAAAGAGCATGTTCCGTGAGTATAAAATGTACAACTTTGATTAATGACACATTTCTGATATTTTTTCACAAAGTTAGATACCATTAAATCATTCTTAATCACATCTATTTTGACAACACTTGCTGCAGTGATAATCCGCACACTCTATGACATAGATAAAAAATGCAATGGTGACCGCTGATTATTATGATACAATATTTTTGAGGATCTGTCTTCTAAAAATGTTACGATGCTTGACGGGTAGAACTCGAAATCCGGAGAGAATCCATAAGAGTCAAAAAAGCTGGCTTGACCATTCTCATCCAAAGTCAGAGCTAACCAGTGTTCTCCAGGCATGTGTGAAGGATGTGTGTTCACAATAAAGTAGGCCAGCCCTGGGAATTTGTCAGCTAGCAGCGGCAGCTGGTCGCACGGCCACACACCACAAAACAAATCTCCCAGCAGATGATGCAGCAGGTTCTCAATTTCATGATTATTCATGTCTGATTAGATTAATAATAATCCACCAGCACACGCCTCTTTGAATCAATCTCTAAAATAGAGTCATAACAAGCGTAGATGATCAGCGTGGTGGTATGAGGCAACGGGTTTCTGAAACGCATTTCCAATCTTAAATTCCCACTGGAAACTGGAGATAGAGCATCTGTGTCCTCACCCGGGTTAAGATTAAATGCGAATAGAGAGTATCCTTGATTAAATTCCTGACGTGTTATACTCAGCGGAAGATCTTTTAGATGTCGTCCTGTAGCCGTAAACAAGTTGTAATACTCTCTCACTGAATGACCTTGGTTAAAATTGGGCTGGAAGGCCTTAGCTGGAATTTGTCTGCCGTCCTTACACAAAGCTAAATATTCCATATCAAAATTATTAATGTCAAACGGATTGAGATTGCGTGTTCCTGTAAAAGCGTCATGATCCAGTAATGCAATCACCACATACTTGGGAAAGATACCTAAGAAAAGATTCTCTTTGGTGCATACCCTTGAATTTTCAGGGATGGAATATGTTTTTACATTCACATGTGAAAGTGGATAGAGAGCATTTGCTTTCATTAAAGCTGTAGTGTGACCCAGTCGTACAGCTGGAGAGACGATATCTTTTTTGATGAAAAGAGAGGCTCCTAATATCCTAAGTTTGTAAGTGGAGTCTCTTGCTGCCATGAGACAAAAGGCATCGTTGGCTCTTGTAAGTTTAATTTTGAGGTCAACAGAGTTTAAAAGAAGTCTCTCACAGAAAAATGTGTCTGCATGCAGGGGGCCTAGGAGATGTACCCTGGAATTTTCCGTAAAGCCAGCTCTGCTGTTAAGACCTTGGTTAGGGCCGTTAGATATAACAATAGAGTTCAGAGCCCCTGCAGTGTCTTTATAAAAAAGACCAGAGCTAAACTGGCTTTTTAAAGAATCCTCAGAAAAGTTTAACAATGTCTCAATCATGGCTCTATACGGATGTGTAGCGCTGGATTGTGAAATCAATGGATCTCCGAAAGTGACATCACACTGACTGAAGATGGTGTTTAACGGGTAGTTGATGAGCCCTACAGGTGCATCATCCGGCAGGTTTGTTCCATCCTCGTTAGTAATTTTCACTCTGAGATGCAACAGCGTATCGTTGAGATCCAGATACTTTTCTCCGTCTCCCGGAATGAAAAACTCGATTGGGCCTCCATCGGTGATTGCTGATAAAGGCTGGATCTCGGTGTAAATTTTATCTTCGATCAATAGCTGCGTCATCGGGGCAGAAAATAAGTCCAACTCTGCCAGCGTGCGCTCTGATGATTTGTTATGTAAAAGAGCCATTATTTAAATATATCAAAACTTGCGGATGACTTCCTTCCTCTTCGTTTGTCAGCTCCAACTGATCTCCTTTTTCGCATTTGTCGTTGTTTTTTGGATAAAACCATAATTCCTGAACCTTCTTTTCCTTCGGTGCGTGTAGAACCACTCATTTTACTCATGGCCCTACCTATGACATCCGAAGCAATATTTGATGCAGCCGTTTTAAGATGGGGTTTTGCAATAGCAAATCCTTTTTTAACCAGATACGAAGCGGAATAATTTTGAAAATAATGATCCAATTCCGCGTCCGTACATGACCGGAGCCCCATAAAAACCTGCCAGGTTACCGCCTGATTGACTTACATAGTAATTTACAAAGCGATTTGGATCACGTCTCAGACTTAGCTGTGCCATGTTCTCTCTTGCCTGCTTGATGCAGTGTTGAAGGACCAGGGTAATATGAATGATAATCAGTCTTAGAGGTTATATACATATCTCTGTTTATACAAATAAAATTTATCTCAGGATATCACCGGTTTGAAGTGTAGTCTTACGAGGGTCTTTCCATAGACGAAATTTACAGGAACATTTTGGTCCGATTTAATTTCTATATGGATATTTTCAATATGTCTTCTGGAAACTGGAAGGTAGTGGGCGGGGTTAAACGTCAGAGTAACCATATCACTGAAGTCGCCTTGTACTTTGACGGACCGCTTGCTTGAAATGTAAATCTCTTTTGAACTTTGCTGAATTTAATGCGGATACCCAAGTTCATTTTTTTGAAAAACAATTCCATCTCTGTCTCGAGTTGAATAACGCTGTTATAGTAGCCACCTCTGATCCTTTGCGTATTGATCTCCACATCACCAACCTTCCTCCATTCAAAGTAGGCATCATAATCCGGTAAATTATGCCATGTATGAGGGTATGAAATCTCTGCTAATGCAACCATCCATTGGCCTTCTAAATCAATATGTTGAGCTAAATTTACACGGAAACTCGAACTGGTTTTATTTTTAAACACTTCCTTGCTAGCGTTAGAGGGAAGTGTAACGTAAAAACCGCCATCCTCTGCCTTTCTGTCCATGATGCTGTATGAATCGTAAGGTTTTAGCACACACCTATTTTATACATTTCGTAGTTCATCAAACTTGATCCAACTGTTGAATTTCTCAGGCCAATTTTTCCAGCGTACAGAAACCTGTTTGACACCCTTAACAGTGTGTCGATTTAATATTTTCTCCACTTGATACATCTTGTCCTTAAATATTTTTACTTTTTGAAGTCAGTCATCAGTCAGTCATTTTCTACTGCTTATTCTATAGTGGGTCACGGGAGAGCTGGTGCCTATCTCCAGCAGTCTATGGGCGAGAGGCACTTTTATTTTTTGAAAAAAAAAAAAAAACTTTTTGAAGTTCCTCAGCATAAAAAGAACCCTCAATAGGTTCTCCATCCAAATCTTTGAGTTTGTATACAGGAGGAGATCGGGGTATCCGCTCATACACTGTAAACACTTCATCTGTAAAACTCTTTGTATTTTTTGTCAAACACTCCACGTACCTTGGATATTCTGACAAGATCCCCCTGTTTAAACATTGTCACTGAGGCCCTGCAATATCTGTTGGAGGTAACATCGTACAGATTCTGAAACACTTGAAAGGCATTTTCTGAGGTCACTTCCATTGGGCTCATCTTAATGCTGGTGTGGTAGGTATGGTTGTAGCTTCTAGCTAAATTTTGCAAGACATCAATGTACCGGCGGGTGTTGTTAGCAGTAAAATATCTCCACATCCTTGTTTTTAACGTACGGTTAAACCTCTCAACCACAGAGACTTTTGCTTCACTTGCTGTGGCAAAATGTTCAATTCCGTGTTTTTCCATTAGAAGCTTAAATTTCTTGTTAAAAAATTATTTCCCTGCATCAGTCTGAAGTTTTTTTGGGACCTGACTTTCTTTAAAAACTGATTCAAAAGCTTTTAGCACCTCTGCAGCAGTTTTCCTCTTCAAAACACATACATACGCCCTCTTTGAAAAGATGTCAATGACTGTTAATAAATAATTATAACCATCATTTTCCATGGCCAGAGCTTGCATGTCACAGAGATCGGCTTGGTCAATGGTCTGGTGACAAAAACTCTGTTTCTCGGGAACTTTATTTTTGCTGGTTTATGTAGAGTATAGGTATCTTCTCCTGATAAAAAATCTTTAACTTTTTCAACCGCTACCTTCTTCCCCGTTTCATTTTGCAAAACCCTCCTCAACCTTTCTATACCCCCTAAACTTCCTGGATTTGATGGGCTGTAATATACATTTTTCATGATCCTTCGTTCAGACATCCCAGTCTTATGCTCACTCTGACAACTACTTGTTAAATAATGAAAAAAAAAAAAACACCTGAGGGTATATTTATACTTCTTTTTTTATTTTGTACCCGTATTTAATAGAGAAACAGAAAAAAACCCACATTCAGATAATAAAGATCAATTCAAACATTGCAATCTTTAAAAAACAAAACTGTTATATATGTATACCAGTAGAAAGCCGAGAGAATACAGAAAAGACAAATCAAGTCATCAGTCATCTGAGATCGGATCATAGCACTCTGAAACAGAGTTAAGCTGCTTGAGACAGTCATTACCGTTCATCTTATCGTACATATCCGTGATTGCACTATGGAAGCCTTGTACCGATTTCAGTTCATATAAAACCGCAATTGTTTTCACTCTAAAGTCATCTGCTTGTATGCGTTGAAGTGTCAGAAGATTCTGAATAGCAGGAAGGAGCTTGGGGTTTACGAGTCGTCGCACGATGCGTTGAAAGTTGATTTGGTAATACTCCTCCAATATCTCCAGGCACTGATGCTGTTGTTGGCTCGGGTGGTTCGTTATGCACCCGTAACAAGTTTCTTTGACATAGTTCAAACAGGTTATGTTGAATAAATAAAGTATCGCTGTTTTCACCGTATTGATGAGAGCGGTTGAGATCCAGCCGTCAATTTCATCACCCTGATTACTCTCCTCCTCCTCTGGTGAAGGCTGAGGGGCAGGTATCAGGTCTGGAGTTTGTGGGGAGGTTGAGTAGCTGATGATTGCCTCGTCCTCCACGATCACCCTCTTGTCTTCAGGTTGGATATCTGTGTGTACAGACTCAGCCACGCATAGCGGTGAATAGAGGTCGGGAGAAGGCGGATGATACGATCTGAGGTTGTATCCTGTCGATGTCCCTGGACTGAATAGGGACTCAAAGAGCTGCGACGATGAGGTGGCTGGTGAGTAGAGGTCTGGAGAAGGTGGATGACACGGCCCGGTGTTGAAGCTTTCATCATGATCGGGAGAGAAGACAGTCTCTTCTTGCTGGTTGTAGAGGTCCCAGTATGGTGTTTTCCCGTACGCTCCATACATTCTCATGGTCTGCCGCCCGCCGTTGTGAAGAAGAAGAGTCTGTGAGCTCGCAGTTAGACCCTGATATATAGAGCAGGAAGGTGGGAGGGTCCTCAAGAAGGGGAGTGGGTCCTCAAAAGAGGGTGGGCTTTAGATCCACAACAGGGAACGTCAGCACTCTTTTCACTGACATAACATCAATCCAGCAGCGTGAGTTTTGGAAAAGGTTGGAAAGACGCTGTCCAATTTCATTCATCTTCTCAACCCAATCATGTGGGTTTACACTAGATAGTCCATCTGTTACTTCATCTACTAACATAGGATATACTGAAACTGGTAACAATAAAGTGACTAGAGCACAGAGTCCCGTTACTTTTGAAGGTAATCGATCAAACAACCTGTCGTCATCACACCACCACCAAATGTCTCCTCTAGAGACTGGTTTAAAATACTTATTTACTTTTACAATTGCAGCACACCATACTGCAGTGAGATTTCCCAATTTATTGCCTCTCTCTGTCATATTTATACATGTGTAGTTTCCAGTGGTGACCCGTTTATGGAATACTGATTTATCCTTATCTGCTGTAATTACAGGAAGAACAGAATCCCAGTGCTGACACATTTCATTAAATTAGTTTGATTCATTACTTCCATCACACAGGGTTGTGGTATCACAGCTGGAATTATTTGTAACAAAAGCCTGGGACCCATACACACAACACAATCTCTTTTAGTCATGTTAGCCACTTGCTCTACCATCAATAACCAGTTATTATTTGTTCCTGATACTCCTGTAATAACCTGGAACCAGTCATCTGTGGTTAAGTTTCCTAACATAATTTTTACTCTCTTCACTTTGTTACCTGGATGCATTATCAGCTATATGGAACTTAAACAACTTCTTTTGATGACTAGCATAAGCAGTGGTGCCCCACTCTGGTGTCCAATTGTTTCCTTCATCAGCTACCATCGTGGACCATGAGGTGTCTCTTCTATCATTAGTTAAGTAGCATTTATAACTTCTATAATCCTGCCCTTTCCTTCCTCGTTTGGTCAAGCTAATGAGTGGGATCAGCACCACAGCTGTGGTTTTAGATTTCATGCACACTTGAATGCCATAAGTATAAGAGGTTTGTTTAGTACACATAGTTAGGTTATCTTGCCTTCCTTGATTTAGCGCTACTTGTTTCATATGACTCATAGCAGGTGTTGTTACATTCTGTTTTATCTTGACTGGTTCCCAGAAGTGCCAGAAAAATAAGAAAATCAATATGAGAAAAAATATATATAAATACCCAGCAACGGACTGCATTGCTCATCCATTTAAGAGTCATTTTGGCTGAAATTTTGACTCCTCTAAGTGGTTCCAGTGTCTTAATTTTCTTCACTGACTTTCGGGTCTCTCCAGCCTCTAAATGTCTGGGTCCACCCTATTATCAGTCTGTAAATCACTTACCCTGGCGGAGCTTTCAACCAAAATTACCTTTTTACAATGTATATGGTGAATCCAAGTTGATCTCTCAGTTATTTTTACTGCCGTGGGAGTGGTTAGTAATACCTAAAATGGGTCCTCCCACTTAGGTGAAATACCAATGTTTCTTTTCTACACTCCTTATTAACACCCAGTCTCCTGGTTCCACTAGTTGGTTCATTAGTTTGATTTTGTTTCTGTTACTTTTCTAACATACTCCTCATATAATCAGCTAGGTTGACTTCTTCATCTAACTCCCACTGATTTTTGAACTGTGGTAATCTATATGGTCTTCCAAATAACATTTCATAGGGTGTTAGCCCTGAGGTGCTTGTAATGTTTAGTTGGAAATAGTTCTATCCATTTAGAAAATGCATCTATAATGACTAAACAGAACTTTTCCCTTCACTGTGGTTTAACTCAATAAAATCCATATGAATTGTTTGAAAGGGGTATCTTGGTTTTGAAAATTGTTCCCTTCGTAGTCTTAAATTCCCTTGTGGATTATGTTTTGCACATGTTAAACATGTTTTACAAATTTTTTTTAATAAGAATTAAGAATTAAATCCATATGTTATATCATATTAATATATCTGTCCTACCATTCCTCCCTGTTGAGACATTGTGAAACACGATGGCTCAATATTGCCGCCCATTTATATAGGTTCTTTGGTAGGACAGGTTTATTATCTGGTCAAATATAGATTTCATCTTTTAGTGCAACTCCATGTTTTTTTCCACATTTCTATCTCCTGTGGTGGGCCTTGTTGTTGCATTTCTTTTAACACTGTATCTTTTGTCACCAACGCATATCCTGTTTGTGTCTTCCCTCTCTCATCTTTTCTGGAGGAACCATTCACATAAACTATTTCGCCCTGTACCAGAGGTTGATCCTGCAAATCACTTCTAGTTTTTTCTTCTTTTTCTGCTAATTCTTGACAATCATGTTGAATTCCATCTTCAGGTGTGGGGAACAATGTTGCTGAGTTTAAGGCGGTGCACCTTTCTATAGTTAAGTGTGGTTGTCACAGTAAGGTTGACATGCAGGACAAATGTCTAGCAGGTGATAGAAAGGTCATATTCGTCTGCAGTAATAATGCTGAAACTGCATGGGGAACTCTTAAAGTTAAAGGGTGAAACAACACTATTGTGGCACTGACTTCAACTGCCATTGAGGCTGCAATAACAGCTCTCACACAATATGGTTGCGCACATGCAACTCTGTCTAGTTTTGAAGAGAAATAGGCTATTGGTTTCTTTTTATCTCCATGTTGTTGAACCAGAACTGAAGTCATAAAATGTCCCTTGCAATCTACCATCTGAACAAACGGTTTACTATAATCTGGTAATGCTAAAGCAGTACTGGAAACTAGAACTTGTTTTATGTTGGTAAATGCTTCTTCACCTTCTACACTCCATTTCAGTTCAGACATCATTTTCAGCTCTTCCTCATACATTAGTTTGTTTAATGGAGCTACTATTTCTGCATAATTTGGCACCCAGTTTCTACAATAATTAGTTAGTCCAAGGAAGGACATCATTTGCTTTTTTGTTACTGGTTTTGGAACTTGTAATATTGTAGTCTTTCTTTCTTCTACTATTGTCCGTCCCCCTGCGCTAAGATTATGACCTAAGTATTTAACCTCATTTTTACACAACTGAAGTTTCTTTTTACTGACTTTGTGTTCCTCTTCTGCTAAATGTTTTAATAATGCTATTGTGTCATTTTTACAGGTCTCCTCATCAGGAGAGGTTAATAGCACATCAACATATAGTAAAACCTGACTACCTCCTGGAGGGTCAAACTTGGCCATACTTGCACTCATTACCTGAGAGTATATAGTTGGACTTTCACAGTAGCCTTGAGGTAGTCTGGTATAAGTATATCTTTGTCCCTCAAAGGTGAATGCAAACCAGAATTGACTATAAATATAATAAATATTCTAGCATCTGGTCTTAGGGAATTTAATAATGTATAAGGATCAGAAACACACGGTGCTCTCTGAACAACTGCATTATTAACTGCCTGTAAGTCTTGCACCATGCGCCATCCTGTTGATGGAGCTTGTTTTTTAACTGGAAAAATGGGGGTGTTACATGGTGAATCCTCGCATTTTATTATCACCCCTGCAGTTATTAAATCCTTTATTACTGGTTTTATTCCTTCACGTGCATCATGTTTCAAAGGGTATTATTTTACACTGGGCCTGAGAGAATTTAAGTGCACCCTTTCATCAAACATTTTGACAGGTGGGCGGGACTTCCGGTGAGGGCGGGACTTCCGGTGGGGGCCATGTGGGTGCCATGTGGTTGCCATGTGGGCAGGGGGGTGTGTCCAAGGGGCGTAACAGTGGATGTTGATTGGTTGTCGTCATTAGGGGCAATACCTTAAATGAGTCAATTAAAACACAGGGGTGTGTTTAAGGGTGTTACGGGGAAGGCCTTAAATGAGCCAATTAAAACACACAGGGGTGTGTTTAAGGGTGTTATTAATAATCTGTATGTTTTTTCAGGCGTTAATACATCTAAAAAAAAAAAAAAAAAAAGACATGCATCCTTTTATATTTTTAAAGGTATAATCAACTTAATGTTGACCTATCACATGAAATCCTAATAAAGGAACTGTGTAACCTGACAGAATTGTAAGTTAATTTTGCTTTACAGCAGGACCTATTTGTTGAATATATGAGCCAGTCTAAATCCGTTCAAAATAGAAAAGACCTAAAAAAGTAAATAAAAAAAAATTGTGCTTCACTACATCGATGGAACGAGAAAAACCTTCAGCTTCTGCGTCAACATACTGGAAAAGCAGCTGAAATAGGTAAGACGAATATCAGATTAACAGAAAAAAAAAAAAGAACATCAGTATACTGTTTCCAAGTTACAAATTGACTAGCAATGATGTGTTTGTTTTTGAATCATGAGAGACTCCATTTTAGGAAAAAAAAAAGGAATGATAATTTTAGTTACCTGTAGCTTTTCTAAAAAACATTTTACTTTTTCATCTTAGAGTTACAGGGTTACAACTGTTAGGGGCGATGTCAGGAAGGGGCAGTTACGTCTGTTTCTTGGATAACATATCACCTTTGAACTCAAGAAGGGTTTTGTAAAGGAACTGTGTAACCTGACAGAATTGTAAGTTAATTTTGCTTTACAGCAGGACCTATTTGTTGAATATATGAGCCAGTCTAAATCCGTTCAAAATAGAAAAGACCTAAAAAAAGTAAATAAAAAAAAAAAATTGTGCTTCACTACATCGATGGAACGAGAAAAACCTTCAGCTTCTGCGTCAACATACTGGAAAAGCAGCTGAAATAGGTAAGACGAATATGAGATTAACAGAAAAAAAAAAGAACTTCAGTATACTGTTTCCAAGTTACAAATTGACTCTAGCAATGATGTGTTTGTTTTTGAATCATGAGAGACTCCATTTTAGGAAAAAAAAAAAGGAATGATAATTTTAGTTACCTGCTTTTCTAAAAAACATTTTACTTTTTCATCTTAGAGTTACAGGGTTACAACTGTTAGGGGCGATGTCAGGAAGGGGCAGTTACGTCTGTTTCTTAGATAACATATCACCTTTGAACTCAAGAAGGGTTTTGGTCTTAAAAACATAGTCTTTGCAGTTGAGATAACACTGTCATGTTCTGGTATAAATGTTGGGGCTCTGTTTCATTGGTTAACCTCAGTGTCAGGGTCTTCAAATGCTGAATGTCTTTGAACCATAACACTTGTTACATTGAAAAATACCAGTACTGACAAGAAAAAATGTCGGTAAATATTTCAGGAAACCTGGAAATTGTGGCTTCTACTTCTGATAATTCACAAAAGCACAATGACATCTTAAAACGTAAGTAAGTAAGTATCATTAAATGCATGTGAATGTTCTCAAATTTTGTTTATATATATTGTATATTTGTTTCTTTTGTCATAGAACCCACCGCTGATGACCTTGATGATTTCATCTTGACACAATCAGATTATGGTAAGTAAATGTTAAATGCAATAAAATATATATATATATATATATATATATATTATAGTTAACCCTTGACAATGTTTCAATTTATAGATTTGATGAGAGAGGTAAACCCGAATGATCAAGTTGGAGGGTTCAGCGGCTGGAATCGACAGTCAAAATTAAGAAGGCGAATTATTTCCAAACAAGAAAAACTTTCTTTTAATACAGAAATTACGACAGATTCTTTGAATACCCCCCCCCCCCGTCAATTATCATCATTTCCCCTGAAGACACACCGGATAAGTTACCGGCACCACCAGAAAGTAAGTAAGTCCTAAGAACTATCTATTTTTTCTTTGAGAGTGAATGTATTTTAAACCTCAGATAAAAAACTGTTTACAGATTCGACTGAGAGCTCTGTGGAAGACATAGTTGTCGAGCAGGAGCAAGGTAAGGAAATAAAAATGAAATAAAAACAATATATATATATATATATATATATATATATATATGTATTTTAAGCATAGTTCAATAAAATGTCATATAAACCTGTTTACAGATACATCCAAAGATGCCACATTGAATCCGCCCACCAGAAGGTCGCTTTTCAAAGATCAAGACAGCTTTCAGCAGAACGGCACAGTTTCAGTCCAACAAGAAGTGAAATCTGGAGGTTTTACCGCAAAGAATCGGAGTAAGATTAAAAAAAAAACTTGTGTATTTTAAAAACTATTTTCGTTTTTATTTATGAACGCTGTGCTGCGCAGCGTAAGATAACTTTTATTGTCTTCTGTTTTTACAGAATATTTAACCCCGGCCAAAAGACAGCGACTCTTTGCGCTACAAAGCAGAGCAACGCTAGTGAGTGGTTTAATGAACGGTACGTTTTAATTCATACATACATACTGAATAAATTTTAATTCCCCTTTTTTTTTTTTTTTTTTTTTTTTTTTTTTTTTCAGCTTTAATGTGATTATTTCATTATTACATATTTTTATTTATTTATTTTTTGTTCATTCTCCATACAGAGGTAACGTTGATGGTAGGACAGATTGGATACAGAAACGGACAACGCAGGAAGACAGTCTCTACAGCCTCACGGAATCTTCGTAATAAGGCCTCATCGTTAACGCTTCTGGCAGCATGTCAGATTCTGTTAAAGAAGCATTTTGGTGACATCAAGGTGATTTTAAACTGAACTGATCACTGTGTTTTTTTTTTTTTTTTTTTTTTTTTTTTTTTTTCTGTAGGTTAGTTTTATTTTTATTTTGTTTCTTATGTTCATAGAAAATGGATAACCGAATCAGACTTGCCCTGGATGAAATAAGAAATTTAGTTAATGAACTTAACGAAATTCCCGTTAATGCAGAAGAAAATAGCACACCGTCTCCACACAGCATTGAGGAAAATGATCAGAATCTTTCTACGTCACACGCCGCAGATCGGCACGGGGGTCATTTTAATACCGATGTAGCAGTTAGTTCTGATCAAGTAATCAGACTTGCCCTGGATGAAATAAGAAATTTAGTTAATGAACTTAACAAAATCCCCGTTAATGCATCTCCTGCTAACAGTGAAAATTTAATAAATGAACATCAGCACGGTGACGTTTTAAACGTAATCAATCAGGCTCTTTCCGATTTGAACAGCGAACCGTCTCCACACAGCAGCATTGAGGAAAATTATCAGAATCTTTCTACGTCACACGCCGCAGATCGGCACGGTGACGTTTTAAACGTAATCAATCAGGCTCTTTCCGATTTGAACAGCGAACCGTCTCCACACAGCAGCATTGAGGAAAATGATTCACCTGACAGTCATCAGAATCTTTCTACGTCACACGCCGCAGATCAGCACGGGGGTCATTTCAATACGGGAGTAGCGGTTAGTTCTGATCAAATAGAGCGAGATCCTCCAGCTGTGGTTGAACGTGAACATTTTAATAACCATGAAATAAGGAGACCTTTTACCATACCGCCGCCCTGTCCAAGTAACGTTCCAGATTTAGCAGCATTCTATACAGACATCATGTGTATTATAATTGAATTAGCCGACGCTGCGAGATCGTTAACCAGACGTAACGACGTTGTGCAGCTGGAATTAGTGGGTGAAAATCTCAATCGTCACATCACATTTACTGTTACAGATGATGGAAATATGATCCTGCCTGCTTTCGAAAACTTCCTCGACGATTTAGTACAATCGAATGCAAATATACCTGTAGATAATAACATGGAATTTGTTCTTCAGGTTGTTAATGACCCAGCAGGAGGTTCTAAGCGTAAAGCTGCAGGAACGTTAGACTGTGAACTGTTTAATAAGAAAATGCGTCATTTGTATATTATAAACAATACCGGTAATCAGTTATGTTTTGCAATCAGCCTCGCACACGTCTCTGATCCTGAGCTCACGGATCACCGTGCTGTAGAACTGGGGAGGAGATGGCAGCATCAGGCAGGCCTCGACGAGCAAACAGCAGTTACTTTTAGTGATATTGGTAAATTTGAAACCATTCTGAAGAGAAAAATTGTAGTGTTTCACAGAACCACGGGCTCTACTGCTCTGTGTAAATTTGAGACCAGTTTCCCCGATCGTTCAAACCCTCTGTTTTTGCTGTTATTTCAAGGTCATTACTATGGGATAAAAAATCTCAAAGGTTTTATGGGGTGCAGATATATTTGTAATTACTGTTACGCCAGCTATCAGAATGCCAATACACACCATTGTGAAGGTTATTGTCCAGTGTGTCGAACATATAAATGTATGCAAGAGATTAGCAATCCTGTAAGCTGTGCAGGCTGTCAAAGAATCTGTCGTAATTCTTCATGTTTCAGCAGACACAGGGAACCGCGCATCAGAAATAGTGCTGAAAGGCCTATGAGTGACTGTGAGTTGGTAAAACTGTGTAAAGTATGCAAACGGATATACGTTATTCCAATCAGTAAACCGAATAAACCACACGTGTGTAATGTAAAATGCAGTATTTGCGGTGAAAATGTACCCCCCAGCCTAGACATTACATGCGATGATCATAAGTGTTACATTCTGCCTTGCAGTGCAATTAATCAGCTTGATGATAAACTGATTTTTTATGATTTCGAATGCCTCGTCAATGAGAGCGGCGTGCATACCCCCTTTCTGGTCTGTGCTAAAACGTTGAAAGGTGATGAATGGTACGCTTATGGACTGAATTGCACCCAAAAATTTCTCCTGCATTTCAGGAGGCCAATGTACAAAGGTTACACCTTAATAGCGCACAATGCGCGGGGGTACGATGGTTACCTGATTCTCACAGCAATGCTGCAGTTAGGCATTAAACCACATATCGTCATGGTAGGGAGTAAAGTTCTCTGTTTAACCAACCCTGATTACAGGTTAAAATACATTGATAGCCTGTCCTTCATGTGCATGAAGCTTAGTGCCATGCCGAAAGCGTTAGGCTTTACCGATCAAAGCAAGGGTTTTTTTCCCCACCTATTTTCCTCTGAACAACATCTCCAGTATGTGGGGGCTTTTCCTCCTCCATCCTGCTACGCTGTAGAACGCATGAGTCTTCAAGAACAACAGGTGTTTAGCAGCTGGTACAGAGAAGCGAGCAAAGAGGTCTTTGACTTTAAGAAAGAAGCTATTCGTTATTGTAAAAATGACGTTGAAATTCTTTTTCAAGGATGCTTAAAATTCAGAGACGAGTTCTTTAAGGAGACAAGTGTGGATCCGTTTAAAAGTATCACAATAGCATCAGCCTGCATGAAGGTTTTTGTAACCAATTTCCTTCCTCCTCAAACCTTAGCCATTCCATCACCTCTGGACTACAGACGTAGCAGTAAAACGTTCTCCAGCGCGTCCATTCAATGGCTCGGCTGGATTGCAGACAGCAGAGCCATATTTATCGAGCATGCATTAAATAGGGGTGAAAAGAAAATCGGGCCATATTCAGTGGATGGGTATGCAGAGATTAACGGTGTCAAAGTTGCGTTTGAATTTTATGGCTGTTTTTTCCACGGCTGTAAAAAGTGTTACATGCCTCATGACAAGTGTCCGTTGAGAGGGGTCGCATTTGAACAGTTTTACGCAGCCACTGTTGAGAGAAGCAAGGTGTTACAAACTGTGTACGGCCTTCGTCTCGAAGTCATATGGGAGCATGAGTGGATTGAAATGAAAAAATCAGACCCAGGGGTGATCAGCTTTCTTGAGAAAGTTAATGCACCCGAACCGCTATCCCCCCGGGATGCGCTGTATGGTGGGCGCACCTGTCCTATGAAGTTGAGGTACACAGCGGAACCGGATGAAACTGTACACTATGTGGATTACACATCTCTGTACCCTTATGTAAACGCCAACTGCGTTTTTCCCCTCGGACACCCCACCATCATTTACAAAGATTTTGATGACCCCAGCAGCTACTTCGGTATAATCAAAGCTGTGGTCTACCCACCACGTAACCTGTTGTTCCCTGTTTTATCTTACAGAACATCCCAAGGTAAACTTGTGTTCACTCTCTGCCGCTCATGCGCTGAATTAAATAACCAGTCAGGTCCCTGCATGCATAATGATCAAGAAAGAGCTTTGATGGGAGTGTGGGCGAGTGTAGAACTCTGTAAAGCTTTGGAGTGTAGTTATCGTCTTGCTAAAATCACAGAGGTGTGGCATTTTGAAAAGAGAAGTGATACAATCTTTAAAGGTTACATTCATTGCTTTTTAAAGGGTAAGCAGGAGGCTTCAGGCTATCCGTCTGAAGCAGTGGATCAGGAGAGTAAGTCAAAGTATATAAGCGACTACAAACTGCATCAGGGCATCCAATTAGACCCTGAGAAATCGAGATGAATCCTGCCAAAAGGCAGGTTGCAAAATTGTGTTTAAACAGTTTTTGGGGGAAATTTGCGCAAAGAAGTGATCTGTCTCAGACCACAGTCATCACTAACCCTGAAGACTTTTTCAGCTTCATGTTCTCGAGTAAATACAGGGTTAACTATTTTCATTTTTTCAACCCTGAAATGTGTGTAGTGCAGTGGAACTACAGCAAACGTGTCATATATCCACCAAGTAAGACAAATAATGTGTTTATAGCAGCATTCACCACCGCTTATGCACGTTTAAAACTTCTCAGCAGCATGGAGAAGTTACAGGACAGATTGATTTATATTGACACGGACAGTTTGATTTATGTGACAAAAAGTGGTGAAACTCCTCTGGAATTGGGGAATTATCTGGGTGATCTTACTGACGAGTTAGATGGTGACAGCATTTCGGAGTTTGCATCGACAGGACCCAAGAGTTATGCATACCAGACCAAAAACCGTAAAAATGTAATGATACGTGCTAAAGGCATCACTCAGACGCATGAATGCAGCGAGAGGGTCAATTTTGACAGCATCAAAGGGCTGGTCGAGGGCTACTTACAGGGGTCAAGTGAGGGTGTCATTGAAATCCCCCAGCACACGATCAGGAGGGATAAAAAGAGATTCCGTTTGACAAACGCGACATTTCTTAAAAAGTTTCGACTGGTGTATGATAAGAGACGTCTTTTTTCTGACGGGACAACTCTGCCTTTCGGTTATTAGAGTTGAAGAAGAAATAAAATAAAAAGTCACATGGATTTACAGGAGATTGATTTTGATCCTAGATTTAGAGCCCCTTTCTCATGTATGATAGTTGGACCCAGCGGCTGCGGGAAAACTTTCTTTGTAAAAAGTATTTTACAAAACTGTAATCATGTCATGGATATTGTTCCAGAAAATATTGTATGGATTTACACATCTTTTCAACCCATGTATGCTGAATTGCAGAAGATGAATAAAAATATTACCTTTGTGGAAGGATTGCCTCATTCTTTTGAAGATGAAAACCTGTTTCCTCCTGATCAGAATCATCTGATTATTCTAGACGATGTTATTGCTCAAGCCTCAGATGATGAAAACGTGATGAAGGTCTTTACCCAGTTTCGTCACCATCGTAATATGAGTGTTATGATGTTGACTCAGAATGTTTTTCATCAGGGGAAGTTCAGTCGCACTATTAGTTTGAACTGTAATTATATGGTGTTGTTTAAGAACCCGAGAGATAAGCTGCAGCTGAATATACTGGCCCGCCAAATGTTTCCATCTCAAAAGGGTCTCTTCTTGGAGAGTTTTGAAGACGCAACGAGAGAAGCTCATGGATATTTAATCATCGATTTTACGCCTACCTGCCCAGAACATTTCAGACTGAGAACGGGGATACTTCCTCAGCAGTGGCCTGCTGTGTACGTACCCAGAACAAAGTAAGTCATCATGTCAGCGCGTATAAAAAGGAATTTACCATTATTCAGAGCTTTGTACCAGGCCTGTCCACAGAAACGTAAAGATATTCTCGCACACTGCTCTCCCGACTTTATTCAGGCTCTGTGCGAGATTGCACTGAATATCCTAAAAGGTAACATTAAACTATCACCCTCTCAACACCGACAAAAGAAATATCATCAGATTGTTGGGTGATAAAAGAACCGGGATAAAAACTAAACAGTTGGCTCTCAAAAAGCAACGAGGTGGTTTTATTCTGCCCATCTTAACGGCTCTTGCACCCTTGATCGGTGATCTAGTGGGTGGAATCATCAGGAGATAATGTCTCTCAGAACATCGCAGATGTTTCTCATTTCCCCTCATCAATTCAAGCGTCTGACCCAGTCAGACACGTCCATCAGACAGACGGCGGAGGAGAATTTGGATGCTGAAATGAGAGCGATATTAAACGAGCCGGGTTTGACTTCTTATGAAAAAATCAAGAGATACGATGCTCTTCTCCAGAGGTATCTGACTTTACTTAAGCAAGGTGTCAAAGAAGAAAAACAGCGGGTCAGTTTAACGCTGCAGCGTGACACAGAGGTTCCTGAACATGAGCGGTCCCAAGAAAAACAAGGCCCAGGGCAGGACGAGGCCCCTAAGGATCAGGTTCTTACGGAAGTACTGAAAAGCCTTCCTAAACACAATCGTAAAAATGCCGAGTACATTTTGAAGAAATTATCCGAAAGAAGTGAGAGTTGGACTTCGCGAGGTGAATTTGTATTTAACGGAAATATTATAAAGGGGTCCCACATGATTGATTTGTTGAAAAATCTCATGCTTCCGTTTAAAAAATCTGGAGCATCACAAACCCGAGGATGGTCTGATTTTCTACACTCCATGTCAGAAGTAAACATACCTATATCTTCAGTCATTAACCCTTATGCTCGTGAAGAATATAGACGTTTCAAAACAGAGGGTACATCGATTGAAAATGGGGGTACACCCCCCAGCGTTAAGCAGAGAAGAAAAAGAAGAAGAAGGCAGATAACTCATTCTCCCTACTGGTCGAGATCTGAGCTGGAAGATCCAAAAAATGCTGATGGGAGATCAAAAAGGTCTCTTCGTAAGACGACACTACCACCCCGATGGATTACATTTTCACCATAAACCGTTATAAGAAAAATGAAACATGTAGTCTATTTCTTTTATTCAATAAAATATTTATTGATTATATTTTTCAAGTCTAACTTCGTTCTCTACTTCACACACTAACATATGATATCATTACACAAATATTAAATCATAAGAAGAAAAAAAAAACAAACAATGAAAAAAAAAATAAGACATTTTAAATTCCATAACAATCCAGAAACATCTCCAAAGAGCATGTTCCGTGAGTATAAAATGTACAACTTTGATTAATGACACATTTCTGATATTTTTTCACAAAGTTAGATACCATTAAATCATTCTTAATCACATCTCCGGTGTATTTCGACAACACTTGCTGCATTGATAATCCGCACGCTCTATGACATAGATAAAAAATGCAATGGTGACCGCACACAGTGGACAGAGTGTTTTGAAGCTGATACAATATTTTTGAGGATCTGTCTTCTAAAAATGTTACGATGCTTGACGGGTAGAACTCGAAATCCGGAGAGAATCCATAAGAGTCAAAAAAGCTGGATTGACCATTCTCATCCAATGTCAGAGCTAGCCAGTGTTCCCCCGGCATGTGTGAAGGATGTGTATTCACGATAAAGTAGGCCGGCCCTGGGAATTTGTCAGCTAGCAGCGGCAGCTGGTCGCACGGCCACACACCGCAAAACAAATCTCCCAGCAGATGACGCATCAGGCTCTCAATTTCATGATTATTCATGCCTGATTAGATTAATAATAATCCACCAGCACACGCCTCTTTGAATCAATCTCTAAAATAGAATCATAACAAGCGTAGATGATCAGCGTGGTGGTATATGGCAACGGGTTTCTGAAGCGCATTTCCAATCTTAAATTCCCACTGGAAACTGGAGATAGAGCATCTGTGTCCTCACCCGGGTTAAGATTAAATGTGAATAGAGAGTATCCTTGATTAAATTCCTGACGTGATATACTCAGTGGAAGATCTTTTAGATGTCGTCCTGTAGCCGTAAACAAGTTGTAATACTCTCTCACTGAATGACCTTGGTTAAAATTTGGCTGGAAGGCTTTAGCAGGAATTTGTCTGCCATCCTTACACAAAGCTAAATATTCCATATCAAAATGATTAAAGTAAAACGGATTGAGATTGCGTGTTCCTGTAAAAGTGTCATGATCCAGTAACGCAATCACCACATACTTGGGAAAGATGCCTAAGAAAAGATTCTCTTGGTTGCATACCCTTGAATTTTCAGGGATGGAATATGTTTTTACATTCACACGTGAAAGTGGATACAGAGCATTTGCTTTCATTAAAGCTGAAGCGTGCCCCAGTCGTACAGCTGGAGAGACAGTAACTTTTTTGATAAAAAGAGATGCTCCTAATATCCTGAGTTTGTAAGTGGAGTCTCTTGCGGCCATGAGACAAAAGGCATCGTTGGCTCTTGTAAGTTTAATTTTAAGGTCAACAGAGTTTAAAAGAAGTCTCTCGCAGAAAAATATGTCTGCATGCAGGGGGCCTAGGAGATGTACCTCCCTGGAATTTGCCGTAAAGCCTGCTCTGCTGTTAAGACCTTGGTTAGGGCCGTTAGTTGTAACAATAGAGTTCAGAGCACCTGCAGTGTCTTTATAAAAAAGACCAGAGCTAAACTGGGTTTTTAAAGAATCCTCAGAAAAGTTTAACAATGTCTCAATCATGGCTCTATATGGATGTGTAGCGCTGGATTGTGAAATCATTCGATCTCCGAAAGTGACGTCACACTGACTGAAGATGGTGTTTAACGGGTAGTTGATGAGCCCTACAGGTGCATCATCTGGCAGGTTTGTTCCATCCTCGTTAGTAATTTTCACTCTGAGATGCAACAGCGTATCGTTGAGATCCAGATACTTTTCTCCGTCTCCCGGAATGAAAAACTCGATCGGGCCTCCATCAGGGATTGCTGATAAAGGCTGGATCTCGGTGTAAATTTTATCTTCGATCGATAGCTGCGTCATCGGGGCAGAAAATAAGTCCAACTCTGCCAGCGTGCACTCTGATGATTTGTTATGTAAAAGAGCCATTATTTAAATATATCAAAACTTGCGGATGACTTCCTTCCTCTTCGTTTGTCAGCTGCGACTGATCTCTTTTTTCGCGTTTGTCGTTGTTTTTAACCGTCCTTAAACGATCACCAGGGGGTCTTGTTCTGGGTCTTTTCGATAAAACCATAATTCCTGAACCTTCTTGACCGTCGGTGTGTGTAGAACCACTCATTTTACTCACGGCTCTACCGATGACATCCGAAGCGATATTTGATGCAGCCGTTTTAAGATGGGGTTTTTGCAATTGCAAATCCTTTTTTAACCAGAGGGGATACGAAGCGGAATAATTTTGAAAATAATGATCCAATTCTGCGTCCGTACATGACCGGGGCCCCATAAAACCCTGGCAGATTACCGCCTGATTGACTTACATAGTAATTTACAAAGCGATTTGGATTACGTCTCAGACTTAGCTGTGCCATGTTCTCTCTTGCCTGCTTGATGCAGTGTTGAATGACCAGCGTAATATGAATGATAACCAATCAATCTTAGAGGTTAAATACATATCTCTGGAATAGTTTATACAAATAAAATTTATCTCAGGCTACGTTGTGATATCACCGGTCTGAAGTGTAGTCTTATGACGGTCTTTCCATAGACGAAATTTACAGGAACGTTTTGGTCCGATTTAATTTCTATATTGATATTTTCAATATGTCTTCTGGAGACTGGAAGGTAGTGGGCGGGGTTAAACGTCTGAGTAATCATATCACTGAATTTGCCTTGTACTTTGACGGTCCGCAGTAAAGGTGCAAAAGTGTCGCCTACTATTTGTGGGCTGACCACGTCGCTGTAACAGTATAGGTGATAGAAACCAGCCTTTATATCCGCCGGAAAAGGAGCCAGTTTTGGTTCAGAAACATGAATCCATTCCCCTGGTTTCACGCCCATCATATAAGCTAGAGTGCTGAAGAAGCGTATTTCATACGGACTGTTTGCTTGAAATGCAAATCTCTTTTGAACTTTGCTGAATTTAATGCGTAAACCCGATTTCAATTTTTTGAAAAACATTCCCATCTCTGTCTCGAGTTGAATAACGCTGTTATAGTAGCCACTTCTGATCCTTTGCGTATTGATCTCCACATCACCAACCTTCCTCCATTCAAAGTAGGCATCATAATCCGGTAAATTATGCCATGTATGAGGGTATGAGATCTCTGCTAATGCAACCATCCATTGGCCTTCTAAATCAATATGTTGAGCTAAATTTACACGGAAACGTGAACTGGTATTATTTTTAAACACTTCCATGCTAGCATTAGATGGAAGAGTAACGTAAAAGCCATCATCCTCTACCTGATGGTTCATGATGCTGTGTCAACTGTGAGGTTTAGTGCAAACCTTTTTTATACGTTTCGAAGTTCATCAAACTTGATCCAACTGTTGAATTTCTCAGGCCAGTTTTTCCAGCTTACAAAAACCTGTTTGACTCCCTTGACCGTACGTTGTTTTAATATTTTTTCCACTTGATACATCTTGTTGTTAAATATTTTTACTTTTTGAAGTTCCTCAGCGTAAAAGGAACCCTCGATAGGTTCTCCATCCAAATCTTTGAGTTTGTATACAGGAGGAGAACGGGGTATCCGGTCATACACTGTAAACACTTCATCCGTAAAACTCTGTTCGTATTTTTTGTCAAACACTCCATGGACCTTGGATATTCTGACAAGATCCCCTTGTTTAAACGTTGTCACTGAGTCCTTGCAATATCTGTTGGACTTGACATCATACAGATTCTGAAACACTTGAAAGGCATTTTCTGGGGTCACTTCCATAGGGCTCATTTTAATGCTGGAGTGGTAGGAATGGTTGTAGCTTCTAGCTAGGTTTTGCAGTACATCGACGTACCGCCGGGTATTGTTAGCTGTAAAATATCTCCACATCCTTGTTTTTAATGTGCGGTTAAATCTCTCGACCACTGAAGCTTTTGCTTCACTCGCTGTGGCAAAATGTTCAATACCGTGTTTCTCCATTAAAACTTTAAATTTCTTGTTAAAAAATTCTTTACCGGCATCAGTCTGAAGTTTTTTGGGGATCTGACTTTCTGTAAAAACTGATTCAAATGCCTTTACCACCTCAGCGGCTGTTTTCCTCTTCAAAACTCGTATATACGCCCTTTTTGAAAAGATGTCAATGACTGTTAATAAATAATTATAACCATCATTTTCCATGGCCAGAGCTTGCATGTCACAGAGATCAGCCTGGAACTGCCTCAATGGTCTGGTGACAAAAACTCTGTTTCTCAGGAACTTTATTCTTGCAGGTTTATGTAGAGTATAGGTATCTTCTCCTGATAAAAAATCTTTAACTTTTTCAACCGCAACCTTCTTTCCCGTTTCATCTTGCATAACCCTCCTCAGCCTATCTACACCCCCAAAACTTCCCGGATTTGAAGGGCTATAATATACTTTCTTCATCAGCCGTCTTCCTGCCATCTCTGCCTTATGCTCACTCTGCCGATTACTTGTTAAATAATGAGAAAAAACACACAGGAGGGTAGCTTTATCCTTATTTTTATTTTATTTTATTTTTTTAATTTAATATAAACAAAAAACAACCAGAAAACAAAATCAGATAAAATGCAGATGAATTCAAACACTACTAGCTTTTTAAACAACACTTTTGGGAAAGGTTACTATGTTCCTACTTTAATTGTATTTAATAGTAAAAAGAAAAAAGAAGAAAAATCATATAATGCAGATTAACTAAAGTACTGGAATACTAAAAATGATACAACAACAAGTCATCAAACATGTGAGATCAGTTTGTCAGTCCATAGCACTCTGAAACAGAGTTAAGTTGTTTGAGATGTTTCTCATCGACCATGCGATCATAAACGTGCGCTATTGCACTGTGGATGCCTTGTACCGATTTCAGTTCATATAAAACCGTCTTGGCAATCGTCTTCACTCTGAAGTCATCCGCTTGTATGCTTCGAAGTACCAGAAGATTCTGAATAGCAGGAATGAGTTTGGGGGTTACGAGTCGTCGTACGATGCGTTGAAAGTTGACTTGGTAATAATCCTCCCCCAGTACCTCCAGGCAATGGTGTTGACGCTGGCTTGGGTGGTTCGTTTTACATCCATAGCAGGTTTCTCTGAGATAGTTCAAAGAGGTTATGTTGAATAAATGAAGTATCGCTGTTTTCACCGTATTGATGAGGGTGGTTGAGAACCAACCGTCAATTTCGTCCTCCTGGTTACTCTCATCCTCTGCTGAAGGCTGAGGGTCCTCCATCGGTTCCAGGGTTTGTGTAGGGGCTTCGGTAGAGGGTGAGTAGCCGGTGGCTACCTCCTCCTCCACGACCACCTTCATGTCTTCAGGCAGGACATTCACGTCTACAGACTCAGCCATGAATAGCGGTGATGGTGAGCAGAGGTCTGGAGAAAGCGGTAGATATTTCATGTTGTATCCTGTAGGTGATGCAGGACTGTAGTGGTTCTCTGAGAATGAGGATGTTGAGGTGGATGGTGAGAAGAGGTCAGGGGAAGGCGGATGATATGGTCCAATGTTGAAGCTTTCATCGTGCTCAGGAGAGAAGTGGATCTCTGCTCGGTGGTTGTAGAGATCCCTGTATGGTGTCGGTCCACTCATTCTCATGATACGATTCTCAGTGTCTGTGAGCTTGCAGTTATCCCCCCGTATATATATCATAGGAAGGGGCGTGTCCTCAGAAGAGGGTTCGTTCTAAACGTAAAACAGGAAACGTCAGCGTTTTTTTTCACTGACATGACATCGATCCAACTTCGTGACTTTTGGAAAAGGTCGGAAAGACGATGTCCAATTTCACTCATCTTCTCTGCCCAAGCTTCAAACGGCAGAGCCAGCATTGTCTTGAATACGCCGCAGTCTTGATTGAAAGCCTCCAACACAAACAGATCTGAGGGACTCGTCCGGTTGTTCCTGCGTCGGCTTGCCCGAAAAGACCAGCGGCCATTTGCTGTGGTTTTTGACCCCCACACTGCGCTAAAGAGAGGTTCTCTCTCAGCTATTTCAACATCGGATGGTATATGAAACATTCTCGCCCGTTTTACAGGTCGAGGAGACAGTTCATTTTCTTCTTCTTCTTCTTCCTCCCTCTCCTGCCTTGAGACTGTTTCAGGGCTATCATTAAGGTGCGGGATTGCAAGCTTTAACACAGCCCAGTCGCTGTGGGTGAGTGTACACAGAGCCAGTGATCCATTAAATACCTCATCTTGATCCAATTGATACAGGCAAAGCTCTCCTATTTCATACATGAAAATATAACCCCAGCTGCCAACCAGGCCATATGGCTCCAAAGACCATTCTTCCTGCAGAGTCTTGAACGGGGGTCTTTGTACCCTGCAGATGTAGTATGTTGATTTCTTAGGAGCATTCAATTCACGGGATGAATACTGGTAGACGGTCACTGGGGTTTCGCACAGAACTGACATACCTCTTGGCCGAACCGAGGTCTGATTTTCAACCATGGTTGTTGAAGTTGATTTTGGATCCTCATCATCGGTAGAGTATGTCACGACGGGAATTCCGATAGGTATCTCCGTTGAGGAAGTATATGATGCAGTTGCTTGTTCATCATCATCATCTTGGCACGCGTTGCGTTTCTCCTCCGCTTGACGATAAACTCTCTTAACTCTAGCCATTGTTGAACGGGTGTTCTTTTTTTTCCAACGAATGCTGCATGTAAAGTGCAGAGTTTTATCTCTGTATTTAAAGTAAACACTAAGGCACGCCCTATTGTTTTCATTGAGTTATTCAAGGTTTAACGATGCTTACAAACACACCCCCTCTATTTTTAATTGGTGCTGATGCCAAACAGTTTCCGCTAATACCATATTTGTCTTGTTCTATTTATAACAAACACACCCCTGTGTTTTAATTGACTCATTTAAGGTATTGCCCCTAATGACGACAACCAATCAGCATCCACTGTTACGCCCCCCTTGGACACACCACCTGCTTGACCACGTGACCTCCTGCCCACGTGGCAACCACATGGCGCCCATATGGCCCCCACCGGAAATCCCGCCCTCACCGGAAGTCCCACCCACCTGTCAAAAAGTTTGATGAAAGGGTGTACTTAAATTCTCTGGCCTGTATTCTGTTTTTGCCCTGATTTGGACAGGTAACAATCCTTTTACTAAGCCTATGTCAGTAGGGTCTTTTGACCATAACTTATCAGGGACTTCACTCAAAAACTGTTCCTTCTGTTCAGTAAGGTATATTTCTCATTGTTGCTTTGTATGCAAATGTATCCCTTCCTGCACTGTCCAGAATAATGGCTTCCTAGTCAATCCTGTGGATGCACTGATTTCTGTATTCATTGTTGTTGCAAACCAGTCTGTGGCATCTTTTCCCCTCTGCACTATTCTTCCCATGTCCTGCCACTTGAGTTCTTTATCCTTGAATAAAGATATGTGTGGAGATGTCCACATTTTGCAGAGCTTCCTAGTGTCTTCCGCTAACACTACTTCAGCAACTGACGTACTCTTCCCATCTGCATAAACATAAGTTACCATAACTTTTGTAGGGGTTACTTTAGTTAATGCTTCTTCATAAGTTTTATCTGGTCCAAGAGTATTTTTATACCACATGGTAATATGTAGATCATCTGGTGCCATCTGATCTTGTAGTCGAGTAATGACATTTCTTCCTTCTGTTAATAAAGCTGTCCCTACGTCTAGGGGTGGCTTATTTGGAACATCCAGTGAGTAGTGGTAAAGGTGGTCTCACTCCTTTTAACACGAAATAATCTCCTTGGCTGAGTTCTGCTTTTCTCTTTACTACAATATGTCCTTCTGAGGTCAGAATTAATGCTAACCCCAGATGTAGTAATCCATCTCGTCCCAATAGATTCACCGGACACTCAGGGAACATTAGAATAGATAGCTTACATGTCTGTCCATTGGGATCTCTTATCCAAACTGGTTCAGACTCACAGACTTGTGTCAATTTCCCACTAGCTGACCTTACTGTTATTTGCTGATCACTAAGTCTGGAATTTGGGATTGTTTCTCTACAGGTGGTCCTGCATTCTCCGGTATCACAAAGAAAAGTAATTGATTTTCCATTCAACAGTAAGGTAACTTCAGGTTTTATGCTATCTAGGGAGAGAAGGTCCTGGAAATTTAGGAGGACATCCTTCCCCTTGTCTTCTTGTTGAAAAAAGGTGTTGGCTATCTTTTTTTTTTTTTTATCCTTCATTACTTTTTCTGCATGGAGGGCATGATTAACATAGTCTTCTAGATTTGCTGTGGGGAACCCTATAAAATGTCTCCTTACCCAGGTATTAATTGCATCCCTGGAACCAGCAGGTAGTGCATTTTTTTAACTGCTGTCGATAAGCTCCTTGCTCGTTTTCATCTTCTTGTAGACCACTATGTATTTTAAACAATTTTGTCAGTATAATCCTATATTCCTCAAAAGGTTCTTCCTCTTTTTGTTTCACTCTGGCTATTTCTGCGTCACTATGTTTGTTCTGCTGTTAAAAAGAGTAAAATATTTTCTAAGGTTACACAGAGAAAAAAAACGTGTCATGCCAGGAATCTCCGTGACACGCTGTATCAACAGCCTTCAGCGTCTCAAAACAATAATAAAAAAATAAACACAAATAAAACATACTCACATATTTACCAAAGGGAATCATTTTAGCCCATCCAATCCTGTCAAACCTCATCAGATCTTTGGTACAAAACAAAAACTCTCCACCTACTCTTTTTACTCTTCTTCTTTTGTCCTGCTGTTCTACTTTGCAAGTCCATCAAAAATTACTACTTAGCCCTCTGACCTTTTCTGCTTTCCACAGAAACGTCCATTCTTATCTCCTGCATCACATCTCTCTCTTTTTAGTTACTTTTAAGCAATAATCTACATCATCATAACCTTCTTTGTCCATTTTTCTTAAATCACGTGTACTTTTAATTATTGCATCCTATAGATTAACAAATTTTTTAGAGTTTAAACGACCATCATAATATGTGGTTATGCATTTATCTAATTATTTTAATATTTTAATTTGATCATGTGCTTCTATAAATTTCCAATCTTTACATTGTTATTCATTTTTAGTTTATTTTTACTCGCCCCTTTTCCCATTTTTTTTAAATTTAAATTTGGTCCAGCATATAAATACCTAGGCTATTCTAAATGCTGGATTATTCTGCTCAGTATGGTGACAGAAAAATCTCCTTTTGTGGTAATTCTCACTTCAACTCTTTCGAGTGGAGAATTCTTGCCTTTGCATCCACAAAAGTTAGTCACTTACAATCCTACTGCTTTGGTATGAGGCAAAACCTAGTGGTTTAAATCCTCCATTCATTTCTCACATGCACACATTTTTAAACGCGGAATTTTCGTAGTATTTTTGTTTAAATACTTAAACGCGGACTCCGCCGTCCTGGAAACACGGAATTTCAGTATTACTTCTTAATACTTTTTCAGGAATCTGCCGTCCTTTAAACACGGAATTTCAGTATTACTTCTTAATACCTTTTCAGGACTCCGCCGTCCTACTTTTACCTGTTAGGGCCTAGGATTCACAGGGTTTTATTTTATGCAATGACCCCCAGTCATTCGTCACACTTTAAATCCAAATTCAACTCACCACTTTGTCTTCTCCTCTCACTCAGAGTTCCGTCAGCCGTCAGACCCCAGCGGGCGGGCCGAGATCCAGTCCCGGAAAGGGTCTGTGAGTCTGATGAAGACTGCCGTGTGCACAGTCTTTACTGGAATCTACCAACCCGCTGAAATCCTCAGGCATAATTGGAATCCGGCTCCGAATGACCAAATTAATGTCAGGTTTAAACAACCTAAAATACTTATAACATCACAAAAAGAAGAGAAAGACAAAGAATTAGTTATTTCACTCGCTGCGAGGAGAACGGACAGAGATGTGCTTTCAGTTGCAAATCTCCTACCGCTCTGAAAACCATCTGTCCGCACCTCACTTTTTATTATCTTTCAGGGGTCCCTAGTTACAAAGAACGTTGCTCTCCAAGGATGGGAAAAACAGCTGCATCGTAAACAGGTCATAAACACCATTATCTTTTAACAGCACACTTCCACAGTCTCCCCCCATCTTAAGATCAGTGTGTCTTCTGTTCAGCACAATCAGCCTTCATCTTTATGACCTCCTCATCTGTGACTGCTTCCTTCTTAGCTCCACCTCTGATCTTTGCCTGCAGACAACTCATCACATCTTTTACTCACACATACATCATGAAAGGTTATAAAATCAAATAGTCAAGTTAAAGAATAGGAGAATATATAAGAAAAATCTATATTTAATTATTCCAACATTAATGTCATAATTTAAAAAAGTATATTTAATTATTTAATGGTACGTTTAATCATTTTATTTTACATTTCATTATTTCTTGATGCATTTATTTATTTATTTCATGATATATTTATGTATTTAATTTTGTCCCCTTTAACCCTCCATAAACTGTGACTACTTAAAAAGCTATTTTAAATTGGATTGTGATTATCCTGGTTGCCCTGTTTATCATAAAAAAGATTATACATCCTCAACAATAAACTAATGTACATGTACAGTAGGAGTAGCAGTTAGGCAGTTTTGACCAGACCATGGATAAAGAATGCACTTTTGTTGGATACAACCAAGTTTGGTAAACCCCATACTGTCACACAGATTACTAACTTTGTAAGTACCCAAGTATGATGATTCACATGGGTAAGTGTATTATGATTCCTTGTGTTTGAAAAATCTGTATACAACATACACCTCATCCTTTACCTGTACTATGTTCTCCACCAAAGCAATTGCATTTCCAACTACAATACAATTATCCCCCTGCTTAATGGCCAAGGTAAAGCGACTGCTGGAGACCTTCTTATACTGTAGGCAACCACTGAAATGTTCTGGAAGTGGACCATCAGTATGGATTTTATGCAAGACTGGTTGATCTTTTGGAAATGTAACCACAATATGCTGCATTTCAGACATCCTTTTAACTAACTGCTGAAGTGGCTTGTGTGGTTTACGTAAATGATGCTTAATTTGGCCAAGATAATTTTCAAATGGAAAACATGAAATATTATCTAAAGAACCACATTTTTTATACTCATCAGCCAGATGAATGAGCTGGTGTACATTGAACACGATTTCATCTCTGCCATACAATTGTCCAAAATGTTTCACAAAGGAAATCATCAATTCCTGTGCAAATGCAATCATTTGGCTAGAAATATTACGAGAGAGAAGCAAATACACAGCCACCGAAAACATCATAAAGTTCAGAACTACAGGGCCCCAATAGAGCATGAAAGATCGATGCTCCGTAGCTTTCCAGCGATCTAAGTCATTCAAACCCCTTGGCTTGCGATTAAATTCACAAGGGGTATGGGATCGCAACTTCAACAGCTTATTGGATATACTATTGAGGATCTGCGAAGAAAGCCTGATAGTTAAATTTCCCTTTTGCCACATATTAAGTAGTTTTCTCGTAACACCAAGACAACACAGATGCATATAATCAATTGGGAACATTGAAACCATATTCACAACGTCTGTTAAAGGACTGAGTTTCTGTCCTAAGTGATGTTCCTCATTAGACATAGCACACTAACTTGCATCTGTTCTGAGTCTCACATTTGTTTCAGGGTAAGTCATTTTCTTCCATCCACACACCCTCTTGCTCACACTTGTCACATCCCCAGTATCTATTATGTGACTTAACATTCTTAATGTAGGCCTTGGCTGGAGCGTCACAAATAAATGAACAGACTACTACCTGGAGCCGCTTACCATTATGAAAAATGCCATTTGTCAGGACCCTTTTGAGGTCATTCACAAACTGTTCAAGATACTCAAAAACTGACTTTGGCTTGCTTAAACCACAAAAGATACCCACAACAAATGGTGAATGGGTATAGTCACACTTTAGAAGTCCAAGTATTGGCCAAAACTGAAGTTTTGAACTTTTAAAAAGTGGAAGGCCATCTATGTTGAACTGTACAGACAGTGCTGAGGCTATCCGGCAAACACAAACACTTCAGTCTCGAAAGAATTCTTTGCTCCAAACCAAAATGGTAATATTCACCACCCTCCATTTTACAAGTTCTTACATGAGACTGTGTACCTAGAAGCGTTCGTCCATCCTTAGGGATCAAAGGGTGAAAGACTCAGGATTGAGAACAAGGCAGACAATGCAACGATGCTGATGGAATACGAGGTAGCCCAATATCTAAGACTCCTTACTAGCATATCTTCCTTAGGCTCATCCTCACTAGCCTCACTATCACAACTGTCATTGCTGTCAATAAAGAAAACTGAACTAACTTCGTCCTCAGCGAAATTAGAATCCAAATTGGCATTTTCTATGTTGACATCCACCGTGTTGACCTCATCATTCACAACTAAACAACTACCTGACTGATCCCCTTCAACCTGTTGAGAAGTTGAAGGTGTATCTAGTAGCTGTACATATTTTCAGTTTCTCCCATTTGATCCTCAAGTGCATTCCTATATTCTTTAAGTATGTCGTTTTGAATGTCACTAACAAGTCTAGTGACCTGGCGTCTCTTGGACCAATAAGGAGACATAGTGAGATGAGAAAACTGAGGTGGTGTCAACTAGTGCAGTCTTACTTTTTCTTTTTTGTGATAAAGGCCTTCTACTTCTCCTGCAGAACCTAAAACAAAAATGAAAAAGAACGATAATATAGAAAATGTTGCCATTCATGAGCAATATTGAGTACAGTGTTGTATGAATGGTAGCACGTGATAGTAAGAAAGCAAAGTTATATAAAAAAGAAAAAAAAAAAAACGAGAGCAAAGTGTACCGGAGTCAAATTCCTTGTTTGTATGTACAAACTTGGCAATAAAGCTGATTCTGATATTACTAAGACTAAGACACCAACATGTTTCTAATAAAATCTTACTAAATATCTATTTCATTTGCAAAAACCTCACAAATCTCAAGTAAAATGTTATTGCATTAAAAACACACACACAGAAAAAAAAAAAAAATCACTACCAACAACGAAGCTGAAGTTAGTTTCCAATTCGGGAAATGCTAAAGGGCAATTCTACTCAATTTTTCGCTACCTTCAGCATCTTTAATCAACTCTAGTTAAAAAACTACAACACCTAGACACTTCAAACCAGGACTAAATTATTCTAAACTGATAGCAGAATAATTAAAACCAGGTTTGTGATTTGTGAAACTTCTCTGATTTGTGAAACTCCAATAAAGGGTGATTTCAGCACTTTTTTTGGCATTTGGATCACACTAGAACTGGTCCAGCTCAAAAACTATAACACACATTTGCCTATTTTGACGTCTCTTTTCATTCTGCTCTAATTATTTAGCCAGCACAATAGAATAATCTAGTCCAGGTTTGAAGTGTCTAGGTGTTGTAGTTTTGGAGCTGGACCAGTTCTAGTGTGATATAGGTAGTAGAAAAATGCTGAAATCGCCCTTTATTGACATTTCACAAATCAGAGAAAGGTTTACCAAATCACAAACTTTGGTTTTAATTATTCTGCTATCAGTTTAGAATAATCTAGTCCAGGTTTGAAGTGTCTAGGTTTTAACTAGAGTAGATTAAAGATGCTGAAGGTAGCGAAAAATTGAGTGGAATCGCCCTTTAGCCATTTCCCGAATCAGAAGCTGGAATCGGACACCAACTTTAGATACCAACAACAGCATAGTAGCAGTTGATCCATAATCCATTTGTATGACAGTAAAAAAATTAACAACCCTCCAGGATTTTACAAGCAGTTTTTGTGTTATCTTTGAGGGATAAAATGTTCAATAATATCAACAAATTAGGTCTAAATGCATTTTACAGCTGTTTCACAAAGAAAGCAACAGGGGAAAAGCACAATAGGCTTTATTCTTTAAATGAAAGTATCTATAAAACAAAGCTGAGTGGTTCTCATTTTCTTCCCAGACAGGGGCCGATAAAGCCTCAAAGACGAGGGCAGCAGCCGCGAGGCCACTTGAATGAATAATTTAACAATTAAACATATCTTAAAATGATCGCAAACAAAAAACATTCATATTCGTAATTTAGCCTTTACCGACCCTGCTCCAGTTGCCGATAAATTCCATGTCCACTCACCAGTTGACTTTAACTTTGCGTTTTTATGTCGCTGTTTGGCATCATGAATTTGCATTTTATCAGTGTAACGCTTGTACACCGAGTGACTCTGTGGTAGTTCTCCCAGATCGGAGTAATATGTATAATCTCCGCCAGAGAGTCGTTCCCTCCTTTCTTTTGGTTAAGCGGAATCCAATCTCAAGCAATTTCTCCAAATTTATGCCATCTAACTTTGAGTCCATACACACCGTTTCACGCAGCTTTTAGCTTACTTACTCATATCGGCACTTGTTATGTTTCACTCCTGACTACCCGTTTAGCGAGCCACACAGGCTACCATACGCTAGCGTTGGGCGCAAAGCATGCTGGTCTCTGTAGTTTGCTATTTTTTTAACAACCGATAAAATCAAATTACATTAATATTTTGAACCAAAAAACATACAAAATTTAGATAGAGTCCATCACCATGGTGTGACACACTGGTGGTACAAACAGGTTTAATACTTATGAATGCCTGGTTGCCCAACAAGTGAGCTAACTTAGCTAATGCCAAATGAGGCAGGACGCAGCACAGTTCCCAAAACACGAAATAACTCCCGAGTGAGTGCATGAGACATTATATAATCATTACGCATACAGTTCGTTTATTTAATCTTAGTAAAACTCTTACCTTAGTAAAGGCAGCTTCCCGCTTTCCCTTGAAAAAAGTACTGCTGCTCCGGTCAGGACTGAGAGTTGAAAACTACAGGTCTAGTGAGAATTTGAATTCCCGCTCTTTTCGCACAAAGAAATGTCAGGCCATGTACGTTGAAACCATGCTTAATTAACGTTGGCATTTCAACCTAAATATATCCGTGTTGACTCATTGTTGATTCAACAACTGTTTTTCAACCTTTGATATTCCATCAGTGATTAAACATGGAATAAACATTGGCTTTTCAACCTCAACCAAAAATAACCAATCTGACCATAAATCAATGTTGAATTAACATCTTTTGCTATCTGGGACATCACATGCTGTCGGAATCAAAACATCTGACGGCTGTAGAACTTGAGGCGTAACATCCGAATCACATGATCACATATATGTATGTATAGGTAAATATATATATATTCCAATCTTTAACCCTGCTGATCTTCTCTGGGTCTATCATTATCTTACATGTATGTATGTATATATATATATATATATATATATATATATATATATATATATATGTATATATATACATACATACATACAGTTGGTAGCACTATTGCCTTGCAGCAAGAAGGTCCTGTGTTCGATTCCTGGGGTCTTTCTGCATGGAGTTTGCATGTTCTCCCTGTGCATGCGTGGGTTCTCACCGGGTACTCCGGCTTCCTCCAAAAGAAATACCTGTTAGGTTAATTCATCAACTTTAAAAGTTGAGCATTTGTTTTTTTATTGTATATATGTATGGATATATATGTATGTATAGGTAAATATATATATATTCCAATCTTTAACCCTGCTGATCTTCTCTGGGTCTATCATTATCTTACATGTATGTATGTATATACATATATAAATATATACATACATACATACAGTTGGTAGCACTATTGCCTTGCAGCAAGAAGGTCCTGTGTTCGATTCCTGGGGTCTTTCTGCATGGAGTTTGCATGTTCTCCCTGTGCATGCGTGGGTTCTCACCGGGTACTCCGGCTTCCTCCAAAAGAAATACCTGTTAGGTTAATTCATCAACTTTAAAAGTTGAGCATTTGTTTTTTTATTGTATTTTATTATTATTATATACACAAACTTCTGATTGCAAGACGACTACTGAGCCACAGTCGCCACTATCATGACAACCACGTAAGTTCTTTTTTATTATTAAAACTTTACCTTTTGCCACAGCCAGCCTCTGCATCTGATTCCCGGCCTGGGGTCTTTCTGCATGGAGTTTGCATGTTCTCACCGGGTACTCCGGCTTCCTCCAAAAGAAATACCTGTTAGGTTAATTCATCAACTTTAAAAGTTGAGCATTTGTTTTTCAATATTTATTTGATTTTTTTGCCCAGACCTATGCACTAGACCAGTGGTTACCAAAGTGGGGGTTGGGACCTACAGCCAAATCAGCAGAGTATTAAATACTTGTTCTCCTAACTGTAGTATATCAAGTACAAAACGCAACACTCAAGTTGCATTGTTTTCGCTACCATTTAACAAGCAAGGTGGGGTCCCCGCCATCAACCCGTCCTATACTATGTCTTTATCAAGACAACATGAAATATAAATACCATTATCATGGACAGTGAAATCCAATTTGGGTGTGCTGCAGGCAGGTGTATAACCTAAAACAACGAAAACAAAATTAATGTTTAAAAACGTTATTTCTAGATATACTACTGATAAAGATAAAAAGGACAGAGCTGAGCTGTAAGAATATCTGGGTGTGAGAAATTTTGCTGTTGCCGGATGACAGGCAACAGCTGTAACAAACTACTATTAAAATCTTTTATAAGGATAAGTAAACTAAAATGGCCAGTACAGAAATAAGGTTGACAAATTAATAGCAAATAGTTAACTTGCTTGTTTTTTGGGTTACATTTGTTAGGGTTGTTTATCATGCTTTATTTTGAAGGTCTTCGGCGGAAGTTAGCTCATTTCTTTTCTCTGGTTTACCGGTCCGCCATTACTTGGTAAAAATATCTTCCTTACTGGAGTTTAATTGCTGTTGTCAACTCCAATATAAATGATTGTCCTTCCATTTAGCTTCCAGGTCAGATTGGGAACAAGGTATGAGTTGTTGGTTTTATTTTATTTGCTGTTCAAACAAATTTGTTGGACATGTTGATCTGTGATGTTAACTAGTCATTCAGACGCCTGTGGTTACGAGCCTTGTCTTATTTTCTTTTTCTAGCTTTTACGTTGTTTTGTGAAGACACGGATCACATTAAAGGAACTTTATAAAACATCAGTACGCTTCACCTTAATTTCTGACTGGAGATAGCTACAACAGCAACATTTTCAGCAACATAGCTGATGCTGAAATGTTGCTGTTGTCAGGCCGGAGTGGAACGGAGAATGTGGAATCTGGGGGTAAGGCTGAAACTCAGCAGTTCAAGTGGACCTGCACATGTGGCTGTTATACCATGTTTTGAACCCCATCTGTAAAAAAGGTTGACTTACCAACATTAGATGTGCTGGGTGCCTGCAGCTCTGTCAGGTAGGTCAAGTCTAAAATGATAAAATACAAAACATGAATAGTGGTAGCGTTACTTTGACAGGGTCTCTGTACAAAGCTACTCTGAGTGGGTTGTATATAGACCTGTTGCCCTGACATCCCACATCATGAAGGTCCTAGAGAGACTCTTGTTGGCCCACCTGAGTAAGCAAACAGTAAACCATCAGGACCCCCTTCAGTTTGCTTATCGCTGTGGAGTTGGAGTTGAAGATGCCATCATACACCTGCTTCAACAAACCCACTGTCATCTGGACAAAGCCAGCAGCACTGTGAGGATCATGTTCTTTGATTTCTCCAGTGCATTTAATACAATCCAACCTGATTTGCTTTGTCAGAAACTCCAGAAGACTCAGGTGGAGGCCTCAACAATCTCCTGGATCAAAGACTACCTGACAAACAGACCACAGTTTGTGAGACTGAAGGGTTGTGAGTCTAACCAGGTAGTCAGCAGCACAGGAGCACCACAGGGGACTGTACTCTCACAATTCCTTTTCACTCTGTACACCTCAGACTTCCAGTACAAGACAGAATCCTGTCATCTGCAGAAATACTCGGATGATTCTGCAGTCGTGGGATGGATCAGAGATGGACAAGAAGTTGAGTACAGTAAGGTGGTGAACCGCTTTGTAGCATGGTGTGGAAACAATCATCTCATTTTGAACATGACTAAAACAAAGGAGATGATTGTAGATTTTAAGAGAAACAGGAATAAGTCAAAAACTATTTCTATCATGGGAGAAGAAGTGGAGGTGGTGGAGGAGTATAAATACCTCGGTGTTCACCTGGACAACAGACTAGAGTGGAGATGCAACTGTGAAGCCATCTACAAGAACGTACAGAGCAGACTGTACTTCTTGAGGAAGCTTAGGTCCTTTGGTGTTTGCAGCAAGATGCTGCATATCTTCTATAAGTCTGTTGTGGAAAGTGTGATCTCTTCTGCCATCATCTGCTGGGGTAGCAGCATCAGAGCCAGGGGCTTAAAAAGCTCAACAAGCTGATAAAAAAGGCTGGTTCTGTTCTGGGGACTCCTCTGGAACATCTGGAGATAATTGTGGAAAGACGGATTCTTCATAAAATGAAGAACATTATGGAGAACCCTGAGCATCCTCTTCATGAGACTGTCCTACAACAACAGAGTGTCTTCAGTCAGAGGCTTCTTCAGATCTGCTGTAAGACGGAGCGCTACAGGAGATCCTTCCTGCCCACAGCCATCAGCATCTACAACGGCTCTTTGAAGAAACCTACATAATGAGCTATAACAACATTTAATTTCCCTTTGGGATTAATAAAGTAGTTTTGAATTGAATTGAATTGAATATGTATATCTGACTATACATATATTGGAAACATTTGATTGTAAAATGGGTGCACCAGTTGATCATTCAACCTATGACTTATGACAACACTATGCTCTCAGTGTTACAATGCTACTCCTTTCTCTAAGGATATTTTGTGATTTTAGCATTAATTTTTCACCTTTCTTGGGAGGAACTAGTGATTAGACACTACTCTTAACCTTTAAGGGAATTTTGTTTAAAATGCGAAGGAAAAAGAAAATTGCTACACCTACTGAGGGTATTAATTGCAATTTGATTTTGATTCACCCCCCTTTATGACAGGCAGGGTGATTAGATTAAATTTGGGATTTAATCTGGCGAAAATCCTGTTCTTTCAAACCATAAAACAAACTACAAAGTTCCTGAATGGATACATGCATCAAAATTAGGTCAGATACTAAAATTAACTTCAAAGTTAATTCAGTTTCAAATTGTGGTCGTACACAAAACACAGCCTCTGGATACAGATGTGCAGCAACTGTCTGGGCAGAGAGGTTAACTGAAGTTAACCCAAGTCTCAAGTTATTGCTTACACAGAAGAAACCAGACTGAGTCAGAACATCTAAAAATTGCCTATGTAGCAGAGTTGATTGTTACTAGCACGGAGATATTGGAGTTATTCATTTTGACGAAAGTCTAAAATTGTGAACTCCTGGAGTGTCACAAGTTATAATGTTCTCTTAAATATAATCAGTGACATCTGATGTTAGAACTCTGATGTTTTGAGTCCTATTGTGACCAGTGACAGCTGGTTTTAAGCTAATCACTTGGTACATCAATAATGTGCAGTTGTGGTTTATTCATTCACAATTATGTACAGTGCAAGCTGTTCATAATAATGCCCACCGAGGGACGCCAACGTTAGGATTATGAATCTGAGAATATTATTTAATATTAATATTTTAATATTTTATCAAATAATATTTCGGTCTGTTAAGGGTTGTCCTGTGAATACCAGCCCAGTAAGCCGATGGTATTAGGACAAAATAGAAAGGTGTGAGACGAGCTCTGACATTATTGAACAGTATAAACTCTGCACATATATAGAATGAATTCATACAATTTCTTAAAATACAAGAATTTATTAACAAAAATAAGTCAACTCAAAGTCAAACATATTTCAATCAACAAACTCTTTAGTATGCTAAAACAATCCAACTAAACTACCACACAGAATTAAAGAATAGGGACAACTAATAGGCTATGTACAATATAAACAAGTTGATTAAAGATGATTGGAAATTATGACCAAAAGAGTGATGCAACAACATTACTATGCAATGTTTATGCCTGAGAACCAAGGATTATCTTGAAGAATCTGGAAATGAAGTTAAGTTAGTCTTGGAACTAACTTAGGCAATAATCAGCAAACGTTTAGACAACCAATCACAATGCAAGATCAGATAAAATATTATTTTAATAAAACAATGTTTTAAATAATAATAAAATAAAAAAATAAAAAAGTATTTTTGAATTGAATTGAATAAAACCAACCTTCTGGGTGACTATTTCTGAACGGTGTCTAATTAGCTGCCTTTATTTATTGAAATAATATTTGAAGAAATATTATTAAGGGAGTATTTTGGAAAAGAGCCAAATCTTTCTGGAGAAATGGGGCTTAATGGTGTTTACTTAGTTATCAAATCTAGTAAATGATGTTCAAGGACTATTATTCACTAGCTTGAAAACTAACAACCTTTCTGTTAAATACTCTTTAGTAGCAAGCACGTGTTCTTACCGGTTAGCAGTTGAGCTAACAAAGAAACTAATAGCTTAGCACCAGAATCAACACATACCTTTAAAATACCAGGGTTAATAAAAGGGTTAAAATGCATAAGCGCGGACGGCGCGTTATGATCAATGTTCTGTTTAAAATCATCCTTTAAATAAAGTTTGTCTTAACTTTAAACACATAGAATTTCTAGAATTGCTCCGCTCAAGGTGGCAGCAGGTTGGAGTAGCTCTGTCTGCATATGTTCTATAAGTCTTCTGCATATCTTCTATAAGTCTGTTGTGGAAAGTGTGATCTCTTCTACTATCATCTGCTGGGGAAGCAGCATCAGAGCCAGGGACTTAAAAAAACTCAACAAGCTGATAAAGAAGGTTGGCTCTGTTCTGGGGACTCCTCTGGAACCTCTGGAGATCATTGTGGAAAGAAGGATTCTTCATAAAATGAAGAACATTATGAAGAACCCTGAGCATCCTCTTCATGAGACTGTCCTACAACAACAGAGTGTCTTCAGTCAGAGGCTTCTTCAGATCTGCTGTAAGACGGAGCGCTACAGGAGATCCTTCCTGCCCACAGCCATCAGCATCTACAACGGCTCTTTGAGGAAACCTTCATAATATGAGCTATAACAACATTTAATTTCCCTTTGGAATTGAATTGAATACAAAGTACACAAAACAGGGCACGTGTGCTGCAGATAACCTGCTAGCACTAAGGTAGTCGAGTTTCACACAAACAAAACTTCATAAAATGAAAAACGTTTAGATCATTTCATCCTGACTGTTAATCTGCCCAAACCTAACCTCATGAACCATGGTGAGGAATGTTGTACAAAAGACGATGAAGTTTGAAGAAGGTATCCACAGTCAACAAGCGGTTAGCTCGGTAGCTTCGAGGGGGGTTGAAGGTGCGTTCGCTCTGAACAAAAGGGTTAGCTACGGAGCTGTAGCTGGGCGGCCCGTCCTGTCCGCTGCGGTCTCTGCTGTCTTCTTCCAGACTGGGAAGAAGCAGGGGGTTTCTCTCGAACACCGTTTGCTCCTACAGGGCTCGGAGAGAAAGTCAAGCAATGCTTGTACCTTAATTACCCCCGTTCATGAATGAAAATACCGGATACACAGACAGTATTTCATTCGTACTTATCTTTGCATATGATCAATGATCGTATGACACTCTTAGATCCAGTTTGAAGAGTTTATGTCTGTTTGCCAGCAAAGAGACATCAGCGCGCTTTGTTCCCCTCCTATCCCGATGAACACCGGTGTGGAAGAGGGCGGATGTAGCAACAGCTGTGCTTTTATTTGGGTAGCGGCGTCACAGGAAGTCCGCAGTTATCCCGTTTCCTGGCTGTGCCGGAAGAAGGTTAATGCACTTTATTTTGAAAGTTCCAGAAAAGTCCGTACCGGAGTTTAATGTTGAAATCCATGGCTGTGGGTCCCAACACTGTCTTTATGTGCCTCTGAAGGTTCAGGTCTGAGTCCATCACTACACCCAGGTTTCAAGCCTGACTGGTGGTTTCTAGCTGTATTAACTGAAGCTGTGTGTTAACTTTTAAACGCTCTTCCTTTGGTCCAAAGATTATTACTTCAGTTTTGTTTTGATTCAGCTGAAGAAAATTTAGGCCCATCCATGCATTGATTTCTTCTAAGCATTTACCCAGTGCTTGAATGGGTTCATGGTCACCTGGTGACATCGTAACGTATAGCTGTGTGTCGTCTGCATAGTTATGATAACTTACGTTGTTGTTTATTAAAATCTGAGTTAGGGGGAGCATGTAGATATTGAATAGGAGGGGCCCTAAGATGGACCCTTGGGGAATGCCACATGTGATTTTTGTGGTCTCTGATATAAAGTTACCTACTGACACAAAAAAATCCCTGTCCTTCAAGTAGGATTTAAACCAGTTGAGTGCTGTACCAGAAAGGCCGACCCAGTTTTCCAGGCGCTCTAATAAAATGGAGTGATCAACAGTGTCGAATGCTGCACTAAGGTCCAATAATAGCAGCACTGTGGTTCTTCCACAGTCTGCATTTATACGGATGTCATTGAACACCTTGACAAGAGCAGTCTCTGTACTGTGGTGAGCAGGAAGCCTGACTGGAAGACATCGAAGTGGTTGGTCGTTGTTAGGAAGTTGTTTAACTGCTGAAACACAGCTTTTCAATAATCTTACTGATGAAGGGGCGGTTTGTTATAGGCCTGTAGTTCTGTAGTAGCAGCTTGTCCAAGTTGCTCTTTTTCAATAGAGGTTTGATAATTGCTGTTTTTAGGGCCTGGGGGAAAACACCTGACAAAAGGGACGTGTTTATTATTTGTGTTAAATCAGATGTTATTACAGGCACAGCTTTCTTAAGGAAAGCTGTGGGTAAAAGATCGAGACAGCAGGAAGAAGAGCTTAGTTGCTGTACGATTTCTTCTAAGATTTTGCAGTTTATTTGGTGAAATTGGGAAATTTTGTCAAAATCAGTTCTAGTTGGAGACAACATTGGTACTGGAGTTGATGTGGATGTGCTGACTGCCCCTCTGATCTTTTGGGTTTTTTCAGCAAATTCATTGCAGGCCCTGGTAGAGTGGAGTTCAGATGCTACAGTTACAGGAGGGTTTGTTAACCTGTCGACCGTGGCAAATAATCCATGAGCATTGTTAATGTTTTTGCTGATGATCTCAGAAAAGAAACATTCCCTTGCATTTTTCAGTTGTGGGTTATATCTGTATAGTCTCTCTTTATAGATAATATAGTGAACCTGGAGTCCAGTCTTTCGCCACCTGCGTTCAGCTTTTCGACACTCCTTTTTTTCACTTCTGACTGGTGGAGCACTTCTCCATGGAGACATTTTCTTCCCAGAAACGACTTTCACTTTAATTGGAGCAATTGAATCAATGATGTCCGAGATTTTAGAATGAAAGTTATCTACCAGCTCATCTACAGTGTTAGAGGGCAAAGTGGAGGTAGAAGAGTAAATCTGGTTAAAGGTTTCAGCAGCACTGTCCTTAAAGATGCGTTTTCTTATCATGTCTCTTTGGCAAACTGAGTCATTGCAGATGATGCTTTCAAAAATAACAGAAAAGTGGTCAGATAGGGCAACATCAGTTACAGACACCATGGAAATGTTTAGACCCTTAGTGATGATCAAGTCCAAAATATGTCCCTGTTTGTGCGTTTGCTGTTTAACATGTTGAGTCAAACCAAAATTTCTAAGAGTGTCACATAGATCTATTGTACTTCTGTCTTCAGGATTGTCCATGTGAATGTTGAAGTCTCCCACAATAATTAAACAGTCATAATAAACACAAATCACAGATAAAACCTCATTAAAATCACTGATAAGGTTTGTTTTGGACTTAGGAGGCCTGTAAATATTCAAGAACATGGTTCGGACAGGGCTCTTTACCTGGAGAGCCAAATATTCAAAAGAGTCAAATTTGCCCATAAATACTTTTTTACACTCTAATAAATCTTTAAACAAAGTGGCCACCCCTCCACCTTTTCTTTGCTGTCTGCTCTCACAAAGAAAATTGTAGTTCGGAGGCGTCGCCTCTATCAGAATGGGAGCTTCATTAAATTCATGTAACCATGTTTCTGTTAAAAACATAACATCAAGATCGTGGTCAGTAATGAAGTCATTGATTAAAAATGATTTTCCTGACAGAAAAGCCAGTTTATATGACTTAGTTGCTGATATTAAATCTGTGTCTGGTTGTACCTGACAGTTTATGGCTTTTGTTGATAGTTTATTACTGTCTCTTATCCTTTTGGCTTTGTTCTTTCTGTCAAATATAAGCACAGAGATTTTACAACTATTTCCTATTAGGGGCCCAAGTTTTTCCTGGACATGCTCATTTCTGATAGAGTTACCACTGGGGCCTAGACTGTATCACAAAGAAGTGATTTGAAGGTCCTGATTAGGAGGAGATAGATTAGGAGGTGGAGGAGGTCTGCGGCATTTGGAAGATGTTGGTTTAGTAGCAGGGCCTCGGCCACGGGGGGTGTTGAATGGAGAAGATGTTAGAGCCATTTGGGTCCCGATTTTAAGAGCTCCTTTCATGTTATCAGAATCCAGTAAAGCAAAAAGCTGGCTCAGTGGGGAGATGGGAGAGTTCTGTGCGGTCTGGGTCGGGGTCTGGGTGAGGGGGGATGGGCTTATAATGGGGGGGTCCACTTCTCCTGTGGATTTTGACAGGGAGACCTTTTGTGATGACCTCTCTTTCTCAGCCAACTGGCTGATTGTTTCTGCTGGAGCTGTTGGAGGCAGCGTTATCATTGTTGTTGATACTCCATGTTCTCTGCTGAAGGTTGAAGCTGCTGGCGGATTATTTACTGAATAGAAGAGATTAGATGTGAGAAGTCAGGCTCCTGGCTTGTTCAAACAGAAACCATCTTGCTTGAAGAGTTGTCTTTTTTCCCAAAATATATTAAAGTTGTCGATGAAGTTCACAGGTGTGGTGGCACATGTTTTTTTCAACCACTTATTAATCATCAGAAGTCTGGAAAAAACCTAATCTCCACAGAAAATCGGTGCAAAGGGTCCGCTGAGAAACACCTCAATATTGAGACCTCCAACAATATTCAGAAGACGAGTGAAATCCTCCTTCAGTCTTTCTGATTTTTTCTTAGCCACGTCATCCATGGCTCCACATTGTATAATAAGGTTTTCTAGAGACGGGCGCTTTTCTGTGATTGCAAGAATATTCTCTGAGATATCAGACACCACGTTACTCGTACCAATCATAACTTCTGTGTTTTTCTTGTTGCAGAAGTTTTTAATCCCATCCACAGCTGTGTTGCCCACTATTAGGGTTCTTGGTCTGGTGGGGTGCGTTTTCTCTGGCAGCTTAGGAGAAGACTGTTTAGAATGAAGGTTGTTCTCAAACCTTTTATTGATCTCAGAAGATGGATAGTTTTCCTGGTTTTCATTCTGTAGTGGAGCAAATCTGTTTTGGAGGGGATTTCCATTATTTCCAGCTGTCTCACTCCTATAAGTTGTTGTGACAGCAGCTCGCTGTCAAAGTCTCCTTTTCCCAGGGGAAATGGGGGCATTTCTCTGTAATTCTGGCCATTCTAATTTATTTAATTGCTGAGATCTTCCAGTGAGTTGTCCACCTAGATTTTTTGGACATGCCCCTAAAACATCCCAGGGGGGTCTGCCGGTAGGTCTATTCTCAGTGTTCTGATTGCCGGCTGAGTTGTTGAGCTGGCTGTCACTGTTTGGGATCACAAGCAGAGTTGAATCATCGTTGTAAACCATATTCACCTCCACATTTACTTCTAGTCAATGGATTTTCATCTCCAAAACAGCCAATTTCTGTAAAAGTTTGTCGAAGTCCTCTGTGGTGAAGGGAGGCATTTTGTGCTGATTAGCTGGCGTCAACTTGTCCTGCTTTGGAGTTTGATTATAAAAACATCAGTCCTTTAAAAAATAAAAAATGATAATAATAATCCTTGGGAGTCGCTGGTAAGAAGTTGTTTTTGTCCAATATTTCCGTAATTTTGGCTAAGAGATAAAACGTTAGGAGTAAAAGAATGCAAGCAAGCAGGGAGCTTAGGAGAAAAGCGTCTGAGCAGGCAGAGAGGCGTAAGTGTGGTATTCACAGGACAACCCTTAACAGACCAAAATATGATTTGATAAAATATTAATATTAAATAATATTCTCAGATTCATAATCCCAACAGATGCAACATCAGGCTTTACTTCAGCAGGGACAATGAAGATGGACAATCCTAGATGAAACTTGTTAGAGGCTGCAGGCAGAGGTTCACCTTCCAGCAGGACAATGACCCTATACATACAGCCAGAGCTACAATGGAATGATTTAGCTCAAAGCATGTTTATGTGTTAGCAAGGCCCAGTCAAAGCCCTGGCCTAAACACAAGTGAAAATATGTGGCAAGACACATATCTTCAGAGATGATCTCCATCCAGTCTGACTGAGCTTGAGCTTTTTTGGAAATGTAGAGATTTGAAAAAATGGCTATATGAAAAAAATCAAAACAAAAAACTATTTATGGTTATATTGTGCACATGCAATTTTTATAAGTCCAATAGAGGGCACTCTCGTGCCACTGTGGATCTGCCAGGGAGGACGAAGTTTCCAGTTCTGGGCATGCGCAGCTCAGAATAAACGAGCTCTGGCCCAGACAACACGCTAATCGCTGTCTCCTCTCTGATTCACAGGTACGATAAAAGGCAACTTTCATAAGCCCAAAAATGGATTTCAATGTAATAAAACTATGTTGATATTATTACTGCAGTATTTTAAGTGACTGATATGTGTAATTCAAACAGTTTTATAGTTAGCTTTAGCCTGTGTTCGGAAGATGGCATGTTTTCCGTTAGAGCCCAAACTGATTTTTGGATGTATCTAATTAACATAATCAGTCACCACTGTTGTGTCTGGATTTAAACATTGTTAAAATTTTAATCTGTCAGTAATTTTTTGTGTGAGGATTTCTCATAAGTGTATTGTGTGTGTGTGTGTGTGGCAAGCTCCATAATGTTCACAATCACCAATTGTGATTATATGTAATGCTTTTGTCTGTTTTGTTCTTGTAATTTAAGATCCGATTCTCTTTTGTAAGTAATTTTGTGTTTATTATGTTATTTTATTTATTTTCTGTTTAAGAGAAAAAAAGGTGATTGGTTCCTTTTTTTTATTTGTGCCGATTTTATTTTTCTTTCTTTGTAAGTACATTGTTGATTGTATTTATGTATGAATTGTATTTTGTTTCTTGAAAATGTGCAGCTCAGAATAAACGAGCTCTGGCCCAGACAACACGCTAATAGCTGTCTCCGCTCTGATTCACAGAGTATTAGCTACACAGTGCTCTTCAGCCTGTGTGGAGCTTGCTGCTGGCCCAGGTTCCCCTAGATCTGCTGCCGGTAACAATTGGGGGCTCGTCCCAGGATCCCACGTGGCTTGTCAGGAGAGATTCGTGCAGAGACGACGAGAGACTGTATCTGAGGCTTCAGGGAAGGCTGCATTGAGTGTGTCATCTAGAAAGCCGAAGCAACAGATGAAACGTCAGCATGACTACCATCACTCTACGTAGAGGATTGATTTTCAAGATACAAAAAAAACTTTTTACATTGAATACCGAGCAGCTACAGACAGTTGTGTCTTCAATTGACGATGAAGGTTCCATTCACGTTCATGATTTAAGCGAACCAGAACTGCTGATTGTTGACTTTGTTAGAAGTGAGAAACTGGAAGCATTGGAGGAAGGAGGCATGGCTCAACTTCTTTTGGATGATCTGGTTAGTGACCTGCTCACCTCTGGCGCCGGTGCAGCTGGAGATGACCCAACCACACTTTTAAGAACAGATGATGTGTCAACCAGTCGGTCTGGTTGTCTTGCCTCTCTTCGGATCCCATCGATTCAGGCTTGCTTACAGCTACTCCAACTACAGACATTCCCTTGCAGCCAACACATGCAACCAACAAAATCCATACACAGTCCCTTTTGCCTCTTGACAGAGACTTGCGGGCTCAAGAAGGTACTTGCGGGAGGGACCACTTCTGCCACACCAGCGAAAACAACTACAGCAAGTGGAAGTGGGAAGAGGAGTCCCTCTTCCAGTGTGGGAGATCCTCAAGATAATGAAGCCAGGTACATTCAAAGAAATGTTGTCAAATAAATGTGACTTAAACATTGATGAGCTTAAGAGGTTCCTGCGCTCTCATATCAGAGATAAAAATAGTACTGAGCTTTTCCAAGATTTAAGTAACGCAAAGCAACAAGAGACAGAGTGCCCAGCAATTTCTGTGCAGAATAATGGGACTTAAACAGCATGTCCTTTTTGAGTCAGAGCAACCTGGTGCAGATTTTCGCTTTGATAAGAAAGTTGTACAGGGTACATTTCTGCACACACTGTACCAAGGGTTGAATGAAAAGAACTGTTAAGTCAGACATGATCTTCAACCTTTCCTTGGTGACTTGCAGATTAGTGATGATTTTCTCTTAGAACAGATCACACAGTCTACAAGTGGGGAGGCAGAGAGACTGAGATGTTTTGTGTCAGTATCAAAGACTCGACCTGTGACTGTAGGGGCAGCTCAGCTTGACAATACTGACACAAAACAAGATAAAGTTGACATTGAGTTGCTGGCTAACCATGCTGCAGTTAAGGAATTGACTGCACAGATGTCTTCTCTGACCAGACAGTTGTCCCAGGTAGTAAAAACTACTGACAGAGCAGTGTCTGACTATCCCTCTCTTCCCAAGCCTCCAGCAGCTCCAGCTGAATCCCGAGGCAGATGCAGCAACTGTGTAGAGCAGGGTCGGGCTAACTGCCCTCACTGTTTCACATGTGGTCAAGCTGGTCACCGTGCTGTTGGCTGCCTGCAAAGAAAGATGTCGGGAAACGGGGTAGGGTCACTGGAGAGGGGCGACCAGTGACCAGGGTGACAGAGGAGGCCCCAAAAGCATTACACAACTCTAAAACCAGCCGTCATGTCACATCTCATGAAACCAGTCAACCCCAACAAAGAAAACATCTTGTACAGCTCATTGGTAAAAGATGTATGGTGTTGTGTGCCATCAATGGGGTTCCCCTTGAAATGCTGCTCGACTCAGGGGCCCAAGTGATTATGATAGGGAAGGAATGGATAGAGAGGGCCCTGCCTGGTGTTCAAATTCAACCTCTCAAGTCCCTCTTTTTTAACCAACATTTAGAAATCGCTGCAGCTAATGGCAGCAATATTCCATTTGATGGCTGGGCTGATGTTGAACTCCAAATCCACAGTGTAAACCATGGTTGTGTTACCATACAGGTGCCAGTATTAATCAGCCAGAATAGCCTTAACTGTCCACTACTAGGCAGTAATGTAATAGCAGAGATTATTAAAACCAACACAGAAGAAAGAAATGGAGCTGATATCACTGCATTACTTAAAGATACTTTTAAGTGTTACCAGCAGTGCAGTAGAGGCTTTGGTTTCTGCCCTCTAGATTTCAACCTTTGATGATGCTGCCCATTACAGTATGAGGACTGGCATCAAAGGTGTGATCATCCCAGCAGGACAGATTTGTGAAGTAGAGTGCAAAGTTAGTGAATGGCCGAGAGGTGGTTCAGTGTTATTCCAGCCCAGCGTTGAGAATAATTTCATGGAACATGGAAATGGAACAACTTGAAAAACGATTTTTAGCCTACAAAATGCAACTAGATTGCAGTGAAGAGGAAGGGCCAGGTCCCTCCTCAACTTCCCCTCTATCATATATGTCCCCCATAGCAGCGCAACAAGTAGAACAACAACAGAGGGAGGAGTTAAAAGAGGAAGAGGAAGTAGAGCAGAATTCCCTTAAACAAACCCCAAGGGAAACGATTAAACCCACTCTCATCAACCGACGGCGTATTGAAAACCCAAAACACAGTCCGAAATATCTGCCACAACAACCTGAACCTGAAAGGGAGACAGATAGATCATGCTATGCTATTTTCCCAGAAGACATGTTAAAATCAGCAGATTACTCTATGCAATTGTATAGAGGAAGGGAAGTGAGACCGCACAGAACCAGACAATATCAAATACCCTTAATATCAGAATCAGAATCAGCTTTATTGCCAAGTTCGTACATACAAACAAGAAATTTGCCTCCGGTACACTTTGCTCTAATAACGATTCCTGTTGCTGAGGATGAAGCTCTAAGGTACAAACATCACCCGCTTTCATACACAGACAACTCTTCATTAAGGTCCAAGCTACCAAATCCTAAAGAGGAGCACACACCTGGATTAAAGAATTCCTTAAGATATTTGCTGGTCAGGAACTAGCTCTGGGAGACATTCGCACAGGCCTATTGGCTCATCTTGAAGTATATGAGTTACAGAACATTGAAACTAAAGCAGGAACAGAGCTTTTATCACCTGAACATGTTGTGATTTTGGGTTGTTTGGTTTTTGGTTTCTGGGTTTTTCTTATATTTCTCTCACCGTTTTTGAATCATGCTTCTGTTTATTGTTTTTCTGGTCTTGTTTTAGTTTGTAGTCTCTGTTCTTGCTCCAGCCACGTTCTATTATGTCTGTTAATTATCTTTATCCGGTTCACCTGCTTCAAGTTAATCTGTCTCCTTGCTCCACCTGGTTTTCACTCCATATATACACACCTGTTCAGTTAGTCATCGCGGAAACATTTTTCTCTGATCATGTCTTGTTCACAGATCATGTCTTGTTTTTTGCTCATGCCATGCCTGTCTCGCCTGCCCGTTTGTTGTTTTGTTCCTGCCTCCTGCTGTGGGTGAGTTTTTTTTGTTATTAAACCTTTGCACCTACCATCACGCTGCCTGCTCGTCTGCATTCTGGGGTCCTATATCAAGTAAGCCCTAACAGAACAGTTATTTGCACCCTATGCTCCAAATGTCTGGGCAACCTTAAGAGAGCAATTCCCTGTTAACACTGATTCTGCAATAATGAATAATACGACCAGACAGCCAGGAGAAACAGGGAAGAATTACATGGCCAGGTTGTTAAAAACCTGGGAGGAACAAGTTGGCCAGGTCCCACTATCAGATCCCATGCAGAAACTGTTCAAACAAGCTATGATCTCAGGCCAGCCACCACCTGTAAAAGAGGAAATGGAAAAATTAGTAGGAGGTCGGGTTTTTGCGATTAGATTTGTGGATGGAGACCTTGGTTCACCATCTTGACAGATATGATGAGACAAAACAGAAAACAGAGGAAGAGACAGAGAAACTAAAAGCACAAGTCATGAAAGAACAGCTCAGAGAATTTAGGGACAAAATCAATGAAAAAAAGAAAGAGGACAAACAACAAGTTGCTACGCAACTGGTTGTAGCTGAACAACGAGCCCAAGCCCCACCCATTGAATATTGTGACCGTGACCCCTAACAGATGTATCAGAGCCCCTACACTTATTCCCCTTACAGGAAAACGATACAGTTCATATGTTGGAACTGTGTCCAAATATTGCCTACAGCAGCACAAACCCCAAAAAAGAAGGGAATACAACAGGGGAGGAGCCAGGAAAAACTACATGTCTTCTCAAACTGACTGGAGGCAATTCCCACCCTATCCTCTGGATCAGGGAAAAAATCAGCAGACAGCGGGACCGCATTCTGCTCTACATCAAAATAAATTTCCACAGCATTAGGGGGGCCGGGACTCCATTCCTGGGGAAAAAACGGAAGAATTTCCTGCACCAATTATTGGTATCGTTGTAGGCGACCGACTGACGTCGGTGATGATTGATACAGGGGCTAGATATTCTTCTCTAAATTTTGACCTCCCACTTTCTCCAAAATACACCTAAGTAATAGGATTCTCGGGCGAAATCCAAAGATGCTATTTTTCTCAGCCAGTTCATTGTGAAATAATGTTGGACAGTCCATATATCAAATTTCTTATTCAAAAGCAGTGTCCCATCAATCTTTTAGCTAGAGATTTGATTACAGCCCTGAGAGGCACAGTAATCTGTTCACACAATTACACAGACATATTTCCTGATGGAAAAATTGTAAGGTCCTATCTAAATTCTAGCAGTCAAATGTCACAACTTTCTGTTGAAAAATGCCGATAACGCCTATGTTTGGCGGGGCAGGACACTCCACCCCACGGAGAGTGACCTTACTGAGATAGTGAATAGATGGGAAATTTGGATCTCTAATCTGAGATCATACCAATCTCCAGTTGACCCACCTCATGTAACACTAAACTATCTGAGAGAGCCTGAACAAACAGCTGATATAGACACATGAGGAACAGTGGAAACTAACAGCAAAACTACTCAGAGATAGATATGGTTGCGATGACCCACAACCTTGGATTAACTGGAAATACATCTACATAGGAACAGAGGGTGTGGCTGCCCACGTTTTGTTAACTGAAGAACTCCCAACTGTTGTACAGATTGGACACTGTCATGCTACCCCATCTCACCCTAAAAATAGCCAAAGGAGGACAGGCTAAAAACTTGGGTCCAATGTTTAAAAGAGCAGCAGAGACCAGAGATTGGCTGGACGTCCAGGGAACAAAATTGATGAAATACGGCCCAAAAACAAACATCTACAGATTAGAATATGAGGGAACTTTGGATGTAATCTTAGAAAGGGTTACGCATCACAGAACACATGGCAGAGAGAACACAGACTCTGACTTGGCACTAAGATTGTTGAATGATGTCCCTGACAGTGTTTGGTCGCAGGGTCCATTTGACGTTGGGATTTGCAAACAAATCCAGCCTCTCTTGCTACAAATGAAAACATATGATGTCATCTACCAGCCTCAGTATCCCCTCTCAACAGAAAAAACAGAAGGAATAAGAGGAACTATTTCTGGGTTAGTACAAAGTGGAGTATTACAACCTTGCGCTTCTCCTTATAACACGCCCATCACACCTTTTGCAAAATCCAGAGGGACAAATTTCAGACTGGTTCACGACCTCAGGAGAATAAATCTAAACTTAAAAAGGGCTTCAAATTCTGACACCACAAATCCTTATACCATGTTGTCTAATCAGGGACACAATTTTAAGTGGTTTACTGTTATGGATCTGTCAAATGCATTTTTCTGTATTCCTATACAACCAGAATGCCAACAATTGTTTGCATTTACCTTTGAGGGAAAACAGTACACCTACACAAGATTGCAACAAGGGCTAAATGACAGCCCCTCGCTGTTCAACAATGTTCTACAAAACCTATTAAGGTCTTTTTGCAGCGAGCATTTAAACAATTGCTGTGTCCTTCAATATGTCGACGACATATTGATAGCTGGTGAAACAGAACAAACAGTTGTAGGTTTGACAAAATAATTACTTTGCTGGCTGAATGAACAAGGTTTCAAAGTTTCCAGGGAAAAACTGCAGCTTTGCAGGCCAATGGTGAGCTTTCTAGGAAGAATCATAACACCACAGGGGCTGGGAATAACAGAGTCCCAAAAAACAAACATTTTAAATCACTCGAAACCCACAACAGTGAAACAGTTGATGTCTTTTTAGGCATGACAAATTATAACAAGAATTATGTACCAGATTACACAGCCATTGCTGCCCTCTTGAGAAAACGTATCACCACTGCAGGGAGCGCTCACCTCCATGCTCCAATAACATGGAACACAGAAGCTGAAAAAGCATTCGTGTTACTGAAACAACTTTTGAATGAAGCCACTGAATCGGCTTCCCCAGATTTAGGCAGCATGTTTCACCTGGATGTAAAAGAGACAGAAGGATTTCTTAGCTCAGTTTGTGGCATCATGTAATGCTAGGGAGAAAGGTGTTATGTTATTTCAGTTCAAGATTAGACCCTGTTGAAAGACGCCACCCAACATGCACCAAGGCTCTGTGTGCAATAGCTAAGGCCCTTAAAGGCACTTCCCATGTCACAAGAGGACAAGATGTTACAGTACACACAATCATCCTGTAACCAGCTATATCTAGCAAAAAGTTTACTCTTAGTCAACAAAGAACTACTATGCTACAGGAAATCCTCCTTCAGCCCAATGTCCACTATAAAGCTTCTGATACAAATATGGCTTCCCCTATTCCCAGTGAAGTTCCTCATGAATGTGAAGCTCTAACAAGGGAAGAAATGAATGTGTTTCCCAATGTGTCAACAGAACCCCTACCAAATGCTGATGACATCTTTACAGATGGTCACAGTCATGCCACGCCGGGAGGTGGCACTGTAGCATCATATGCTGTTGTTGCTGAGCCAAGTCCCAGTTGTGGTTTTATTTACAAGACTGTCGAGGATGACATCGTCCCCTCACCCGCTTCAGCCCAACTCGCAGAAATCATAGCAGTCACCAGAGCATGTGACCTAAATGAGGGAAAATACATCAATATTTAAACAGATTCTGCTTATTTGGTCAAAGCTGTTCATGTGGATCTTGCTCACTGGATGAGAACTGACTTTCTTACTACTACAGGGAAACCTGTAAAACACATGACACAAATGCTAAAACTTAAAGGGGCCCTAAGAAAACCAAAAGGGGTTGCGGTCATCAAATACGCAGGTCACCAGACAGGTTTAGGGAAAATAACTTTAGGAAATAACGCCTCGGACGCAGCAGCCAAGAAAATAGCCGGTTACCAAAACAAAGAGAAAGCTGTGTTTGAAATGTTGCAGGACTGTATTAACCCTATGACCAGCGCGGACAAAACCAAAACTAAAATTTTGGACATGCAGGCAGCGGCTGCGCCACACAAAAAACAAGCATGGATTGAAAAAGGAGAAACAAAATGCACAATAACTGGCTTCTGGAGATCACATGACGCTAAGGTTGTGTGTTCCTCAAAACTTCTGAGCTTGCTGTGTGAACAGGCACACCACAGGGGTCACCAATCTTGGAAAAGAATGAAAAAAATTGATTGAACAAAAATGGTGGCACCCCTATTTGACAGAGGTTTGTAAATATTTTGTAAATACCTGCTCCATTTGTTCTAAATATAATCCTTGAAGGTGGGAATGGGAGCTTTTCCTGTTCCTCAGAAGCCATGGGAAGAGACAGTGATTGATTTCACTGACATGGGGGCAGGAAACAGAGTTAAAGGTTGTAGTTACTTGCTTGTTTGCATCGATGTTTTCACAAGATGGGTGGAAGCAAAACCCACCAAAACCGAAACTGCAAAAGAAGTCATTAATTGGCTAATTAATGATTTAATCCCTCGGTACGGGTTGCCAAGGATCATTAGATCAGACATCGGCATTCATTTTACAGCAGAGGGCCTAAAGAGGGTTGAGGAGTATTTTGGCATCCAGCATAAATTTGGCTCTGCGTACCACCCTGCATCCCAAGGCCTGGTGGAAAGGGTTAATGCAACCATCAAACAACAGTTGGCAAAGGTTTGTGCTGATACTAGCCTGAAGTGGCTGGATGCGCTTCCCTTGGGGATGTTCACCCTCAGGTCCTCACCAAGCGAAAAGTTGGGGTTAACCCCACATGAACTGTTGACAGGGAGACAAATGCCCTGTTCCTTCACTGCTCAGCTGAGTAGTGGTTGTGAGCCCAGTCTGGCCTCGCAAAAGGAGGAGTTTAATGAATATCTAAAACAACTGCAGTCTGCTGTAACCTTTCTGTCTCACAACGTCCAGGATGCACTAACAGGCGTCAATAGGAAAGGAACCAGAGGAGATTGCAGAAGGAGAGTGAATATACAGAAAGGTATTCTACCGAACCTGGAATGAACCGAGGTGGATCGGCCCCTTCAAGGTGGTAACCGCTACTACCTACAGTCTCAGAGTGTGGCTTGACGAAGACCAGAAAAAGGTTAGTAAACCCTGGCACAAATCACACTGCAGGAGGGGGGAACCACCCACTGAAAGAAACCTCAGCGAAATCAAAAAGCACGTGAGGGATATAGGTGAAGAAGTGGACGAAAAGGAGGAAGAATAAACAATCCAAAATCAAACTTTAAATCAAACCAAATTAAGGGATTGAAGGATTTAAGTGTAAGTCAACTTATTTATTCAACTATAAATTTTTAAATCAATGAAAGATCTACAATTAATTTAAGTATCAATTTTAATTAAAGTAATTAATCACGTGAATAACTAACAATAAACTATAACTTAATAAAGGTTTTAAGGAATAATTAATAACTATAAAAGACTTAAAGCAACTTATTCTTCAACAGTATAGAGTGGATCCAAAATGGCCACCTGCTGGCCCATCTCATGGGCCAGCAGGTGGCCCATGAGATGGGCCACCTGCTTCAGTGTCATTGTAATAATAACAATTGCTACTCCCCCATTATGGATGGAAAATCAGGCCAAGAAGAACGCTAGGATAACCAAACCCGTCACCCATATGTGGAAAACCAGAAGATCCACAATTAATGCACAACAAAAACCTAAAGACAAATGCTTACAAAACTATGGTGGAACTGAACTTGATTATATTGAAGGAGCTGAGACAACATTCCAATTTGATCTGTGCTGTATTATGTCCTGTAATGGCCAAGATTCCTCCTGGAAAGATTATGATGTGTACATGTGTAGTCCTCCATGGAGAGTCCCCACGGGAAAATTTTGGTGTGGTCAGTGGTCTGCGGTATGGTGGTACACTGGCCACTGGAGTCCTGCGAAACCAAAATCCCAGGACACTTTGGAAATAGTAAGGAACATTACCCTGAGGAGGGGTAGATTGACAACCACACATGGACAGAAAAGCAATAACGCGAATCCCCTCTTACTGACACTTTCCCACCTCAAGACAGGTCCATTCACGGGACAACGACCCGTACCCCGTGTAAACTCATGTTACATACGGCTAGACCCCAAGAAAACATGGTATCTTATTGTAGGAGTAGATGTGTCAGGGAAGGATCCCATGGGACTAATAAAAATTAATATGCATTCTCCAGCCACAAAAGGCTCTTTTCAATCTCCTGGTGGACAACACAAGGTTGAAGCTATTAGTACTGATTGAATTTCCTTAGACCAAAGGATTCTTCTGGAAACAGGGTATTCTCAAAAGAACACCTGGCTGGCACAAGCCCAGGATGCTGCGAAACAAGCAAATGAAGGTAACTGTATTGTATGTGCCCAGGCCAGACCAAATCTCATATTAATAGGAACAGCATTTGAAAACTCTGTAAATGGAACTAAATCTAAAACAAATCAAAGTGATATGGCATGTTTGTTGCAACTAATGTCTAAGGATTATTTGGATAATAGTTCTGTTGGATGGGATAACATTTTTCCTGTGGCACCTCAAAGCACAACTCCGCCCATTTTTCAGCCTCTAATTGTCTCTAAGGTAACCTGTTTCTGTAATAATATTACTGCCTCAGGTAAGTGGAATGCTGGTTGGCTAAACCCCAAACACTGCAAGACCATTATTCCCCTCACAGGTACTGTTATAGCCAGGCAATTAATGGTCAACAGAGCAGATGTATGGTGGTACTGTGGAGGAAATAAACTGTTGGCATGGTTACCTGCCAACTGGGAAGGACAATGTGCTCTTCTCTCTCTTCTCTCCCCCGTCCAGGTGATTCCAATAGCGGATCCTAAAATACCATCCAGAGACCAGAATATAAGTATACACCTGCATCCCAATAAAATTGAAAAACGTTCCATTTCATGGGAGGAGGGCTCCCCCTTATGGTTGGATGCAATAGGTGTACCGAGAGGAGTGCCTGACCAATTCAAATTGGCAAACCAGGTGGCCGCTAGGTTTGAATCTATTTTTATTTGGATAACACCTAACAAAAATGTAGATAGAATGAATTATATTCATTATAATGCACAGATTGGCTAATTTCACTAGAGAAGGAGTTGAAGCTGTGCATGAACAACTGTCAGCCACCTCCTTTGTAGCCTACCAGAATAGGTTAGCTGTAGATATGGTCTTAGCAGAAAAGGGAGGTGTTTGTAGCATGTTTGGAGAATTGTGTTGTACTTTCATCCCCAACAATACAGCTTCAGATGGATCTTTGACAAAAACACTACAGGGGCTGACAGCCCTGTCTAATGAAATGAAGGAACATTCAGGAACAAAAAATCCATTCTCTGAATTATTTGGGAAGTGGGGACTCATAATGGTAAGGATCCCTTCTAAGACAGGCCTCCCCTTGTTCACTGCAAGGGCCGGCCCTTCTGCTGGGGTGAATTCAGGAGATGGTGGCCCACCCCCTGTGCCAGACACGTGAACCTTTTCATTCTCTTACTGACCCTAAGTCATTAGCACATTATAGTCAACATTTTGTCCAGAACTTTACGAGTCTGAAAAACATTCTTTTATTTAATTTTGACCTGCTGACATGTCCTCTTTGGTCCAGTCACAATTATTCTGTATAAATATTAAAGAGATGTGCAACAGAAAAAGAGTAACATCAATTAATCAACACACAAATAATATTAATGACCTGGAGGCCTTTGTTCATGAGTATGTCGCTAAGATTCCTTAGGAATATTATTTCATATTATTTCAGCAGTTTATTGCAAACAGCTGCTAGTTTTTAAATATAAACCCTACCTTAATGCTGCACATTCATCAACATTTACTTGATTTATTCTTCTATTTTAAAACATTTTTATCATTATTGACAGATGAGCTAAAATAATGAGGTGAAAGTCAAAGGTGAGAGAGGATGAGTTTATGTTCTATAGAGGTATTTGTGAATAGAAACAGACAGAAAAATGTAGAATTAGGATTCAAATTGAACAGAATTGAATTTGATTTCTTTCTATATTATAATAATACATTTTATTTGGTTAGTGCTTTTCAAAGATCTCAAAGACATTTCACAGGAATCAAACAAAATTATAAGATCAAAACATTTGATTACATCTTACAAGGCATTTACAACACAGAATGAGAATTAGACAAAACAATTACACATTAAAAGCAGTTCTGAAAAGGTGAGTTTTAAGATGTGATTAGAATGTGCATAGATCTGTACAATCAAGGATATGGCCAGGGAGAGAGCTCCAAAGGGTGGAAGCAGCTATGGAGAAGGCTCTGTCCTCCCAGGTCACAGTGGGGTGGTGGAGACAGCAGGTCGGCATCAGAGGAGCGGAGGCTGCGTGAAGGAATGTGATGGTGGAGCAGATTGGTGAGGTAGCAAGGGCCTTGGTTATGAAGGGCTTTGTAAGTAAGAAGGAGAACTTTGAAATGAATGTGTTGGGGGACAAGGAGCCAATGGAGCTTCTGGATAACTGGGGTGATGTGGTCAAGAGAGCAGGTGTGGGTGAGCAGGTGAGCAGCAGAGTTCTGTATGTTTTGGAGTTTATCAAGGACTTAGGATGATGAACCATAAAGAATGCTATTACAGTAGTCTTGAGGTGATGAAGGCATGATTGAAAATTATTGGACTGTACTGAATTGATTTGGTTACAAATTTCTTAATTTGAATTTGATGTGTTTGTCATTTAAAGTACCTCGGCCGTTCTTGTGGCAGCGGTGGAGTAAACCAGTCCATTACAGGGTAACATTCCAATAAGATTACATTAATGGAGCACCCGGTGAAAACCCAAGGTGAGAGACTTTAAATATCAAAGGTAGGCTGGGATTTTTACCCTTGATGCCACTATTTAAAAAATAGTATGCTGATTAATGTTATTCTGAATTTTGTTTGGTCTATGTTATCAAATGCCAGATCATATCTACACATATAAAAAGTTATTTTAGCTATTACTAAAATGTTAATGGTTTGTTTTGCAGAAGGATGCCAGAGATTGTGCGTCTTTGTGGTCTGTAATCTACAGGGAAGAAGAAGATACTCTCTGCTTTTAGAAAAGATCCCTAAAAGGTTTTGTGATTCCTGAAAAGAACCTTTGACCTGCAGATTTTGGGGTTTTTATGTTAAAGTAACTTTTTAAACATCTCAATACAGCACTCTTAAAAGGACGGCCAGCTTCTGATATCATAGCCTTCAACACCGCTTCAGTGGAGCCAAACTCGGTTTTTAGATCTTTGGTGATGTCTCCAACAAATTGTTTAGTATTTTCATTGTATATATTGACAGTAAAGTCTTTTTCTACAACATCCACTCCTGACAGATAACACAGGATCTTTCCCATCTCTTTGGACGTAAGGGGCCCGCCATTTTTCTTTGAACAGTTTAAAACTGCTCTCATTACAAAAAATGTCATACCTTCCTCTAGTTCTGTGTTCTCAGACACGTCACTTTAAATCAGCTCCTGATTTGACCTGTTAGTTTGAATTTCATCATTACAACTGAAATAAATATTCCCTGATGCTGTAAACCCATCGCTGGTTCACATCCTTTTGAGAAATCTTTTATGTGTCACAGTCAAGGAATCAGTGTGAGATGTTAAAGAAACTTGGTCTCCTTCATCACATTTAGACTGGTCTGCGAATTCACTTGAAATATTTGGTTTATTGTTGTTTTCATTTTGTGGCTCACAGGGCTCTGGAGACATTATTTGGTTCGATGTGACACATACAGGTCCTTCTCAAAATATTAGCATATTGTGATAAAGTTCATTATTTTCCATAATGTCATGATGAAAATTTAACATTCATATATTTTAGATTCATTGCACACTAACTGAAATATTTCAGGTCTTTTATTGTCTTAATACGGATGATTTTGGCATACAGCTCATGAAAACCCAAAATTCCTATCTCACAAAATTAGCATATTTCATCCGACCAATAAAAAAAAAGTGTTTTTAATACAAAAAACGTCAACCTTCAAATAATCATGTACAGTTATGCACTCAATACTTGGTCGGGGTTCCTTTTGCAGAAATGACTGCTTCAATGCGGCGTGGCATGGAGGCAATCAGCCTGTGGCACTGCTGAGGTCTTATGGAGGCCCAGGATGCTTCGATAGCGGCCTTTAGCTCATCCAGAGTGTTGGGTCTTGAGTCTCTCAACGTTCTCTTCACAATATCCCACAGATTCTCTATGGGGTTCAGGTCAGGAGAGTTGGCAGGCCAATTGAGCACAGTGATACCATGGTCAGTAAACCATTTACCAGTGGTTTTGGCACTGTGAGCAGGTGCCAGGTCGTGCTGAAAAATGAAATCTTCATCTCCAAAAAGCTTTTCAGCAGATGGAAGCATGAAGTGCTCCAAAATCTCCTGATAGCTAGCTGCATTGACCCTGCTCTTGATAAAACACAGTGGACCAACACCAGCAGCTGACACGGCACCCCAGACCATCACTGACTGTGGGTACTTGACACTGGACTTCTGGCATTTCCTTCTCCCCAGTCTTCCTCCAGACTCTGGCACCTTGATTTCTGAATGACATGCAGAATTTGTTTTCATCCGAAAAAAGTACTTTGGACCACTGAGCAACAGTCCAGTGCTGCTTCTCTGTAGCCCATGTCTGGGGAATGCGGCACCTGTAGCCCATTTCCTGCACACGCCTGTGCACGGTGGCTCTGGATGTTTCTACTCCAGACTCAGTCCACTGCTTCCGCAGGTCCCCCAAGGTCTGGAATCGGCCCTTCTCTACAATCTTCCTCGGGGTCCGGTCACCTCTTCTCGTTGTGCAGCGTTTTCTGCCACACTTTTTCCTTCCCACAGACTTCCCACTGATGTGCCTTGATACAGCACTCTGGGAACAGCCTATTGGTTCAGAAATTTCTTTCTGTGTCTTACCCTCTTGCATGAGGGTGTCAATAGTGGCCTTCTGGACAGCAGTCAGGTCGGCAGTCTTACCCATGATTGGGGTTTTGAGTGATGAACCAGGCTGGGAGTTTTAAAGGCCCCAGGAATCTTTTGCAGGTGTTTAGAGTTAACTTGTTGATTCAGATGATGAGGTTCATAGCTCGTTTAGAGACCCTTTTAATGATATGCTAATTTTGTGAGATAGGAATTTTGGGTTTTCATGAGCTGTATGCCAAAATCATCCGTATTAAGACAATAAAAGACCTGAAATATTTCAGTTAGTGTGCAATGAATCTAAAATATATGAATGTTAAATTTTCATCATTACATTATGGAAAATAATGAACTTTATCACAATATGCTAATATTTTGAGAAGGACCTGTATTTGTTTAACCAGATCGTCGGGATGCAGGAGTTGAATTCCCCACCACATGTAGCATCTAGAGGTCATAGTTTAAAAAGACTCTGGTTTGCTGTTTGCGGGATGGTGGCTGCTGTGTCCAGATGCTTTTCTCCATCAGTAGCTGTTCATCAGGGGCTTCAGTGGTCTGCAGGCTCACCATCCATGCTTTAAAAGACTGGATTGTATTTCTACAAAGCGTTTTGTAGCCACAGGTATCATAGCTGCATGCTTCATTAAAATTCCCCTGCTGGTAGATTATTGACATTGAAGTCTAAAGTGATTATATACATTTTTTATATCTGCAAACTTCAGCAGAGCCTCTTTTAGGAGCTCCTGAACATCATATGCAACAGTTTCCAGGTGGTTTTACTGATCTATATGGTGTTTACGTCAGTGATAAAACCTCAGTCAGTTCTATACACAACGCTTTTTACGTTAAGCAGCTACTGAAGCACTCATGTTTGAAAAATAACTATTTTCTGCTGTAGCATCTTTGAATAATGGATTTTCTTCTACTTAAAAATGGTGGCAGACTGACTGGCTGCAGAACCATGGACAGTGACACCAGCACTGGTCAGGGCCACAGTGGACTGGAAAGCTGCTTACAGTGCCAAGAACAGGTAATCAACTTTTTCATGTTCACTTTTCCACAATGAAAATACCATCTCCATGGAGATGCAACATCATGCTTTATTTCAGCAGGGACAATGAAGATGGACCATCCTAGATGAAACCTGTTAGAGGCTGCAGGTGGAGGTTCACCTTCCAGCAGGACAACGACCCTAAACATACAGCTAGAGCTACGATGGAATGATTTAGGTCATAGCATATTTATCTGTTAGCAAGGCCCAGTCAAAGTCCAGGCCTAAATACAAGTGAAAATATGTGGCAAGACTTGAGAACTGATCTTCAGAGATGATCTCCATCCAGTCTGACTGAGCTTAAGCTATTTTGAAAGAAGAATGAGCAAAAATGTACAAAAAAGTATATAGATGGTTAAAGCTGCTGGAACTGCAGAGAAAGGTGGCTCTACATAATACTGACTATGGAGTAGGGTTAAATATAGATTTCAGATTGTTTTGTTAAAAAATGTTATGAGTTTCCTTCTACTTCATAATTTTAAATGATTTTGTGTTGGTCTGTCACATGAAATGCCATTAAATGTTTGTGGTTGGAAATGACACAATATAAAGGGGTGTGAATAGTTTTACAAGACACAGTTTTTCCTGTAACTTACACTATGTTTTGTAGGTATAGTCCTATGTTCACTCAGGAATCTATACACTAACTAGCTACTTTATTGTGTCCACTTTTAAAGCTCCAGGCGGGACTCCTTTCTGCCATCAGAACTACCTTGATTCTTCATGGTATAGATTGAACAGAGATGTTGCTTCATATTGCCACAATAGGATTACACATTTGTTGCAGATTTGCATCCATACTGAAAATTTCCTGCTCCACCATGTGAAAAGCAGGTGCTCAGTTAGACTGAGATCTGGAGACTGTGGAGGCCATTGGAGCAAAGTGAACTCATTGCCATGTTCAAGAAACCAGCTTGAGATGACTTGTGACACGTTGCATTATCCTGCTGGAAATAGGCCCAAAGTGTGCCAAGAACCTCCCCCACCCATACACACACACCATTATATCACCACCACCACCAGCCTGACTTGTTGATGCCATGCAGGATGAATCCATACCTTCATGTTATTCATTCCAAATTCTGACCCAACCATCTGAATGTTGAGGTTTAAACAGACTCTCATCTGTCTAGGCAACTTTTTAACCCCTAATTATCCAGTTTTGGTGAGCCTGTGGATTCTTGGCTCAGTTTATGGTTCTTAGCTGACAAAAGTAGCAACTGGTGGAGCCTTTTGTTGCCATTGTTTTTTTAAATTACCGTTACCTTTCCATCATCTCAAACCAGTCTGTCCTTTCTCCTCTGACATCAACAAGACATTTTTGCTGCCTCAAATTCGGCTGTCTGGATATTTTCTCCTTTTGCTCATTCTCGTTAATCTTAGCGATGCTTGTTTTTGTGTCTCAGTTGTTAATCAATTTCTGAAATCCAGCAACCCCCATGCCACAATCAGTCCCTCAAATCCCCTTTCTTTACCATTCTGATGCTAAGTTTGAACTTCAGCAAGTCATCTTCACCACATGAAGATGCCTAAACCAATTTGTTGCCATTTGATTGGCTGAGTCACTTGTGTTCACAAGCAATTTAACAGGTGTACCTAATGGCTGGTTAGTGTATATATTTACATGTATTATTAAGTGCCTCATCCGGAACATGCAAGGACTGACTTGAAACAGTTATTAGGTCCAGCCATGGATGGAGAACAACATCTGAACTACACAAACAAAGAGATTGGGAAAACTCTGAATCCCAGAATGCACGGCATAAACCTACTTTCCGGACAGCCCCAGGAAGGAAGAGTCACAGCTGGAATCCCCATTACATTATAGTACAAAACTCTGGTGAATATCCCTGTTCCCCCTCTTTCCCACAGCCACCACTGGTTGTGTAGCAGGGACAACGTGCCTGAACATCTGAATGTCCTGATCCACATCCAAAGTGTCGATGCAGTAGAATGGCTATGTCTCAAAATGGGAGAAGCACCATTTCACAGCCTCGAGGAGAGTGGTCTTCATAGTCTTGACCCACGTATCATTCTCTTCATCTCGAGAAAGAGCACGCTTCAGCACTGATGGCAGGTATCACATCAGCACATGTTGCAGTCTGTGCACTTACTGCCCTTGTGACCTCTTCAAATGATGCCAAAACTAATGCAATCTTCTCTGCCAACATCCACTGGTTTATAGTCAGAGTAGAAGGAAGGTTGTGCTCACTTGCATATAGACTAAGCGGATGTTTTTGCTCCAGGAGGCTTTGCAGCATGTACAGAGTGCTGTTCCGTTTTACTTGCACATCCTGCTTCAGGTGTTTTGCTTGCATTTTAAGCTCAACCTGAATGTCCTCTAGCTGTGAGTAGGCCAGGGGGGGGATGCTTAAAATGACCTACAATTTGACTAGTGTCAGCCATGCTGCGTTGTGAAAGGAGACCCTCGTGTACGATAAGGTGAAGCGTGTGGGCAACGCAGCCCAGGCTCCTCACTCCCATTTCATCCATGGCTTTGTGCATGTTGCTGGCGTTATCTCTTAAAATCTTAAAATAAATTCCTGGCTTTTTCCATCATCCCTATAAAGACTCAGGAGGACAACAGCCATGTTTCCTGGACTGTAGAGATTAAGGTAAAAGCTCTGGATTCAAGATCTCAGAAACCGTGCACAGATCTGGAGCACAGAGAGGTGGGTGAGTAACTGAGATCAGAGAGGTTAGCATTGCCTTGTTCAGTTTATGAGTGACCAACCTGTTGGGGTTTAGTCCAGACATGCGAAGAAAAAACCCAGACATTATCCATGAGTAGATGATCCCCAGTAGTTCGTTAAATGACCAGTTAAACTCTGCAGATGAGTGACAGTACTCAGGTGGGTTATATTGAATGGAAAGACACAGAATGATTAAACTTCTCTCAGCTTTCAGGTGGGCATTGTGGAGGACATGGTCTGAGTTTGGTTTACAGGAGATCCACTGTTTGGTTTTTTCAAAGGTTTGTTTGACACTAGTGAGAGGTGATGTCCAACCTGGACAGGTCCCTAGTCCATCACAGAGACACACAGGACAAACAACCCAGAAGAAACCAACGCATGTAGAGGAAGAACAAACAAACTTTATCTAGAAAGAAACCTCAGATTGGAATTTAGTCTCAGGACCTTCTTTCTGCAAGACAACAGCGCTAACAACTGCTCCACCATGCAGCCTATAACCTACTGCCATACATAGTAAACAATACAATCTAGAATAGTAAAGAACATTATCAACAAAACAAATGCCAGTACTTGTTGTGATTATTGGTAACTTAAACAGCAATAAACTAGCATATTAATAGATAACTGTTGCTAACTTTAAAATATTCAAGTATGAGATAATGCATAGCTTTTAGCTAAAATCCAGACTGAAGTAAGGCTCTAATAGAAGAAAGAGACTTCATAAATATCATATATTTTAGTTCTCACTTTAGGCTTTAACAGAAGACTCCTTTCCAGAAGAAGGAGCTTGAGATGTTAGCTCCTCTCGGGAGTCCTCCATGGGTGAGCTGATTATTTGGCAGGTGCTCTTCCATTGCCGTTAGCTGGGAGACCGCTTGATGGGATCGAGGTTAGAATGGTCATTGTCTGACGCACCAGCCTGTGATGGGCAGGAAGAGGGTGACAGGACCAGAGGGGTAAGCAGGGAGGCCTGTAAGGTAAGGTAAGTTTATTTATATAGCGCTTTTCAGTAACGAGACACTCAAAGCGCTGTACATACAATTACAATACAATCACAAAGAACACAGAAAAACAAATCAAATGCTAAGAAATCTAAAAATCTATGAATCCTTCTGAGAAATCTAAAAATCTCTGTAGAAGCAAAATCCTTGTGGACTGGGAGAGACTAAAGTACACCCTTCAATCAAACTTTTTGACAGGTGACCTTTGACCTTAAGGGGGGGTCATTGCGCCATGGGGGCGAGGAGGTCATGGGGTCAACAGGGGGTGTGTCCGAGGGGCGTAACCGTGGATGCTGATTGGGGCCCTGTCCCAATTCCCACACTACACCCTACGCCCTTCTATGAAGTGTTTACTTTGTACAAGTGCATGTAAGGGTTGAAGTGCGCAGGTTACAAGCGCGCAAAATTGGAGAATTGGGACAGTATGGGTTACGTCATCGACTTGCACCTCTGCACCGTAACTGCAACATCAAAAAGGGCGGGAACCAGCGTTGTTTTCACAGTCTTGCTGCTAAAAAAACTATTTAAAACTGCAACAAGCAATTGTTTTGAGGAGAAAAAAGTGCAGGAAGTGAAGGAGGTTTATACACCAGACTCTCGCCGTGCCAGTGTTTGTTTGTAAGGTAACTTCAGTGTTATGACCTACTAACTGCCCAGACTCACTCTGAACCCAGTGGTTTCTTACAATGTTGAGCCTGGAAAACCAGTAAAAAAATATATTTGTCGGCTTGCTGTCTAAAGTTTACGCAGTTCTCATTATTCTGATTTGATGGCTGGTTACGTTGACGGTTGTGATTGGTTTTTGCTCAGAACGTCATCTGCAGCAGTGAATTGTGGGGCACAAAGTGGGGCACAAAGGGGGCGGGGCTAAGGACCACTCTGGAGAATTGGGACACACTACGCACTTGAACCCATCAACGGGAACGCGCAATTCAGGGACACAAGGGTGGAAGTGCGAGTATTGGGACAGGGCCTGGTTGTCGTCATTAGGGGCGATACCTTAAATGAGCCAATTAAAACACAGGGGTGTGTTTAAGGGTGTTACGGGGAAGGGCTTAAATGAGCCAATTAAAACACAGGGGTGTGTTTGTTATAAATAGAACAAGACAAATATGGTATTATCAGAAACTGTATGGCATCAGCACCAATTAAAAATAGAGGAGGGGGGTGTTTGTAAGCCTCGTTAAACCTTGAATAACCCAATGAAAACAATGGGGCGTGCTTTAGTGTTCACTTTAAATACAGGCATAAAACTCTGCACTTTACATGCAGCATTCGTTGGAAAAGAACACCCGTTCAGCAATGGCTAGAGTTAAGTGAGTTTATTGTCAAGCGGAGGAGAAACGCAACGCGTGCCAAGATGATGATGAACAAGCAACTGCATCATCTATATCATCTACTTCCTCATCGGAGATACCTATCGGAATTCCCGTCATAACATACTCTACCGATGATGAGGATCCAACATCAACTTCAACAACCACGGTTGAAAATCAGACCTCGGGTCGGCCAAGAGGTATGTCAGTTCTGTGCGAAACCCCAGTGACCGTCTACCAGCATTCATCCCGTGAATTGAATGCTCCTAAGAAATCAACATACTACATCTGCAGGGTACAAAGACCCCCGTTCAACACTCTGCAGAAAAAATGGTCTTTGGTTGGTAGCTGGGGTTATATTTTCATGTATGAAATAGGAGAGCTTTGCCTGTATCAATTGGATCAAGACGAGGTATTTAATGGATCACTGGCTCTGTGTACTCTCACCCACAGCGACTGGGCTGTGTTAAGGCTTGCAATCCCGCACCTTAATGATAGCCCTGAAACAGTCTCAATGCAGGAGAGGGAGGAAGAAGAAGAAGAAGAAGAAGAAAATGAACTGTCTCCTCGACCTGCAAAACGGGCGAGAATGTTTCATATGCCATCCGATGTCGAAATAGCTGAGAGAGAACCTCTCTTTAGCGCAATGTGGGGGTCAAAAACCACAGCAAATGGCCGCTGGTCTTTTCGGGCAAGCAGACGCAGGAACAACCGGACGAACCCCTCAGATCTGTTTGTGTTGGAGGCTTTCAATCAGGACTGCGGCATATTCAAGACAATGCTGGCTCTGCCGTTTGAAGCTTGGGTAGAGAAGATGAGTGAAATTGGACAGCGTCTTTCCGACCTTTTCCACAACTCACACAGTTGGATCGATGTCATGTCAGTGAAAAAAACGCTGACGTTTCCTGTCTTACGTTTAGAACAAACCCTCTTCTGAGGACACGCCCCCTTCCTATGATATATATACGGGGGGATAACAGCAAGCTCACAAACACTGAGAACCGTATCCTGAGAATGAGTGAGCCAACACCATACAGGGATCTCTACAACAACCGAGCAGAGATCCACTTCTCTCCTGAGCATGATGAAAGCTTCAATATTGGACCATATCATCCACCTTCCCCGGACTTCTTCTCACCATCCACCTCAACGTCCTCATTCTCAGAGAACCACTTCAGTCCTGCATCACCTACAGGATACAACATGAAATATCTACCGCTTTCTCCAGACCTCTACTCACCATTGCCGCTATTCATGGCTGAGTCTGTAGACGCGAATGTCCTGCCTGAAGACAAGAAGGTGGTCGTGGAGGAGAAGGTAGCTACCAGCTACTCACCCTCTACCGAAGCCCCTACACAAACCCTGGAACCAATGGAGGACCCTCAGCCTTCAGCGGAGGATGAGAGTAACCAGGTGGACAAAATTGACGGTTGGTTCTCAACCACCCTCATCAATACGGTGAAAACAGCAATACTTCATTTATTCAACATAACCTCTTTGAACTATCTCAGAGAAACCTGCTATGGGTGTATAAAGAACCACCCAAGCCAGCGTCAGCACCAATGCCTGGAGGTATTGGGGGAGGATTATTACCAAGTCAACTTTCAACGCATCGTGCGACGACTCGTAACCCCCAAACTCGTTCCTGCTACTCAGAATCTTCTGGTACTTCGACGCATACAAGCGGATGACTTCAGAGTGAAGACGATTGCAGAGACGGTTTTATATGAACTGAAATCGGTACAAGGCATCCACAGTGCAATACCGCACGTTTATGATCGCATGGTCGAAGAGAAACACCTCAAACAACTTAACTCTGTTTCAGAGTGCTATGGACTGACAAACTGATCTCACATGTTTGATGACTTGTTGTGTCATTTTTAGTATTCCAGTACTTTAATTAATTTGCATTATATAATTTTTCTTCTTTTTTTTTTTTTCTTTTTACTATTAAATGCAATTAAAGTAGGAACATATTAACCTTTCCCAAAAGTGTTGTTTAAAAGCTAGTAGTGTTTGAATTCATCTGCATTAATCTGCATTTTATCAGATTTGTTTTTACTATTAAATACAAAAATAAAAAAAGGGATAAATCTACCCTCCGGTGTGTTTTTTTCTCATTATTTAACAAGTAATCGTCAGAGTGAGCATAAGGCAGAGATGGCAGGTAGACGGCTGATGAAGAAAGTATATTATAGCCCTTCAAATCCGGGAAGTTTTTGGGTGTAGATAGGCTGAGGAGGGTTATGCCAGATGAAACGGGAAAGAAGGTTGCGGTTGAAAAAGTTAAAGATTTTTTATCAGGAGAAGATACCTATACTCTACATAAACCTGCAAGAATAAAGTTCCCGAGAAACAGAGTTTTTGTCACCAGACCATTGAGACAGTTCCAAGCCGATCTCTGTGACATGCAAGCTCTGGCCAAGGAAAATGATGGTTATAAGTATTTATTAACCGTCATTGACATATTTTCAAAAAGGGCATGTGTACGAGTTTTGAAGAGGAAAACAGCCGCTGAGGTGGTAAAGGCATTTGAATCAGTTTTTAAAGAAAGTCAGATCCCCAAAAAACTTCAGACTGATGCCGGTAAAGAATTTTTTTACAAGAAATTTAAGGTTTTAATGGAGAAACACGGTATTGAACATTTTGCCACAGCGAGTGAAGCAAAAGCTTCAGTGGTCGAGAGATTTAACCGCACATTAAGAACAAGGATGTGGAGATATTTTACAGCTAACAACACCCGGCGGTACGTCGATGTCCTGCAAAACCTAGCTAGAAGCTACAACCTTAAAATGAGCCCTATTGAAGTGACCTCAGAAAATGCATTTCAAGTGTTTCAGAATCTGTATGATGTCAAGTCCAACAGATATTGCAAGGACTCAGTGACAACGTTTAAACAAGGGGATCTTGTCAGAATATCCAAGGTCCGTGGAGTGTTTGACAAAAAATACGAACAGAGTTTTACGGATGAAGTGTTTACAGTGTATGAGCGGATACCCCGATCTCCTCCTGTATACAAACTCAAAGATTTGGATGGAGAACCTATTGACGGTTCTTTTTACGCTGAGGAACTTCAAAAAGTAAAAATATTTAACGACAAGATGTATCAAGTGGAAAAAATATTAAAACGACGTACGGTCAAGGGTGTCAAACAGGTTTTTGTAAGCTGGAAAAACTGGCCTGAGAAATTCAATAGTTGGATCAGGTTTGATGAACTTTGAAACGTATAAAAAAGGTCTGCACTAAACCTCACAGTTGACACAGCATCATGAACCGTCAGGTAGAGGATGATGGCTTTTACGTTACCCTTCCCTCTAACGCTAGCATGGAAGTGTTTAAAAATAATACCAGTTTGAGTTTCCGTGTAAATTTAGCTCAACATATTGATTTAGAAGGCCAATGGATGGTTGCATTAGCAGAGATTTCATACCCTCATACATGGCATAATTTACCGGATTATGATGCCTACTTTGAATGGAGGAAGGTTGGCGATGTGGAGATCAATACGCAAAGGATCAGAAGTGGCTACTATAACAGCGTTATTCAACTCGAGACAGAGATGGAACTGTTTTTCAAAAAAATGAACTTGGGTATCCGCATTAAATTCAGCAAAGTTCAAAAGAGATTTACATTTCAAGCAAGCGGTCCGTATGAAATACGCTTCTTCAACACTGTAGCTTATATGATGGCCATGAAACCAGGGGAATGGATTCATGTATCTGAACCAAAACTGACTCCTTTTCCAGCGGTTATAAAGGCTGGTTTCTGTTACCCATACTGTTACAGCGACGTGGTGAGCCCGCAAATAGTAGGCGACACTTTTGCACCTTTACTGCGGACCGTCAAAGTACAAGGTGACTTCAGTGATATGGTTACTCTGACGTTTAACACCGCCCACTACCTTCCAGTTTCCAGAAGACATATTGAAAGTATCAATATAGAAATTAAATCGGACCAAAACGTTCCTTTAAATTTCGCCTACGGAAAGACCGTCATAAGAGTACACTTCAGACCGGTGATATCACAACGTAGCCTGAGATAAATTTTATTTGTATAAACTATTCCAGAGATATGTATATAACCTCTAAGACTGATTGGTTATTATTCATATTACCCTGGTCCTTCAACACTGCATCAAGCAGGCAAGAGAGAACATGGCACAGCTAAGTCTAAGACGTGATCCAAATCGCTTTGTAAATTACTATGTAAGTCAATCAGGCGGTAATCTGCCAGGTTTTTATGGGGCCTCGGTCATGTACGGACGCGGAATTGGATCATTATTTTCAAAATTATTCCGCTTCGTATCCCCTTTGGTTAAAAAAGGATTTGCTATTGCAAAACCCCATCTTAAAACGGCTGCATCAAATATCGCTTCGGATGTTATCGGTAGAGCCGTGAGTAAAATGAGTGGTTCTACACACACCGAAGGTCAAGAAGGTTCAGGAATTATGGTTTTATCCAAAAGACCCAGAACAAGACCCCCTGGTGATCATTTAAGGACGGTTAAAAAACAACGACAAACGCGAAAAAGGAGATCAGTCGGAGCTGACAAACGAAGAGGAAGGAAGTCTTCCACAAGTTTTGATATATTTAAATAATGGCTCTTTTACATAACAAATCATCAGAGTGCACGCTGGCAGAGCTGGACTTATTTTCTGCCCCGATGACGCAGCTATCGATCGAAGATAAAATTTACACCGAGATCCAGCCTTTATCAGCAATCACCGATGGAGGCCCGATTGAGTTTTTCATTCCGGGAGACGGAGAAAAGTATCTGGATCTCAACGATACGCTGTTGCATCTCAGAGTGAAAATTACTAACGAGGATGGAACAAACCTGCCGGATGATGCACCTGTAGGGCTCATCAACTACCCGTTAAACACCATCTTCAGTCAGTGTGATGTCACTCTCGGAGATCGATTGATTTCACAATCCAGCGCCACACATCCGTATAGAGCCATGATTGAGACATTGTTAAACTTTTCTGAGGATTCTTTAAAAAGCCAGTTTAGCTCTGGTCTTTTTTTCAAAGACACTGCAGGGGCTGTGAACTCTATTGTTACAACTAACGGCCCTAACCAAGGTCTTAACAGCAGAGCAGGCTTTACGGCAAATTCCAGGGAGGTACATCTCCTAGGCCCCCTGCATGCAGACATATTTTTCTGTGAGAGACTTCTTTTAAACTCTGTTGACCTCAAAATTAAACTTACAAGAGCCAACGATGCCTTTTGTCTCATGGCAGCAAGAGACTCCACTTACAAACTTAGGATATTAGGAGCCTCTCTTTTCATCAAAAAAGTTACCGTCTCTCCAGCCGTTCGATTGGGGCACGCTTCGGCTTTAATGAAAGCAAGTGCTCTATATCCACTTTCACGTGTGAATGTAAAAACATATTCAACCCCTGAAAATTCAAGGGTATGCACCCAAGATAATCTTTTCTTAGGTATCTTTCCCAAGTATGTGGTGATTGCATTACTGGATCATGATGCTTTTACAGGAACACGCAATCTCAATCCGTTTGACATTAATAATTTTGATATGGAATATTTAGCTTTGTGTAAGGACGGCAGACAAATTCCAGCTAAGGCCTTCCAGCCCAATTTTAACCAAGGTCATTCAGTGAGAGAGTATTACAACTTGTTTACGGCTACTACGACGACATCTAAAAGATCTTCCGCTGAGTATAACACGTCAGGAATTTAATCAAGGATACTCTCTATTCGCATTTAATCTTAACCCGGGTGAGGACACAGATGCTCTATCTCCAGTTTCCAGTGGGAATTTAAGACTGGAAATGCGTTTCAGAAACCCGTTGCCTCATACCACCACGCTGATCCTCTACGCTTGTTATGACTCTATTTTAGAGATTGATTCAAAGAGGCGTGTGCTGGTGGATTATTATTAATCTAATCAGACATGAATAATCATGAAATTGAGAACCTGCTGCATCATCTGCTGGGAGATTTGTTTTGTGGTGTATGGCCGTGTGACCATCTGCCGCTGTTCGCTGACAAATTCCCAGGGCTGGCCTACTTTATTGTGAACACACATCCTTCACACATGCCAGGAGAACACTGGTTAGCTCTGACTTTGGATGAGAATGGTCAATCCAGCTTTTTTGACTCTTATGGATTCTCTCCGGATTTCGAGTTCTACCCGTCAAGCATCGTAACATTTTTAGAAGACAGATCCTCAAAAATATTGTATCATAATAATCAGCTTCAAAACACTCTGTCCACTGTGTGCGGTCACCATTGCATTTTTTATCTATGTCATAGAGCGTGCGGATTATCACTGCAGCAAGTGTTGTCTAAATACACCGGAGATGTGATTAAGAATGATTTAATGGTATCTAACTTTGTGAAAAAATATCAGAAATGTGTCATTAATCAAAGTTGTACATTTTATACTCACGGAACATGCTCTTTGGAGATGTTTCTGCATTGTTATGGAATTTAAATTGTCTTTTTTTATTTTTTTCATTGTTTGTTTTTTCTTATGATTTAATTTTTGTGTAATGACATCATATGTCATATCATATAGTGTGTGAAGTAGAGAACGAAGCTAGACTTGAAAATATAATCAATAAATATTTTATTGAATAAAAGAATTAGGCTACGTGTTTCATTTTCTTGTAACAGTTTATGGTGAAAATGTAATCCATTGGGGTGGTAATGTCATCTTACGAAGAGACTTTTTTGACCTCCCATCAGCATTTTTCGGATCTTCCAGCTCGGATCTCGACCAATGGGAAGAATGAGTTATCTGCCTTCTTCTTCTTTTTCTTTTCTGCTTAACACTGGGGTTGTACCCCCATTTTCAATCGATGTACCCTCTGTTTTGAAACGTCTATATTCTTCACGAGCATAAGGGTTAACGACTGAAGATATAGGGATGTTTACCTCTGACAAGGTGTGTAGAAAGTCTGGACATCCTCGGGGTTGCTGTGCTCCAGATTTGTTAAACGGAAGGATGAGATTTTTCAACAAGTCAATCATGTGGGACCCGTTTACGACATTTCCTTCAAATACAAACTCACCTCGCGAAGTCCAACTGTCACTTCTTTCGGATAATTTCTTCAAAATGTACTCGGCATTTTTACGGTTATGTTTAGGTAGGCTTTTCAGTACTTCCGTAAGAACCTGATCCTTAGGGGCCTCGTCCTGCCCCGGGCCTTGTTTTTCTTGGGACCGCTCATGTTCAGGAACCTCTGTGTCACGCTGCATTGTCAAACTCATCCGCTGTTCTTCTTTCACACCTTGCTTGAGTAGAGTCAGATACCTCTGCAAAAGCGCATCGTATTTCTTGATTTTTTCATAAGTCAAACCGGGCTCGTTTAATATCGCTCTCATTTCAGCATCCAAATTCTCCTCCGCCGTCTGTCTGATGAACGTGTCTGACTGGGTCAGACGCTTGAATTGATGAGGGGAAATGAGAAACATCTTCTGCGATGTTCTGAGAGACATTATCTCCTGATTATACCACCCACTTGATCACCGATCAAGGGAGCAAGAGCCGTTAAGATGGGGAGAATAAAACCACCTCGTTGCCTTTTGAGGGCTAACTGTTTAGTTTTTATTCCGGTTCTTTTATCACCCAACAATTTGATGATTTTTCTTTGTTTCTTCAATTGTCTGTGTTGAGAGGGCGATAGTTTAATGTTACCTTTTAAAATATTCAGAGCAATCTCACACAGAGCCTGAAGAAAGTCGGGAGAGCAGTGTGCGAGAATATCTTTGCGCTTCTGCGGAGTGGCCTGGTACAAAGCTCTGAATAATGGGACATTCCTTTTTATACGTGCAGACATGATGACTTACTTTGTTCTGAGTACGTACACAGCAGGCCACTGGTGAGGAAGTATGCCCGTTCTCAGTCTGAAATGTTCTGGGCAGGTAGGCGTAAAATCGATGATTAAATATGCATGAGCTTCTCTCGTTGCATCTTCAAAACTCTTCAAGAAGAGACCCTTTTGAGATGGAAACATTTGGCGGGCCAGTATATTCAGCTGGAGTTTATCTCTCGGGTTTTTAAACAACACCATATAATTAGCGTTCACGCTGATGGTGCGACTGAACTTTCCCTGATGAAATACATTCTGATTCAACATCATGACGCTCATATTACGATGGTGACAAAACTGGGTAAAGACTTTCATCACATTTTCATCATCTGAGGCTTGAGCAATAACATCGTCTAGAATGATCAGATGATTCTGATCAGGAGGAAACAGGTTTTCATCTTCAAAGGAATGAGGCAATCCTTCCACAAATTTTACATTTTTATTCATCTTCTGCAATTCAGCATACATGGGTTGAAAAGAAGTGTAAATCCATACAATATTTTCTGGAACAACATCCATGACATGATTACAATTTTGCAAAATACTTTTTACAAAGAAAGTTTTCCCGCAGCCGCTGGGTCCAACAATCATACATGAGAAAGGTGCTCTAAATCTAGGATCAAAATCAATCTCCTGTAAATCCATGGAACTTTTTATTTTATTTCTTCTTCTTCTTCTTAAGCTCTAATAACCAAAAGGCAGAGTTGTCCCGTCAGAAAAAAGACGTCTCTTATCATAGACCAACCGAAACTTTTTAAGAAATGTTGCGTTTGTCAAACGGAATCTCTTTTTATCCCTCCTGATCGTGTGCTGAGGAATTTCAATGACACCCTCACCTGACCCGTGTAAGTAGCCCTCGACCAGCCCTTTGATGCTGTCCAAATTGACCCTCTCGCTGCATTCATGCGTCTGAGTGATACCTTTAGCACGTATCACTACTTTTTTACGGTTTTTAGTTTGGTATGCATAACTCTTGGGTCCTGTTGATGCAAACTCTGAAATGCTGTCACCATCTACCTCGTCAGTAAGATCACCCAGATCATTTCCAAGCTCCAAAGGAGTTTCACCACTTTTTGTCACATAAATCAAACTGTCCTTGTCAATATAAATCAATCTGTCCTGTAACTTCTCCATGCTGCTGAGAAGTTTTAAACGTGCGTAAGCAGTGGTGAATGCTGCAATAAACACATTGTTTACCTTGTTTGGAGGAGAGATGACACGTTTACTGACGTTCCACTGCACTACACACATTTCAGGGTTGAAGAAATGAAAATAGTTAACTCTATATTGACTCGAGAACATGAAGCTGAAAAATTCTTCAGGGTTAGTGATGACTGTGGTCTGAGACAGATCACTTCTTTGCGCAAATTTCCCCCAAAAACTGTTTAAACACAATTTTGCAACCTGCCTTTTGGCAGGGTTCACCTCGATTTTCTCAGGGTCTAATTGGATACCCTGATGGAGTTTGTAGTCTGCTACATACTTTGACTTGCTCTCCTGATCCACTGCTTCAGACGGATAGCCTGAAGCCTCCTGTTTACCCTTCAGGAAGGTGTTGATATACCCTTTGAAGATTGTGTCACTGCTCTTTTCAAAATGCCAAACGTCAGTGATTTTGGCAAGGCGATAACCACACTGCAACACTTTACAAAACTCTACACTCACCGACACACCGATCAAATCTCTGTCCTCATCACCATGCATGCAGGGACATGACTGGTTATTTATTTCAGTGCATGTGCAGCAGAGAGGGAACACAAGTTTACCTTGGGAAGTTCTGTAAGGTAAAACGGGGAACAACAAGTCACGTGGTGTATAGACCACAGCTTTGATTATACCGAAGTAGCTGCTGGGGTCATCAAAATCTTTGCATATGATGGTGGGGTGACCGAGGGGAAAAACGCAGTTGGCGTTTACATAAGGGTACAGAGATGTGTAATCCATATAGTGTACACTTTCACCCGTCCCCGCTGTGTACCTCAGTCTCATAGCGCAGGTGCGTCCACCATACAGAGCATCCCGGAGTGATAACGGTTCGGGTGTGTTAACTTTCTCAAGAAAGCTGATCACCCCCGGGTGGGTTTTTTTCATTTCAGTCCACTCATGCTCCCATATGAACTCGAGACGAAGGCCGTACACAGTTTGTAACACCTTGCTTCTCTCAACAGTGGCTGCGTAAAACTGTTCAAATGCGACCCCTCTCAACGGACACTTGTCATGAGGCATGTAACACTTTTTACAGCCATGGAAAAAACAGCCGTAAAATTCAAACGCAACTTTGACACCGTTAATCTCTGCATACCCATCCACAGAATATGGCCCGATTTTCTTTTCACCCCTATTTAATGCATGCTCGATAAATATGGTTCTGCTGTCTGCAATCCAGCCGAGCCATTGAATGGACGCGCTAGAGAACGTTTTACTGCTACGTCTTTAATCCAGAGGTGAGGGGATAGCTAAGGTTTTAGGAGGAAGGAAATTGGTTACAAAAACCTTCATGCACGCAGATGCTATTGTGATCCATTTAAACGGATCCACACTTGTCTCCTTCAAGAACTCGTCTCTGAATTTTAAGCATCCTTGAAAAAGAATTACAGCGTCATTTTTACAATAATGAATAGCTTCTTTCTTAAAGTCAAAGACCTCTTTGCTCGCTTCTCTGTACCAGCTGTTAAACACCTGTTGTTCTTGAAGACTCATGCGTTCTACAGCGTAGCAGGATGGAGGAGGATATGACCCCACGTACCGTAGGTGCTTTTCGGATGAGAATAGGTGGGGGAAAAAACCCTTGCTTTGATCAGTAAAGCCTAACGCTTTCGGCATGGCACTCAACTTCATACACATGAAGGACAGGCTATCAATGTATTTTAACCTGTAATCAGGGTCGATTAAACAGAGAACTTTACTTCCTTGCATGATGAGATGAGGTTTAATACCTAACTGCAGCATAGCTGTGAAAATCAGGTAGCTGTCATATCCACGCGCGTTATGAGCTTTTAAGGTAAAGCCTCTGTACATCGGTCTCCTGAAATGGAGAAGTAATTTTTGGGTGCAGTCTAACCCATAAGCGTGCCATTCATCACCTTTCAACGTTTTAGCACAGACCAGAAAGGGGGTGTGCACACCGCTCTCATTGATGAGGCATTCAAAATAATAAAAAATCAGTTTATCATCAAGCTGATTAATTGCACTGCAAGGCTGAATGTAACACTTATGATCATCGCATGTAATGTCTAGCCCGGGAGGTAAATTTTCACCGCAAATACAGCATTTTACATTACAGACGTGTGGTTTATTCGGTTTACTGATTGGAATAACGTATATCCTTTTACATACTTTGCACAGTTTTACCAACTCACAGTCACTCATAGGCCTTTCAGCACTATTTCTGTTGCGCGGTTCTCTGTGTCTGCTGAAACATGATGAATTACGACAGATTCTTTGACAACCTGTACAGGTTACAGGATTGCTAATTTCTTGCATACATTTATATGTTTGACACACTGGACAATAACCTTCACAATGGTGTGTGTTTGCATTCTCATAGCCGCTGTAACAGAACTCACAGATATATCTGCATCCCATAAAACCTTTGAGATTTTTTATCCCATAGTAATGACCTTGAAATAACAGCAAAAACAGAGGGTTTGAACGATCAGGGAAACTGGTCTCAAATTTACACAGAGCTGCAGAGCCCGTGGTTCTGTGAAACACTACAATTTTTCTCTTCAGAATGTTTTCAAATTTACCAATATCACTAAAAGTAACTGCTGTTTGCCCATCGAGGCCTGCCTGATGCTGCCATCTCCTCCCTAGTTCTACAGCACGGTCATCAGTAAGCTCAGGGTCAGAGACGTGTGCGAGGCTGATTGCAAAGCATAACTGATTACCGGTATTATCTACAACATACAGGTGACGCATTTTCTTATTAATCAGTTCACAGTCTAACGTTCCTGTAGCCTTACGTTTAGACCCTCCTGCTGGATCATTAACTACCTGAAGAACAAATTCCAGGTTATTATCTACATCTGCATTCGATTGTATTAAATCATCTAGAAAGTTCTCAAAAGCAGGCAGGATCGTATTTCCATTATCTGTAACAGTAAATGTGACGTGACGATTGAGATTTTCACCCACTAATTCCAGCTGCACAACGTCATTATGTCTGGTTAAACATCTTGCGGCGTCGGCTAATTCAATGAGAATACGCATGATGTTTGTATAGAATGCAGCTAGATCTGGAACATTTCCTGGACAGGGCGGCAGGATGGTAAAAGGTCTCCGTATTTCATGGTTATTAAAACGTTCACGTTCAACAACCGCTGGAGGATCTCGCCCTATTTGATCAGAACTGACCGCTACCTCCGGATTGAAATGACCCCCATGCTGCCCAGTATGATCTGCGGCGTGTGACGTTGAAGAATTTTGTAAGTCAGCTGATTCATTTTGCTGAATGCTGGGTGGAGATGGTGCTCTATTTAAATCTTCAACAGCCTGTTCTAATAAGTTTAAATTTTGGTCAGGTGGTAACGGCCTATTTAAATCTTCAAGAGCCTGGTCAATTAAGTTTAAAAAGTCACCGTGCTGATTTTGATTTATTACATTTTCACTGTTAACAAGAGATGCTTCATCCTCTGAAACATGTACAGCTATAGGGATTTCGTTAAGCTCATTTACTAAATTTTTTATTTTATCCAGGGCAAGTCTGATTCGGTTATCCATTTATATGAGCATAAGAAAAATCAAACAAACCAAGCGAAAAACAAAAACAAAAAAAACAAAAACAAAGCACAGTGATCAGTTCAGTTTAAAATCACCTTGATGTCACCAAACTGCTTCTGTAACAGAATCTGACATGCAGCCAGAAGCGTTAAAGATGAGGCCTTATTTCGATGGATCCGTGCGGCTGTAGAACCTTTCTTTCTGCACTGTCTGGGTCTGGAACCAATCTGTCCTACCATCAACGTTACCTCTGTAAGGAGAATGAACAACAACAAAAAAATATATATGTATTGAAGTAAACACATTAAGCTGAAAAAAAAAGGGGAATTCAAATTAATTCAGCAGGTATGAATTAAACGTACCGCTCATTAAACCTCTCACAAGCGTTGCTCTGGTATGCAGAGCAACGCTTTTGGCCGGGGTTAAATATTCTGTAAAAACAGAATAAAATAAAGTGACCTTACGCTGTGCAGCACAGCGTTCATAAATAAACGATAATAGTTTTTAAAATAAACAAGTTTTTTTAGGGGGAAGTGAACCCTTATAACTTTATTACTTGTAGGTTTATAAACGAATTTTTATCTTACTCCGAGTCTGTGCGATAAAACCTCCAGATTTCGCTTCTTGCTGTACAGGAACGGTGCGTTTCTGTTGATAGCTGTCTTGATCTTTGAAAAGTGACCTTCTGGTGGGCGGTTTCAGTGTGACATCTTTGGGTGTATCTGTAAACAGATTTATATGATATTTTATTGAACTATGCTTAAAATACACATATATATATATATATATATATATATATATATATATATATATATATATATATATATTGTTGTTTTTTATTTATTTTTACCCACCTTGCTGCTCGACAGCTGATGGCAGTATTCCAAGTTCGGCTTTAGTTTGATCGATCAGATCAGCTGGTGCTGCTGCTCCTTCCAGAGGTACACTCACCGTCGAATCTGTAAACAGTTTTATCTGAGGTTTAAAACAAGTCTCTAATAACACATAAATAAATAAATTCACTCTCAAAGAAAACAGATAGTTTTTAGGGCTTACTTTCTGGCCCGGGAGCTGCTGGTAACTTATCCAGTGTGTCTTCAGGGGAAATTATGATAATTTGCGGAGGCGTATTTAACGATTCTGCTTTAATTTCTTTGTTAGAAGAAAGTTCAGATGTTGTTGGGGGTTTTTCTTGTTTGGAAATAATTCGCCTTCTCAATTTTGACTGTCGATTCCAGCCGCTGATCCCTTCAACTTGATCATTCGGGTTTACCTCTCTCATCAAATCTATAAAATGTATTCAATGTTAGCTGATTTATTCGTTAACTATAAATTATTTTTGCATTTAACATTTACTTACCATGTTCTGATTGTGTCAAGATGAAATCCTCAAGGTCATCAGTGGTGGGTTCTATGACAAAGAAACAATATATATATATATAAAACAATATTAGAGAACATTCACATGTATTTAATGATTTCTTAAAGATGAATACTTACTTACTTACTTACTTTTAAAGATGTCATTGTACTTCTGTGAATCATTAGAAGCAGATGGAGCAATTTCCTGGTTTCCTGAAATATTTACCGACATTTTTCTTGTCAGTACTGGTATTTTCAATGTAACAAGTTTAAACTAGAGTTCTACTAGTATTTTTCAGTGTAACAAGTGTAAACCTTTTTCTTAGCTGTACCAGACTTGACGATGATGTACACAGCCCTGATGTCTCTGTGACTACTGTGAAACTAAACCTGTTTTTTATTGCCAGCACACTGAAATGCAAAAAAAGAGGCCCAATTACCATATTAGCTATTCATTGCACTGTTTCTTGTGGACATAACTCAGTGAGCTCTGACATGGGGACGCTGTGTCTGTAGACTTTACCAAAAACAAAAACTAGAATCTCCTTTTAGAAGCATGTATTAGCAATGAGAAACCGGCAAAAACTTTGATATTCATCAGGCCCTGGGGGGTCTCACCTGTTCATGAACCTATGTATGTCCTCTTTTTGGAGGGGTTGAGAGAGTTCTAATTACTTTATTGCCCTGTGTCACACACTTTGTCAGGAAACTGAATCAGAAGGCCAAGGGCTGATGTTGACTGGGAGTTCACTTACAGAATAACTGTTTCAGTAAGTCCCTGAATAACCTTTGCTCTAAGATGAAAAGAAAATGTTTTAGAAAAGCTACAGCAAACTAAAATTATCATTTCTTTTCCTAAAATGGAGTCTCTCATGATTCAAAACAAACACATCATTGCTAGAGTCAATTTATAACTTGGAAACACTATACTGAGGGTTCGTAAAGTTTTTTTTCTGTTAATCTCATATTTGTCTTACCTCTTTTCCCCTACTTTCCAGTCTGTTGACGCAGAAGTGGAAGGTTTACTCGTTCTATCGATGTAGGGAAGCACAATCTTTAGTTACTTTTAGGTCTTTTCTATTTTGAACTGATTTAGACTGGCTCATATATTCAGCAAATAGGTCCTGCTGTAAAGCAAAATGAACTTACAATTCTGTCAGGTTACACAGTTCATTTATTAGGATTTCATGTGACAGGTTAATATTAAGTTGATTATACCTTTAAAATATAAAAGGATGCATGTCTTTAATTTTTTTTTAGATGTATTAACGCCTGAAAAACATACAGATTATTAATAACACCCTTAAACACACCCCTGTGTTTTCATTGGCTCATTTAAGGTATCGCCCCTAATGACGACAACCAATCAGCATCCACGGTTACGCCCCTTGGACACACCCCCTGTTGACCCCATGACCTCCCCGCCCCCATGGCGCCATGACCCCCCCTTAAGGTCAAAGGTCACCTGTCAAAAAGTTTGATTGAAGGGTGGACTTTAGTCTCTACTGGGCAATAGAGATAATGAAATCATCGATCTGCATGCCCGTGTCTCTTATTTTCTGTCTAGTCTCTCATAGGTTTTGTGGCAGATTGTACAGTCCATAATCTCACTGAAAGCTGCCAACAGCAGCCCAACTCCCAGTTAGGACGCTTAAAGTAGCTGATCCAAGTCTTTTAAATTAAAATTCCACAAGGATGTTTAAGTTGACAGATAAAAACAAACAACTCTGGATGACTTTCAACTTTCTGCTTTTAAATTCAGATAAGAAAAAGTTAGTGGTCTTTGGTCCAGAGCCTTTGAAAAACAACATGTTTAGAACATCAATATTTCTGGGTGGCATTGTGGAAGCTTAAAGCTTTGTTTGATTAGATTAAAAAGTGTTATTATTGTTTTTACCATTATAAGATGAATTCTGTGAAGAATTGTTCACTCTGAGTAAACCTGCAAGCTGTCTGGAAACAGATTACATTAGGGAAAAGTTCTTGGCGAGAGGAAAGACTAATGGGCTTGTTATTGCAGTTCAGCCAGGAAATCTTGTGATACCCTGACTCTGCCAGGTCAATGTGACATTAGAAGTTTTGCATCCAGATAAGTGATGAAATTGTTATTGTAAACTGTCACGTAGGCTAATTTGATCTTTTCCAGATGTTTGACTGGAGTGAATTCCTGGAACTGCGACAGAGAAGCAATGTTATGGATGCCAAAAAGTTTTACGTAAATGAGTATGATGATTTCAATTGTTCAAGAGGACCCCAATACACACCAATGCTTTGTATCTGTATAAAACCGCCTTGTAAAGACTGAAAAGGAGGGAGGCTTCTGGAATTTTTGATGATGTTTTTGTGCGCTGTGAAAGAATAAAAGTTCCCCCTGTGGAGACTGGGAATAGAGATTTCTCTGAGTTCTGTGTTAATTATTTTAGCTCAGTGATAAGACCGCCCTCTCCTACAGCATCAACTTGTCCTCCAGTAATAACATAAAGAACCTTGCTATCAACTTTGTCCAGGACCAGGATCATTTCAATCCCTTATTACACATGCTATAAGAAAAAAGCAGATCTGATAAGCTTGTGGTGGTAACACCATTGTTAACTCAAAAGGTCAGGAATTCACCTTAACAATAGTACCATGTAAACGTAGCCAATGATGACAATTAAAAAGTAGAATAATATTAGTTCTGTCTGGTTTTCTTAAGTAGTGCTGCTGAATTTTACAATAGTTGTAGAGGGGCTGTATTGGTATATGGAAGACCACAAAGCAGAACACTGCAGTCACCTATTCTGCATCTTATAAAAGCATGTAATAAATTGTCTGTATTGGACCCAGAGACAAACTGTGAAATTTTGGATATGTTCTTAAGATGATGAAATCCATTTATGATTACATTTTTAAAATGATATCAACAAGTGTCAGCTAGACCAAAATATAATGCCCATATTTATTGATTGGTCTGAAGGGTTTTAAATGGGACGTAGGCAAAGAAAGGCACGCAACATCCCTCAGTGGACCTCTGACACCAAAATGTACATATTCCAATACATGTGCATATACATATACAGATACATGCACATATACATAGACATGTGGGATACTGTTGATCTATTATTTGGATGGGGGTAAACATTTTGGCAGGGTCAACCCCTCTATTGTATAAAGAGCTAACTGCTCTAAAATTTCAGGAGTAGTTAGCAATCATAAGAAAGGTTTGTGATCCAAAAATCAAGAATGTGAATCATTTTATGTGTATGTAATCTCACGTTTTTCATACTACATTTCTTGGATTGGAAAATAGAAAAAATGTAAAAAAGAATTTTTATTTCCCACAAAGACTATAGCCTAAATAGCCAAATATTCAGTAAAATATCTTTTGCTAGATGTAGGATAGAAAAAACCCCATCATGAATACCAGTTTGCTCTATCAATCAAATAGCTTTGGATAATGGGCTTTCCTTTTAATAATATTTAATCATTAAAGTAAGCAATAACTTCACTATAGCACGTTGTAGTGCCATCAAACTCATAGCACACATAGAGCACATTATCTTGATCATACTACAACTCTTACTTTGGGACAATGTGCCACAGATATTACACATATTCTCCATATTATTTTTTTTTTTAGGTATTATTATCCACAAAGATAATGTTAGAAGTTGTAGGGTCACATAAAATTGATCACATCTACTCCATATCACATTGTTTACACTGCAGCAACTTTTAAACAACTCACAAAGTTGTGACAAAAAATGTATTTAACCACCTTTTCCCAAAATAAGAGTTGTAGTATGATCAAGTATGATCAGACGGTGATACCGTGACGAAAGTCACTTTATATGACAAGTTTACCCACAAAACTGTTGGAGGTAAAAGTTACATTTTGAGGGGCTATGACTTCAGGTGGCAAGCTCCTCAATATCAAAAAAACATCATTAAAAGAACCCGGTTCTTCAGAGCATCTCCACATCTCACTACCCCCCTGATCCTAAGACACCACTCTGGGAAACCCTTGATAAAATGCATTTGGTGTCTGTGGAGGTGAAGATGTGGAGGTATGTATTTTTAATTAATGTATTTAATTTTAAAATTGACTGCTTAATATGACCAATATATCCTATGAACAAATACAAAGTAGCAGAAAAGCATTTGTTACATTGTACTAATAACCCTAGATGTTTTTCTCAGATCTCTGCAGTAAGGCAAGTCCGGTCTGGAAGGGACTCACCTTCCTGCTCCGAAATAAGAATGAAGCAGGTATTTTAAATACTTTTTTTTATTATTGTCAAATAATTACATGTTAAATTACATGTTTCTTTGTGGCTAGAAGGGGAGAAGGACAGCTTTATTGTCTGTCTGTCAGCCACTAAGACCAATGCACTTCTGTTAGCAGAAAATGGGCTTCTCAGATCAGCTTGAACAATACATACTCAGAGGCTGTTAATCCCAACAACAGATAGTCTCCTTCAACACCAGAATTTGATTCAAACAGTGAAAGCTGATTTTCAATTGAGCAGCTTCACAGTAAAGGTCACCATACAAAAACATTCAAACTAATTATAAATGCAAATTAAAGTTATGTATCTGAGGAAACCAGCTGACTGTGTTCAATCTTCATTTTTGTTACAATCTCCCATAGACTTCAACATTGTTTTTTCATAAAGTACATTACCTGTTTAAAAAAGTTCTTGTTATTGCAACAGGACAATTTGTTCATGGCAGTGTCCCTTTAAAGCGAGGTGGCAGTGATGCAAGAACTGCATGTAGAAGAAGGTCTCCATCTCCCACATGAAAATGTCAAAGATGCCATATGGGCAGCAGCTGCAGTCGTCCATTTTTACAAAGATGGAGGTATGTTATTGACAAGTAATTCATGGTTCGAACTTTTACACATGCAAATATGCAGATGTACATGGGTACCAGGCCACACTTTCCATTTTTTAAATAAAAAAATTAAAATTGGAAACCCTGAATTAGTATCATCCACCTCACAGACCGGTCTCTCTGTTTAATTGACCATAGACTTCGAGCATTAGCGGTTAAGTCTTTCTCACTAGAGAAAACCTGTCGAAACTCCTCCTCACATTCAGAAAATGTGCAACCAAAATCCAAACAGTTAGAAAAACGAGCCTCTGCCCATTTCTAAGCTTTTCCAGAAAGTAACCCAAGTACAAAAGAAATCTTAACAGAATCATGTGGAAAGGATTGTGGGGAGCAATTGAAAACTAGAGTGCATTGTAGAAGAAAACCCCTACAATCTTCTTTCTCACCAGAAAATTTTTCAGGATTCGGGGAAGTGACGACACGTGAGTGCGGAAGTTGTTGAGAAACCGGAGAGGCTGAAGTGCCCTCTACTGCCGGGGCGGAGAAATTACTCAAGGTGTGTTGAAACAAGGAGGCTAGATGTTCAATCTGCTGATTGGCCTGTTTCTGTTGTTCAAACAGAGAACGGAGGGAAGAATCATGTGTTATGATTTGGTGATGTTGTTCAGATAGAGTTCTCCTGAACACTTCTGCTGGGTCTGGTTGGCCAGAGTGTTCTGTCATATTGTTTTTAATGGATTTGATCCACATGCAGAAAGCAATTCAGGAGACAGAGTTTTACGGTAAAGTGTTTATTTACAGTGTAGTGACGTGGGCAGGGAAACTGGAACCGGGAAACCAACTGTAAAAATAAACAGGATGGTAAGCAGGGAATACTCAGAGTCAAAACTAAAGAATAATAATTCAGCCTTACTGGGTTGATGGAATGATCCGCCAGAGGGTGGGGAGCGGAGAGACCAAATAGTTGTTTACCTGTGAGACAGATGATGGTGGATAATGGTGTGCCAGGATGATAAGATGGTCCAGGGTTTTCAGAAGTAGGTACAGTGGAAGGAGGAGGGTGGACAGGGTTCTTGAATGGTAATCCAATGAGTGAAGAATTCAGGAGGCTGCCAACCGGTGTGGTCCAATGAAGTAACGAGAGGTTAGAGTCTTTGCTCATGGAGCTGGACAGCTTCTTTCCAGAAGTTGTTAATCCAGGCAGAGTTCCACACAAAAAGGCAAGGTCAGGTTCTGGTAATCCACTAAGGGACAACATTCTGGCAGTGAGTTGCTGGCAGCCTCCTCCTAATATACTCCTCAGCAGGTGATCAAGGGAATGATGAACACCTGTCACCTTTCCTCCAGGTTCCATGCCATCTAGGGGCTAAGCACAGTAACAGCACCAAACAAACAGACAAAGCACAGATCCTGACAAAGATGAAGTAAAAACTGAAATACTAGCTGAAACATTTAGCTAAATTCATAATATCAACATCATTAGTAACGAGGTAGGTAAACACAACTTAATATATAATATGAAATTAATAATATACTAATATTAAAAATATTAAAGAAACCAATAATCTACAAAATGAATCTTATACAAAAACAGAACTTAAGCAAGTGTGCATTTAGGAAAATCAAAGTAAATGGCACCCGGGAAAGAACAAATCTGATGGTGGACAGAGGGCCTTGTGGTGCCGACTGTATGGCATTGTATGTATGTATGTACGTTTCATTAGAAATACAGCAATCGTTATTTAGGATACAGATGATTGGCAGTTATATTTTCAGGGGACACAACCACAAAAAAAACGGGCAACAACAGGACAAATCATCTTTACAATAAATGAGCAAATCAGAAGCAAGAAGTGTAATGATGAATGCTCCTGCATTTTCTTTCTTTCGCAGTCTCTGCCCTGACGAGAATATTTCTCCTATCAGTTTATTTGCACTGGGCGCTTCTGAGTACATAATTGCGCATGCAGAAGGCTGAGTTTGATGTTGTTTTGCAAGCAGATGCTTTATGTTTGGGGTTCGGACGAATCCAATGAGGCAAAGACTACATTCTGTTTTGCCTTTATAAAAATATTGAATTACAGGCTATTGCACAGGAGGGCAGAGCTGGGTCCAGAGTGGGGCACAGCCTCCACCATGACAGCACCATAGGAGTGCACACTGCTTGTTTATTGTGTTGCTCTATGTAATTCGCAGCGGTTGCAGCTTACAAATTGGCCAATTATATTATTATATGTTAATTATATTATTATATGTTAATTAATTTATTAGAGGTTTGCCTCCTTTTAAATTTTAATTCTTTTCAGATACTTGCCATGTTCTTTTTGTTTTGACAATATGTTTTTGAAGACTTAACCTTAAACAGCCAAAATATTTAAGCCTGAATTTAAGATTAGCAACATAAAAATGGTTCTAGGAGTGGGCTATCTGTATATTATAGCTTTGCTCATTTTAAAAAATATCACAAAACTGTCCTGCAAAGCATTTAAATCGAATATACATACATAAAAATAAAGTATTTTCCAATGATTGTACTGAATTCATTTGGTTTGTCTTGCCAATATTTTAACTATATAAAACGTGTTTGATTCTTAAAATTGTATTTTGGTTACATCATTATTTACTGTATAAACCCTCCCCTGATATATGTTCACATTCAAAAAATGTAATCAAACGGATCCAGTTCCAATTGTTCTGCATAATAAATCGCATTGCGGGTGGTAAGGGATTACATTTCCATATTCCCCTCCCATAAATTTGTGCGTGTGGGTCCCCTCCTTGAACCGCCACCTTAACGTGGTGGAGGGTCTTGAGTGCCCGAATGATCCTAGAGGCTATGTTGTCTGGGGCTTAAATTCCCCTGGTAGGGTCTCCCATGGCAAACAGGCTCTAGGTGACGGGTCAGACACAGAGCGGTTCAAGACACCCTCAGAAGCCCATACTATAAATTATATTGACAATGTTGTTCCACAAAAGGAAGTGCCCATGTCAAAAAAACAAGAAAAGACAGCAAAACTAATAGGACGCAAAAGCCTTGTCCAGTGCAACATTGGAGGTGTTCCTGTCACAGCCCTCTGGGATACAGGATCACAAGTATCAATTGTGGATTTAAACTGGAGAAGAGAACATCTACCGGATGCCGAGGTTCGATCAGTGGAAGAGCTTCTTGATGAGGGTATGTTAGATCTCTCCGCAGCAAATGGGACTGAGATACCTTATGAGGGTTGGGTGGGAGTAAAGTTCAGCCTTACAGAGGACAGAGACAGTGAGCTGTTAGTGCCATTTCTTGTAAGCTCTCAGCCAATCACCAAGCCAATAGTGGGGTTCAATGTCATAGAGGAGCTCGCCAAGACTAACATATCAGCAGATAGAACGCTCTCCCACAAGTTTCTATGTAGTCTTGGATCAGCATTAGATGTAAGTCACAAAAAGGCAAAAGCAGTGTTTTCTGTGTTAAGTAGAGACAAAGCTATGTGGGAAAATCAAATAGTAAGGCTAGGGAGACACGATGTTATTATCCCAAAACGTCAAATGTTCAAAGTGATCGGTGGGAAAGTCAGAAAGAATGTGCTAAAAGGACAATACGCAATATTAGAACCAAATGAAAACACACCATGGCCAGAAGGAGTACAAATACAACAGCAACTAATACACCTTCCAGACAATGAAGGAGCCACGATTTCAGTTGTAGTTGAAAACAACACAGACAATGAGATGAGACTACAAAACAGGACAATACTTGGCTCATTATACACTGTGGATAAAATACAAGAGGCAAAAGAAGTCACAAAGAGTCCACAAAGTGAAAATAGACATTCACATACCAAAGATATGAAAGTGACGCCAGAAAATGAAGGGAAACCTTATAACCATACATGGGATCCGCCAGTTGATATTTCACACCTAACAATAGAACAACAAGACAAAGTGAGAAAGATGCTAAGGGAGGAAAGTGATGTTTTTGCACAAAATGAGTGGGATACAGAGTGCATACCCGACCTGCAGATTAAAATACATCTCAAAGACAGTGTTCCAGTGACAAAAACATACAATTCAATCCCTCGACATTTGTACCAAGAAGTGAAAAAACACATTCAAGATTTACTCAGTAGAGGATGGATACAGGAGTCAACTTCTTCGTACTCATCACAAATAGTAATAGTGAGAAAAAAAGATTCTACCATTCGACTCTGTGTGGACTATAGGCAATTAAATGAAAAGACACACCCTGACAGACATCCGATTCCAAGGATACAAGAAATCCTGGAAAATCTTGGTGGAAACTCCTGGTTCACAGTTTTAGATCAAGGCAAAGCCTACCATCAGGGCTTTATTAGTCCGGAGAGCCGAGCATGCACTGCCTTCATCACGCCATGGGGCCTTTATGAATGGCTGAGGATACTCTTTGGACTAACAAATGCCCCAGCTGCCTTCCAGAGGTATATGGAAAGTTGCCTTGGGGATCTCAGGGATGAAGTGTGCGTGCCTTACCTTGATGACGTTTTAGTTTTTAGCCAAGACTTTGACCAACATGTGGAGAATGTGAGAAAAGTCTTGCAAAGACAGAGGGAGTGTGGAATCAAACTCAGAGCAAATAAATGTGATTTCTTTAAAAGGGAAGTATGCTATGTTGGTCGAGTCATTTCAAAGGATGGATATCGGATGAACCCAAAAGAAGTGGAAGCTGTTCAAGCTCTGAAAAAGTCAAACCCCAAAACAGTCAGAGAAGTAAGATCCCTTGTAGGCTTTTTAGGCTACTACCGATCATTTATTGTTGACTTCTCGAGGATTGCCAAACCACTTTATGACTTGTTAGCACACCCAAAGACGAGGAACAAGTCATCAAAAAAACATTCTTCACAGTTGCCATCATCTCAATCTGTGGAATGGACAGCATCACAACAGCAGGCGCTGGAGAGTCTTGTGGATGCTTTATCAGATCCACCAGTACTGGCCTACCCAGACCTTGAAAAACCATTTGTGTTACAGGTGGATGCGTCAGAGGGGGGTCTTGGGGCTGTCTTGTATCAACGGCAGGAGGGAGTACTTAGAGTCATCGGCTACGGTTCACGGACACTCACTCCAGCTGAAAAAAATTACAGACTTCACTCCGGGAAGCTTGAGTTTTTAGCTCTGAAGTGGGCTGTCACTGAGCGATTTCGAGATTACCTCCTGAATGCACTCCATTTTACAGTATACAGCGATAACAATCCCTTGACATATGTGATGAAGAGCGCTAAACTGAATGCGGTGGGACATCGCTGGGTCTCAGAACTAGCGGATTTTCACTTCACTCTGAAATACAGGCCTGGTAAAGTCAACCGAGACGCTGACTTCCTGTCCCGCAAACCAGCAGAAATGGACAAAATAATGTCAGCATGTACAGAGGAATACAAGTCAAATGACATAACAGCACTACAACAAGGATTCAAAGCAGATCGCAGGGGCGATACTAACTGGATTTCAGCTATCACCTGTAATGCAGACGTACTGTCACAGCTAACTGTTCCATATGCAAACCTGGTGGAGCCGGTGGCAGCTAAAGATATTCAAATTGCCCAACAAGAGGATCATGTGATACAAAGAGTGAGTGCATTAAAACAAACAAATGAAAGGCTTAAATATAGGGACAAAATAAGGGAACAAACTGAGGTTAAACGACTTCTGAGGGAGTGGCCTCATCTTTACCTGGATGAACATGGAGTTCTACGTCAAAAAACAAAAATCAGAAACCAGCTTGTAGTTCCTGCGAAGCTCAAGCCATTGATCTATCAGCAGCTACATGAGGAAATGGGTCATTTGGGAGCGGACAGAATGATCACATTGGCCCGAGAGAGATTTTTGTGGCCACAAATGCAGGAAGAGATTGAACATTATGTCACAAGAGTTTGTCGCTGCTTGAAATAAAAGAAACCCAACCGGAAAACTAAAACTCCGCTACAAACGATTACAACCTCCACACCTTTTGAACTGATTTCAATCGATTATCTGCATCTCGAGAGAAGCAAAGGTGGAGTAGAGTATATTCTTGTGATAGTGGATCACTTCACCAAGTTTGCACAGGCTTATGCAACACCTAATAAATCTGGAAAAAACAGCCGCACGCAAAATATTTGATGACTTTATCCCCAGATTCGGATACCCTGCTAGGATCCATCATGATCAGGGAAAGGAATTTGAGAATGAGCTGTTCAGGAAGCTGCAAAGTTACAGTGGGATACAGCCGTCGAGGACAACGCCGTACCATCCACAGTCTAACCCAGCCGAACGTTTCAACCGAACGTTGTTGGGCATGCGCAGAACATTGGAGGAGACACAGAAACCTAACTGGAAAGACTATCTGAATAAAGCCACGGTCTCACAAAGACTATGCAGATAGATGGTTGAGATCGATGCAGGAAGCTTACAGTATTGTGAAAGGAAACATGAAAAAAGCAAGCAAAAGAGGACAAAAGTATTACAACAGGAAAGCCTGGAGTTCAGAGCTTCAGCCTGGAGACCAAGTACTTGTTCAAAATCTATCTGAAAGAGGAGGGCCTGGGAAAATACGTGCATACTGGGAAAACAAAGTACACATCGTAAAAGAGAGGAGAGGACAAAACAGCCCAGTTTATGTGGTGACACCACTGGATGGAGAAGGGAGGGAAAGAGTTCTTCATAGGAATGTCCTACTACCCTGTCCTTATCTTACTGATGGATTGAACGCTGGGGATCCAAAGAAAAAATGCATCCAGAACAAACCAGCAAACAGACAATCACGACGAACTAGGGACAGGGTACATGAGGATTCCAACGGTTATAGTGAGGATGAATATTCTGTCTATGTTGCTCGTCAGGGAGGCGATCCCCGCCTCAACCCTCAGGCCCCAGTTTTTCAGTCCAGACCAAGCCGACCGGTGGAGGATACACAAACTAGGGGACTTGGACAGAAACAAAATCAGTTCCAGGATGGAAGTGGTTTCGCTGAGGTCGATAGCCAAGTATGTGAGGGAGATGAGGGAGGAAACATACAGGACCAAGATATAGACCAAGATCCAGACATGGATACTGAGGGTCGGACATCAGAGCTCGAAATGCCTGAGGAGAATGCGACTGAGTCTTCAGAGAGTGATCAGGAGGTGGAACGAGAGCGACGCTCCTCAAGGACACATCAACCAAAACCCATCTTCACCTATGATGAGTTAGGGAAACCTAGTTTCATATTTTTGCAGAAATAAGGAAAAGGTTTCGCATGGCAGTTAAAGTTAATTGTAAATGTTTCATTATTCATTTGGTGCAAATATTCAGTTATGTGTAATAGTCATCTTTCAGAGATGTATTTCTGGTGACTAAAGCTACACTTACAAGTCAATGGTGTATTTACAGAAGGAAGTGTGCGTTCTGAAAGGTAACGTCAAAGTAGTCTGTAAGAAGTTGTACTACATTTCAGGGCATGTTAAATGTGGATGCATTTAATAAGGTGGAATGGCAGTTTTAGCCATGTGTAACTTAATGGACTTGGGAGGCCTACCAATGTACTAAAAACTTAAGTTAATACACTGAAGCAGGAATATTAGTAAAATTTACTTTTTCTGTATACATGCAATTGTAGTCATTTGATGTGTAGTATTGGTTATTACTCTGAAAAAGCATAATCTAGCTGAATATGACCAGAATGAGTGTGCTAGGAGTTATTGGTAAAGATATTAAAGATATATTTCTTTAAGTTCCAAAGTATAAAATGTTCTACAAACATTTTATTATTTTAGTGGGGGAGGGTGTAACACCCTGAAAATATGTTCAGAATGTAATAATGCCTAAGTCATGGTGTATTGATGTCATGGGTCAAGCACTCATTTAATTTAGTAGTGGTCTGAACAGTTTGTTTAGTTTATGTTTAAATATACACTAAAGTTACCTTATTCTATTTCATATATTTTGATATATAGTACTATTTCTTTAAGAGCGACATGACGTAGAAAGTTCATGACCAGTTTTGTTGGATAATTAAAAAAACTACACACGCTGTACGCTCGAACCGTGGGTTTTGTTCTAATAAAGTTGCACAAAAATGAAGATCTGCGTGGAATCTCCTTAAGTTGTTTTAAGGGTGCAACAGAAGCAAAACCACTTTTTGATAGGATTATTGCCACGAAAGGACAAACGCCTCATAGCAGCACTCTGGCTGTGTTGTTAGTTCTGAGTGAGCTGTTTTTGTAATTCTTGGAGACAGAGAAATGGTTCAGAATAATTGTTGCGTACGCATTAATAAGTGATAAGACGTGTTAATAAGCGGTGCGGCTTTAACGGTGAGACCCCGGGAAGAACTGTACAATCTTCTAAAAGATAGCTAAAGTCTATGGGTGTAGGTTTCGAGCTCCATTATTATACGCAAGGGTAGATCGGTTTCCCTCGCACACAATATAAAAGCTACCGCCCTTTATGAGGCACGCAAAAACTTGGTTAAATACTACCGAGGGGAAGTATTAGGTTTCGATAGCTCCTTGGACTTATTAAAAGTCATTAACGCTGCTTACTTCGTTGTGAGTAAACACACAGAGATAGATGCGCATCCTCGGCATGGTTTAAAGGTCCTGCGGTTCTCTTAAAGAACCTACAAACACAGCCAAGCGGGGGTCTTGAGTTTCAATAGCTCTCTAATTTTTCCATAAGAAACATTTAAAAGCTGCTGGCTCCTTTTTGAGTAAACAGCTGTATAAAGATAAAAGTGTAACATCAACTGGCCAGTGTGGATGTGTGTGAGTTGATAACAGTGAGCTGACGGAAGTGACGTGGGACACATTACACTGACGGACTTTGACTGCTACATGCTACATGCTAAGCTAACATGCTAAGCTAACAGACCCTAGCTCACTGAATAAACTCTACTACTGCATCTGCAAGGCCACACTTAACCACTGACCCAGCCCCTTTATATCCGGAAGATGCTTGAGGGTATAGTTGCATGTTACAACTAACTAAAGAAGCCACCCCAGCCAACTGTACCACGCTAGCTAGCATCTTTCCTCCCATTCCAAACAATACTAAGACAGGACCATTCACTCCTCAGAGGCTGAATGGGACATATTTTTATTTTGAGTTCACCTCAAACATCCCAAAGGTGAATGTAGGACAAATTCCCTCGGACTGGTGTAATACCACCACGTCTGGGAAAGTGGTTGGACTCTGGGCACGATAAGGATTATATTATTACTGCGGAGGATATAGACTTCTCACTAATATGCCAGATAACACCATAGGAGTATGTGCAATGGTTAGATTGCAGGCCCCGTTGATTTTAATTGGTCCTAATATTACCTCTGTGACATATCAACAAGATAAGGCGCTGGCACTCACTCAAAGGAGGAGAAGACATATTATGAGAAGAAGCACTTCAACCACTTTTGACTTGAGTCAGGGTTCCCCCACCTATATAGATGCAATTGGAGTTCCGCGAGGAGTCCCGAATGAGTATAAACTTGCAGATCAAATATCAGCTGGATTTGAAAACATCCCTATTATAGCTGCCTTGTTCCCAGTAACTCCCAATAAAAACGTAGACCGCATTAATTATATTCATTATAATGTTTTGCGGCTGGCAAATCTAACTCGAGATGCTGTAGAAGGTTTATCTGAACAATTGGCCCCAACTTCTCTCATGGCAGTTCAAAGTAGGATGGCTTTGGATATGTTATTAGCTGAAAAGGGTGGCGTGTGTGCCATGTTTGGAGATATGTGTTGTACTTTTATTCCCAATAACACTGCACCGGATGGTTCAGTGTCAAGGGCCTTAGAGGGACTTAAAACCCTCTCCGCCACCATGCATGAACATTCTGGAATTGATAATCCCCTGGAGGAGTGGATGTCAGGGATATTTGGACACTGGAAGGGTTTGATAATGTCTTTAATGATTTCTATTGCAGTATTTGTAGCTATATTGGTAACCTGTGGATGTTGTTGTGTCCCATGCATTCGTTCTCTGATGGTGCGCCTCATCACCTCTGCAATTGAGCAGAAGGATCCAAAGATGACGATGCCACTGTTGCAAATTGACTATGTCCAAGATGAGGACTGAGAGTGTGAATTCATGGACGCATAATATGATGCATGCATGTTGTTTAACGATTTTCTCTTTTACAGGTGGTACAGTAATATTTTTGCATTATTTCTACTTATCTTTAGAAGGACATTTTAGTTTGTGAACTCTTTTATAAGAGTTCAAAAGGGGGAATTGTAGAATATAAAATATCTATGTATGTAATATGACTTATCTATGTTTGTAACTGCAATGTGTGAAGCATAGAAAGGGCCGAGGGAGTGAGGAGCATAGAGAGTGCAAGGTCATAAATTAGAAGAGGACAAGGAAGGCCAGAGACAGGGGAGGATGAGTTGCATGTTACAATCGGAAGTATTCCTTATTTGTACTGTTATGTTATGTTATGTTATGTTATACATGTGTGCCATGATATATGTATATGTTGAACACACCCTTGAAACTGAATAAAACTAGCTGGAAGCAAGAGTTGATCAGAGTTGGGCTCGCAGATACTTGGCTGGAGTCTCCATCTCTCACTCTGCAGAGGCGAACATAAAGTAGATTGTACTTGTGTTTATTTCACTCTTTGAAACCTGTACCCAAATCAACGGACCCGGGGAAACAGAGACGGCTTCAACAAAAGTCAAGCCAGGCTTGTACCTTAATTATTATCCCGTTATGAATGAATCTACCGGATACACATACAGTGATTCATTTGTACTTATCTCGATGATCATATGACACTCTTGGATCCAGTTGAAGAGTTAGGCCTGTTTGCCAACAAAGAGACATTAGCACGCTGTCTCTCCGGCCAGCCTTGCAGCGGAGTCCAGATGGAAGAGAAAGATTCCTTGGAAAGGGGGTGCTTTTATACAGCAAGTGGCATCATGGCAAGTCCAAAGTATTAGATGCTATCTTGTGTAGGCGCATGTTGGAGATGGCCAACATTTACGAAGTTGTTTCACTATCTTGGTAGCCTCTGTTTCAGTGTTGACAGTAGTGCATCATCCATGTAGAAGTTTTTCTCCACCAGGTGGAGAGTTTTGCTTTCATAAAGTTGATCAATTTCCTTTGCTGCCCCCCTAGGCCCATAAATGACAATTGCAGGGGATAGGCTGTTTCCAAAACTGTGGACTCTAATACTGTATTCCACCACCTCGTTGTTTGGATGATTGTCACGATACCACAGAAAGTGGAGCATGTCTCTACAGTCCTCTTGAACCACAAAGCAGTGGCACATCTGTTCTATGACAGTTATTACTGCAATTGGACCTGTCCTGAATCTCATGAGGACTCCAATGAGGCTGTTGTTAAGGTCTGGATCTTGCAGGAAGACATCATTAACAGACACACAAATACAACACATTTATGATATGGTTTTTGGAATGGTAAACTCCAAAGATGGGCAAATATCATCACCCTTGCCCTTATTCAAGTGGTTGTGCAAGTTTAGCATGATGGCTGTCGAGCAAGTTTTGCAGGATCTCAAAGAATGGTCTTTACATTTCAGGTTTCTTTAGATATTAAGTTCAAATAAGGTGAAACATTCAACTTAACTTTAACTTTATTCTAGAAAGCCTGCAATGAGGATGACAGAATGGTAGAGGGGCAGTTCAGCTATTGGAGTCATCTTGGAAAAAGCTTGTTTCCATAGTTTCCAAGAATGGTAAATGGTAAATGGCCTGCACTTGTATAGTGCTTTATCAAGTCCCCAGAGACCCCAAAGCGTTTTCAGTCATTCACCCATTCATACACACATTCATATACTAACAATGGTAAGCTACATTGTAGCCACAGCTGCCTAGTTTGAGGAGATTTCCTCTTTAATCTCTTCTTCCCCACAATCCTCTGCATATGGAGAACATTGAGGTGGGGTTTGAACTGTATTTGTGCTAAAAGGGTGGGAAGCTGTTAAATGTCTCTCACTTGCACATTCTGAGCATTTCACTGGGGCTGGACAGTTTTTTGCCATATGACTTGTGGAAGCCAGCACCGAAAACAGATCAAATTATCTTTAAGAAGCTTTTTGTGGTCATCAATAAGCATTTTAAGGGATCCTCAGCATTTACTCAGCGAGTGAGATTTGTTATTGATACAACATTGATTTTCCAGACTAAGTTGTAGTCAGTCGCTATGGATGTCTGGTTCTGTGTGATATTTGTTCTATTGACAGTGATAGAAAGTCTTTTTTGGCTATATATTTCTTCCCTGAGTGTGCTGGTGAGTGGAAAGAGGTGAAAACTAGGATCATTCCTATCCTTAGCTTCTTAGAAGACAAATTCTTTGAAGAAGGAGAATGGTGGAAAAGACATATTTTAACCTCTTTTGTAATTAGAATCTCCTAACATCCAGCGTTCCTGAAGTTGGTAGGATTATTTCTCTACGGTTGGTTTAACACCTTTGGAGGTGTCCAAGTAGGCTAATCCAATTAAATTACCATCTTGCTTTGCAATCTTAAACTTTTGGAGAAGATCAACTAGTTCTTGTAGTATATGCATGTCTTTAGACTGGATCTTTGGAAAGACTTCCACTCTGGAGTAAAGGGAATGTTCAATCACCTCTGGAGAGCCATATAGTTTATCAAGTCTAGTCCAGATTGCTTGAAGTCCAAGTAGAGGCTGTTTAGCATTGACTGCAGAACAATATATTTACTAGGTCTGAGACCTAGTGACTTTATGGTATTGATGAATGAAACTAACCATGCTTGACAATTTTTTGGAGTGTCATCAAATTTAGCTAAGCCAGGGGTCATTTGACTGCAGATCATAAACCTTGCTAGATCAAGAGTGTTATTTTCTGGTATGGACTGGAAAGATGGCTGATTTGGAGGTGAAGATAAAGTCAATATTTGACTTTTAGGGTAATTAGTGTTGTACTGGTTGAAAGTAGAAGATTGCTGCTTGGTGTAGTCTCCTGTGCTATTCAGTAGAAGGGGAACAAAGTCTGTTGACTCTTCATACTGGTGGGTGTCCTCTCTGAGAAGCAAAATTGGATGAGGGGCCGACACTGCCTTTTTTCATCTTTGTAAATGTACTAACGTACATGCAATGAATGCTCTTTAGCATAGTCTTCTGTCCTGCTCAGTGCATGTTTAGTTACAGTGAAGTTGTCTGATCGCTCCCTACATTGCTCTGCTCCCATATCAGCTGCCGTTGCCTCCTATACGGCTGCTTCAGCGTTGGCTGATTTAACTTCATTCTGCAAGCTCAGTGCACTTAATGAAGCTCCAAGAATAGTTTTAGTAGTTTGATGTCATTCCCTTTATCCAGAAATTTGAGTTTAGCTTTGGCTGCTTCTGCCTTAGCATAAGCTTTAGCTACAGCTTAACTGGCTGATGAGGTTTAGGGTTGTCCATGGTTCGTTCAAGTGGATTGTCATTTTACTGTCCTGTCCTGGTCTCGCTGAGCACTGTAGTTGCTGATAAATACTCAGCTATTCAGGTAGCTACACACTTTCCTATTTATCTGCCTGTAAGTAGTGCATTTAGCCTTTAAGCAGCTTTGTCATGAGATACGTGTAAATCTGAAACATACAAAACACAACGAAATGAATGCTAGGTACATTAAAATCAACACATCTAGCATAGAAACATCAGTAAACATAAAATGTTTCTTGATATGTCTCAAAAGTAAATTACTCACAGATGATGTAAGTTTCCACTTAAATGTCAAAGACAATGGCAAAGCCCTCGTGGCTGCAGCACTGTGAGTGAGAAAATTTAATTTAAAGTGTAACTAATTCTGATGTAAATGCATAATCCTGCCCCCAGACAAATTTTGAAAAATTCCACCAAAATGGGCAGTACCAAGAGACACTGAGCGGCATGGTCAAATATGGGGATGAGCGGAGGGGGTTAAGCGGCGCTGTAGTGAGGGAGTGGATGAGGCAAAGTGACAGCTAGCTTAATTTGACATATTGAAACATGGAGAGTGACCAGTGTACCATTGGTAGTTTTGCCACAGATCGGTCTTCTGAGATGGAGGATTTTTCAATTTCATGCGTGATTATCCTTTTTATATGCTTAAACTATGCGAAAGTCCTTCTTTGTAGATTTTATTAACTAATTTAGCATATATTTATTCAGGGTAAATAGGATTAAATTACTGTCACTCATCAAAGGACATGGTATTAAAGGGCTTGGTTGTGGCATAAAGTTCCACTGTCAGTCTTCCAGAGATTATGTTCAAATTGCCATTTTGGAGAAATTAAAGCAGTTTCCTATAAAAAAAAAAAAAAAAATCTCATACATCCTGGTGCAATGAACAATAAAAATTATATTATTTTTAAAGACAATTTACACAACCGGTTGTGGAACAACACATCCTCAGTGATACTTGTCCTCTGTCAGTCTGTAGCGCTGCTGTAACGCACATTAGCTGGAAATCACCCTCAAAGGAATTTATGAGCTGACGAACATTTGTATGACTCATGTACATAAAGCATTGTTCAGGATTTACAGCTATTTTGTTCTGTTTGTTCAGGCATCTTACATTAAGTTACTAGAATTATTTAAAGATAAGTTGCTGTTCATCATAGTGTCATAGTGTCATAATGGAGACCGGGTGACTAGTGCGAGCAACAATTACAGAGGCAAGATATGAATTAAACAAGTTTACTGCAAAGCAGGAAACAGACTGGAGTCATAAGAGGGGCACTATAGAAGAGAGGTTGGTGAGTACAGATGTCAGGTTGTGGTGTTGTCCAACTTGGAACGTTGATGATAGCTTTTACTTGAGAGAATGAAGTGGAGCAGCTGGGAGGTGGTGAGTGACACCACATAACAGAGATCGACAGGTGAGGCTGTCGTGAGGTGGCTTGGGTTTTTCTGGGAGTCCTTACAGATAGTTGGTGTCAGGTCCGAGGGTGGACAGGCAGGAGTCTTTGCGAGTCGAGGATCCGAGGAGGAGAGATGAGTACCTTTCATACACTACCAGGTTCCAGGAATTTGAAGAAGATTTAAGACGAGTGAAGCACAGTGAAGTGCTTTCGTCCACAGGTGAACTCCAACTTGGAACATGGACAGCAGGGGAACAGGTCCGGATTCCCAGAGTTCCTTTCTACTCTTAGGAGAAGAGAGCAAGGTAAGTGAGTACAAAGAACTGGTCTGTAGGTCTGATTACCACTCAGGTGAGTAATCCTTCAGGGTTCCAGCGGCTTAAGAAGGCTCCTCCTGACCATTCCTGATGATCCACAGCTGTGACTGCACCTGCCTGTTGCACCCTGTAGATGGGGGTTAGAGAACACCACATACACACGCAAACCTGTACTCTGCTCCATGGCCTGACAGGAAAATGTGTTTTATGTGTTTATATGTTAGAATAAATCAGAGATATCATTGAAAAGAGAAGTCAGATCAAATTGAGAGAGCCCTCACACACCAAACAATCCGCCAAGTGCAACAGTGAAAGCAGGAAGTAATGCAATACTCATTAGCACGCAAGTCAATGACTCGATGCAATCTGCTAGGTTTCCTTAGACTTTAACCAATTTGAATAATAAACTGACTCTGACTATACTGTTTGATACATAGGATTAACTGGAATGTATACCCAACTTGAAATCTGTAAAATTCGATTAAATTGAGTACCTTTAGACGACATGTACTGTTAATTAGTGCTATTTAAATAAAACTGAATTGAATTACACTGTGAGGTGTTCCACAAAAAGTGTACTTTGACAGCACTTTGACAGCAGAAGTCAAACAAACTAATTCCACTGTGTTAGACGTTAATATTATCTGGTGAATCCTTCATGATGTTCTCAAGAGCTTCACATCATAAGCAAATATCCTATGTTTTCCAAATTTCAACAACACCAAAAAAATGCTTGAGAGTGTTTTAATTCCTTATGTCCAATGACAGAAAATGTTTTCCAACACCAACATTTTGGCCCTTTTTCATCTCAAACACAATCACTAAAGAGTAGGCAAGGTTCGACTTCCTTCTTCCTTCAGAGAACTTCAATAAGCACTTCTCACAAGGTTTGGTATAAATCCTAACACAACTTTGTCAAATGTGTATGGAGCCCACGAGGAGACATGGGGAAATTTTTTTTCTTTCGCATTCTCACGCAATACTTTTGCGTTCGCTCAGAATACTTTTGCGTCCCAAAGCAATACTTATTGCATTCCCACGCAATAGTCTTTGCGTTATCTTGCAATACTTTGTGGGATAGTTTCCAAACCACATAACTGCAAAAATGGAACAAACACTACACCCGTTTTTGAAATTTATTGACTTTTATTTTGAAATCGGCCTTAAATAAAAGGATCTTCAATCAGACTTAAAGACAGTTATTATCCACAAGCTGTCAAACTACTGAACAATAATACTGCACGAAACCACATCTGTGACACTTTATTTGCTTATTACTGCTGCATGATGTGTACTTTTTTGCATGCCATTAGTGCTTTTGTTTTTATTGTGATTTGAACGGTTCTTCTTATCCTAAGCATTTAATCGCATTGTTGACTGTGTTAACCTGCGTATGAAAAATAAACCATATCAATGCCATATCAGTGCTGTTTGTTTTGTGAGCAGTTTGTCATCTGTGCTGCTGTTCCAAAATGCACAGCTTTCTCAAGGTGATTAACAACTTTTGAGAGCAAACGCAAAAGTAATGCATCGGGATGCAAAAGAAAAAAATTCCCCCATGGCCCACCCCCGGGCTCCGTATATGTGCAATTACATATGTCAACTGAACAAATATTTTTAAATAAGCAAATTTGTCTTATGTATTTCGCAAAAGTAATGTTAAAGCCAACCAGTTTTGAAGAAGTTTACCCCTTCTTAAATAATTAAAATAAGTAAATAGTAAACATAAAATCAATACATACAAATCCATATTTATGTCAAAAGTTATTTAAATTATGTATCTTTTGTTTCAAATGCTGATATGTTTTACTTTGGCTTTACTCCATTTACTTTCTCAAAAGGCAACTTTATTTTTAGCTCGTAGTAAAAAACATTTCATGAAATCCATACCCAAAATGCAAGTGAACAACAGATAAGTGTTTGGAAAATTATCATTTTAGTCTTAAATAATAGTTTTTAAAGTGTAAGCTGGGTCCATATACGTTTCTTGCAGTTTACCTAGCTCCTCCTTCAGATGGAATGATGTGCATTTCTTAGCAGAGAATTACAATGCTAAAATGACAATGAACTGTAGGAATCACTCAGATAAAACCCTATGATCCAAAAATATAAGAAATGTCAGTGGCTTTTGCAGGTTTTCCCACTTCCAAAGCATGTAAAAGTCTTTAATTTTTATCCTAGGTACTCTTCAATCTTAAACAAAAATCCATAAAATTACAAGTTGGGAAGTAATTAATTAGCATTTTATTGCATGACATAAGTATTTGATACATCAGAAAAACATAACTTATTTGGTAGAGAAACCTTTGTTTGCAATTAAAGATATCAGACATTTCCTGTAGTTCTTGACAAGTAGTTCTTTGCACACATTGCTGCAAAGATTTTGGACCACTCCTCCATACAAATCTTCTCCAGATCTGTATGGAGGGTTTCGGGGCTGCTGCTGGGCAATATGGACTTTCAGCTCCCTCTAAAGATGTTCCATTGCGTTCAGCTGAGCCGAAACTGTTCTGACCAGACAAAGGGGAACTACCTCCTTATGTCAGAATTGTAAAATCCCAATCCCCCCCTCCAGGAAGAGCAGAGGTGAGAAATTGACTTAATTCTCTCCTAGGCTTCTCGGCTCCTATGTGATAAACATTTCCCTTTAGCTTGTAAATGCAGTGGGGATGACCAGCATGAGGGAACAGGAAGGAAGGTGGAAGCCATTTTCAGGTCAGACAGATCGTCACCTCAGAAGGACAAAAGCATTTTAAATTTTGCTATCACATTCCACCCTTTCAATCATAAATGAAACGTGTTTCATGTGTGATCGACACTGATTAAAGGAAACATAAAAAATAAAAAGAATAATACTAAAAAGGCAATGAATAAAAGGATGAAGAAACTGAATAAGATAAAAAAAGAAAAAAAATATACAGTCATTCTCTTCAATTACTCACCAGCGATCAGCTTATAGTTCTTTGTCTTGTGGTGGTCCGCTGTCCTCACATCTTTTAGGCAGTAGATGATCCAGTTGAAGGATGCCTTGTGTCCTGCGAGCCAGAGGAATCTGGAGGAGCTGGAGCTTTCTTGCAGTGTGATGCATGTATCCAGGTAACATGCTCTACCTTGACAGCAGTGTGGGTGACCAATAGGATCTGATATAGGCCTTCCAGCGCCTGGACTTCCAATGTTTTCTCCTAAACACTCTGACCAGAATCCAGTCGCCAGGAACCAAGGAATGGAGAAAGGAAGTGGCTGTCTCTGATAATGCAGCCTTCAACGTCTGTGAAACTTGAGAAAGCACAGTGGAGATGTTTTGACAGTAAAACAACATCCTATCTTCACACAAAGATGTGGAAGGCAGTGGTCTTGGCAATATCCCCACGCCTAAATTAGGAGCCTTGCCAAATAGCACTTTAAAAGGATTGAGGTTTGCTTGTGAGAGCAATAGGCAGAGCCTTCACAACACTCGGCTTATTTTAATTTCAAAGTCCCATTTTCACGCTCCACACTCTGTGGGTAATATGCACAGTGTGTTTGTAGCCCAAAAACTTATCTCTCCCATCGTTGCATCTACAGAGAAATCACAACCATTCTGTGACATTTAACAGTGCAACAAACAATGTTTTCCATGTTTTCACTACATCAATAAAATGAAACCTATGTCTTTCCTTCTGGATTTTGCAATGTAAAGGCAGTGGTTCATTTTTACCCTAAGTGCTTAATTACATGGAACTTCATCAAAATACCCAGCAAAAGCAAAGAGAATTAATCTTCTGATTCCACCTGGTATACTAGCAGTGACCATCAGCTAAATATTCTGAATATTAAAAATGTGACATATGATGTTTGAGGAAGGGCTGAGTACAGATTATTATTTCCATAGTTTCAGAATACCCAGAGAATTTCAAAAATTGTAATGTATAATTTCTCAAAAGAAATAACACCATACATTCAGACAGGTTTTCAGAATGTTGAAAGCTGGGCACCAAACAAACAAAATGTCTCTCACATTATCATTAAGTCCTCACTGGAGATATGAGCTACCCTTTTCCAATGAGTTCTAAAACTTTTGTAACCTGTGGAAATATAAATGCATTATTATTAGTAGCTACAACTAAGATATATTTGGGACTTTGCTGCTTATAGATTGATTTTAATTAGGAGTTTTAGTTATGCTTTTGATTGTTAGAAAAAACCTTAACAGTAGCCTCTAGTATTTAACACAATGAGTGTTTATTATTCAAGGTTAAAGCTTGCAAGTGTGTTCTGTCTGTACCGTGAGAAGCCGGCAGTGTATTGGGGAGGCATGGTACTCCTCTCTGTGCTGACCGAAACTTTAGATAAGCATTCCACCCCGAAACTTCCTGAAGACGTGTGGAAAACAATTCTTTAATTAAATGATTAAATGTATCTGTTTCTTTGATACTGTTGCTGGGGAGACATCCACAGACAGAATGATTGTGTATGTGTACTGCATAGCAGCATGGGGTATAAAATAAAATGTAATGTAACGCAGCCCCCAGTGAGACAACACTCAAGTGTGATGTCTCCTTCTCTGAATTCAGATTGGTTTTAATAAACTTGTGGAAACGTACAACTGATCTCAGACTGAGGATTGTCCTTTGGGGTGCCAAATAAAAAGAGTCGATGAGAGGTGAGGGGTAATGTAAGAGTTAACAGACGGCCAGTAAAGTTTTCCTACCTCGACAGTTTGGTGCCATGATCCGGATTTGGCACTTACTAAAGGATAATTAATTGACTACGAGGCGGACGTCGTTCTACAACACCACAAGGTTGTCCCAAAACAAAAGGTAAGGAGATCTATATTTATTCTCCTTTTGCCTGCTAATAGTGTAGGTGGTGTTGTGGAATAGATATCTGTTTTCTCTTAAATTTACCGTCCTGATCAGTTTTGGGTAAAAATATTTGTTGGTTGAAATAATGTTTTAAGGTAAAGAAATTATGTATTGAGTAAAATATTTGTTGTAACATACTTTTCGGTCGAGTCCATCGCATTTGCCCTGCGATGGACTGGCGACCTGTCCGGGGTGTACCCTGCCTCTCGCCCATAGACTGCTGGAGATAGGCACCAGCTCCCCCGCGACCCACTATGGAATAAGCGGTAGAAAATGACTGACTGACTGACTGACTGACATACTTTTTGGTTGAGACACTTGAATGGTGAGACTGGGAAAGTAAATAAGTTCCAGATTTGGCAATCCAAACTCAGTCCTGATGAGGACTGGGGTATTTAGGCTGGGGTTAGTAAGAGCCTCCCCGAGGGACTGAGGAAGCCTCTAAGTGGCAAGGAATAAGACCCCGAGACTCTGAATTGGCAGGTGAGGAAAGACACCCGAGATACTTAAATGGTGAGGGTGTAAAAGTGAATTTAAGTAAAGGAATTCCAGGGAGTCAACAGAGGGTTGATTCCTAGGTGTCAAACCGGGTTTGGCATCACAGCGGTCGGACCAGGAGAGATTGAAAAAGAGAGTCCCACTGAGTGGAAGGGTTTGAGGCAAGCTATATATCCTAAGTGTTGTATTTGTATTCGTCTAACTGGATTTACAGTGCATATGTGTGAGAAGAGAATAAAATTGAGAGGCTGCAAATGGCTGTGAATGGCTGCACTTGAGTGTGAGTGATTGTAGAAGCAGTGATCTTATTATAAACTGTACTACCATAGCATAATGCATAAGAGGTGAAGTCATTGTAGAAGCTGTGATTATATTATAAACTGTGCCATTGGAAGTGGCAAAAAAAAGGGGAAAACAAGCATAACATAGTGTGATGAGACAACAGTTGAGCAACATGGAAGGAGAAATTGATGGTGAAAAGAGTGATGATGGATGGGGAAGAGGTCCCTGGCGACCGTTGTCAGATCAGGTAACTGTGCTGGCAAGATTTATGGAAAAACATGAGGCAAAGTCAAAGAAGGAAATCCAGAAAACTATAGAAAAGATCAAGGAGGTAATTGTTGAAGGAGGAGGAGGAATTGATGACAGAGAACCGTTAGATAGATGGTTGAACTGAGAATATAAGAGGCATCTGAAGGATAAAGAAAGTTCGTTGATTAAAGTTGGTGAGAAAGGAGGACTTGGTGGAAAAAAGTGTAAAGTTGAAGCAAAAGACGCACGGAAAAGAGAGACAGAATGGGGTAGTTTGTTACACAATTGGAATCAAAAGTGCATGATTTATATGAGATAGCTTCTCAACAGATAACAGAAAAACATTTTAAAGATTCTAAGAGAACACACACCATGACTACTCGTAGCCAGAGCGGTCCATCCAGATTTCAATGTCCGTTGTTGACCTCATCAGTTGGAATGACAAAATATGTCCCTCTTTCATTGGGAGATGTACAGGCATTAGTGGATAAGTTGCCACCTATTGCAGGATGTGGACGTGTCTGGTTACAGGAATTAGATACATTGACTAAAGGCCTGACACTGGCCTTGGGTGACTTTAGAGCAATTTTAGGGCGATCTGAGCGTCCCTCGGTTGATAGAGAAATAGAACAGAATGCTGATTGCAGTAAGGACCCTGATGACACACCCCTGACACGTGTAATGACAGCCCTAGGGAAGGCCAGGTTAAGAAATCAGTATCCGCCCACCACCCCCGTTGCAGTTTCTCAGTTCGATTGGGACCCTAATCAGCATCCTGAAGAGCACATTAGTTCTGCAGTGGACCCATGGATGAGACACACAGGAGTTAATCCCAAGGTTGACGGGACAGGAATGGGAGAGCTGTTTAGAGAAGCCATATTAAAAGGAGTTCCTTTTGAGGTGTGTCAAAAGATGAAAAATAATCCTGATTTGCAGGGAACAGACTTCACAAAGTGGAAAAAACATTTAATTCACAATTTACACAGCTCAGGAGGCAGAGAAAAAGAAAAAAAGAGGAGAAAAATCAGATAGAGAATCAGTTCCTTAAATGGCAGCTGCAGGAGGCCAAAGACAAATTAAGTAAGAGAAAAATGTATAAAACTGAAAATGTAATGTTAGCTGCAGCTCAACCTGTGCCTCCTGCTGCACACACCCCTATGTCTATGTCACCACCTGTGACTGATCAGCGGCAAGGAGGGGGATTCCCCCCCCTCCACTTTATAATTACAGGTACAGGGGCCCTGGAGACAGATGGCATGGTGGTGGTCAGCGTGGTCATGATGGATGGCGTGGAGCACCCAGAGGAAGGGGTGGAGCCAGCAGGGCACTGGGAGATGTGTGCTACAACTGCGGTCAGTCTGGACATTGGCCACGCACCTGCCCTAACTGGGGGTCACAGCAGGGAGTACCAGGACTTACAGTCCCTCCTAATGGAGGTATGACAGCTCCTCCATCCCCGCAGGGCCAGTATCCACAGATGGATGGATACCCGTCTTACAGTCCATACTGATACACCCCTGAGGAGGACCTAGGCAGCATGGGCACGGCAGACCCCATGTTGCCTGCAAAAGTGGGAGAGAACTGTCTGAATTTTCTAGTCGACACTGGAGCAACTTATTCCACCATAACACAGCAACCTCCTAAACCACTGCTCTCAAGACTATTTCTGTGATGGGCTTCTCAGGGGCTGCACAAACGCTGTCTGTGACTTTACCACTTCCTGTTCAGGTTGGGACTCAGAGAGTAACTCACCCTTTTGTGCGTTCACCGAGCACACCTGTTAATTTGCTGGGCAGAGACTTATTAGTGAAGCTGGGAGCATCAGTGTTGTGTGGTACTGATGGATTAACAGTAACTTTTCCAGATGGTTCCTCTTTGGCATGTGGACAAATGCTTCAGCATGGACAATATTTTTTACAGCTAGTTGAAGAGGAATATGCTAACATCTGGGGACTGCTGACCGCACCTTCATCTCCAAGCGGCATCTTCTCTGTGTATCAGCTGTGGAAACCCTGGATTCAAAGTCTCTGCCCCTAAACCTCCGCCTGACCCGCCCCATGTCACTCTGTTCTACGACCGTTGTCACACTGAATGGTACCAGATTTGTTTAATGAAACAGTAGAAGGTAGGACATGGTTTATTTCATCCAAAAAATATTTATGTGGCTCCCGAGGGGGTGGCTGCAACAGTTGATTTAAAACCTGAACAAGCAGAATGGTATTTAATGTCAGATGAAGCTGTTCCTCATGTTTCTCTTTCTTTGCATCCTGAGCACCAAGCTAAGGAATTAGGAGGAGTGGTAAACCGCTCTCTGGCAGGTGGGGACTGGCAGGACACCTCACTCACCAACTTAAGGTATTCTAAAAGCACAAACACATACTGTATAAAATATGTACAGCTACTAATGAAGTCCTGTTGCAGCATGAGATGCTAACACGTCATCATTGAAGAGTGTTGTGGAATTTTCTTATCAAAGTGGGTAGAAGTTGACTCATAACAAGAGAAAATCCGGACTTTGTCTTAATAAGTTTTATTCAAAGGCATTCAGCGTTTGAATGACTCTGGCACCAAGCAAGTCAGTTAAACAGAGCCCCGATCAACATTTACACACAGTATTTATACCAGAACATGACAGTGTTATCTCAACTGCAAAGAGTCTGTGTTTTATGACCCAAACCCTTCTTGAGTTCAAAGGTGACAAGGTTATCTAGGAACAGACCTAACTGCCCTTCCTGACATTGTCCTAAAAGATGAGTCTGAACCATTAAACTTCTGATAATGGCTTTTACAGCTTACTCCCTAACACAGATGTTCACAGAAGTGAGGTAACCCAAAGGTCACACACTTTGGAACACTTAATAAAAGAATTTCCATTACAAGAGAAAAAACAGATCATCCTGAAGCTGCGGCTCTTTTGCAGCACCTACCCTCTCAGTTATGGGCAGAAAGGCCCACAGATGTAGGATTAAACCCCTGCGCCCCAGTCTCTTTTCAGGTTGCATCTCCCTCGAATATTTGGGTTCCACAGTATCCACACAAATAACAAGCTCAGGAAGGTATCACAGACCCCATTGAAGGCCTGAAGGCAACAGGTGTGTTAGAACCCTCAGCCTCATCATGGAATACACTCATCCTTCCTGTACAGAAAAAAGGTACTGGAAAATACCGCATGGTACATGATTTAAGAGCAATAAATTCAGTTCTGGTGACTCCTACTGTTCCTGTCCCAAATCCCTATGTTGCTCTCTCCAACCTTGAACCTTCACAGCAGTGGTACACATGTATTGATCTAGCTAATGCCTTTTTCTGTTTGCCAGTAGCAGAAGAGTGTAGAGACATTTTTTCTTTCACCTATTGTGGGGAGCAGCTGCGCTACACCCGTCTGCCACAAGGGTTCGCCCTTTCCCCAGGTATATTTAACCAGGTTTTGAAAGATGTGTTACAGACTTGCCCCCTACCACAGAACGTGATTCTAATTCAGTACGTGAATCATGTACTACTGGCAACATCTACAGTGGAGCTCTGTTTGCAGTCTACAGAACTCGTGCTACGACATCTGCATAAACATGGATTCAAGGTTAGTAAAAATAAACTACAAGTAGCATGGAAGCAAGTTTCCTTCCTGGGCAGAGTTATTACCACAGGAAGCACGAGCATGTCAGGTTCGCATAAGCAAAGTATTTTAACACACCCTAAACCTCTTAGGGTGAAAGACATGCTGTCATTTTTGGGCCTTACAGGCTACAGCAGGTACTACATCCCAGGTAACACTGATCTCACACAGCCCCTCAGAGACCTAGTCAGAGAACAGGGCATGCGCAATCTCAATAATGTCCTTAATTGGACACAGGAAGCAGAGGAAGCCTTTATTGCGTTAAAGCAGCTTCTCTCCAACGCGGCAGAGCTAACGCTCCCAGACTACACCACACCATTTTATTTGGAAGTTTCTGTAACAAAACTGGCAGTAAATGGAGTTTTGTTTCAGAAAAAAGGGGGAGAGAGGAGAGTGCTGATGTACATTTCAGTAATGATGGATAACATGGAAAAACGCCACCCACAATACACACAACATGCAGCAGGGTTGGCAAAATTAATTCAAAAAACAGCTCACTTAGTGATGGGACACCCTCTGAATGTTTTAACAACTCACAGTGTGGTGGCATATGTGAACTCTCAAAGTTTTACCATGACAGCTCTGAGACAACACAGGCTCAGCAAAATCTTGGAGGCACCCAACATAACCTACACTCACGAGGGAATCAACATGGCGGATGGAATAACACAGTGGGAACCACATCAATGTGAAGAGCTGGTTAGCAGGACAGAAAAGGTAAGACCAGATTTAGAAGCCAGCACCCTTGAGGGACCACAGGTGAGACAGCTGTTCACAGATGGTTGTTGTTTCCGGCATGATGCAGAAGGATTGAAGGCTGCTTATGCTGTGGTAGAACAGACACGATCAGGACTGACAACAGTGGAAGCAAGAAGGTTGGAAGGACCCCAATCAGCACAGAGAGCAGAGGTTATGGCAGTAATAGCAGCACTCAGACTGACAGAGAGGCAGGAAGTGAATGTGTACACAGACTCAGCTTACTCCACAGGAGCCGTTCATGTGGGACTCTGTCAGTGGTTGAGAGCAGGATTTTTGACAGCTGGAAGAAAACCTATAAAACATGAAGCAGAAATGAAAGAGCTAGCAGCTACGTAGCTTGTTGTTACCAGCAAAAGTAGCAGTGATCAAATGTAAAGGACATGACAGCAGTGATTCAGAAGTAGCAAGAGGGAATCGGGCTGCTGACCATTCTGCCAAGATAACAGCAGGTTATATTGCTCAGATGAGGATGGTGGCTGAAGAGGAGGAAGTAAGAGAACAGTTGACCTTAGAGAGAGTAGTGGAGCTGCAGAGCAGAGCAGCCCCTGAGGAGAAAAACATGTGGAAGATAAGAGGAGCTACAGAGCAGACAAGATGTTGGAGAGGACCAGATGGTAGAATGATGTTCCCTCCTGGACTTAAACAGGAACATTTGTCTGAGGCACATGGAGTAGGATACGTTGGAATTAAATAGATGCTGGAGAATCTGAAGGAGTGGTGGCATCCTTTTATGACAGACATGGTGAAACACTTTGTGAAATGCTGTACAGTGTGTAGGCAATTCAATCCAAAGAAAACTTTGACACCGTTGCAGGGAAAATTTCCTTTAATCACAAGACCAGGAAAGGAAATAATTCTTGACTACACAGACATGGTGCAGTCAGTCAGAGGTTTCAGATATCTGCTTGTGTGTGTGGATGCTTTCACAGGATGGCCGGAGGCATGGCCAGCGAAAAAGGAAGATAGTAAAACTGTGGTTAAATGTCTCATTAATCATTACATTCCCAGACACGGGTTTCCTGAAAAGATAAGGACTGACAATGGAACCCATTTTAAGAACCACGTGCAACAGGTGGAGTCCAGTTTGGAGCTGAAACACAGGTTTGGCACGGTGTATCACCCTCAGTCCCAAGGAAAAGTTGAAAGAATGAATCGAAACCTGATAAACAAATTGGCTAAAATCTGTGCACAGACTAAATTATTATGGGTTGATGCATTACCTCTTGCTTTGATGTCAATCAGGTGTTCAGTGAACTCAACCACAGGATACACCATACGAGCTGGAAACCGGAAGGAGCTTTCCAGGACTACGAGGAGCAGTTCTGACATCTACAGCTGATATACAGAATCTGTCACACAAAGACTATTTTTCTCAGCTTACAGACATTGGTGGAAACCTACAACAAGGTTCTGGGATCTGAGAGATCTACAGGAGAGCCAACAACACCCCAGGTCAAGTGGTGTGGTTGAGAGTCATCAAGCGAAAGTGGTTGGAGCCAAAGTTCACAGGACCGTACCAGGTGACCGAGAGGACATCCCACACAGTGAGGCTGAAGGGCAAAGGAGACACGTGGTTTCATTGGAGCCAGTGCGCCGAGGCACCGGAACCAGGGAGACCCCTGGAGGAGATTGGAGGAAACACAGCTTCATCACAAGGGGCAGAATAATCCCCTCAGCTGTGTCAGACAACTAGGCAGTCTACCTTAGTTGTTGAAGAAAGAAGACCAACAGACACCAGCGCACAAGATGTCACCTGTATAAGGGACCAACGAACAGCGAGACTGCGCCACCCAGAGGACGAAAGGACGAGAGAAAACAAAAAAATAACATTTTCAATTTATGCTTTTTGCTTAACAAAAGCTATATTTTATGTTATTGCATTTTTACTCTTTTATTATATTCATCTATTGTTGTGCTTACTGTTCAGGGGCCATAAGGATTGTAGTGATTGAACCCACGCAGTGTTTGTTTTTAATGAAGAAATGCAATTAATTAATAGGACTGATAAGACATCCTCCACTTAGAAGGGGTCAAGACATCCCTGCTGAGGATCAGAAGGTTTTAAGCACCCTGAGACTACAGAAGCAGGAAATGCAATAGTCCTCAGGCAGCAGGGCCTAAAGTATAGTTAATGTAAAAGAATCCTTCTGTCCCTTCTGGAGTAAGAGGTGTATATTGATATTGCTTTGATTCATTTTTATCTTCTCTCTGAAAGTATTAATTAAAGTTCACAGGGATGATTAAATTTCAGCAAGGTTCATGGCATTGTCGGTTCCAGGCATGCTTAATTACAGTACTAGCGGCCACACTAATAACCAAAATGGAGGGCACCGGTGGGAGCACAAAAACTAAACAGCCCCCTTCTGTAGTTATGCACAGCTTGTCTGACCCTTATGGCGCCAAATTGACCAGAATGGCGTTGGATATGTTGCTAGCTGAAAAAGGGGGTGTCTGTGCCATGTTTGTAGATATGTGTTGTACTTTTATCCCCAATAACATCGCTCCTGACGGATCTGTCACCCGAGCCTTAGAAGGATTGAGATCTCTGAGTAAAACTATGCACGAGCATTCAGGGATTGACAATGCATTGGAGCAATGGTTTACTGATATGTTTGACAAATGGAAAGGTTTAGTCATGTCATTAATGATTTCTATTGCTATTTCTGTTGCCATAATGGTTACCTGTGGTTGTTACTGTGTACCATGCATCAGGGCTCTGATGGTTCACTTCATCACTGCCACAATTGAGAAGGAGAGTGCTGAATCTAAACCTCCTACTTATCAGATGTGTGCTTTGATGGACAGACTTCAGGGGCTGGAGCTGGCGGGAATTGTGGAAATATAAATGGCTTATTATTAGTAGTGTGGAACTATAAATGCATTATTATTAGTAGCTAAAACTAAGATATATTTGGGACTTTGCTGCTTATAGATTGATTTAATTAGGAGTTTTAGTTATGCTTTTGATTGTTAGAAAAAACCTTAACAGTAGCCTCTAGTATTTAACACAATGAGTGTTTATTATTCAAGGTTAAAGCTTGCAGGTGTGTTCTGTCTGTACCGTGAGAAGCCGGCAGTGTATTGGGGAGGCATGGTACTCCTCTCTGTGCTGACCAAAACATTTGATAAGCATTCCACCCCAAAACTTCCTGAAAACGAGTGGGAAACAATTCTTAAGTAAATGATGAAATGTCAGTCAGTCAGTCATTTTATACCGCTTATTCCATAGTGGGTCGTGGGGGAGCTGGTGCCGATCTCCAGCAGTCTATGGGCGAGAGGCGGGGTACACCCGGGACAGGTCACCAGTCCATCGCAGGGCAACACACAAACAACCACGCACACATTCATTCATACACCTAAGGGCAATTTAGAGTTACCAGTTAACCTAACAGGCATGTCTTTGGACTGTGGGAGGAAGCCGGAGTACCCGGTGAGAACCCACGCATGCACGGGGAGAACATGCAAACTCCATGCAGAAAGACCCCAGGCTGGGAATCGAACCCAGGACCTTCTTGCTGCAAGGCAACAGTGCTACAAACTGCACCAACATGCAGCCCATGATGAAATGTATCTCTGTTTTTTTATGCTGTTGCTGGGGAGACATCCACAGACAGAATGATTGTGTATGTGTACTGCATAGCAGCGTGGGGTATAAAATGTAATGTAACACAGCCCCCAGTGAGACAACACACAGACGTTTCCAGGTAGCAGTGTAAGTGTGATGTCTCCCTCTTTGAATTCAGATTGGTTTTAATAAACTTGTGGAAGCGTACAACTGATCTCTGACTGAGGATTGTCCTGTGGGGTGCCAAATTAAAAGAGTCGATGAGAGGTGAGGAGTAATGTAAGAGTTAACGGACGGCCAGTAAAGTTTTCCTACCTCGACAAAACCCCATTGTTTCTTTATGCTGACATTCCGCTCCTCTGACACAGGGTCCAACTCATGCGGCAAACCAGCAAAAAAGTTTGAAAAAATGTTCTAGTAACCACGATCACATTACATAGAACCAAAGAAATCAATTCCAACATAACTATGTGCCACTATGAATATACCAAAAGCAACATAAATAAAATCCAGTTGTTTTTAACTTCAATTCAGTTCCATAAATAACAAACTGCAAAATTCAGTTGTTGTGCAGTTCATCAATGTCTCACTTAGAATTAGGTCACATATCATCCTGATTTATCTTGTATAAAAATGAATATTAATTAATTCCATAATTCATGGAAATGTAATGTAATTTTGATGCATAAACCCTACAAATTTAATCTAATCATTAATTCCCACCAAGTATGAAGTCATGACTCAGATTCTTTATCAAAAATATATTCCTTACTTTTGGCATATCTTTAACTGTCTGCTAGCTTAATGGCACCAGGGAAAGCTTTCAATCTAATAAATCACCAATGATTCTGCATGCAAAACTAATTCTTCAAATTAGTTTAAACTATTTCATTAACCTTTTAATAGTAAAATACATTAATCTAAATGTCATGCTACATCCTTAATTATTATACAAAAAACATGTTTTTAAGGCAACAATCACTACAAGCATTTTGATTCTATTGTCTCTTAAACAGTGTTAAAACTCAGGAAGGGAGGTGCTGAGCGTTACCATGACAGCAAAGGCATGAACCAACCTGGTAGGTGGGCGGAGTCAGGCAGAACTAACCTCTGATTGGCAGCCTATGGGCGGACCCACAGTTTCTTCATTCCAACCCATCTTAGTGAACCTTAAACTGCAAAACTGTTAACATGCACCTACCTCAGAAACAAGCTGCTTCTTAACTCTCCTGAAAACTCAAGGTTTAATCAATTTGGGATTTAGAAACATTATTCTAAACATGGATTATTGTTTCATGCAACATATAAACAAACATTATTTTATGTGAACCAAAACTACGTATGGAAATCAACTAAGAGAAAAGCACACTCATAATTTGTTCAAACTGAATTAAACATTCTACATGAATTAAAAATTTAAATAAAGCTTCTGACTAGGTATTGAAAGGATCCAAAATAAAATGACAGTCAGAGACCTGTCCTGACCTGAAGGCACAGGGATGCAACCCTCTCATCCCCTCGGGTAAACCCCAACATGAGATGGCTGAGCAGGAGGGCAACAAGCAAACCCACCCCAGCTCGCCTCTCTCTGCGGGCCACTCCAGAGTAGAAGAGAGTCCAGCCTCTCTTGAGGAGCTAGGTTCCAGAGCCCACGCTGTGCATGGAGGTGAGCCCGACTTATTCTAGTCCATATCTCTCAACCTCCCGCACAAGTTCAGTTCAGGCTCCTTGGCTCCCAACGAGGGGACATTCCATGTCCCTAGAGCCAGCCTAAGCATCCGGAAATCGAGCCATCGAGGTCTCCACCTTCGTCTGCTGCCTGATTCTCTTTGCAGTGGTCCCTCACGGTTCCTCTTGCAGGTGGTTGGCCCACTGGGGGATGGCCTCGCATCTCTCGTTTGGGTTTGGCCCGGCCAGGTCCCGCGAGGAGCAACCCGGCCACCAGGCACTCTCCGATGAGTCCCGACCCCAGGCCTGGCTCCGGGGAGACCTTAGTCCAGCAGAGCAGCTTTGGAATTTGGTAAAACTCTCATGATGGATGTTCAGCTGAATAATCTGCAGCAACCTATTGAATAGAATAATGAAAATGGAGCAAAATTTCAACTGTTTTTTAAACTTTGATGATCTTGTACTGTGAAGAATTAAGTATACAACTTGGTACTTGCAAGGTGACACATCAAATGTCCTTGTAGTCAGATTTGAATTGTGTGTTCCTATGTCCACAAGGATTCAAATGCTTCCATGCTCCAGGAATAAACAAAACACTGCATTTGTTATGCAGGTATATGTTGTCATTTATCCAGCACTTCTTGCTACTACTACTACTGTCTCTCAGAGTGTATTAATGCAAACCTGGTTCATTTCTTTTAATCGCATTCATGCATTTGTTGGGTTTAGTCAAATTATTGTAGCAAAATTTGTAAAAAAAAAAAATGTTAAAATGTTAAAACAAAAAATGTTAAAACAATGTTAAAACAATTTAACAATTTTGTGTTAAATTGTCTAACCCCAGGGGGTCTCTTATCTTTATGTTTACGTTCATCTGCTTAGCTGTCTTTCTTTCCTAGATGAAGCCACTAAAGGAACTACTTCCATTAACATTTTACTTTTCTTTCCCTTAGAAAGTACTCCTGGATCAGTGCTTCTGTGTTCTTTTTGTGTCTCTGCTCTGTTGTCTCGAATCCCCAGTTGGTCGTGGCAGATGGCCCCTCATGCTCAGCCTGGTCCTGCTGGAGGTTTCTTCCGGTTAAAAGGGAGTTTTCCTCTCCACTGTCCCTACATGCATGCTCAGTATGAGGGACTGCTGCAAAGTCAATGCAAGCAACTATCCACTGTCACTACCCGCTCATCCAGGAGGAGTGAATGCTCCAAGTCACTAAATCGATGCAATCTGCTGGGTTTCCTTAAATTGAATACAATTCCAACATAAATTTAATACAATTTATGTTGGAATGTATGTACCTGACTTGAAATCTGTATAATTCTACTGAATTGACATTGTAAAGCGGCATGAGACAACATGTGTTGTGAATTGGTGCTTTATAAATAAAACTGGATTGAATTGAATTTTTAACTCTCTGTTTCAGTTTAGCATGTACACCAAGTCACAAGGCATTTCAATGAAAATACCACATATTTAGTATGGCAAGTAATCTTGTTCTTGATAAAGAATATTTTACCTGTATGGGCATGTAGTAAAACATTACCTTTAATCATAGCACTAAACTGAGCACAAATGGAAATTTTTTTCCAAATGTCATTGAACGATATGACGAAGGATTAGGAAAATTTAACGAACTGCCAAAGAAGAGAGATCATCTATAAGTCACATTATGTGTGTTCCAGTTCTGTCTTTTTTTCTTTTCCTTCTTTCCATCAACTTCATAAAAAAAAATGTATGTAGCCAGAATGAAATTGTCACTAGTTTGAATGATTACCATGGTAGTAGTACAGTATCAGCATAGGTAAAAATAAAATTAACATTAAAAGTATGTGTAGTGGCCACGCTTTAAAAAAAGTCTTGTTTTTGTTCATTCATTAAACGCATTGTCTCTGATGCGTCACAGCAGACATGAGCAGAAGGCAGAGCTATTAAAACGACCAATGAGAACCAAGTGTTGCATGTAGCTGTACTCTGGGCTTTACAATGGCACAAGAAACACTTTCTGAACATATTTTGTCCTCACAACTACAGGGGGTTACTACTGGAGCATCCCTCTCCTGCAGCCGATACTAACTGCCTAGCGGCTAATAATGAGACAACACAAAATTAGCTGAATTGTCTGGTTAGTCTATATAATTGGTTAAAAGCTTGTAAGATTTATTTGACCGCTAGCAGGGTCAGGGTTACACTCTACAAAGCAGCAAAAATAATAAAAAAATGACATATTTATTGCATCACTGTTGCTCCTATTGTAAAGACTTACTGTTTACAAAACAATACACATGTTCCTTGTGTCAGGTTTAACCAACCTAACAATATTTATAACAACACAAAAAGAAGAGAGAGAGACAAAATGTTAGTTATTTTACTCGTACGAGGAGAACGATCAGAAACATGTTCAGTTACAAGTCCCCAATCATTCTGAACAGCATCTGTCCGCCTCCTCTTTTTATTGTCTTTCGGGGGTCCCTAGTTTACATAAAACATTGTTCTCTAAAGGATGGGGGAAAACAACAGCTGCATCGTAAACAGGTCATAAACAGCTTTATACATTAACAACACATTTCCCACAGTCTCCTCCAACTTGTAGGGTCAGCCGTGCCTTCATCTTTATGACCTCCTCAACTTGTGGGGTCAGCCGTGCCTTCATCTTTATGACCTCCTATTTATGACCTTTGCCTGCAGACAAACTCACACATCCTTTACTCACACATACATCATGAAAGGTTATAAGATCAAATAGTCAAGTTAAAGAATAGGAGAAAATATAAGATAAATCTATATTCAATTATTCCAACATTTCCCCCCTGTTTGTCTTATATGTGCTCATATTCTCATATCACTTAACAACCACTTCTGTCAAATTTTGTAACTGTAAGTTTATCTTCATGAGTACAAAGACAAGAGGCCCTTACTGACATTTAAATCACATAATCATATAGAAATGGATCTGCATACAGGTCAGAACTGTGGTCAGTCCCATCCTCGTCATCTTCATCATCCTGATGTTTAAATAACGGATAGAGTTGTGTAACTCTGTTTTCCATAGGAGAAAATAGCTGTGGTGATAAGACGGTTAAGCAGAGTACAAAAGCAGGGCATTCAACAACATCCACACAATGTCAAAATTGCAGCAAACACTGCAAAGGAAATTATTACTCATGATACTAAAATTTTATACTTCCCAAACATATCCAGCCAGGAGTCCCACATCGAGGCGTCTACTCCATAATGCTCTTTCATTTTGCCATTTAGAGATCTCAAACCTTCTATGGCTTTCGTTAGGCTGCCATCAGCCGCCGTGTTGTTAGGTGTGAATGTGCAACATTTTTCTCCGAAAATAGCACAAACTTCTCCTTTTTCAGCTAACAACATGTCCAAAGCAATTCTATTCTGGAATGCTATCAGGGAAGTTGAAGCCAATTAGTCATGGACAGTTTCAAACCCGCTTTGTCCAATTTCCTAGTTTTTGTACATTGTAATGAATATAGTTGATCCTGTCTACGTTTCCGTTCAACGTACACCACCAACAGATACTTGATTCAAATCCTGCAGCTACTTGATCAGTTAATTTATCTTCATCTATAGCATCTATGTATGTAGAGTCTCCCTCAGTCTGCCAAGCTGCAGCTCTGCACTTTCTATCACACCAATCATGTGGATTTAACACTAAATAGTCCATCTGTTACTTCATCTACTAACATAGGATATAACCATAAAGTAATTAAGCACAGAGTCCTGTTACTTTTGAAGGTGATCAATCAAACAACCACCACCAAATGTCTCCTCTAGAGACTGGTTTAAAACACTTATTTACTTTTACAATTGCAGTACACCATACTGCAATGAGATTTCCCAATTTATTACCTCCCTCTGTCATATTTATACAGGTATAGTTTCCAGTGGTGACTCGCTTATGGAAAACTGATTTATCCTTATCTGCTATAATTACAGGAAAAACAGAATCCTTGTGCTGACACATTTCATTAGGATTAGTTTTATTCATTACTTCCATCACACAGAGTTGTGGTATCACAGCTGGAATTATTTATAATAAAAGCCTGGAACCCAAACACACAACACAATCTCTTTTAGTCATGTTAGCCTCTTGTTCTACCATCAATAATCAGTTATTATTTGTTCCTGATACTCCTGTAATAACCTGGAACTTAGTCATCTGTGGTTAACTTTCCTAACATAATTTTCACTCTCTTCGCTCTGTTACCTGGATTACATTATCAGCTTTATGGAACTTAAACAACTTCTTTTAATAACTAGCATAAGCAGTGGTGCGCCACTCTGGTGTCCAATTATTCCCTTCATCAGCTACCATCATGGACCATGAGGTGTCTCTTCTATCATTAGTTAAGTACCATTTATAACTTCTATAATCCTGTCCTTTCCTTCCTCATTTGGTCAAGCTAATGAGTGGGATCAGCACCACAGCTATGGTTTTAGATTTCACGCACACTTGAATACCATAAGTATAAGAAGTTTGTTTAGTACACATAGTTAGGTTATCTTTCCTACCTTGATTTAGCACTATTTGTTTCATATAACTCATAACAGATGTTGTTACATTCTAATTCATCTTGACTGGTTTCCAGAAGTACCAGAAAAACAAAAAAATCAATATAAAAAAAAAATATAAACGCACAGCATCGGAAAGCATTGTTCATCCATCTAGAAATCCTTTTGGCTGAAATTTTCACTCCTCTAAATGGTTCCAGTGTCTTAATTGTCTTCACTGACTTTCGGATCTCTCCAGACTCTAAATGTCTGGGTCCACCCTATTATCAGTCTATAAATCACTTCCCCTGACGGAGCTTTCAACCGAAATGATCTTTTTACAATGTGTAAGGTGAATCCAGGTTCATCTCTCAGTTATTTTACTGCCCTGGCAGTGGTTCATAATACCTAATATGGATCCTCCCACTTAGGTGAATAACAATGCTTCTTCTTTACACTCCTTATTAACACCCAGTCTCCTTGTTTCACTAGTTAGTTTTCCTGCTGGGAAATAGAACATTCCTCATTAGCTTAAATTTATTTCTGTTGGTTTCTAACATACTCCTCATATAATCAACTAGGTTAGCTTCTTCATCTAACTCCCACTTATTTTTGAACTGTGGTAATCTGTATGGTCTTCCACATAACATTTCATAGGGTGTTAACCCTGAGGTAGTTGTAATGTTTAGTTGGAAATAGTTCTATCCATTTAGAAAATGCATCTATAATGACTAAACAAAACTTTTTCCCTTCACTGTGGTTTAACTCAATAAAATCCATATCAATTGTTTGAAAAGGGTATCTTAGTTTTGCAAATTGTCCCCTTTGTTGTCTTAAATTCCCTTGTGGATAATGTTTTACACATGCTAAACATGTTTTACAAAAAAATTTTTTAATAAGAAGTTTTTAGAATTTAATCAATATGTTATATAATATTAATATATCTGTCCTACTATTCCCCCCTGTTGAGACATTATGAAACACGATGGCTCAAATATTGCTTCCATTTATAGGTTCTATGGTAGGACAGGTTTATTATCTGGTCAAATATAGTTTTCATCTTTTAATTCAGCTCCATGTTTTTTCCACATTGCTATCTCCTGTAGTGAGCTTTGTAGTTGCATCTTTTCTAACACTATCCATTGTCACCAATGCATATCCTGTTTGTGTCTTCTCCCTCTCATCTTTTTAAGAGAAATCATTCACATAAACTATTTTGTGATCCTGTAAATCACTTCTAATTTTTTTCTTCTTTTTTTTTTTTTCCTAATTCTGCAGTATTAATGCTGGAACTGCATGGGAAACTCTTAAGGTTAAAAGGTGAAACAACACTATTGCAGCAATTACAGCTCTCACACAATATAGTTTCACACACGCAACACTATCTAATTTTGAAAAGAAATAGGCTATTATTTTCATTTTATCTCCATGTTGTTGAACCAGAACTGAAGTCATAAAATGTCCCTTGCAATCTACCATCTGAACAAACAGTTTACTATAATCTGGTAATGCTAAAGCAGTACTGGAAACTAGAACTTGTTTTATGTTGGTAAATGCTTCTTCAGCTTCTACACTCCATCTTAGTTCAGACGTCATTTTCAGCTCTTCCTCATACATTAATTTGTTTAATGGAGCTACTATTTCTGCATAATTTGGCACCCAGTTTCTACAATAATTAGTTAGTCCAAGGAAGGACATTATTTGCTTTTTTGTTACTGGTTTCAGAACTTGTAATATTGCAGTCTTTCTTTCTTCTACAATTGTGCGTCCCCCTGCGCTAAGATTATGACCTAAGTATTTAACCTCATTTTTACACAACTGAAGTTTCTTTTTACTAACTTTGTCCTTCTTCTGCTAAATGTCTTAATAATGCTATTGTATAATTTTTACAAATCTCCTCATCAGGAGAGGCTAATAGCACATCATCAACATATAGTAAAACCTGACTACCTCCTGGAGGGTCAAACTTGCCCATACTTGCACTCATTTCCTGAAAGTATATAGTTGGACTTTCACAGTAACCTTGAGGTAGTCTGGTATAAGTATATCTTTGTCCCTCAAAGGTAAATGCAAACCAGAACTGCCTATCTTTCCTGTTGATGGAGCTTGTTTTTTAACTGCAAAAATGGGGGTGTTACATGGTGAATCCTCGCATTTTATTATCACCCCTGCAGTTATTAAATCCTTTATTACTGGTTTTATTCCTTCACGAGCATCATATTTCAAAGGGTATTATTTATTCTGGGCTTGTATTCTGTTTTTGCTCTAATTTGGACAGGTAATGCTCCTTTACTAAACCCACATCAGTTGGGTCTGTTGACCATAACTTATCAGCGACTTCATTCAAACACTGTTCCTCCTGTTCAGTAAGGAATAGTTCTCATTGTTGTTTTGTATGCAAATGTATCCCTTCCTGCACCATCACTGTCCATAATAATAATTTTCTAATTAATCCTGTGGATGCACTAGTTTCTGTATTCATTATTGTTACAAACCAGTCTGTGACATCTTTTACCCTCTGCACTATTCTACTCATATCATGCTACTTGAGTTCTTTATCCTTGAATAAAGATATGTGTGGAGGTGACCACATGTTGCAGAGCTTCCTAGTGTCTTTCTCTAACACTACTTCAGCAACTGAGGTACTCTTCCTTTCTGTATAAACATAAGTTACCATGACTTTTATAGGGGTTACTTTATTTAATGCTTCTGCATAAATTTTATCTTGTCCAGGAGTATTTTTATACCACATGGTAATATGTATATCATCTGGTGTCATCTGATCTTGTAGTCGAGTAATGACATTTCTTCCTTCTGTTAGTAAAGCTGTCCCTACGTCTAGGGGTGGCTTATTCAGAACATCCAGTTAATAGTGGTAATAAAATGGCCCTACTCCTTTTTAACATCAACACCCTGATGTGTATTGTCTGTAATCTCCTCTGCTCACATCCTCTCTGACCCCTGCGGTTTTTGTCCTCTGCCTCTAAATTTTTTCTCTACCTCTGTTGTTTTAATAAATCTGCTCTTCTTCTTCTTCTTGCTGAAAAAAATGTTGCCTATTTATTTATTTATGTATTTTTTTTTTTTATCTCCTTCATAACTTTTTCTGCATGGAGGGCATGATTAACATAGTCTTCTAGATTTGCTGTGGGGAACCCTATAAAATATCTCCTTACCCAGGTATTAATTGCATCCCTGGAACCAGCATGTAGTGCATTTTTTAACTGCTGTTAATAAACTCCTTGCTTATTGTAGACCACTATGTATTTTAAACACTTTTGTCAGTCTAATCCTATATTCTTCAAAAGGTCATTCCTCTTTTTGTTTCACTCTGGCTATTAAAAAGAGTAAAATATTTTCTAAGGTTACACAGAAAAAAACCATGTCATGCCATGAACCTCCGTGACACGCTGTATCAACAGCCTTCAGCATCTCAAAACAATAATAATAAAAAATAAACACAAATAAAACATACATGAGGTACAGCCATGGTGGGGATGGATTTATTCACCAAAGGGACTCATTTTAGCCCATCCAATCCTGTCAAACCTCATCAGATCTTTGGTACAAAACAAAACTTTCCACCTACTCTTTTACTCCCCTTCTTCTGTCCTGCTATTCCACTTTGCAAGTCTATCAAAAATTACTTCTTAGCCCTCTGACCTTTTCTGCTTTCCACAAAAACGTCCATTCTTATCTCCTGCATCACATTTCTCTCTTTTTAGTTATTTTAAAGCAATAATCTACATCCTCATCTACATTACTGCTTTGCCCATTTTTTTTAAATCACGTTTACTTTAATGTACTTTTAATTATTGCATCCTATAGATTAACAAATTTTTTAGAGTTTAAACGACCATCATAATGATATGTGGTTATCCATTTATGTAAATATTTTCATTTTAATATTTTAATTTGATCCTGTGCTTTCATAAATTTCCAATCTTTACATTATTATTCATTTTAGTGTATTTAAATCACCCTTTTCCCATTTCTTTTATTTAAATTTGGTCCAGCATATAAATACCTAGGGTATTCTAAATACTGGATTATTCTGCTCAGTAGGGTGACAGAAAAATCTCCTTTTGTGGTAATTCTCACTTCAACTCTTTCGAGTGGAGAATTCTTGCCTTTGCTTCCACAAAAGTTAGTCACTTACAATCCTACTGTTTTTGGTATGAGGTAAAACCTAGTGGTTTAAATCCTCCATTTATTTCTCACATACACACATTTAAACGCAGATTTTACTTAGTATTTTGTTGTTGTTTAAAATACTTAAATGCAGATTTTACTTAGTATTTTTTGTTGTATAAAATACTTAAACACAGACTCCGCCGTTCTGGAAACACGGAATTTTAGTATTACTTTCTTAATACTTAAGAGGACTCTGTCGTCCCCTATAACCTTGGAATTTTCAGTATTTTCACTAATACTTTAAGCAGAACTCCGGCACACTGCTGATAACCTCGGAATTTTCAGTATTTTTACTAATACTTCAAGCAGAACTCCGGCGCACTGCTGTTAACCTCGGAATTTTCAGTATTTTTACTAATACTTTAAGCAGAACTCCGGCGCACTGCTGATAACCTCGGAATTTTCAGTATTTTTACTAATACTTTAAGCAGAACTCCGGCGCACTGCTGATAACCTCGGAATTTTCAGTATTTTTACTAATACTTTAAGCAGAACTCCGGCGCACTGCTGATAACCTCGGAATTTTCAGTATTTTTACTAATACTTTAAGCAGAACTCCGGCGCACTGCTGTTACCTGTCAGTGCCTAGGTTCACAGGGTTTGTTTACTTTACGCAATGACCCCCAGTCATTCGTCACACTTTTGTTTTAAATCCAGATTCAACTCACCACTTTGTCCTCTCTTCTCTCTCTCAGAGTTACGTCAGCCATCAGACTCCAGCGGGCGGGCCAAAATCCAGTCCCGGAAAGGGTCTGTGTGTCTTCCTGATGAAAACAGCCGTGCACACGGTCTTTTCCTGGAGTCTACCGACCCGCTGGAATCATCAGGCGTAGTTGGAATCCGGCTCTCGAAGGACCAAATTAATGTCAGGTTTAACCAACCTAACAATATTTATAACAACACAAAAAGAAGAGAGAGAGACAAAATGTTAGTTATTTTACTCGTACGAGGAGAACGATCAGAAACATGTTCAGTTACAAGTCCCCAATCATTCTGAACAGCATCTGTCCGCCTCCTCTTTTTATTGTCTTTCGGGGGTCCCTAGTTTACATAAAACATTGTTCTCTAAAGGATGGGGGAAAACAACAGCTGCATCGTAAACAGGTCATAAACAGCTTTATACATTAACAACACATTTCCCACAGTCTCCTCCAACTTGTAGGGTCAGCCGTGCCTTCATCTTTATGACCTCCTCAACTTGTGGGGTCAGCCGTGCCTTCATCTTTATGACCCCCTATTTATGACCTTTGCCTGCAGACAAACTCACACATCCTTTACTCACACATACATCATGAAAGGTTATAAGATCAAATAGTCAAGTTAAAGAATAGGAGAAAATATAAGATAAATCTATATTCAATTATTCCAACACCTTGCCTCTTTGGTTCACTTGATAACTCATTTGAATGTGTTATAGTGCCTTGATCTTAGTTTCCTATTTATTTGCCTACAAAGATTTAGGAGTGGCTCACTCATAGTCAATTATATCATGTTGTTAGGACTATCAAGTTGTTAGGGCCTGGGAGTCTAGAGTATATATGGGGAGCATGAGTGACTGTCTCGAGCCCAGGGGGGCAGGTCGGTGGCTCCTCACACTCGCTATTGCATATTTTTATGGAGAGACCTTGTATACACAAAAGTGCTCACACTTACAACCACAGGTGTTTGGATTCAGGTGTTAACAGATACACAGATGTTCTATATTGAGCCGCAGTTACCACCAAATACATTTTGCATTCATTATTACTGTGCACTTTTTGGTAATTGCTGTTATATATGTTTCTGCAGGTGTAAAAGCAGTCTTCTAGGGTGTTATCTTGTATTCTCTTCAACCTCCTTTATCTCTATCCTTTTCTCCTTCTCTCCCTTTTTCCATTTTGCCCCACCTCTTTCTCTTTCTTGCTTCTTTTTCTTCCTTTCCTTTTCATTTCTGTGTCCTGTTGTCCATTGCAAGTGTAATAATCCCAAAGCCGTTTCTAGCGTTAGACATAATGCTCCACTTGTGAAAGTAAATCTGTTGGGCTTCTTCTTGGCACTCAATTCTTGGCAACAATTCTGAGTGCTACTCTGCCAGAAGTGATACATAAAAAAAAATTCTCCCTCAGTATTTTTCTCCTGTCTATCCTTTATTCATCAGAACTGTTTCCTTCTGACTCTAACTTGCTACCCTGACTTTCAACCATCGCATCAAGAATGACATTTTAGCAATATTGGGAAATCCCAGTTCTTTACTTTTATTAAGTAAAATCTGGAATTCAGAAAACACAAGCTTTAATCATTACGGAAGAATTTAATCTAGGTTTAAGAGGTATGTTTATTGTAGCTTTTATACCTCTACTTAATTATAAGGTGGTTTTAATGCCAAACAAGCTTTAAAATGTAGTAAAAGTTTAAATATGATAATAATAATATTTTTGTTCTGTGTAAAAATAAAGAAAACTTCAGTGTTGTTAGTGCCTAACTGTCAGCTTGTTGACGTGTATTCACAGGGTTTACAAATTACTGTATTTTGTCTGTGACTGTTCATTTTTCCATCTTTAATGGTTTTGTATTACTAAAAGTCTCAATCAGTCCACTCTGTCTATATAAGACAACGCAAGATCTGGTTCACGTCTTACCCTGAAATAAGAGTAGCTAAAGGCTTGTTAAGCTTAAACCACTACACTTCATATCAGGGAGCCATAAAAATAACTTGGACTGTGGAAGCGTAAAGCTTCATTTGGTAGATTAAAAAGTGTTACTATTGTTTTTGCCATATGTAAAATGAATTCTGTGTAGATTGTTATGGAAAAGACACTCTGAGCAGCATGCAAGGCCTGTCCGGGAACAAGGTAGATAAGGAAGCAGTCTTGGCGTGAGGAAAGACTGATGGACTTGTTATTGTAGAAGCGAACTTGTAGGCTGGATGAAAACAGTTCAGCCGGAAAGAATTATGATATCTTGAATCCTGCCACGTCTCTTTGACATTAGTTCAGCAGTCCAGTTTAGCTCAGGAATGAGGAGTTGACCAGAGTGATGAGATTGTAGTGATATAACGGTCACGTAGACCAATTTGATTTCCTGCAGATGTTTGCTGGTTTTGTATTTCTGAAACTGCTCTTGAGAATCAATGTTGTGAGTGCCAAAATGTGCGTACGTGAAAGGGTACATCTGATTGGTCAAAAAGTCTCACATACAAAACAATGAAATGACTGTTGTATATATATCTTGACTCGTGAAAGGGATTTTGGGATTCTTTGGGGTTTTGTATGAAGATGTATTCAGAGATGTGTTCTGAATAAAAGTTCCCCTCGTCGGCTTTGAGAGGAAACCAGTTGTCTCTTCCTCCTTTTTAAATAGTAAACTTTCTTCTCCCAGAGGACTTACCTCACCAGACAGAATCCTATTCTGGCACCAACTTGTTGAGAAATATTTTGCAGGTCTAATACCGTAAGACTTCATTACACGTCTTGTGTCAAACGTTGTGGGGCTGTTTGCACTTTTTTCTTATTTACCATCCTTTTATGGAAATTTTCTGAATACAGAGCAGTCAAACAGAAAATAGCTGATTGTTTTATAATTACTTTAGCTTGAATCTTGTATTTCGGGAATCCGAGACTGTGAACAACATGCTTATGCTTGCAGTTGGGATGCTGTTAACCAGTGTAGATCACTTTGGCAGAACAGAACAGCCTTTGGTAGCTGAGAGGACAGCTAGGTCACCTTTATTGTTGTGTCTTAGTCAGATCTCTGTGGCTGGAGCAGAAGACTTCAGCCAAGCTTGGAGGATGAGGATGGAGTTGGAATGATGGAGAACTGTAGAGTGGGAGAGGATGCACTAGATGAAGCAGATGAAAATATACACTCATTGTGAGTATTTTCTGGAGCACCAAGGACAGCAGAGCAACCTGTGTCAGTTAAAACCAATGCAGAAGAGGTGACATTAAAAATCCACAGGGAAAATAATGTATATATACATGCAGACAATGGCAACCTGCAAAAGTGTGTTGGACCACTTGTTTGCTGAGTATTGGATTATCTGCACATTGTTGGACGTCACTGTGCCCCTCCAATGGCATCGGCCATTTTGCACCCAGGATAGCCCGCTCCTGCATATCCCATCGAGCATTGCGACTGATATGACTGGGCGTCCCAAGTCTGACGTCACAGGGCGCTATATAGGAGGCGCTCATGTTTGAAAACTTGCCTTCTGCTACAAAACCGGTCTAGTGACTGAAGTGCACCACTTTAAGAGAAGAGCTCTTCACAGAGTTCATTCATTCTCTCTCGTTGGACAACGAACAATTCATAACTGAGGTTTTTGGACTAAGAAGGCCAGAGATTTCACTTTACCGATCGAAGACGTGAGTTAACACGTAACTGAGGACACGGAGTTTCGGAGAGACGAACCGCTATCGTGTTTCATTTTCAAGTCGACTTTGATGGTCAGATCATATTTTTCCTTTTTGTCAAGAAGACCAAAGGACGAAGACTGACCGCTCTCCTGAAGTTGATTGTGGACGCACAATTAACTTAACCCCACTTTTCCTCGCTCGAATTCCCTCACTCAGGAAGAAGACGACACCAAGTAAAACCAATCTTTTTATTTTATCTTTTATTTCTTTATTAGAAGGCCTGGGCAGGGTCAGAGGTTGTAGAAGCGATCAGAATCGCTGGTTAGGATCTCATGTGTTCTGAATAATATGTGCATGTAACCTTGCTTATTGAACTTTGATGTGTTATGTTGATATCGGGATCCGTCGCGGTCCTCGAGCTGCTTGTGTTTTTACTATCTGAGAGTCAACGCGGTGCGTTGTAATACTGGACTGTTAAAACGACCTCATGGTAAAATTCTCCATTTCCCTTTGTCTTCAATCTCAGTGTGCTAGCTTACCGCCAAAAGTTAGAATCCTTTGTGCTCAGGAGTTAGGGGGAAGTTTTATGATCAGAAGACCATAAGGACAGTCGGAGCTGCGCTCCAACCCCCACCACTCGCCACCACTCATATTCCCATCTTCCTTCGTCTGAAATACCATAAACGGCTGGCTGACTCAATACATACCCACTACCGTTTGTTGATTTTGCTTATTTAGATGTGTTACCCCTGTGTTTGTAGAATTTTGCATGTTGAGTAGGTGAAAATTAATAAATATTCACATAGATAAAGAGAGAGCGTTTGGTGTTTCATTGTGTGCAAAAAGTGATGGGTCAGTCAAAATAAGGTTCAAGTTCCACACGTTTCGGCAGAAACGGTCGATTAAACAGTGACATCTCCGGCAATAGTTATTAATTATTACGGAGTATTTAACGGTTGTAATTGTCAGAGGCGTTGAGCCACAATTACAACACCAGAAACATATCTGGTCTCGATTCATAAATGAGAATTTTTGTTTAAGAAATTGATTTTGTCAGATTATGATTTGTAATTATAATTATTGATCAAGATTAATCAATCAATAATCATAAACATAACAAGTGGAAGATGTGGATCTTGGCGTTAATGATTATCTAAGGCAAGAAGAAGTGTCCATATTTTAGTTTTCAGCTTTTCCTTTTTTAGCACAAATAAAGCTTCTATCACACTGCTATAGTCTTGCATGTTTCATGAAGCAAATTTTGCTTCAACATTAAGCCCTGTCATGTCTTTGGATTTTGTGTGTCACTTTCGATCACCTTGTTTTGTATAGAAAGTGTGAACTAGGATGAAACGTGCAGAAATAACACTTTTTTTACTCAGGACTGGAAGGTCAAATAATTATCAGGAGAAATAATTAAAAAGTAGGTCAGGCTGCTGTCAGCTGGAGCCATTCCAAACATTCAGCAAGCTAAGGTGAGTGAATCTTCATCAGTGCAGACAGAGCACGTATGACTGTTCTGTAACAGTGGAGCATATTTTAACTCTCATGAGTGTACATACCCTGGGAAAAAGTGTGTTATTTCTGACAATATAAACAATAATCACAAAATGTTTCTCTTCCAATGGCTAGTGGTTGGATGAAGCTATTTATTATTACACTCTCTTCAAATCAGAAGCACAACAGAAACTACTCAAATGACCCAGATCAAAGGTTTACATCAACTAAATGTTTTGGCCACACATGCTAATATATATGGGTTTAAATGGCTCCTAAAGGTAACCATCCTCACCTCTGATCTCTTTGTAATTAGTCTGCATATAAAAAGTCAATGAGTTTCTGGACTCCTGGCAGTAAATTCACTGTATGAAGAGCACATGTTCTGGATCAATAAGTGGATCTCAGTTATTTAAACACTTTCCTTAATTTCATCAAAATACCACCTGGTTGATTTATTGACAACCTGAAATCAAATCATTTGTGACAATAGACACAGCAACTGATTCAGTACCTAAAGTTGTAGCTCTACACTTACTCATTTAAAAATGGTATAATAGTAAGGGTTGAACAGAAAGAAATTATCATATCACAATCCAACACTGTTCATGTTGTTACAAGCAAATGAGTTGCCTTGTGTTTGTGGACTAAAGGAATACTCTGCTTTGTGATGCATGATCAGCTTGTTGTTGACGAAGTAAAAACTGTCCGAGCAAGTCTCAAACAGGCTGGCAATCATTTCCTCCACTGGGAAGAAAAATGAAGAAAGTTTAGTGTGACGGAGGCATCATCAAGTGGAAGGTGAAACTAAGGAGAAAATGAATCAGTCAGTCCAGAGACATCAAACCCATTTCATAATGGTTACACTTACCAATATTTGGCTCCAGGTCAGGTAAGCTGTAGATGTGCTCACAGGTGTTCCTGCTGTGTGGAATGCAGAAGCCGATCTCAAAGTCAAAGGTTTTAAGAAGCAAGTTTTTGAAAAAATGTCTTTCAATCAGACGGAAGCGGTTAAGAGCTTTGCTGCCCACTGTGAACTCCGACCTGAAAGAAAGACACCACAAAATGAAACTCTCTCAGTAAGAAAGAAGAACCCCTTAACCTCATAACAGTTTAAAGCTAACAAAAGGAATCAGCCAATACAGCTAACCTGTTCTACCTAGCTATGAAGTTGATGACTGGCAGTTTATTAGTTTTAATTTGTCACCAAATTCAGGTGTAAAACAGGACGTGCAAGCAGACAGAAGGCTCCACCAAAGTGTTACCGCAATGTTTTTATGTTACCACAACATTTAACTGGAATTCATCACTTCTTAAAACTAAAGGTGGGCAAAAGATGAATGGAAGGATGGATGGAGCCAGGAAAGTAGTGTTAGAAATAAAGAAATCCATTTGTACCCATATACTGAAAGGAATTCACATGAACTGAATTTTTTGCAATTTTTCTGACAAGAGGAGATAAATTATGCTCAAATCTCACTTTTAATTTAACAGCATATTGCTTTATCAAGACGTTTTTACATTCTTATTGGTCCCAATTTCCATTTATTTTATTTCTGAACCCACATTCTGTGCAGACGTGACTATACATTTTGGATCATTATCCTGCTGATAGACCCAATGATGACCCAGTTTAGGTTCAGTGGTACAAGCCACCAAATTTTATTTTAAATGTCATGGCATTTCAATGAGTCAATTATTTCATGGCCTCAAATAAGGTTCCCTAGGATCTTTGGAAACAGGCCCACAGCATCACAGACCCTCCACCAAACTTAATACTGGGCACGTAGTGCTTTCTCTCATATTAAGGTCACCCAAATCATTCTTAATGTGGGACAATTTAACAAAAGTGGGTCGCTGTGAGATTTTGCTGCTGTAAGAAAACACTAAAGAGTACTTACCCCAGAAGGGAAACTTGATCAAAATTGAAAGACAGAGCCTGTTTCTGAAACAACTAATTCCAAAAAACATGAGACATCACTGGACATTTTCTTATTTTCATCACAGTGCCTAAGAAGTCAAATATCCCAAACTTACGTAGCTCCAATCTCTCGGAGAGCCAGAAAAGCAGGAGAGAAGTGGTACTGGATAAATCTGCTGGTGTCATATTCAATGATGTCTTGAATTTCTGGAAACATTAGAATTAAGAACAATTTCCTGAAAGAAACTGGAAAGAAAGTTGAAAATGGAAATATGAATGGAAATGTGCCTTCAATGAAATACAAATCCATCCCTGAATGTGTAAGAATGGTATCTGCCAAACAAACATGTAGCTCTGTAGCACACAAACAACACAAGGCATTTCTACAACTTCGCTCTGTTTCTTCTGTGCAGTTTTGTGATGACAATTTTAAATGGCAAATTTGACAGTTTTGCCGTTCATTGATTGACTATGATGCCTGGAGCCTTACCTCCTGATAGTTTCTCCCAAGACAAATTAGCCTCAGGGAAGAGGGTCAGGCCAGGGAGTAATTCAGTGATTCTGTTGATATTGCTGACCGCAAGAAGTGGCGAATCTCACCTGGATTAGGGAGACTGGAGTCACCCTGGAATTATGCAGACATGTCTGGGGGGTGGGGGAGTACCTTGTGATCAAGCTTTGGCTCTTCTATGCGCCCTTTCTATGTGTGCCCAATGCCTTCAAAGAGGAATGTTGCGATTGGTGGTAGGCGAGGGCAGGAGCCTTGGTGTGCTAATTACCAGGAGCATAATTACCAGGAGCATAATTACCAGGAGCATCATCTGGCTTTTGGGACATGATAAGGAACCACAACTGTTGTGTGAGGTTGAGCGGTACCAGCTAGAAATAGTTGGACTCACCTCTAAATATAGCTTGGGCTCTGGAACCCAACTCAGGGAGAGAGGCTGGACTGTCCTACCCCAGAGTTGGCTTTTGTGGGGATAACCACATCCCCCCAGCTGAGTGCCTCAATTTTAGAGTTTTCTCTGGTGAGCAAGAGGGTCGCTTCTTTGCAACTTTAGGTTGCAAGAGGGAATGCTCTGACTTTTGTCTGAACCCATAAATTGTACTCTAGTAAGAGTAGCACTATTTCAATATATTTTAACTCAAGTAAAAGTCAAAAAGTAGCCATCCAAGAAATTGTTCAAGTAAGAGTAAAAACGTATTTGGTAAAGGCTACAGAAGTATCATGGCATTTGATTTAATATAAAAAGAATATGTAATCAGACAGACAAAAATATAGTTACATGCAAATTCTGGAATTTGAAAGACTATAGTACAAAAAATTTGTAACAAATAAGTATCATCGTTACAAAATAGAAAAGGAAGAAGGTAGAAGAAACAATTTTCCAAATCAATTTTTATTCAACATAAAACTTATGAAACCAATACCTACTGTAGGTTATGTATATAAGTTAGAAGGGGGTAAAGAACTTCCAATGAGAGTATATACAGAGCAGATAGAATATATAGAGCAGAGAGAAAATAACATTAGAACAACGAAGCTTGCTTACAAACTGGAGTTCCCCCTTTAAACTGTAAATGCTCTCCTGGGTGTTTGAACACCTAGCAACTATGGTTCCTAGCTGGTTTTAAAGCTAATTTGACCTAATTCCAATTCATCAAAACAAACTTGGTTCATAAATATACATATTCACACTGCACTGTGAAATCATTGTATCAGGTTTTGGATTATTTGTCTATTTTTCTTTTTTTTTGCTTATTTGATGATATTCACATAGTTTTTTTTTTTGTTTTGTTTTCCTTATTCTTTCATTTTTACTTGGTAGTTTAGTTAAATGTTACTAGCGTAGATAAAAAGTTTGTTGACGGAAGTATTTTAACTTGAATTTGAAGTACTCTGCTAATACTTTCTTGTATGTTGAAGAGAAGTTGACTAAAATTTTTAATGTTGTTAATAATCGCCTTTGACTCTTAGTTAGTTATTCATAGCCAAACCAGACTTATTGTTGCACAACACATAAATGGGTTGTTACATGGTAATACTCGTCAACAAGACTATAAATATACTCTAAATCTTCTCTCTTATTTTGAGTATTTATACACAAAGGTTTCTGATTTTGTTCTTGCTTTAATTGTACCTGACAGTCATAGAGTTTGAGTTTCCATTTCTGACTCAACCATGCTTCATGCACATGGATAATCCTTTCATTCAGCTGCCATCTCTTAGATGAAGAGGCCAGCATGTTTCAACATGATAGGAACAAAATAATAGCCATACCTGTTGGATTATGTTTTTAATGTCAAGGATAACTGCTCCACTGTCCAGATCTCTGATCTTGAAGCGAGAGAAGTTTACGTTGTAGATGTTGTCCTCAAGTAAACACAGGTAGTCTGAAAAACATACAACACTTCCATATGTAACTATGCACTTGGATCCTACACTAAGCATGGCACTGATATATATAACGTACCACTAGTACGCTGTTCAACCATAAAAAGCTAAAATACAGTTACAGTGAGAACATTCCATCCATTTATCATAGCCAATGTCATATTAATTTCAGGGGTTTAATGATTTATGTGAATAGCTTTTTTATAACAACAACTGCGATTATTCCTAAACCCAGAAGTTTACTGCAGATTTGCTGTAATGTACACAGGCTGAAAATCCTCAATCCTGGGCCATTCCAGAAGCTCAGTGTTACCCAGTTTTCAATCCTAAAAACACTGAATCAACAGCCAAGCATGGTGGTGGAAGCATCATGCTGGAGCATGACAGTGATATGGGAGAAACTGGCTGGAATACCACCAAATTTTTCAGCTTCACCTCAAAGAAACAACTACATAGATAAAACTTGGAGAATACTGGAAATTATGGAATATTTATGCCCATTCCATGTAAGTGTTTGATTTTTATTATCATTAAACTATTTGTTCATTTGGGAGTCTATTTTTTTCATTTCAGCATGGGAATACTATTCAGAATACATATCATGTTGTATAACTGCATACATGTGTTGAGGCCAGTACAGAAGCCCTGAAAGGCAAGTGAAAAAAAAACTTTTTTGAGGCTTATTTTTCTACGTGTTGGTTCTTGTAACACTAAGAACTTCCCAGAGGTTCATTGAGAGACGGCCAAAGGTTAATATTTCAGTCATCACAGCAAACGGCAGCTACTTTAAGGAATCTGAAATAAAAAACACATTTAAAGTTCTTTACAAATTTCTTGCTACATAATTCCATATGTGTTCATTCACAGTTTTGATGACTTCAGTGAGAATCTACGTACAATGTAAATAGTCATAAACATAAAGAAAATTAGTAACTGAGAAAGTATGTCTAAAACTTTTGAGGGTATATTCATGTGAGATATAGAATTAACTACAGCATCCTATACTGCTCTACATTTACTCTCACTCACTTAAAACTGTGCACTTATATTTATATTATATTGTAGATATGTTTATACTGTTTAATTTGTATTGTATTGCACCGACTACGCCAAAACAAATTCCTTGTATGTCCAAAAACGTACTTGGCAATAAAGCTTTTCTGATTCTGATTCTGATTCTGATTCTGATTGATCAAGGATATCTGTAGGACAAATGACCATTGCCCACCATGACTGCTCTTTCTTGGGACCAAGACTGTATTTTCCAAAGATTGTATTTTCCAAAGGGCCTTAAAACTTGCTGTCAGTACATGCTAACTTGTCACAATAATTTAGAAAGGGGTAAAATAAATCACCAGTCAAAAATTAAAATATATACCCTTTAAGGTGTCTCCTTATCGGGTCACCTTACGTGTACTAACAAGCCACTGAGCCTAGTACAAAATAGTATTTGTATTAATGGTACTAAAAGGTGCATGTGCGTTGCTAAGTAGTGGCCCAGCCACTAAATCTATATGGCAAGAAGGCCAAATTGTGAGTCTTTATCTGCTTTATCATCGTAGTATGATAGCTAGTTAACACAACATTAAGAGTCAATTGTCCAAAATGTAATTGATTTCTAAATCAACAAATATTTGAAATCCTATTTTACTTAAAACAATGTTTTATGGGATGCATGGTGGTGCAGTTGGTAGCACTGTTGCCTTGCAGCAAGAAGGTCCTGGGTTTGATTCCCAGCCAGGGGTCTTTCTGCATGGAGTTTGCATGTTCTCACCAGGTACTCTGGCTTCCTCCCACCGTCCAAAGACATGCCTGTTAGGTTAATTGGTCACATTGCCCTTAGGTGTATGAATGAGTGTGTGCGTGGTTGTTTGTGTTTTGCCCTGCGATGGACTGGTGACCTGCCCAGGGTGTACCCTGCCTCTCGCCCATAGACTGCTGGAGATAGGCACCAGCTTCCCTGCAACCCACTATGGAATAAGCGGTAGAAAATGACTGACTGACAATGTTTTATTTGTCCTTCAGCTATGCGATATGAACTGGGTGTTTGAACACCTACCAACAATGGTTCCTAACAAATTTTAAGGCTAATTTGACCTAATGCAACTTGAACTGAACTTCACTGAACTGTGAAATCATTGCATAACGTTATTGATTATTGGTTTACATTTTTTCATATTTGTTGCTTTTTATGTTATCTGCATAGTTTATTAGGTTTCCTTATTCTTTCATTTTTACTAAGTAGTATAGTTGAGCCTAGTTTAAAAGTTTGTTGACTGAAGTACTTAACTTGAATTTGAAGTATTCTACTAATAGTTTGTTCTATGTTAAAGAGAGGTTTATTAAAAATTCTAATGTTGTTAATAATTGCCATTGGCACTTAGTAATAGTTATTCATAGCCAAACCAGACTTATTGTTTCACAATACATGAATGGGTTGTTACATGGTAATACTGGTCACCAAGACTAAAAGTATACTCTAAACATGGTCACTGTTAATCTCTTATTTTTACTTTTTATACACAAAGGCTTCTGATTCTATTCTAACTGTGATTTCTCCTTGTCCCTCCAACTCTTTATCTCTACCTTCTCTATACATGATCGGAAAGTTCTGAAACTCACCCTTTGTGTAACTGTTCAGCTGCAGGACTTGCTGTGGGGTCACTGGTTCACCTGGTTTCCATTCAGTTACCACCTCGTCATTCTCTGCTTGCACCAAAGTTGTCCCCATGGAAATGAACCCGTTCCACTCCTCCATGCCTCCATCGACCATCTCATCATCGTCCCAGCCTCTACCTTCCTGCTCCCTTCTGCTTTCCTCATTTTGTGTCAGGCATTCCTCATTTTCACAGTCATATGCTTTCTGATCCTCCATCTGGCATGCCAGTTTCTTACTTTTCTTTAAGGCAGTTGTTATCAATAACACAGTGTGGGTTTGCAAGTAAGACAAAGCTACAAAGAGTGTAATCCACAGACAGGCTTCTGGTGTCTAAACTGATTATGTCAGTCTGGATTTAGCCATCTGAGTCAATCCCCAATTAAATATACTCAGTCTCTGACATCAGCTGATAGACAGTGAACTGTGCTGCAAGTTTTTAATAGTTTATCACATTACAGCCACAAACTGCGTAGTATTTATTTGGTAAAAGACCTACACAACATCCATCTATCCATCGTCTGTACCCGCTTATCCTTGCAGGGTTGCCAACCTTCAGCAGTCATTGGGTGAGAGGCAGGGTACACCCTGGAAAGGTCACCAGTCCATCACAGAACAACATAGAGACACACAGGATAAAACAACCATGCACACATACAGGTCCTTCTCAAAATATTAGCATATTGTGATAAAGTTCATTATTTTCCATAATGTCATGATGAAAATTTAACATTAATATATTTTAGATTCATTGCACACTAACTGAAATATTTCAGGTCTTTTATTGTCTTAATACGGATGATTTTGGCATACAGCTCATGAAAACCCAAAATTCCTATCTCACAAAATTAGCATATTTCATCCGACCAATAAAAGAAAAGTGTTTTTAATACAAAAAACGTCAACCTTCAAATAATCATGTACAGTTATGCACTCAATACTTGGTTGGGAATCCTTTTACAGAAATGACTGCTTCAATGCGGCGTGGCATGGAGGCAATCAGCCTGTGGCACTGCTGAGGTCTTATGGACGCCCAGGATGCTTCGATAGCGGCCTTTAGCTCATCCAGAGTGTTGGGTCTTGAGTCTCTCAACGTTCTCTTCACAATATCCCACAGATTCTCTATGGGGTTCAGGTCAGGAGAGTTGGCAGGCCAATTGAGCACAATGATACCATGGTCAGTAAACCATTTACCAGTGGTTTTGGCACTGTGAGCAGGTGCCAGGTCGTGCTGAAAAATGAAATCTTCATCTCCATAAAGCTTTTCAGCAGATGGAAACATGAAGTGCTCCAAAATCTCCTGATAGCTAGCTGCATTGACCCTGTCCTTGATAAAACACAGTGGACCAACACCAGCAGCTGACATGGCACCCAGACCATCACTGACTGTGGGTACTTGACAGTGGACTTCTGGCATTTTGGCATTTCCTTCTCCCCAGTCTTCCTCCAGACTCTGGCACCTTGATTTCCGAATGACATGCAGAATTTGCTTTCATCCAAAAAAAGTACTTTGGACCACTGAGCAACAGTCCAGTGCTGCTTCTCTGTAGCCCAGGTCAGGCGCTTCTGCCGCTGTTTCTGGTTCAAAAGTGGCTTGACCTGGGGAATGCGGCACCTGTAGCCCATTTCCTGCACACGCCTGTGCACGGTGGCTCTGGATGTTTCTACTCCAGACTCAGTCCACTGCTTCCGCAGGTCCCCCAAGGTCTGGAATCGGCCCTTCTCCACAATCTTCCTCAGGGTCCGGTCACCTCTTCTCGTTGTGCAGCGTTTTCTGCCACACTTTTTCCTTCCCACAGACTTCCCACTGAGGTGCCTTGATACAGCACTCTGGGAACAGCCTATTCGTTCAGAAATTTCTTTCTGTGTCTTACCCTCTTGCTTGAGGGTGTCAATAGTGGCCTTCTGAACAGCAGTCAGGTCGGCAGTCTTACCCATGATTGGGGTTTTGAGTGATGAACCAGGCTGGGAGTTTTAAAGGCCTCAGGAATCTTTTGCAGGTGTTTAGAGTTAACTCGTTGATTCAGATGATTAGGTTCATAGCTCGTTTAGAGACCCTTTTAATGATATGCTAATTTTGTGAGATAGGAATTTTGGGTTTTCATGAGCTGTATGCCAAAATCATCCGTATTAAGAAAATAAAAGACCTGAAATATTTCAGTTAGTGTGCAATGAATCTAAAATATATGAATATTAAATTTTAATCATGACATTATGGAAAATAATGAACTTTATCACAATATGCTAATATTTTGAGAAGGACCTGTACTCTCATACCGAAAGAAAATTTTGAGAGACCAATTAACGTTCCATTCATGTTTTGGACTGTAAGAGGGAGCTAGAGTTCTTTGTTCAGGTTGCTAAAGCTATTTGCTTAAACGTTACAGCAGATATTGCTCATTTTTTAAAATTTGCCAACCATTTCTGACATCATCACGTGGGAGGGCTTGTGAACATGCAAACACCATACAGAGAAACCCAAGGCCGGGATTCAAACCCAGGACCTTCTCTCTGCAGTGCAACAGCACTACAACTGTGAGGCATCCCAGCACAACATAGTATATAAAGTCTGAAAAGTGTGGCATGCATTTGTAATCAGCCCTTCTGTGTCAGTACTTTGCAGAGCAATCCATGCCTGCAGTTACACCTCCTGGTGTTTTGGAGCGGACGTCTCTTTCAGTTTTGTACATCTATAGCCTGATGTCTTTGCCCAATGTTCTTCATAAAATAGCTCAAGCTCAATCAGATTGGATGGAGAGCATCTGTGAACAAAGTCTTTCTGCAGGTTTTCAGTTGATTGTAGTTCCGGACTTTGACTAGACTATTCTAACACATGAATATGCTTTGATCTAAATCATTAATTGTATGTCTGGCTGTATGTTTGGTGGCTGTCCTACTAGAAGGTGAACCTCCAACCCCGTATCAAGGCTTCTCAGCCTCTAACAGAGTTTCTTCTAGTATTGTCCTGGATTTAGATCTTCCCATCAATTCTGACCAGCTTCCCTGTTACTTCTGAAGAAAAGCATCCCCAAAGCATAATGCTGCTACCACATTGTTTGGGGTGGTATGTTTAGGCTACACAACATTTTGTAGTGGTCTTCTTTGGGTTTCTTTCTAAAATGGCTTTCTTCTTGCCACTCTTCATTAAAGGTAAAATTAGTGGAGTGGATGACCAGCTGCTTTGCCTACAAAGTCTCCCATCTAAGCTATGGATCTCTGCTGCTCCTCCCGAATTGCCATGGGCCTCTTGGCTTCTTCTCTGATTAATGCTCTCCTTGCCCGCCCCATCAGTTTATGCCTGGTTCACACAGCAGGATTTTTATGTCGATTGTTGCCCCGATCTTCCCCTTCCGACATGCCCCGATTATTGTGATGGCTCTTAAGATAATCTTATGAGATATTCCTGCTGTGTGTTAAGAGTGATCTAGTCTGCTTGGAAGGATGTTGGGGCCGCTCCGACCTCAAACCGGGCATATTCAACATGTTGGATTGCCTTGGCCCAATATAACATCCCTGTGTGGGATATTCCCCAATGACAAACAAGCATGCAGCCTGCTGAATGAGATGTGTAGTCAGTCAGAAAGCAAGGTGATGGAAACACGGAGGAATTACTCTCAATTCACGTCTGATCTTGAGAGGGTTTATGAGATTTCCTGTTTGACAGAACATCTGAATGTTCGTGAGTGAAAGCTGTTCATTCACACACCATAGGATTGAACCTGTTATTTTTACGATTTTTTATTGTCATGTGTGGGTTCTCTCAGGTTTTGAAAATCAAGTGACAATTTTAAAATCCTGCAATGTGAACCAGGCATTAGGTAGATGCCCATGTCTGGTAGGTCTGCAGTTGGTCCATCCTCTGTCCATGTTTAGATGATGGATTGAACAGAGCTCTGTTAGATGTTCAGAGCTTGGGATATTGTTTTAGAACCTAACTCTGGTTTAAACTTCTCCACAACATTCTCTCTGACCTGTGTGCTGTGGTCCTTGGTCTTCATGATGCCGTTTGTTTTCTGATTTTCTGTAACAAACCTCTGAGGCCAGAAATAGAGCATCTGTAGTTAGATTCAATTTCACACCGCTGGGGGAACTCCCAAATATGAAATCATGACGTTTTATGACCATTCCCATATTTGTCAGTGTAAGTTAGCTGGCCGATCAGTCACTGAGCATGCTCACTTGCTCAGGCTTGATGACTATCACATTTCTTACCTACTGTTTCAATGATAATGGAAGACATGTAGCTTAGGGTAAATAATTCATGCCTTCTGATGCATTTAACACAGTACTACATAGTTTGTTTACCTGCACAGCCCTAAATATTTTTGAACATATCAAAAACATTTTGAGGCATGGGCATTACAATTCTCAGCTTCTATATTTAACAAACATATGCACTGCTGCTTTTTGATTATTTCAGCTAACAATTATTTGACCACTTGGGGGCACTCCTAGAGCATTGAACTTTCATTCCCAGATGGTCACTTGATCCTTAAATATGGGACAAAAATAAAATAAGAGCACGACATCATGGAAAAAGCAGAGCTCCCTGTCCTGATGTAGCGGATTAACACACACTATACAAAACCTCCTCCACTATACAAAATTTCCTCGTAGTTAGACCCATGTAAGGATTTTTCTAACACATTGCAGCTAAAGAGTGGAGCATTTATTAGCATTATTTGGGTTTGACATATTTGTGTAGTTTTTTAGTTAGTTAGTTAACTAGTTATTAGTTAAAGAGATGAAGCAGTTGCAGATGGAGTAGAACAGTTATTTGAATAGGTGCTTAAGAATAACTGTTAGCAGCATGTATGGGTATGCTAATGCAGAAAGAATGAACAAACAATTTAAAAGAGCTTCATTTTTATTGTCCTGCACAGGGAAAAGCATACATTGTCTACACTGTGTTAGCAGCTGAGATGAACACCAGGCATTCCTGAAATGCCTTAGAGGTTCAAATGCAAACAGAGAAAACATGAATTCAGCTGAAAATATAGTGGTTCATTCTTACATCTATTTATTTCTCTCATTTCTACTCATTAACACATTAACTTCCTTCCAGCATCATTATCTGACACACTTTCCTATTTTACATTTGCTGTTGATGCAGCAACAGAATGATCACTCTGATTTAAGTGTATAAATAAAAATCCTGATCTAGTTTGAGCTTGAAACAACAGAATGCTGCATTATAATATTCGGCAACAAAGAGGTAGGTTTAAATAACAGTTCTCTCTCCAGCCTGCAGATGCCCGCCATCTTGGTAATTTCTGTGTGAGTGTAGCAGGAAAAATGCTTTGCTATTTGATTGTTTTGTCTTTCAACCCTGGCATTGAATTCAAATCCTGTTCCTCCTCCTCATCCTCCTCCTCCGTGCAGCCCCTCATTTGGCCCCATAGAGGAGCCAGTCTGCCATCTGCTGTCACACCCATGGGCTGAATAATCTGGTCTCTGGATGAAAACGAGAAATACAAACGTTGGAAACGTTTTGACAGCGCCTTACTTTTTCTACATTTTGTTGAGTTAGTCTTATTCTATAATTTTTATTTCTTTTTATTCCTTACAGAAAGTTTTGCTTCTTTAAAAAAAAAAAGACAGGAGGGCAAAATTGTAAAAAAGTAGATTATTTTCTTCTGGACTCAAAATACGCTAAATAACAGAAAAATAAGAAATTTAAGTTAGTACTGCATTGGACAAAACTGATTTTGGGGAAGGAGCAGCCTAAATGGTTTGAGAACTTCTGGTCTAAACACAAAACCCCATCATGACAAAATAAAATTGTTTGAAATCAGTATTCACACCCTTAAAACCCCTTCGGCAGCAATTGCTGCCCCAAATCTTCTTCGGTGTCTCTGTCCAATAATCAGCGCTGCAAAATGTATCGTGTCCTTTTTCACACCTGTGCTTTGACACAATCTGGTTTTGGAGGTCTACACAACGTGCCTTTGACTTATAGGCTTGGTTTCTGTTCTAATATGCCAGGTCAGCTCTGAGACCTTATATAGACAGGTGTCATCCATTAGAGATCATGTTCAAGCAGCTGATGTCACCACAGCTGGATTCTAATCAAGCTGCAGAAGCATTTAAAGGAAAATCAGTGGAAACAGGATGAACATGAGCTCAATTTTAGTTGTCATGGAAAAGGGTGTGAATACTTCTGTACATCTCAGGTTTTTTCTTTTTTGTTTTTTAATTGATTTGTAAAACCTTATTTTTCTGTCCTTTGTTGTTATGGGCTGTTGTGTTTAGAAATTTGTTGTAGCATAAATTGTGGCAAAAGGGAACCACTGTGAACATTTTCTGGGTGCTCTATAACTGAGCAGATAAATTGAGACTTTGATTAGCATTTTTAACAGCACCATATCAGTGATCTCACTGTGATAGTCTGTTGATCATGCAGATAAGACGGCGGGCCTCCTCCTCCTTCTCTTCCTTTGTCATGCCTTCCATTGGATCGGGCTGCTCTGCCTCCACCCGGCCTGTCACCAGGTTTATCTTGGATCTGGCCTCCCGGTATTCCTCAGTGTCTGAGTCTGAGTCGCTGGAGTAGTGGGAGGCAAACTGGCCGTCACCAGAGTTCCTCCTGCTATCCAGCGGACCCCGCGCTGCCAGCAGCCCAGCAGTGTTGCCATAACCGGTGTATTTAACATAGCGGCTGACTGCAAAGACACACAAGATGAGAACACGGAATCTGAATCAGGATGGCATTCGGAGCTATTCAGCAGGACCTCTAAAGGCAACTTTTACAAGATTGATGGTACTTCTTCATTTACTGAATGTTTTCAATAATATTGCTGTAAGATGATCTTGAGCAGTTCTCTTGAGATGCCTTCAAATGATGCTTAATAGCTGAGGGCGGTAAATGAGAATGCCTTTTTCTCGTGGTCAAGACTCTGCTTTATGAATACCCGAATGAGTTAAGATTACATAGGATTGTCTACGATTCAGTTATGGTACCTAAGAATGAGCTATGAATTTGTTAAGAATTAACTGAGATTTTCTGCACCACATTTTGAACAACTTAAAACTTTTGCAACAAATTCCAGATGGCTCAAGAATTACAAGAACTGAATAAGATCAAAATATGAATTCAGGAACTTATTACGTTTCAACAAACAATCTTGAAATGTTGCGGTTCTTTGCGATTCGTATTTGTGGACTGTGTGGAATAGTAGTCTTGAACAGTCGTTAGAAACTGTAGATTCTGCTGTTTTTAGTTTGCTTTTCTTTTTGTCACAGAGAGAGAATTTACAACATATCTGGAAAAGAATTTCACCATCTAGGACCTTGTTTTCCCAAGACCTGCAATGAGATATTCTTTACATTTTTTTTTTACATTTATTCACATGCATTTATATTTAACAAAATAAAAATAAAAACATTTTATTATAATTTCATAGACAATCTCAGCAGCTCAATCTGTGGAATTAAAAGGTCGTTAGTTCAGTGTAATCTGCTCTAAAGACTATTTAAACTATTGGTCAGAATAGTGAATGTGTGCTACTGTGTATGTATTAGTATGTTCAAGGTTAGTTTTTTTTTAAATCTGTCAAATTCTCCTGTTCCCCCCTGATGGCTCGCTGCTTTTTTCACATTTGTTTTTCTTTTTAATTATTTCATTAACAATTTACCTCAAATGATCTTGCCTTCCTGCTGTCTGCCAATGGGTACTTCAATGTAACTTCATTGAACCATGACAGCTTTATCAGTTCTAAAATTAGTTTTAACGTCTGTTTGGGATTGTCACCCTTATTAACATCAAACTGTACCTCATTTTAACCCACACTGTCACCCTCGGATGAAATTAAATAGGTTGGGTGTTCAAGACGGTATAGAAATCACCATGGCTCGAGCTGATCCTAAACTAAAAGAATCCACAGTGGAACCAGTTTTAGCATCACAATGTGGATTGAGAGATTGCTGACTGAGAAAGACACCTTTACCCCAACCCAACTGAAATTTGCAGTTGTCCACAGAGACGAAAAAATTTAGCTTTGTGGCCACAATGACAAAAAGCATGTTTTCAGGAGTCAATGTGAAGTTTTCAAATCTGAGAATAGTTGTCATAATCTTCCTGTGTTAGATTTCGAGTTTGTGTTCTGTTAACTCTCTCTGAACTGCCATATCTGTCTCTTGCTTTATTTCTGTTCATTCAGGTTTATTAGATTCATTCTGTTATGTTTGTTGTTTCCTTGAATTCTTGTGTTAAATGATTCATTTCATATTTTCTTATAGATCTGGTTCCCCCCTATTAATGTTAGTCTCATTATTTACTTGCTTCAGTTCATTTACATCCCTGCACTCCATGTTCTTCTGTGTTAATTAATCACTCCCCCTCTGTCACCTTCTCCATCAGCTGTTCCTGATTTTCTGCCTGATTACCTCCCCTAGTTCATTGGCCCATTCTTCACTTCCCTCAGTATTTAAACTGCTCTGCACTTTGGTCCAACCCAAAACCAGCACAATTCAACAATCAGTCTGATACCTGTGAAGCATGGTGGTGGTGGCATCCTGTTGAGGGCTTGTCTTACATTGCACAAATTGAGTGGAATAATGAAGAATGAGCAGTACCTCCAGATTCTTCAATTTTACCTCAAATCAGCAGCTAGATGTTCGAAGCATGGACTCAGGTGTTTCAGCAGGGCAATGATCCCAAGCACACATCAGAACCAGTCTTAGAATGGCTGAAACAGGCTGACATGAAGGTTTTGAAATGAACCCAACCTACTGAATATTTGTGGACTGTGCTTTAAAGCTGGGTCCAGGCTGGGCAATTAACCAGTTGACATGGACCCAGGACTCTGACATGAAGAGTGGTCAAATATCCAGTCAGAATTATGCCAGGACCTTGTTGATGGCTATAACAGTGTGTGATTTTTCTGCAACCTTCTAAAAATAAAACATTTATCCACATATTAGAGGTGCTGAATTTATTTATTTGAGTCTTAATGTATCATTTTGAAACTGTCTTGATGAGAGAAAATCCACAAAAATTCAGATTTGAGCACGCAATTATTATTTATTGTTTAAACCTTCGCCCTGGAAAATGAATGGTTAAAATGCAACATTAAAAGGCCCAAATTAATTTGATTAGCTCTGTACAAGTCAGTATATTTTCTGTATACAATAAGGTTTATTACATAGAGTGTGAATGAAATGAAACCAAATTGTACTGTCTAGTCTTTAAAAATCATGATATACAAGATAATGTACTTATTTTGACTGTAACTGTGTCTGCAGTAGTACAAAAACACTTAAAGTCTCGTTTATGTCGGTCTTCTGTCACTAATATTTGGATTGATTGGAGACAAAAGCATCTAAAGAAAACTCTAATGAATAAAAGCTCACAAGTATTTAGAGAACTGTGACTGTACCATTTTCTTTGCAGAGCACAAACAGCAACTCAGCAGCACAGTCCTTCACATCAGTGTCGACATGGGTCATCAGGCGGACCAGCTGGCCTCTGAGCGAGCTGTCCTGCTCGGGTCGAACAGCAACATCCCTCAGAGGGGGTAAGATCTAAGACAAAAGTTTATAACAGGAGAATATACAGGGATGTATTACTGTAATATCAATGTACAAGGCCCTGCTAAAGTATTCAAACCTTTTGTACTTTTCTATAGTTTGTCCCATTCCAACAAGCTTCAGTGTATTTGTTGGATATTATATGTGATAGACCAACACAACGTGGTGGATAATTAACTATTAATTTCACAAATAAAAATCTGAAACGTGTGGATTAGCATTCAGCTGCCTTAACTCTGATAGCCCAAAACAAAATCCAGCAAAAATAATTGCAGAAGGTATATCCAATCGGTAAACAGAGTCTAGCTGTGTGTAATTTCATCTAACTGCAGCTGTTCTGTTTCTGACCTCAAAGGTTTTGTTAGAGAACCTTAGAGAACAAACAGGAAACTGAAGCAGTAGCTCTGGAGGAGCCAACACCCAGGATAAACACTCCACATCACCCTGAACACAACATCTCCACTGTGATTCATAGTGGCTGCATCACGGCTGCATCATGCCGTGGGGATGACTTTCTTCAGCACAGACAGAGAAGCTGGTCAGTGTTGTGGGGAAAATGGATGGTGTTAAATCAGAGACAATCCTGGAAGAAAACTTGTTAGAGGCTGCAGAAGACTTGAGACTGGGGTGGAGATTCCCCTTCCAGCAGGACAACCACCTTAAACAAACAGCTAGAGCTACAAAGGGATGGTTTAAATCAAAGCAGATGCATGTGTTGGAATGAAAAATTAAAACTGAGAATCTGTGGGAAAACTAAAAATGTATGTTCCCAGATGTTCTCTATTCAATCTGACTGAGATTGAGGTGTTTTGCAAAGAAGAGTAGACAAAAATGTAAGTCTCCAGATGTTCAAAGTTGGTAGACACATACTCCAGAACACCTAGAGCTGTCACTGTAACAGTGACAGGTGGTTCGGCGAAGTACTGACTCAGAGGCGCTGAATACAAATGTATGCCGTAATGTTGAAAACCCAGAATTTCTAACAAAAATGTAATACTTTGTGTTGGTCAGTCAGATAAAACATCCACAGAAGACATTGAGGTTTGTGGTTCTCCTGTGTCGAAAAAGTAAAGGGCGAATGAGTAAGTTTGCAAGACACTTTAATGTCTCTCACAGCCAGTGTCCTCACCGAGGTGAAGGTCTCACTACTAGCTTCTTTGACAGTTGGTATCTGGACTAACAGATATCTTCTGTTTTTGCTTTTTTTGTGACACTTAACATGAGTGAATAAACTGAGTAAATACTATCAGCACTTTATTAATAAATATTTGATTAATTATGGAGGAAAGAAAAACTATCCAAACCAATATGACCCTATGGGAAAACGTGACTCACTAAACCTAACAACAGGTGTGCCGCTCCAGGCAGCAACAACTGAATGAATTCATTCAGAGGTGGACTTAGGATCATCATCCTGCTGCAAGTTCTCTTAAGTTTAAACTCACAAACTGGTAATTGGAAATTCTCCTGTAGGATTTTCTGCTAGAGCAAAATTCATGATTCCATCAGTTATCGCTAGTCATTCAGGTCTTGAGGAAGCAAAGACGCCCCAGGTCATAACTCTACCACCTCCATTTCCAACTGTCAGAATGATGTTCTGTTTCTGAAATGCTGATAGTTTTAGGTCAGATGTAACATGACACACACACCTTCTGAAAAGTTCCACTTTTGTTTTGTCAGCCTACAGAATATTTTCCCAAAAATCCATGGAGGCCATTTCTGCCCATTCTCTCTTTATTATCTATAAATCATAACCTCTGACCTTAACTAAGTTAGTGAGGCCTGGACAGCTTTAGATGTTGTTCTAGGTTCCTCTTCAACCTCCTGGTTGAATTGTTGATGAGATCTTGAAGTAATTTTAGTAAGTCAACCACTCCTGCAAAGGTTTTCCACTGTTTCATGTTTTCTCCAGTTGTGGGTTATGGTTCTAACTGCAGATCTCTGAAGTCCCAAGCCTAGGAAATGCCATTATTATCTTTGCCAGACTGATAAATGTCAGTGACTTTGTTTCTTATCTATTTTTGAATTTCTTTAGAGAGGGGTATGTGTTGCTTTTTGAGATGTTTCTAACTTCTTGCTTTCTTCATGTTGTCAGACAGGTTCCATTTAAGTGATTTCTTCTTTTCACTTGATTCTACCGGGCTGACATTAATCAGGCCTGGGTGTGGATAGTAAGATTTAGCCAAAAAGGTGATGAATGCCCATTTCTTTATGATTTAACAAGGTGGACAGTTAACTTTCCACATAGGACCAGGTTGGTTCAGGTAGCCTTTCCCCTTAATGAAAAACAAATCATCATTTGAAAACTGCTTTTTGTATTTACTCAGGTTATTTTTAGGTGATAGTAACATTTGTTTAATGATCTGGAACATTTAGAGGTGTAAAAAGGAAAACAAATAAGAAAACTGGAAGGGGCAATATGAATGTAGTTAAAGAAAAAGAAAAAAGTTACCTTTTGTCGTAAGTAGTGACGTGTCTCCCTGTGGACCCGAGAACTCTTAGTCAGTAAACTTAGTACAGGAGTTAGCTTCTCTTTCAGCTTCTGACCCTGAGAAAATGAAAAAAGGTTTGAACAGAAGATGCATCATGCCTGTTTATAGTTCTAAAAGGTAAAATCTAAGAAATAATTTCAGCTACCAATCAGAAGCAATATGCCACCTTGGACATATGTGCGTTACACATGTAAATAGTTTGGTTTTCAAAAAGATGGAACATCTAAGGTTAGCACCAAGTCCTGCCGTCGAAAGCTAAGCAATACTATTGCATGAGTTGCTGGAGCATCCGACTGTCAATCACAACAGAGGGTGAAAGTCAGCAGACACAGAAGATACATTAGACAGCATTACCAGTAGATAAGGGAGTTTGAATGGGCCACATTGTTGGTTTGCATGAGGCCGGGTGGTTGAACCATTACCCATGTGTAGGCTGCCATTAACACCACAGCAGAGACACCTGTGCCTGGAGTGGCATGGACAGATGTGGACAGAGTGGAGTGGTACAATGATTAAGCAGTGATGACTGCATGCATAGATGGCAACACCCAGCAGAGAGAGTCAGCACTTCCAGTGTTGGGGTGAGAAACACCATAGCTTTTTCTGGAACAATGATCCTGAGAGCTGGAGGCTTTTATGTTAGATCACCTCTGGAAAAAAATCCCGTGTCACCAACAACCTTCAGAAGACACCTAATAAGCAAAAAGAGTCCAGTTGTGTGTAACTGAATTCAAGTCTAACTGCAACTGTTCTGTTTCTGGTCTCAGAGGTTCTTTAAAGAACACCAGAAAACAAACAGCATCATGAAGACAAAGGAACACAGCAGACAGGTCAGGGAAAACGTTATGGAGAAGTTTAAAGCTAGGTTAGGTTCTAAAACAATATCCCAAGCTTTGAGCATTTCACAGAACTTTGTTTAATCCATCATCTGAACATCTAGAGAGGATGGACCAACTGCAGACCTACCAAGATATGGACATTTGGCATTTGTCAGAGAAGCAGCCAAGAGGACCTCCTTACTGCAAGGGAACAGTGCTAACAATTAATGCAAAATCATTTTAATAGACCCAATAGTCTCTGCTGAGCAGAAAAGCTGGAAAAAAAAGTCAATCAGTTAACTTCAGTCACTTCATAAATTGAACAAAGAAATATGTAGGGCAACATATGGACTGATTTACAATTCATCTTCTGGGCACCTGCACCAATTTGTACCTACAACAGCACATATCTACTTGCCCTGTTCAGTCGTCTGTCCATGAACAGTAGCAATGCGTGGACACAGTCCATGTTGACCCCTTCATATTTATGGGATGCCTGGTCCACAGGGACAGCCAGCAGAACATCCAGACAGGTCAGGGGCAGGGCTGACAGGATGTTTACTGTATGTCTGAGAGAAACATTTTTTTTTATCAACAACCTTCAGCTGTTTTTCTGACATTTTTTACAGGCATTTTTCTCAAGCTTTCTAAGATGTGTCTAACATTGAATTGTTTGGCTAAAAGTAGCCCTCTGACCCTTGTAGTTCTTCCAGCATGTCTGCTCCATCACATGACAGCAGAAGACAATGGCATAGGACAGTCACTAGGCGGCAATGTAGAGCAGCTTCCTCCTGTAAAGACATGTTACAGCTTTTATTTCTGACCAAACCTCATGGACTAAAGTTCACAAATAAAAATCCTCCATAAAAACAACATACTTTCCCTAACACGTGAGGGATTCTGTCAGTCTTTATTATGACTGCTGCTGACATACTCAGGTCATTTTATTCAGTAAGAAAGCTGAGCAACAAATGGGGGGTTTGTGGTTTCACCTCATCGGGCTCTTGCCTGTAGAACCTGTGAGCAATGTTGAAGATAGTCTTGAGGATCTCGATGACATCCTGGGACACCTCCTTGGAGATGGGAGGTGCTGTGCTGTCAGTGATCAGCTGATGTCCCTCAGCCCACCTCAAAGACAGGTACTGCTCCAAGGGTGTGGTCAGCACCAACACACCGCGCTCCTGAAGGGAAGAATAAAAACACTGAGCTCTGGGGACCACGTTAAGCAGCTTTTGAAGAACTGATCATAACAAAGAAATCTATTGCCTTGTAAAAGTATTCACACCCATTGAACATTTTCCTTTTTGCCACCTTACAGCCAAAGACTTCAGTGTATTACATTTGAATTTTATGTGACAGACCAACGAGAAGTAGTGCATAACTGGAATATGTTTGGAGTGGCCCCTACTTGTACCATGGACCTCTTGGCTGCCTCTCTGATTAATGCTCTGCTTGCCCACCCTTCACAGAACATCTACATTCACTCTCAGACTCTGTTTATTAATTCAGTGAGTTCTGAATGCAACTGGTCAGTCTGCATTTTATGGAGTAAAAGGGACAGAACAAAACTGCACACCACAGTTTCTTTAAATTTTTTAAAAGGTTTAAAACCCATGCATCATTTCCCTTCCACTTCCCCAATTATGATCTCTTGAAATTTGCAGTTATAACAGGAAAATAAATGAGGAAATACTTTTGCAACACTGTATTTTTAAATTTTCTACAATGCTCCACAACGCTGTAAACACTGTGGTATAGTTCAAACTAATATGTGACAAAATGTGAAAAACAAATCAGAACACTGAGACAAACTTTAGAAGGACCTAATAATGATAATAAAAGGCAGAGGAGTATTTACCTGCTGTAGCTGCAGCCTGAGCTCAGGCCTCAGAGCTGTTAGTAAGAAGAGCAGCCTTCGCTTATAAAACTGGCCAGTGGGTGGCGCCGTACTCCAGATCCCCTGCTTCAGACTCTCCCATAATCCCTGCAGAAGTCTTCCCATGGAAACAAGGATGAAGCTTAAAGTGAGGCCAGGGGTTGCTAAGCAGCTGCAAAGCACCATTCATACAGGAACTTCAGGGTTTTGTTAAATTAAAAACCCCTATTTCCTGATTATTATGCCTCATTCTGTAGTTCTTGATGCTCAATATACTGTCAGAGTTTTAGTAGCTACAAAGAATTTAATTTAATACTAGGACTGGACAGAACATGACCAAAGAGAAGACCAAAGAAAAAACTTCACCTTGGAACTTTATAAGATTGTAAGGTCTGACTCCATGGAAGGAAATGAAAAAAAAATCAAAATGTTTTAAAATGAGCATATTTATTTATTTTCAACTTCTATGGCTATTTTGTCTCACTATAGTTTATTAATTTGCTATTTATATTTTTTCAATCATCTCTAACAGAAGACTTTCTCCTTGTTTTTATAATAACGACAGAAATGTTCAGAATAAGTTAAGCTGCATAAAGTCCATCCAACCTGATTCTGTGGAGGAAGCAGCTCTGCTGTTACTAAAGCAACCGGAAAAAATCTTTTTTTCTTTATCTCCAGTTCTCTGACTGGGGAAAACCTAATAACAGCATGACTACAGAGCCGAGACACTTTGGGAACAATCAGCAGCCTCATGTTGGCGTAGTTGTGCTGTTTTGGTGCAGCATGTGCACAAATTCACTTTGTTTTAAAGCCAATAGTGACAGGTTATGTGCACTGGACTGTTTCAAATACAGAGGAAATGCAAACACATCTGCTTGTTGGAATTATATTTTAGAGGCATAATGCAGGGTTTTAATACATACATATTTTCAGTTTCTTCCTTCATTAGATCCAGGGCTTTTCAAAAAACATCCTGAGCTTAAGACCCTGAAATCCAGGTCTAACATCGACTATGATTCGTGATTTTGACTGCTTCAAAAGATTGCACACCTAAATATTTAAGATGCAGACAAGCTTGTTGGCACTCCCATTAAAGGGATATCAAATAATCTTTTGTTTCAGTTGCATAATTTCTTATTTGAGTAGATTTATTCAATAGGTAAATAATAATCTGTTAAGAAATAAAAGTTTTGATTTTTTTTAACCATTGGTGCCATGGTTAGTACTGTCCCTTACAATTCCTTTCAAATAAATGTGACAGAAGCCTTCTTTCTTTTTTCTAATTGATCTAGTTTCCATAATCTTCCATCCATCCACTTTTTATTCCTGTTTCTTCCGTTGAGGGGCACGGAGGAGCTGGTGCCTATCCCCAGCAGTCTGCGAGCACACCCTGCACAGGTCACCAGTCCATCGCAGAGACACACAGGACAAACAACCATGCAAGGGCAATTGAGAGAAACCAGTTAACCTAGCAGTCATGTTTTTGAATGCTGGGAGGAGGCCTGAGTACCCGGAGAGAACCCACGCATGCACTGGGAGAACATGCAGAAAGACCCCTGCTGGGAGTCAAACCCAGAACCTTCTTGCTGCAAGGCAACATTGCAACCAACTGCGCCGTTGTGCAGCCCCCCATAAATTTATAATTGGTAACTTATGTTTCTGTTGCTTTCTGTTTCCCTGAGGTATAAATATGATGTGACATGGAGGCCCATTTCTTTTAGGTCCACAGGTCACCAAGCTGCACTAGGACCAATAATAAAGTTGCCACTACATGCAGTGGGTGGGATGGAGAGGGAGCTAAACATGTCTCCAAAGCTCACTGAGAATTGCAGCCCAGAGGGACATCTTGGGGAAACCAAGTTGCCATAACAACCATTAGATGCCATCGACATGCTAACTAGATGGTTGGGAGTGGTGGCAGAAAAAAGCCTTTTCTGTCCTACCATGATAAACATGGGGACTGGGACATTTACTGGAACTGGGAGCTTTGGTCAGATTAGACTAAGACTGAGCTTTTTGCAACAATCCCCTCAGGTTGGGTTGGAAGGAAACAAAGAATAAATATGTTCCAAAGCACCTCGTGTTCACTGTTAGGTATGGTGGAGGATCTATAATGGTGTGGGTCTGTTTCTCATTCAAAGACTTAGTGAAACTGCTTAGGTTGCATAGCCTCAAATATGAAACTGAAATACCACTTTGAAAAACCAAAAGATTTAGATAAAACCTGGTGGACTCTATGAGTAAACAGAAAATGGGACCTTTTGCCAGATCAGCACAGGAATGGCTCAGCAGATATTAAATCAGCCTTCTTATATGACCATCTGTGTCTCCTGTAGGAAACCTGCTGGTTGACCAGAAAAAAGTAGGGCACAGAAAGTAGCCAGGACTCTTGACCATCGGGAACTTGTGGAGGAGAAGGGGAAGATGAATTGCTGTCATGTTGACATACTCCAATAAAAGATGGATTTCTTACCATGATTTTTACACATCTTTATCAGGGAAGGCCAACAAGTTTGTCCTGGTGTACTATAAAGACAAGTGGCTAAAAACGTATCCTGCTGCAGAATGAGTTCTCAGTTATTTTGTTAGTTTTAAGTGTTTCCAAGATTTCATGTTAAGATTGACTGCAGTTCTTTGACAAATTTCAGAAAAATGAAGAAATTTTTAAAACGGTCACCTCAGTGCGCTGGCTCTCTCCTGTGCCTTGGGACTGTTGTATATTAAATTACACAAGACTTTCATGGCCTCCTTCCTGCACACCTCCCCATCCTCCTCCTTTCTGTCCTTCTCACTGTCCTCTTCCCCGGCATCTTTCTTTCCAGGAGCAAGCACAAGGTGACCTTCATTACCTCTTTGCTTATAGAAGTGACGATCAGAGCCATTTGTGGTGGAAACACAAACTTCTTTGGTGGGAACAGAAAAGGAAACTGCACACTTCACATCAGCATCTGCTGCTCCCTGACAACCGCTTGCTTCTGCTCTGTGTATTTGTGTTCTGTCCCACTGAGCTTCAGTTTTACTCCTGTCATGCAGCTGGCAGGGCTGAAGAAGATCGATGCCTCCCTGGTGTGCCAGGGTGAAAAGGGCGCCATCTGTGACCATCGGTCCAAGGGCTCTGCGGTCACGGGAGAGGATTCGCAGAGTATGCAGACAAGCCCGTAACACTGCAGGCTGCAGTTGACCACTGACAAAGCACAGCAGGGCTGCAGCCAAATCCTGCAGGTGAGAACGTATGGTAAAATCTATGAATTCAGTTTACCACAAGTCAATTACATGGACATTTAAAGAGTCTTAGGTTTATTCTATGCGCTACTGCAACACACCAACATGTAGATCTACTGGGAAGAGCTGGAGGTTCTGGGAATTCCAGGGTACATGAGGACAAACAGATTACATCCTTTTAGTGGCCTACCTCTCTGAGAAGAAGATCTGGTCTTTCATCATCTGAGTCAATGTCCGAATCAAAGTTAGGAGGACAGTCCCTTATTTTGTTCTTTCTGAACTGATGAACCAAGAAAAGGAATTACCACCACTGCAGATTAAATTAGTAGCAAAGCATTTTACAGTTACTTTGTTCATGCGGCATTCATGCTTTCTTTATCCTCTGTTCTGTCATCTACCCCAGCATCCATTTTTTTATGTGTTCCAGAACAGATGCTAAATCTAACATAGCCCCCACTCGTCCTCTACTGTATTTCTTCTTTTTTGGTCCAGTTCTGAAGCTTACTGGCCTTTTAGGGACTCTATATGGGTTATTTTGGTGCACAAAACCTCATACTGAATCAAGATAAACTTTTTTTTTCTGTTTCACCTATTGAAATTTGTTGCTCCCAGTGTTCTTCACTAAACTGCCAATAACCAATTACCCTTTCTCCAGTTCAGTGTTTTTCTTTCCTTGGACCTCTTTTGATCCACCAGAAAAGTCCTGGAAGAGCTACAGTTGCAGATGCTTTGGCCATTTAGATTAGCCATGACAACAAAGGTCACTAAGATCTTTAATACTTGCACATATTCGACATCCAATACTTCAGACTTTAGGACCAGAACGTTACCCTCCTGTCTAACATCTTGTAGTGACCCAAAGGGGGCAGAGCTTTGAGTACAAAGACTTAAAGTGAATGCACACTAGTAGAGGCAAAGTGTGTCACATCAATAGATGCATATAATTCGGCACACACATTGGGCATGTCCTGCTAAAGAGAGTGGAAATATATTACTGGACTTCAGCCATGGATAGGTTTATTAGAGGCATTGATACTTTTGGAAAGGTCAGGTTTGAAAAGGATTGCTGGATGCCAAGTCTCACTGAGGTTGAAGGCCACAAATTAAAAATGAGTTTTAAGACGAGTTTCAAAAGCAACAGAGAAGCCCCTGCCCCCTCTGAGCTTTCTCCTAGACCTCAGGGGACAAGCTCTTCAATGTCCAGTGTACTGCAACTTTTAGATGTGTCTCTGTTTACTTGGATTAAATACTTCAACTAGGTCAATACTTCCAGGTCTTCAACTGGGCTCTATAGAACTTGACTGAATAATGAGGAGACAAGTCAGACACTTCAGGTATGTTGGGCCAGGGGCACATCTAAAGGATGTAGGACCTCGAGGCCCTTGAGGACTAGAGTTTGACACCCCTGTCCTAGAACTTTCAACCTGCAGGAGCTGCTTTTTAGTGGACCTGAGGGACCAAGAAGGTATGTAGGGATGAAGAAGCTTAGAGAGGTATGGCAGGGCAAGATCATTAAAACATTTTTTTAAATTTTAAAATGAATTCTAAAATGCACATTCAGCCAGTGGAGTGAGTCCAGAGCAGGGCGGATGTGTTCAGTTTAATGAGTACAAATTAAAACGTGTGCAGCAGCGTTTTCAACCACCTACAGATGACAGAGCATGGACTGAATCACTCCAACATAACATTAATTACACTAAGTAAGCGAGATGAAATATAAGCGTGGATCGCTTTTTCAAAGAGTTGCCTAGATAGAAAATGTTTTTGCCAATCGCCTTAAGTGATAAAAGCAGGACTTTACAACTGCTCTAAATTGAATTGACTCACAGAGTCCAAGCCAGTGGCGCCGGATTCATTTTATAGGTGGGGGGCCGTGCGGGTGTTGCGTCGCCCATTTTCTATTTTGTCACACTATAATGTTGGTGCGTACTTAAAGGGCGTTTTTTGAGGGTCTTGATATATTGGGAGCTTTAGTCCAGAACCCTCCTTCCTTCTGTTCCCTCTTTAAAAGTTGCACTTTAGAGTCTCTGTTTATATATTTTGACCACTATGTTTATTCCTCCTGCTACCTGCTGAGTGGGGATCACCCCGGTCTCAGTATAAATGATGAGACCGGACAAACGGTTCCCAAAGAAGATTTTTTTTCTTCAGCTCTTACGAACCAGTGAAGCCCAGACCTTAAAGGGCTGTGCCTATTCTCATAGAATCTGGGGTTATGTAACCCCAAAGAGAAGCGTGAAGGCTTCAAATGTGTAAATACGCAATCAGAGGCACTCTGCCCAAATGAACAGGGAGGATAAATAATCTCGTCAGGGCGGAGGCTGACATGACAAACCTGCTGCTGTGGACAGTAACGACACAGCTTAACAAACTGTAACAGTCCAGAAAAGCAGGAGCAAAACATAACCGAAGGAAAAACATCAGCAGCTGGATCATAATGACGCAGCGCAACAACCTCCTGCGTGCTTCAAGCGGCCAGAGCAGAGGGCATCTGTTTGCTACACGTGAAAACACGCAGTGACAGGCCAGCTGTGGTTCTCACTGAGTCCACAGGAGGATTCGCCATTAGGAGTGGACGACTTCCCTCGCAGTCCATGGCCGAAGACACTCCTTTGTGGTTTTGCTCCAGTTCTGCTGAACCCGCAGCCTCTGGATCGGGTCACTGTTCCTCCTGCAACCCATGGAGGAGCCGCAGGAGCAACGGAAAATAAAACATAATTTTACATAATCAAATTTGACCTTATATTAAATATTTACTTTTTCTTGCTACCGTATTGTTGAACAGTATAGAATTAATTAAAGCATAGTTAAATGCTGAGTTTAAAAACAATTAAATATCAGTTTCTGTATTGGGTTCACATATTTGTACATTCAAGTCTAGAGGATTTATGGCTTCACCAGTCATGGACCTCACCGCACGTCACTGAACAGATCTAATATAACCCGGGAAATACCAAATATGTGCATGTTACAGGCTATTATTATATCACAAATAATCCCAACAATTTTTTAAGAACAATCATTAGGCCTACATTGATACACGAACCGGTAGAATAATGATAAACTGGGGTGTTTTCATATTAACCAATATTGTCTTTAATAAAATAAAAAAGTAAAATAGAAGTTCTCCATTCATTAAAAATTGTTTAATGCGTCCTGGTGTCTGGAGAGATTATGTGACGGCCGTTCCTGACTGGCGTTGCATTCAGAAAACGAAACAATGACTCTGACAGGCTGCCACAAGTCCTCATTATTTTATTCTTTTATTATTTCAAAGATGTTCACACGAACAGAGATGGTCTTTGCTGTTCATTTCATCTTCCTGCATTTACTCCACATAGCGACCTGCCATTGCTGCGCACTGCGTGGTGCTGTTGCAAATTGCAGCTGCCTTTGGGACACGCGTCAATGACAGACAAATAATGAACACAGCTATTTGCAGTTTTAGAGAGTTAATAACACTGCATGTGTTATAGAAACATTGGCATCCACTCTTCCCAGAATTTGACAACTTTGCGGTGAAACGTCTGGTATTGCACATTTATTCATAACAATCGTGTTAACTGGACATGGGTGTTATTGTGCTTCCAATTTCATTGCGCATGTTAGTATATCACGCTGTGCGTGTTTCTGCGGATGCTGTCCGGTTTCAAGAGGCACAAACGTTTTGTTTGTGACTCTGTCTAGACAGCGACCAGCCAAGCCTTAATACAGGTCCTTCTCAAAATATTAGCATATTGTGATAAAGTTCATTATTTTCCATAATGTCATGATGAAAATTTAACATTCATATATTTTAGATTCATTGCACACTAACTGAAATATTTCAGGTCTTTTATTGTCTTAATACGGATGATTTTGGCATAGAGCTCATGAAAACCCAAAATTCCTATCTCACAAAATTAGCATATTTCATCCGACCAATAAAAGAAAAGTGTTTTTAATACAAAAAATGTCAACCTTCAAATAATCATATACAGTTATGCACTCAATACTTGGTCGGGAATCCTTTGGCAGAAATGACTGCTTCAATGCGGCGTGGCATGGAGGCAATCAGCCTGTGGCACTGCTGAGGTCTTATGGAGGCCCAGGATGCTTCGATAGCGGCCTTTAGCTCATCCAGAGTGTTGGGTCTTGAGTCTCTCAACGTTCTCTTCACAATATCCCACAGATTCTCTATGGGGTTCAGGTCAGGAGAGTTGGCAGGCCAATTGAGCACAGTGACACCATGGTCAGTAAACCATTTACCAGTGGCTTTGGCACTGTGAGCAGGTGCCAGGTTGTGCTGAAAAATGAAATCTTCATCTCCATAAAGCTTTTCAGCAGATGGAAGCATGAAGTGCTCCAAAATCTCCTGATAGCTAGCTGCATTGACCCTGCCCTTGATAAAACACAGTGGACCAACACCAGCAGCTGACACGGCACCCCAGACCATCACTGACTGTGGGTACTTGACACTGGACTTCTGGCATTTTGGCATTTCCTTCTCCCCAGTCTTCCTCCAGACTCTGGCAATTTGATTTCCGAATGACATGCAGAATTTGCTTTCATCCGAAAAAAGTACTTTGGACCACTGAGCAACAGTCCAGTGCTGCTTCTCTGTAGCCCAGGTCAGGCGCTTCTGCCGCTGTTTCTGGTTCAAAAGTGGCTTGACCTGGGGAATGCGGCACCTGTAGCCCATTTCCTGCACACGCCTGTGCACGGTGGCTCTGGATGTTTCTACTCCAGACTCAGTCCACTGCTTCCGCAGGTCCCCCAAGGTCTGGAATCGGCCCTTCTCCACAATCTTCCTCAGGGTCCGGTCACCTCTTCTCGTTGTGCAGCGTTTTCTGCCACACTTTTTCCTTCCCACAGACTTCCCACTGAGGTGCCTTGATACAGCACTCTGGGAACAGCCTATTCGTTCAGAAATTTCTTTCTGTGTCTTACCCTCTTGCTTGAGGGTGTCAATAGTGGCCTTCTGGACAGCAGTCAGGTCGGCAGTCTTACCCATGATTGGGGTTTTGAGTGATGAACCAGGCTGGGAGTTTTAAAGGCCTCAGGAATCTTTTGCAGGTGTTTAGAGTTAACTCGTTGATTCAGATGATTAGGTTCATAGCTCGTTTAGAGACCCTTTTAATAATATGCTAATTTTGTGAGATAGGAATTTTGGGTTTTCATGAGCTGTATGCCAAAATCATCCGTATTAAGACAATAAAAGACCTGAAATATTTCAGTTAGTGTGCAATGAATCTAAAATATATGAATGTTAAATTTTCATCATGACATTATGGAAAATAATGAACTTTATCGCAATATGCTAATATTTTGAGAAGGACCTGTATTCCCTAAGCGATCTGGTAGTGCTTTGATTGAAAAGTCATCGATCTGCAGATAGACCTGGCATAGAACAGTACACAGTATAGGCAATAAATACAGGAGAAAAAGCAGTGGCCCTAGAGCTGAGCCCTGTGGGATCCAACAGGAAAGAATGGACAGAATGTTTCTAAGTCTAAAATGTAGACATAGAAAGAGGGGAACCTTACTTCAGGTGCTTCTCAACTTACCCTCAGCTGGCACCATCCATTGCACTAGAGAGGAGATATGAGCAGCAGCTTTCCAGCAACCAAAAGTGGGGAAAATTTAGCTAAACCTATTTGTTAAAACAGAAAGAAACTGGGCACCCTGGCTGCAGTTTTGGATTTATTGACAAGAAGACAGCCAAGGATGGCCAGACCAGTCACCAGGCTGCTACTTTCCAGCAGGTGTGACAGCAGCTATCACCAGGAAACCTGCATCACCACTGCTCACCTTGACCCCATGCCAGATCTGCTAGTACTACCTCATGTGAAAATAAAAGGAGCAAACACTGTGTTGGCCTCCCTCTGACCAGCATCACCATTTAAATAACCTCAAGGATGACAACACAGATGTCTTTGCTAAGACTGAGGCTGATTTTGGAACTAATGAGCCTTGGTCACTGTTCCTACTTGATAGTTTTGTTTCCAAACTAAAAAAGTTGGTTTCCTGGAGTTGGAAAATGTATGACATCATGGGCCAGAGGCCATTATGGTGGTGAGAACATATTTATCTCACATATCCCGGACAGAGATAGTACAGGACTTTAATTTATGAAAATAAATAAATTAAAATAAATTTAGTAACCTGTTCTATTACTTGAAAAACAAAATGTTCTGTATAAAAGTTCATCAGGTAAAGGTAACCAAATTGAAATAAATAAATGCCATTAGAACAGGAATTTAGTTGTGCACAGGACTAGTGCACAACTGCAGCATATTACCAAAGTGAAGGTCAGCACAAGGTAATATGATGAGTCATGAGGTATCTAAACAGCTTTGGAACACACAGTCACACATGATTAATCACTTTTGGACATCCATGCATACAGAGACTGGGCGTGACTAAGCAAGTTAAGCACCTTTTCAGATTACTGTAAGACAGTGTGAAATCAGAGTCAGCACTGGTCTGCTCAGGTAAAGTATTTACCTCTTCCAGCTGTTGTTGCTGCAGACAGGTTGTCCAAGAATGAAGAAAAACAGATGCATAAAAGCAAGGGAAAAGTGATAAAGTTTAAAATGTAGAAAGAGCAGAGCTAGAGTGGATAGACAAAAACAACAAAGTGGTAACATTCATTCCATTCACTGGAGTGTGTTGATCACAGGATCAGTTCAAAATCACTTCAGTGAGGTCTCTACTTTCAAATTCTATTTACTTGTTATAAAGGACCCTGCAAAGGTCTCCACACCCTTGAAGATTTCCACATTTTGTCACCACAGCCACATACTTGCATTTTATTGGAGTTTTAGGTGACAGAGTATAGTGCAGAAGCAGAAGGAAAACTATTCATGTTTTTCAACATTTTTTTCCAAATAAAATGACTTCACATCTGACAAAGCTGGACAGGACCAAGGAAGAGGCTTACGGCAGCAGGGACTGGGCCCTGTAAAAGCAGGCCAGGAACAAACTGACCAAGGACATCAGGGCAGAAACTACAGCAATAAGCTAAAAAAGAGCTTCTCAGCTACTGACCCAGCCACAGTTGGGAGGAGCCTGAATGACATCACTTCCTACAGGAACCTGTCCCCCCACTCCAAGCAGAATCCTCGTCTGGCAGAAAGCCTACATCCACAGAAGATCTTTGGTTGGTTCTCCAAGATGTTTAGAACAACCTACCAGCCGAGTTCCTTCAAAAACTGAGTGCAAGTGTACCTAGAAGAATTGATGCTGTTTTGAAGGCAAAGGGTGGTCCCACCAAATATTGATTTGATTTAGATTTCTCTTTTGTTCATTCACTGCATTTTGTTGATTGATGAAAAGAAATAACACATCCATTTTTTCAAGCATTCTTTGTTTACTGCATTTTTTCACACCTGCCTAAAACTTTTGCACAGTACTGTAAATATATAGGTAAATATATTTTTCCTTTATTTGAATCAGTCTGTTTGCAAAATATCTTAAAAGTTATGAATGGATTTTGAGGAAATTTTCAGATAAGGTGCGTATTAGGACAAGAACAATGATTAGATTCTGGTGGATGCAAAGCACCATCTGGATTCAGGATTGTTTTTTAAAGATTTTTTATTATTACCAGAGCACAGTGCTATAACTTAGAATTCCCACAACATCTGACATACAGTGGCCAGAATTCATCCAGAGTATAGCTCAAAAGCATGGAAAAATATGACATGCCATGGTGGAGGTCTACACTCTACCATGGTTTTTCTAGTTTCATAAATATTTTTACTTAACGGTCATGTCTGGCTGAACATCAGGATTTTACCTTATCTTTCCACCTTGCAAATCAAATCACTCAGCAGGGGTAACACTACAATAATAAAGTAGTAGTAGTGATTGGTCTAAGCTGAGTTGCTGTGCAGGGTAACCAATCAGATGTTTGGGTTTATGTAGTGAGACACATCAGAGGTTTACATTTTTTCATGATGTAAACAACCAAAACATTTTTAATTTGACCTTATACTGGATTCAGTTTTTAATTAGAATTTCCAATTTAATTATTTGATTAGGTAACTATAGGTAACTATATTGACATGAATATTTAATTACTTATTTGATATACACTCACTGCCCACTTTATTAGGTACACCTTGCTAGTACCGGGTTGGACCCCCTTTTGCCTTCGGAACTGTATTAATCCTTCGTGGCATAGATTCAACAAGGTACTGGAAACATTCCTCAGAGAGTTTGATCCATATTGACATGATAGCATCACACAGATGCTGCAGATTTGTCTGCTGCACATCCATGATGCAAATCTCCCGTTCCACCACATCCCAAAGGTGCTCTATAGGATTGAGATCTGGTGACTGGAGGCCATTTGAGTCCATTGAACTCATTGTCATGTTCAAGAAACCAGCCTGAGATGATTCGTGCTTTATGACATGGCGCGTTATCCTGCTGGAAGTAACCATCAGAAGATGGGTGCACTGTGGTCATAAAGGGATGGACATGGTCAGCAACAATACTCAGGTAGGCTGTGGTGTTGACACGATGCTCAGTTGGTACTAAGGGGCCCAAAGTGTGCCAAGAAAATATCCCCCACATCATTGGACCACCACCACCAGTCTGAAACATTGATACAAGGCAGGATGGATCCATGCTTTCTGACCCTACCATCCGAATGTCGCAGCACAAATTGAGACTCATGAGACCAGGCAACTTTTTTCAATCTTCTATTGTCCAATTTTGGTGAGCCTGTGTGAATTGTAGCCTCAGTTTGCTGTTCTTAGCTGACAGGAGTGGCACCCGGTGTGGTCTTCCGCTGCTGTAGCCCATCCGCCTCAAGGTTCGACGTGTTGTGCGTTCAGAGATGCTCTTCTGCATGCCTTGGTTATAACGAGTGGTTATTTGAGTTACTGTTGCCTTTCTATCAGCTCGAACCAGTCTGGCCATTCTCCTCTGACCTCTGGCATCAACAAGGCATTTGCGCCCACAGAATTGCCGCTCACTGGATATTTTCTCTTTTTTGGACCATCTCTGTAAACCCTAGAGATGGTAGTGCATGAAAATCCCAGTAGATCAGCAGTTTCTGAAATACTCAGACCAGCCTGTCTGGCACCAACAACCATGCCATGTTCAAAGTCACTTAAATCACCTTTCTTCCCCATTCTGATGCTCAGTTTGAACTACAGTAGATCGTCTTGACCATGTCTACATGTCTATATATAGAATTTTATTCACATTATAACATATAACTGTATAACTTTTATAAATTTGGGGGATTTGTGCCACTGTTAGCCCTCTTTGGTGGGAATATTTTCTAGAACCTGTTCTAAGGATGAACTAAAAAATCCAAATTATGGAGACGATGGAGGGAAGATGGAAGAAGGAGTTAGAATGCAGTATCAATCATGTCTTAAAATGGTAAATATACTGTATGGTCATTTCTACTAGAATGCTGTGGGTGGGTGCCCATCCAAGATTATATTGTCCCAGACCAAGGCAATGCTGTCACCTGGTCTGCTGCTAACAGCATGTTTCACTGTGGGGAGGGTATGTTCAGGGTAATGTGCAGTGTTAGTTCTGCTCCAAAAAATGTTTTTAGATATAGGTTTCCTATGTTCTTCCATTTCTTCCACATGTTTGCTGTGTCTTCTACATGGCCTGTGACAAAAAAATCTAAACAGGATTTCTTCTGGCATTGTTTCAACAATGCCTTTCTTGCTGTCGCTCTTCCATAAAGGCCAGATTTGTGGAGTGCACAACTAATGGTTGTCCTATCTGAGTATCCCACCTAAGCTGTGGATCTCTGCAGTTCCTCCAGAGTTACCATGGATTGCTTCTCTGATCGATACTCTCCCTGACCTTCTGCTATGTTTCTTAAGTTCTGCCTTTAGTTTTCTAGCAAACCTCTGTGGTAGAAAAGCTCCATTTATACTTCAATTACATGCAGTATGTTTACTGATTGGTGACTTCTGATGACAACTGATTACACAGAAGTTTACAAATGTATCAGATTAAAGTATGCAGGATAAAATTTGCAATACTTTTGGGATTTTTATATGAAAAATATTTTTGCAAGACACTTTAGAGATGCAGACAATTTGTTTACTGACCTTTTTTTTTCCCTGTGCATCAGTGTTAAAAAAGAAGCACTCTGCATACTGTGGAGAGACAAAAAAGTTAGAACATTTTACTCAGAATTCATAAAGTGCTCAAGTTGAGTCTCTCAAAGACCAGTATCATTTGATAAAGACAAAATGTAAAGAAAAAGACATCCCCAAGCAAATGCTAGACATGGCTGCAAGATGTTAATCTCCCCGCCAGTTAAAAACACATTAATGATTTATTTCATTAATGTTGTGGCATTATATCCAAGTAATCTGGGTGTTTCTAAATTGCAAGATGAGTTTCACACAGCGGGAGCAGCTATGGAGATGGAGAACTACTAAAATCCCTCAACATATTTTAGGGGGGAACATAGAGCCAGAAGCAGAGCACACCAACCCGGAGCTCCCTGCTTCTACAAACATTTCAAACCTTCTTCCAGCCAATGACAACCATTCTCATCGTGCCCTGCACATTGTTTCCATGGTTACAAAAAAGAAATCTGGCTTGTGCCAAACGGATGCAGTTGTCATGGCAACAGTCAGTAACCTGGGTGTTATAGCTGTCCAGCAGGAGCTGGACTGTGTCCTGGTCTCCTAGGCTGATGCTCTGGATGATCCTTTCCACGTCTGGCGCCATGCCTGAGGCCTGTCCAGAAAAGAGTCCAGTGCAGAAAAATTCTGTTATTTCCTGTAATTATCAACCGACAGTGAAGTAACTGCATTTATGCATTAATATAAAGGATCAGCAATTAAATAAAATAACTCCTACATGTTATCAACAGCAATAAATGACTAATAAACAGACAACAAATAACAGTGTAGTCCCTAAAGTTGTAATTGTTTAGCCAACAAAGTATAATTAAATCGAACTTTAAGTCGTGCTGAACAGCACAAGTTCAGATACCTTCACCTGGATCTTAGCAAATGTATCTAACATTGAGTGCATTAATGAACTGTTACACTAACCTGCTGATGTAACAACTCACACTGTCTCAGGCAGTTTCTCCGTCCTCCAGATGAAACTGTGTCTGTGTAATCTTGTCATCCTTATTCCTCTGCACATTCCCTCCTCCTCTTCCCCCCTAAGCCCTCGATATACTCACACCCCAACCCCACTGCACTCTGCTGTATCAGCTGCTCTACATTTCAACTGGCTGTCGAATTAAGCCTTAAATTTATACATAAACTCAAGTATAATATATACACCCCCACTAATAAAGCCACCAATAAGTTTCTGGCATAATTCTGTCTGGGCTGGATATTTGACCACCAATATGATCAGAAATTAACAGGGCTGATGTCAACACAATTCAGGAAGCTTCATGTTAGCCTACTTAATCCACACTAAAACCAGTATTTGTGTGTGTTTGGGATCATTGTTCTGTTGAAAACCAAACTGTTCCCCAATTTCAAACATCTAGCTGTTTATTTTTGCTGAAGTTTAAGTTTTTCATTATTCCATCCACTTTGTTCAATGCACCAGCACCGCTGGCAGGGAAGAAGCCTCTCAGCATCATGCTAAAAGGCAACTACGCTTTACAGCTGGCAGTGCTCTTAGGTTTTGAAGCCTCATCTTGATATCATCAAACCATTTTACTGGGGCCCAACGCAGTTTGTAGTATTTGTCTTGGCTGACCATAAAATTATTCTCCAGAAGATAGTTGTCTTGTCCATGTGGTGATCTCCAAATGTTAGTCAAGCTAGAATGTGTTGGACTGCCTTCGGTGTTACAGTGACATTGTAAGTAAGTAAACTTTATTTATATAGCACCTTTAACAGCAAAAAATCACAAAGTACTTTATGAAGTGCAAATAAAATAAATACAAGTATAGGCTTAATATAATACAAAGAAAATAAGAACAGCTAATTGGCACATTGGTGCTCCAGCAACTTCCAGTTTATGGTAGGCTTTAGCCTTGATTCCTCCTGGTTTGTTCCTAAACATCCTAACCAATGTCCTTCCATCTGAAGGTGACAGTTTGGCTCTGATAGTTGAAACTTGGGCATAGCTGGTTGTTTCAACAGAACAATGATCTCACAAACATCCAGACAAGCAGGCTAACATGAAGCTTCTGGAATGTCCTCACCATTAGTTGTATGGGACATCTATAGACTGTGCTTATAAGCTGTGTGTGTGCTAGTAAAATAAATGTAAATGAACTCTACCACTTTAGTCAACATGAATGTAGGGATCAGGGGAACGTTGCTAGGCCTGTTTAAATCTTATTTGTCTGACAGATTCCAGTTTGTTTATGTAAATGATAAATTATCTTTAAACTCCAGGGTTAATTGTGGAGTACCACATGGTTCAGTACTTGGGCCAATCTCTTTACTATATATTTGCTTCCAATAGGTCAAATTATCAGGCAGCATAGGATAAATTTTCACTGTTACGCTGATGATACTCAGCTTTACTTATCCATAAATCCTGATGAGCCCAACCAGTTAGATAGACTACAAGCATGTCTTGAAGACATAAAAACTTGGATGACTTTAAATTTTTTGCTTCTAAATTCAGACAAGACAGAAGTTGTCATCTTTGGACCGGAGTCTTTAAAAAAGAAACTGCTTAGTCAATCACTTAACCTGGATGGCATTAAATTGACCTCCGGTAATAAAGTAAAAAATCTTGGGGTTATTTTTGACCAGGACATGTCATTTAAATCCCATATTAAACAGGTTTCTAGGATTTCCTTCTTTCACCTCCGGAACATTGCCAAAATTAGAAATATCCTATCCAGGAGTGACGCTGAAAAACTAGTCCATGCATTTGTTACTTCAAGGCTGGACTATTGTAATGCTCTACTATCAGGATGTCCACAAAATGCAGTTAAAAGCCTTCAGCTGATTCAAAATGCTGCAGCAAGAGTTCTGATGAAAATTAAAAAGAGAGATCATATTTCTCCTATTTTAGCTTCCCTTCATTGGCTCCCTGTTAAATCCAGAATATAATTTAAAATTATCCTCCTCACATATAAAGCCCTTAATGATCTAGCTCCATCATACATCTGATTGGGCCATATGTTCCTAACAGGGCACTTCGTTCATAGACTGCAGGTTTACTGGTGGTTCCTAGAGTGTCTAGAAGTAGAATGGGAGGCAGATCTTTTAGTTATCAGGCTCCTCTTCTGTGGAACCAGCTCCGGGTTTTGGTTCGTGAGGCAGACACCCTGTCTACTTTTAAGTCTAGGCTTAAAATTTTCCTTTTTGATAAAGCTTATAGTTAGAGTGGCTTTGTCAGGATCTGGGTTGTGTTTGTATATTTTGTGCTTGCAACTTGTGTCTCAGTGTTTTCCAGATTGTGCTGAGCTTCCCAGGAGTGCTGGGTGACAGGTGTGACTTATCCTGCTGATTGCTTGGTGGAGTATTTAAGCGGGAGGCTGCTAGTACTTCAACGCCAGTGTGTTTGCCTTCTGTGGTAACAAGCTCAGCCAATGCAAAGTCTATGCTTCATCTCTCGTTTTATGGATTAACTTTGTTCATGTGTTTTTGCAGACCAGAACCAGGACTTTTGGATTTATGTCTCTGAGCCACGGACCCTGTGAGCTAAGTGTTTTCTGGTTTAACTTCATTTTGTGGATTTTGTTCTCTACTTTGTTTTCGTCTGGATCTTCGACCAAGCTGGCAGTTTCCTGCAACTCTCATCTCCTGGACCAAGAACTAAGCCTCACCTTTCTCCAAGCACAATTAAGTCACTGCCTAATGATCTACTACGTAGACTGGACTTCAACAAAATGAGTCCTGAATCCCTCTATCCCTGGCGACCTGACCACATCCATTCAGTAAGCCGTTTATGTTTCCTTCCCGAAATTTCTTGGTTTTTGCCATCTACGTGTGTTCCCTGTATTTACCAGTTCTCTTCCCCTCTTCCCCAACAGTTGGAGTTTTTGCCTGTTTACGTTCCCTGTTCATTTTGTTTTCCAAATAAACAACCTTATAACTTTACATTCTCTCTCCGGAGTGTTCTCTGTATGTGGGTCAGAGCTATTACGAAAACAATGACAGGCTTAGGCTATCTTCCTTATTTTTTATCTCTGCCTTCCTCCCTCCCTGTTGGACGGAGTAAGGTGGTGTCAGGTTTAGCCAAAACCAGCTCAGTTATGGTTGAGGTACAAACACACCCTCCATTTCTGCTACTTGTATGACCCCTTCTCTTTTCCAATGGTTATAATCAGTCTGACAGAGAGAGGTATCCCAATCCTTGTGGTTTTTAGTATAACAATGACCATCAGTGGGCTCTAGATGGACAAACTTTATCAGTTTATTATTTTACTTAGTGTCCCTACACATGGCCCGTTCTGGGGTGGGCGGGCTCTGGCAGTTTAGTTTGGCCCCCCAGCAGCCCCGCGCCGTTCCAGACCCTTTGTGGGGTGCCTTGAGACAACATTGTTGTAAATAAGTGCAATATAAATAAATAAACTGAAACTATCTCTGTAGTTATGCTGCTATAGGCATAGGCTGCTGGAGGACCTAATTACCACTTTCACCCTCTTCGCTACATTCTCATACTACTCTCCAATTTTGCATTATTTGCTGTTATTTCAGCTTTTAACTTTATGTTCTCTCTCTTTTCTCTTCCTAGAAGCTACACCTGGCCTGACTCTGTGTCTACCTGTGACACCTTTCTTGAGAGGGGCATCATCCGAGCTTCTGCTGGCAACAACTTAATGCTCACCCTCTACCGATGATCCACATGGCCCTGTTTAACCCTTTCTTTCTCCTAGATATAGCAATTGACTGAGCTTTTACTGTGACTAACTCTATGTGCTCTCTTTCAGACTCTATCCTTGAAAACTGGCTCTGAGTTTATCTGTTCTTTCTTTCTAGATGAAACGACTAAAGGAGCTACAGCCATTAACATTTACTTTTCCTTCCCATAGAAAGTACTCCTGGATCAGTGCTTCTTTGTTCTCTTTGTGTCTCTGGTCTGTTCTCTCAAACCCCCAGTCGGTCGTGGCAGATGGCTGCTCACACTGAGCCTGGTTCTGCTGGAGGTTTCTTCCTGTTAAAAGGGAGTTTTTCCTCTCCACTGTCGCTACATGCATGCTCAGTTTGAGGGATTGCTACATAGTCAACGCCAGTGACTGTCCACTGTCTCTACATGCTCATCCAGGAGGAGTGACTGCTACAAATCTGTGACTGGATGCAATCTGCTGGGTTTCCTTAGACAGAAAACGTTTTTATCCAATTTGAATAAATAACTGAATCTGACTGCACTGTTCAATGATTAGGATTAATTGGAATGTGTGTACCTGACTTTTGTGAAGTGCCTTGAGACAACATGTGTTGTGAATTGGCGCTATATAAATAAAACTGAATTGAAACTGAATTGAATTGAATTGAATTGAATGGGAAATCCAGGCCGATAAGTAGATAATGTGAATTATGGTAACGGCACTGTACTTCTATTCTTTCAAGCAAAGGTGAAAAACTTGAGCAAGATGCTGTTTATTTTTAATCATGTTTGTCATTTTGATCAGTTTTATTTCCCTTTGTCAAATACAGGAATTTCATGTACAGAGGAGTAACTGCCAACTAGAGAATGGAGCAGCTGTACAGTGTTTACACATTGAAAGAGTCTCCAGAAGAGGCAGAACAATAGGAATAATCATCATCATCAATATTCAACAACAAACAGATAAAAATGACCAACATTAAACACTGACATTTAGGCTGCTAGAGGCTCTTTTAATCTCACATTTCTTTAGAGAAAGGCGTGCTTTATTTTTTCATTCCTTAGTCATTTGTAGCAGTTGAACCATCTTTTTAAAAAGAAACAAACACATCATGGTTTGGATCAGAACACATTTCTGGTCCTGCAAACAGCATTTTATTCTTTTTTATCTTTACTGAAGATTGTACAAACATCATATAGTCCACTAAAGCCTCATTTTAGCTCACTCATCCCCAGTTTGAACTTTGTGGGTTTGAACAAAACCAATAAAGTAGGGCGGCTCATTTTATGTACATCCCATTAAAATATTTTTCAAAAATAAGAACAAACAACCCTCTGTTAGGGTGGTCATTTTTAAAAGTGTCACTGTATAAATGATACAAACCAGAGTTATTAACACATCCTTACAGACAGCTTTTAGGTGTCCATTAAAGTTCTGAGGATATCTCTGACCACCCTCTCCTCATGACTTCTGTTTATAGATTTGGTGAAAAATCCACCACATTCAAAGAGTTCATAATCCTCTGTTTGTCAATACAAACCTTCAAATCAAGAGGCACCTAAGATTGGATTCTACAATAAAACATGTACCACAAACAAACTGCTGGCAGCTGTTCTCTGGTTGCAACCAAACCGTTTGTGTAGTGGGATTCTTTCGCTTCACAAACGCAAAATACCTCTGGCTACTTGATACTGTGGGTGGATGCAGGAGTTCAGAGGCTGAGGCGTTGGTCCTCCTTCAGGCCTTGGCACTAAGGGTAAGAAGTTCAATGAAGGAGCTAAAAAGGCTCTCCAGCCAGGCCTGGTTGGCCATGCACTGCTGCACCACCTCCTCCTGGCCAGGGTCCTCAGCTGCCTGCTCGATGTTATCCGTCTGGACAGGAAACAACAGTCAGGTACAGACATCACAAGAGTCATAACATCTCTACAACATACCTGAGGTCATCTGTGAGGTTAGGGTCTATGGTAGACGATGGTCAAAAAGAACTGATGCTTTAAGCATGACTTGATTCAAGGCAGAGGGTTAGGGTTGGGCATGTTGTACCACATCTTTATCTGTCACTGGACGTAACATCAATTTACAAAGGAAAATAGGTTTGGGGATTGAAATAAAAGGAAATGACGAGGAGATTAAATATAAACATTTCTGTTAGGGGTTATTCACACAAGTCATTTACAGTGTCATGCAAAAGTATTCATACAGTCAGTGTACTTTATTTGTATTCAATGTGATTCTATTGTGAGTCTATTGGAGTCTGTCTCTATTGGGATATGTCTTTACCAGCTTTGTACATCTATAATTTGGAATTATTCGCAAAATAGCTCGAGGTCAGACAGACTGGATAGATTCTTCAAGTCTTGTCACAGATTCTCAGCTACATTTGGGTCTGGACTTTGACTTGACCATTCTAACACATAATTATGCTTTGATCTAAACCAAACCATTGTATTTCTGTTTATGGTGGTTGTCGTGCTTGTACATGAACCTCCACCTCAGTCTCAAGTCTTCTGCAGCCTCTAACAGGTTTCCATCCAGGATTGTCCTGGATTTAGCTCCGACCATCTTCCCATCAACTCTGACCAGATGCCCTCAGCATGATGCTGGCACCACCAAGTCTCACCATCGGTACGGTGTGATGTGCAGTGTTAGTTTTCCTCTACACATAGGGCCTGATCTTCAAATGGTTTGCATTTTTAAATGTTTTTACTGTTATTTTGTAGCACTTTGAGATACTTAAATAATTTCTTATTATTTGTTATAATATATTTTCTTATTACCTCCAACTCCATGGCTTCAAACCTTATCTTTCTTTTACAGCCGCTCTGCTCTATATTGTGACAGCCAGTAGCACACACAATATCCTTATTTAAATAGGGTAGTTCAAATCGCTTTTGCACCTGTTTTTCATTGTGCACACAATCTTTGTAGATCACCCATTTATTGCATGTGCTTTTATTTTTTACAAGCAATTTAGCGTTTCTTATTTGGAATCTTTGAAGATCAGGCCCAAAGTGTTTTGATCTTCACGGAACAGCTGTATTAATACTTAGATTAAACTACAAACACCTGGACTCCATTTACTGATGGCTTCTGAAGGGAAATGGTTGCACAGGATTTTTTAGGGGCATCAGAGTAAAGGGGGCCGAATAGTAACACACACTTTTCATTTGTAAAATGTTTGACAACTTTATACCATTTTCATTCCACCACACTATAATGCACCACTTTGTGTTGGTCTATCACATACATTCTTATAAAATACATTGAAGGTGACATATTAAAATGTAAGCAGAACCTAGGGACGAAAATCTTTTAATCTAATATTTCCCATTCACTAGTTTTTTCTGTGAATCATAGACCAAAAACCACCAAAATAATACAGATTTTACGTTTTTTACTTCTCTAAGTCAATGAAATAAGTAAAATGCTTTCTTTGCTCTTTACTAAATCTGCTTTGTTGTGCTGTTCTCTATGCTTTGTACATGTACATACTGGGATTTATATACAATATGGTTAATCAAATCTGGTCAATAAACTTGTTTCGATGTTTCATCTCTGCACGTACACAGTTTTAGTGATGGAACAACTGAGTTTTAATTACCTGGCCTTGCGTCTCTCACAGAAGGTGAATTATAGGTTCAATGTCAAATTTATAGTGGTTTATACTTTTTGCACAGCAGAGTTAAATTCAACAGCCAACAAAGCTGTCATTAATGGGATGCAAAAAAGTTGTGTGACAAACGTTGTTCGGGAGCAGAGGAGTGAGTCCAATTAAAGCAAACATATAGTTTGCTATTTTCTGTAGTACACTATACTTACTTTATTTTTGTATTATATGCGTTTTCTTATTGGCTTGGAATAAACCTTTAAATAAATAAATAAAGATTCTACAATGTTCAGATAGAGGACACAGAAAAGCCAAGCTAATCACAGAACTGGATATAGATACTTACCTCCTTCTTGCAGTGCAGGAAGGTGTGATACTTGTAGTGGTGAAGAGAATGATACAGATTGTATATTCGACAGGTTTCAATTGAAAGCTTCATGTCCTGAGGAATTTTAAAAGAGGACAAGTTAAATAGCAAACCGAACAAATATCTTCTCTTTTATAGGATGTCCGCAACTTTTCAGCAAAATAGGAAGTACTTTCCCATTTTCCTGACCTCTTCCTTAGATCTTTCCATGTTCTGCTCAGGGAAATAAGGTTAAAAAAATGAATGATTTGTTTGTGGAATGTAAGGGGCAAAAACACTAAGAAAGTTCTTGTTTTATATAGAGCCACTGTAAAATAAAAAGTTAGTCTCAAGCATTGCTTACGTAAGCGAACTCAACAAGGAATTCAGCACCTCAGATAAAATAGTTGACATTTTTTACACCATGTCATTCATTATTTAAATAAAAACTAATCTGCGCCACCATGCACGGTGGCGCAGTTGGTAGCACTGTTGCCTTGCAGCAAGAAGGTCCTGGGTTCGATTCCTGGCCTGGGGTCTTTCTGCATGGAGTTTGCATGTTCTCCCCGTGCATGCGTGGGTTCTCACTGGGTACTCCGGCTTCCTCCCACAGTCCAAAGACATGCCTGTTAGGTTAATTGGTCACTCTAAATTGACCTTAGGTGTATGAATGAGTGTGTGCATGGTTGTTTGTGTGTTGCCCTGCGATGGACTGGCGATCTGTCCAGGGTGTACCCTGCCTCTCGCCCATAGACTGCTGGAGATAGGCACCAGCTCCCCCGTGACCCACTATGGAATAAGCGGTAGAAAATGACTGACTGACTGACTAATCTAAAATGTGGCAGCATTGTGTAAAAAGGTCCACTCTGTGATTCTGCATTATGTAGAATGACCACGTAGCTGTCATAACTTGAAGCAATCATTTGTCTTTCATGACATTGGAGAGATATTTTGTTCCACTCTTCTTTACTGCTTTGTTTCAGTTAATCGAGATTTGCAGGCATTTTTTTCTGTGCAGCTTTCTTATGGAGCCCCCACTTTTCAGCCATTCTGTTGCAGATTTGATGCTGTGGTTGGAACCATTGTCCTGTTGATTAGCCAGATAGGGTCAAGCTTCAGCTGACAGACAGTCCGCCTCATATTTGATTCCAGAAGAAGGAAGTTTATGTAAAAATACCCTATTATTATTATTATTTATTTATTTATTTTATTAAAGAAATCACCACTGCCTTACCCATAATACATTAGGGACACATATACAGTTATATCTAAAAAGAAATTTGAATATCAAGAAAAAGTTCAGAAAGTAACATCATATTATAAAGATTCATTACACACAGAGTGAAATATTTCAAGCCTTTATTTTTTGTAATTGTGATAATAATGGATTACAGATAATGCAAGCGCTAAATTTTCTCAGAAATAATAAAAAAGATATTTTAAAGAGAAATTTCAGGCTTCTGAAAGTAGGTTCATTTCTATGTACTCAGTACCTGGTCTGGGCTCCTTTTGCATGAATTACTGCATTAATCCAGCGTGGCATGGAGGAGATCAGCCTGTGGTTCTGCTGAAGTCTTTAGGAAGCCCAGGTTACTTTGATAGTGGCCTTCAGGTCATCTGCATTGTTGTTTCCACTGTGTCTCATCTTCCTCTTGACAGAACTCCATAGATTCTCTGTGAGGTTCAGACCAGCCCAGTTTGCTGGCCAATCAAGTGCAGTAACACCATGAATACAGCACTCTGAACAACCAGCAATCACATTTTCACCTTTTGTGGCTAACCACTCTTGTGGAGGGTGTCAATAGCTATGTTGACTTGTACATTAAATTTCATGATTAGATTCAAATAAATAAGTGTGAATCAAATAATCCAATCATGACGTGTGTTTTCGTGCACCACTCTTAATTCAGAAGAGAAGCACTTTGATATACAGAGTTGTCGAATTTCCCTAAAGCAACCGCAGAAGATGTATGTCCAATTCAGTTCAATTTATTTATATAGCGGCAGTTCACAACACATGTCATCTCAAGGCACTTTAAAAAGTCAATTCAACCAAATCATACAGATTTTAAGTTGGGTACATAGATTCCTAACGATCAAACAGTGCAGTCAGATTCAGTTTATTGTTCAAATTGATTAAAAGTTTTTCTACGTAAGGAAACCCAGCAGATTGCATCAAGGCAGTGGCTTGCAGCATTCGCTCCTCCTAGATGAGCATGTAGAGACAGTGGAGAGGAAAATTCCCTTTTAACAGAAGGAAAACCTCCAGCAGAACCAGGCTCAGTGTGAGAGGCCATCTGCCACAACCGACTTCTGCCTGTGATGTAAAAAAGCAAACGGCAAACGTGATAGTGTGTTGATTCTGAGTGTTCTGACCGTCCAGATTGGAGCCGTACCAGTTTCTGAGAGCGGTTGAGGCCTTATTCCTTCTATAATGCCACTACAGGTTAAATGTGGAAATAAACCAGATGTTTCCCCGCGATTTTGCGTCTCGCCACTAAAGGTGGAAATGTGTTGTGTTGACACAGGGCACACATGCCCAGTCCTGTCAGTTTGCCACAATCAGAATGATCCGATCAAGTGTTTACATGCCCACCGTTTAGATTGACAATTGGCATAAATCACCCGTTTCATTCGGAATACAATTTCATTCCAATCAAGCTGAATCAGATCACAATATTCAGATTGGCGCATTTACATTATGCATTGTTATTACAATTGGCCCTTTATTCTGAATACTTATGTCCTTGTAAACATGCCTATTGAATGTCTTCTGGACATCTGTCCCATCAGCAGTCTTCCTGATGATTGAACAGCCTACTGACACAGGCAGAGACCATTTAGGAAACCTTTGCAGATGTTTGAGTTAATTAGCTGATAAACTGGCTGATTTCACTTGTTCACAATATTCTAATGTTCTTAATGAATTTTGAGTTTTCATTAGCTGTAAGCCATAATCATCAAAATTACAAGAAATAAAGACTTGAAATATTTCACTCTACAACAACAAATATGATTTCTGTTTTGGCTTTTTTTATACAGGTCCTTCTCAAAATATTAGCATATTGTGATAAAGTTCATTATTTTTCATAATGTCATGATGAAAATTTAACATTCATATATTTTAGATTCATTGCACACTAACTGAAATATTTCAGGTCTTTTATTGTCTTAATACGGATGATTTTGGCATACAGCTCATGAAAACCCAAAATTCCTATCTCACAAAATTAGCATATTTCATCCGATCAATAAAAGAAAAGTGTTTTTAATACAAAAAACGTCAACCTTCAAATAATCATGTACAGTTATGCACTCAATACTTGGTCGGGAATCCTTTTGCAGAAATGACTGCTTCAATGCGGCGTGGCATGGAGGCAATCAGCCTGTGGCACTGCTGAGGTCTTATGGAGGCCCAGGATGCTTCGATAGCGGCCTTTAGCTCATCCAGAGTGTTGGGTCTTGAGTCTCTCAACGTTCTCTTCACAATATCCCACAGATTCTCTATGGGGTTCAGGTCAGGAGAGTTGGCAGGCCAATTGAGCACAGTGACACCATGGTCAGTAAACCATTTACCAGTGGTTTTACCACTGTGAGCAGGTGCCAGGTCGTGCTGAAAAATGAAATCTTCATCTCCATGAAGCTTTTCAGCAGATGGAAGCATGAAGTGCTCCAAAATCTCCTGATAGCTAGCTGCATTGACCCTGCCCTTGATAAAACACAGTGGACCAACACCAGCAGCTGACACGGCACCCCAGACCATCACTGACTGTGGGTACTTGACACTGGACTTCTGGCATTTTGGCATTTCCTTCTCCCCAGTCTTCCTCCAGACTCTGGCACCTTGATTTCCGAATGTCATGCAGAATTTGCTTTCATCCGAAAAAAGTACTTTGGACCACTGAGCAACAGTCCAGTGCTGCTTCTCTGTAGCCCAGGTCAGGCGCTTCTGCCGCTGTTTCTGGTTCAAAAGTGGCTTGACCTGGGGAATGCGGCACCTGTAGCCCATTTCCTGCACACGCCTGTGCACGGTGGCTCTGGATGTTTCTACTCCAGACTCAGTCCACTGCTTCCGCAGGTCCCCCAAGGTCTGGAATCGGCCCTTCTCCACAATCTTCCTCAGGGTCCGGTCACCCCTTCTCGTTGTGCAGCGTTTTCTGCCACACTTTTTCCTTCCCACAGACTTCCCACTGAGGTGCCTTGATACAGCACTCTGGGAACAGCCTATTTGTTCAGAAATTTATTTCTGTGTCTTACCCTCTTGCTTGAGGGTGTCAATAGTGGCCTTCTGGACAGCAGTCAGGTCGGCAGTCTTACCCATGATTGGGGTTTTGAGTGATGAACCAGGCTGGGAGTTTTAAAGGCCTCAGGAATCTTTTGCAGGTGTTTAGAGTTAACTCGTTGATTCAGATGATTAGGTTCATAGCTCGTTTAGAGACCCTTTTAATGATATGCTAATTTTGTGAGATAGGAATTTTGGGTTTTCATGAGCTGTATGCCAAAATCATCTGTATTAAGACAATAAAAGACCTGAAATATTTCAGTTAGTGTGCAATGAATCTAAAATATATTAATGTTAAATTTTCATCATGACATTATGGAAAATAATGAACTTTATCACAATATGCTAATATTTTGAGAAGGACCTGTAGTTTGATACTTCTAATTAAAGCTTAGATCTATAACCCAGTGTGATACTGCCATATCTTCTCACCTGCTGCTTTGGAACACTCTTCTTGACACGACTGAGGGTCTTACGGCTGTAACCCTCACCGCCCAGATGAACTCTGACAGCTCCTGACTCCAGAGGGTCTGCTGTCATTTTGGGGTACATATGTAAAGCCTCCTGGAAAAAGAGGGGAAGTTGTAGCTCAACTCTTCTACTAGTGTTTTTGAAATAATCGTTCTAGTGTTTTGGAATGCAAGTGTGGAAGCCAAAAAGAAGAACGTGAATGTTTACCTGATGCTGAGCACTCATATTGACTCTTCTCAACAACCTTTTCTTCTGTGCACTCAGTAAGCTGTCAATTTTTCTCATGGGAGGGAGGTACAGCTCATCTAAGCAGTGAGAACAACAGAATAGTTCTTCACTTTTAACTTACGCTTCTTGAAAGAAAATATTCATTGTATTCATGTAGGGCTTTCTATGACGCATTTAAACACTTCCTTTCCAGGATAGATAGTAAATTAAACAGCTTCAAGGATTTGTACAACTATAAGCTGACATCATTTAGGTTTTTTTAGATTTCCTCCATTCCAAAAGGGTTCAAAACTATACATACAGGCTTATACATATATATACGTTCAATAGTGCTGAGGTATTGGTGATTCTAGAAGCTTCAAGTCCAAGTCGACGACCTCTTCGCACCATGTTCGTCGGCATCCACTGCCCCGCCCCATCAGTTTACATGGGCTATCACTTCATGACTGACTCATTCCCAATCACTTCCACTTTCTTATAACACTGACAGTTGACAGAAGAATATTAAGGAGCGAGGAAATTTCACGACTGGACTTATTGGACTTGCACAGATTGCATCCTATCACAGTATCATGCTGGAATTCACTGAGCTCCTGAGAGCGATCCATTCTTTCATAAATGTTTGTAAAAACAGTCTGCATGCTTGGTGCTTGATTTTAAACACCTGATTTTAATTATTTGGATAGGTGAGTAAATACCTCAGGCAACATAGTGTGTATATTCAAGCCTGTTTGTAAAATTTTGACTCTTGGAAATCTACATTAGATGAAAACATGTGAACCTGATGCTGATCTTTAAAATCCCCTTAAGTTGTGTCCTTTATTATTAAACTGCAAAGAGAGTACATTTAAAAAAATCATGACAAATTGCAGCTGATGAAAGGGGGTTTATGAACTCTGACCATGCAGGATCTCTCAACTGTATGATCAGTAAATAATTATATTTCTATAAGTCAATAGTTGTAATGTAAACGTGAGACTCACCATTGGTGTCCTCCAGAGCTTGGATCATATCAGGGTCGAGTGCTGTGCTCACCAGCATCTCCACGTAGCTCCTGAACATCTCCCTCATAGCCCGACTGTTCACGCCTCCCCGCACAAGGCCTAGAGCACAGAGATACAGTGTGAGGGTGGACATAGTGCAGTGGTGATTCTGACACAAATGTGTTTGGTGACTTCACTGGTCTTACTTTTATAAGCTTTTATGAAATTATTCATAAAATTAGAGTTCAATATTTCCTGTGTTGATGCTATATAGCTTCTTTAGTTTTTTCTGATATGCAGGGTATGAACCTCTGTAGATAGATTGCTGTCTTCTTAGTGCTTGGACTTGATCCAAGTTTGTCAGCTTCTGTTCCCCCACCTACTCTTTGAGAACTGACCATCGCTTCTTACAGGGGTTAACATCAGGAGAAGTTCCTGACCACTGGAAAACTTTAATGTTCTGATGACCTTTTCTTCTCCAAACAATCAAAAGGAGACTTCATCAAAAAAAAATAACTTTGCAGCAGTCTCTCCATCTTTATATTTCTTGCAGAACCTCTGTGTGTTCTTGATGCTTTTCTTTGATAGAAGTATTTTGTCCCTCTTTATCTCACTGTGTGTGCTGACAGACTTACACCCTCCTGTTGCAGCTCTGCACTGGCAGCAAGATGATTCTGGAGCAGACAGTACTGGACTCACTGCACACTCTAGGACATTCCGAAGCCTTCTTTACTGCAGCTGGACCTTTCACCTTGAGGTTGTTGATTACTTTGAAAACTAGTCTTTCAGCTGTAAAGTTCTTGGTTGCAGTTTACTGCATGTGAGGCCATGACGGTTCACACCTTTCTTTGCACATAACCACAAGATGACAATATCTTCAAACACACCAGACTGTCTGCTCTGTTAGAGCAGTTAGTCTGCTAATGACACTGATTGCCAGAGTGACTTTAGTTGGACTCTCTCCTAGCTTCAGCTGTGTGGATGTTGGTTGGGAACAATTGTGTTTTTATAAAAAAACTGTTTAATGTAATTTATTATGTATATCTTATGTCTTTTCACAACAATCTGTAAACAATGTGAAGTCTGACAACAAAACCTGAAGCCATAAAAGCAACATCTGTGTCACTGACAGAGGACAATATGTGACGGACATGTATGACCATGTGCACACAAAGCTGCTGACCTTCATCCTCACTGGGTCGGGAGGAGTCAGACTCAGAGGAAGACGATGGTACCTCCTTCAGCCACTTTTTCCTCTTCTTTGGGGGAGGCTCAGCTCTGTCTTTTGAAGTCTTGTTTTTCTCTCCTTCTCTCTTCTCTTTCAGTCTTAATATTTCTGCGGTTCCATCTCTTCCCTGTCTCTTTTCTTTCTCAACATCTCGTCTCTCCCTTTCTTTCTGCTCAACCTGCTTCTCTCTCATATTCCTCTCCTGTTTAGAGATTTCCCTCCTTTCTCCTTTCTCCCTCTCTTTTTGCTCTTTATCTTTCTGTTCTCTCTCTTGTCTCAGTCTTTCACTCCACTCTTGTTCTCGTTTCTCCTTCTCTCTCTGCTCCCTATTCCTCCTCTCCATCTGCTCTCTTTCACTTTGTTCTCGCTCATATTCCCGTCTCTCTCTGTCCTTGTTCTCTTTTTCTCTCCCCTTTCTCTCTTTCTGTTTATTCACCCTCTCTATCTCTCTCTCTTTTTCACTGAGCTCCCTCTGTTTTTGCTGTCTTTCTTCTCGTTTTCTCATATTTTCTTTCTCTTTGTGCTCCCTCTCATGTTTCTCCTTCTCCTCCCTCCTCTCTCTTTCTTTAAGCTCCTTTTCTATTTTCTCTCTCTGTTCTCTTTCATGTTCTTTTTCTCTGGCTCTCTGCTCCTTCAGCTCTCTTTCTTTTTGTCTCTCCTTGTCTCTGTCATCTCTCTCCACTCGTGGCTGTCTTTGACTGTGAATGCTTGGCACCTGTTTAGCTAGAGACTGGCGTCTGCCAGACGGTTGGAAGGAAGGACAAACACACAGTGAGCACCTGTCCACAGCTCCAAGGAGCAGGATAATGATGTGTGAACAATGTTAAGCCAGTAACAGGAGAAAGTAAACCTGTAGCCTTACCTCAGGGCCTGGCCAGCTCGGTGCCATGGCTTCCGAGAGCACACTCGGACGTAGTCTTTCTTATTGACGTTCTCCAGGAACTTCACATATAGACGCTGGTAGCACATTTTGGCATCTCCAAAGTAGCCCAGATACTGAGGAAAACCATGGAGCACAGGATTACAGGAACATACACTGGTCCAGACAGTGTTATTCACCTGTTCCAACCAATAACTTCAGACAGATTTTCCTGGGATTTTATGTGACAGATCAGCACAACGCATCTCATTGTTAAGTGCTACAAAAAGGATTAATGATCTCCCAGATATTTTTCAAATGTAAATCTAAAAAGTGTAGTTAAATCTAAAAAGTGTAGTTATGAATATCTCCTTTACGTCTGATGTGGGTTAGGTTCTACAACAGCATCTCACTCATCCATTCATTTTTATTATGGACACACTGACTAAGAGTGTAGTGGACTATGGTTATGTGGTGACACAGAGATATAAAAAGGTGTATCATCAGCATACATATGGTAGGAGATGTAGTATTCTATATGCTGAGCTAGAGGGATCATATGGCTGTTTAATAAAAGCGAGTAGATAATGGACCCTTGAGGAACCCCACAATTGAATTTATTTGTCGCAATTTTAGAATTACCAAACAAGACAAATAAGATCTGAACCAGTTTAGCACAGTACCAGACAATACCAGTCATTCTTCTAGCCTTTTACAGTTTTTCTCAATTGCTAAAACCCTGGGTTTTATTGTTGTAACCAAACGCTCAGCTGCCTGAACCCACTGATTGAATCAGTCAATCTTTTGGCAAAACCATAAGCACTTTCCACCTGTTTAGACACAACTTGCCAACATATTTTCATTGTGATGCACCTGTGTTGCATAAGGGTGAACACAGGTGGCAAAAGTCAAACACAGTTAAAGCTTAGGTGTCACCAGTTGAACACAACTCAAAATTGATTACACTTGTGGCCAATGATGTGAGGGAACATATATAACCCAGTTCTGAGAGTAGTGGTTTGTGAGGCAGATTCAGAGTTTGTGACGATTTAGAGAAGATTACAGGTAATTACATTTTTTGACATTATAGTATGTTAATGTTGACATCAATAACTGTATGACTATACTATACACTGTACCATAGCGTATACTTGGCCAATCACACTATGGCCAAGACCAAAGAATGATTGGCCAACGGGCCATTGTTGGTGTCCCTGGGCAGTGTGGTGGCAATGTCACATTGTGTGCTGCCATCAACAATCATGGGGTTGTCAACCATCATGCCAACCTGGGGCACTACAATACTCACCAGTTCCTCATTTTCCTCAGTCACATGCGAGATGCTCTGTTAGGGCAGCAGGATGAACACCCCATCTATGTTATTGTTTGTGACAATTCAATTAAATTAAATTCAAAAATACTTTATTAATCCCAAAGGGAAATTAAATGTTGTTATAGCTCATTATGAAGGTTTCCTCAAAGAGCCGTTGTAGATGCTGATGGCTGTGGGCAGGAAGGATCTCCTGTAGCGCTCTGTCTTACAGCAGATCTGAAGAAGCTTCTGACTGAAGACACACTGTTTTTGTAGGACAGTCTCATGAAGAGGATGCTCAAGGTTCTCCATTATGTTCTTCATTTTATGAAGAATCCTTCTTTGCACAATGATCTCCAGAGGTTCCAGCGGAGTCCCCAGAATAGAACCAGCCTTCTTTATCAGCTTGTTGAGCTTTTTAAGCCCCTGGCTCTGATGCTGCTACCCCAGCAGATGATGGCAGACGAGATCACACTTTCCTCAACAGACTTATAGAAGATATGCAGCATCTTGCTGCAAACACCAAAGGACCTAAGCTTCTTCAAGAAGTACAGTCTGCTCTGTCCCTTCTTGTAGATGGCTTCACAGTTGCATCTCCACTCTAGTCTGTTGTCCAGGTGAACACCAAGGTATTTATACTCCTCCACCACCTTCAACCCTTCTCCCATGTTGGAAATAGTTTTTGACTTATTCCTGTTTCTCTTAAAATCTACAATCATCTCCTTTGTTTTATTCACGTTCAAGATAAGATGATTGTTTCCACACCATGCCACAAAGCGGTCCACCACCTTCCTGTACTCAGCTTCTTGTCCATCTCTGATCCACCCCACGACTGCAGAATCATCCGAGTATTTCTGCAGATGACAGGAGTCATCTGGAAGTTTGAGGTGTACAGAGTGAAAAGGAATGGTGAGAGTACAGTCCCCTGTGGTGCTCCTGTGCTGCTGACTACCTGGTTAGACTCACAACCCTTCAGTCTCACAAACTGTGGTCTGTTTGTCAGGTAGTCTTTGATCCAGGAGATTGTTGAGGCCTCCACCTGAGTCTTCTGGAGATTCTGACAAAGCAAATCAGGTTGGATTGTGTTAAATGCACTGGAGAAATCAAAGAACATGATCCTCACAGTGCTGCTGGCTTTGTCCAGATGACAGTGGGTTTGTTGAAGCAGGTGTATGATGGCATCTTCAACTCCAACTCCACAGTGATAAGCGAACTGAAGGGGGTCCTGATGGTTTACTGTTTGCTTACTCAGGTGGGCCAACAGGAGTCTCTCTAGGACCTTCATGATGTGAGATGTCAGGGCAACAGGTCTATGGTCATTGAGGACTGATGGGTGAGTTTTCTTTGGTACCGGAACAACACTGGAACCTTCTTCTGGGCCAGGCTAAGTTTGAAGAGGTGCTGCAGAATCCCACAGAGCTGCTCTGCACAGCCCCTCAGGACTCTAGGGCTGACATGATCTGGACCTGCAGCCTTATTCCGATTCAGTCTCTCCAGCTGCATCTTCACCTGACTTCTTGAGACACACAGGTGAAAGGGGGAGGCAAAGGAAGCATCAGCATCTTCTGATATGGTTGAACGCAAACATGTAGAAGCAGAAGCAGAAGGGTCTAGGGTTGAGGTGGAAAATAAAACATGAGGTGTTACTGGACAGCTGTGGGTCCTGTGGGTCAAAGGAAGATGGAATGTCTGTTTGGCTGTGAGCAGGAGAGGAGGATGCTGAGCTTGTTTCTGAACTGAACCTATTGAAGAATGTGTTCAGTTCATTGGCTCTGTCTAGACATACATCAGTCTGATCATCCTTCTGCTTGAAGCCTGTGATCTTTTTCATCCCTGTCCACACATCTCTGATAATGTTTTGCTGGAGCTTGCTCTCCAGCTTCTTCTTGTACACTTCCTTGCTGTCTCTTATCTTGACTTTATGTTGCTTCTGTATACTCCAATAATTCTCTGTCTCCCTCTCTGAAGGCTCTTTTTTTCTTATTAAGCAGGTCCTTCAGGTCACTGGTGATCCAAGGTTTGTTATTGGGGAAGCATCTCACGGTTCTGGTTAGGATGATGTTATCCATACAGAAGTTTAAATAGTTGGTTACACACTCAGTCATGGCATTGATGACCTCTCCATGTGGCATGTCTCCATGACAATGTGAGTTTTCACAGAGTCCTCCAGGTTAGAGAGTGGTTCAATATTAACCAACGTTTTATCACTCTTTGCCTTCCACCTTACTCCCCTTTCTTGAACCCCAATAAAGAATTATTCTCCTCATGGCGATGGAAGGTATATGTACGCCAACCTTACACCAGAGTAAATCTCCCACAAGTCAAGGGATTCGCATGTGGTCACAGAGTTGTCGAGCCATGCCAAGCCTGAATACAGCATACCAGGGTTTTTTTTCCCCGTTGCCTGGCCAGACAAAATGTGGCCTGTGATGTGGATGAAGTCCTGTGGCCTGACCCAGTGTGGAGAAATAATGCTGTGGTAATGCACTTCTCATTTGTATATTTTTGTATTTTATTTTTACGTAGGCTTACTGTATACAAGTGCTAAATACGCAGTTTTTGTTTTGCAACATGCATTTAGCCTACAGTGAACAATAAACATTTATTTCTACAGCTTCATGTCCTGAGAATTATATTTTCTGTTTTTCTATGTGGTGTTTAGAGACTTCTCAGCCGTGTTTTTAATTTTGCTTGACTTGGAGTACAATTTGTCAACATAGTTCAGTCTTGAGCACAGATTGAACTGTTTTGAGGTGAGAGTTTGAGGTCTTGTGAATGCAGCTTGAAAATTGGGTTTTGTGTTCATAGTTTAGAGAAAAGGAGAGCAAACGTAAAGAAATGTGTCTTAGCAATTGAGTAAATCTGTAATCAGTATATTCTGATCAACTGTAGCATTAAGATGAAGTAATACCAAGACAAACGTTCTAGACTCACCACTGTTCAAATGTACGTCTTTTAATTCAATTTAGTTTATTTGTAGACCGGAAATTCACAACAAATGATGTCTCAAGCCATTTAACAAAAACGAATTCAATCAAATCATACAAATTCCAAGTCAAGTACATACATTCCAATTCATGCAAGTTATCAAACAATGCAGTTAAATTCAGTTTATTATTGAAATTGGTGAAAAGGTTTTCTATCTAAGGAAACCCAGCAGATTGGATTGTATGACTGACTTGCAGTATTTACTCCACTTGGATGAGCATGTAGACAGTGGACAGTCACTTGTAGTGTGTTGCTGGAGAACTCACAGCAATCCTTCTACCGGGCATGCATGTAGCAACAGTGGGAAGGAAAAAAACACTTCCAGCACAACCAGAGACTGGCTCAGTCTGAGCGGCCATCTGCCATGACCACCTGGGGGTTTGACAAGACAGAGCATACAAAAAAACAAAAACAAACACACTGATCCAGGAGTACTTTCTATGTTAAAGAAAGTTAAAATGTTAATGGGAGTAGTAGCTCCTTAGGTGTCTTCATCTAGAATAAAAACACAACTAAACACATAAGATCTGAGCCAGTTTTCAAGTCAATAGGATGAAATAGGGCACCGTTAGTGGCAGTATAAGCAAAGCCAATAGCTCTACCTAGAAGAAAGACAGGGTTAAACACTGGGGGGCAGGGCCAAGACTATCATCAATCGTAGAACATAAGGTTGTTGACAGCAGTAATTCAGCCGATGCCCCACCCTCCATGAAGGTGTCACAACTAAACAATGCAAGGCCATATGTAGCTTCTATGAAGAGAAAAAACAGAGACAGCTTAAAGTTAAAACCTGAAATAACAGTAAATAATGTTAAACTGGAGAGTAGTAGGAGAGTGTAGCAGAGTCAGAGAAAGTGGCCATTATGTCCTCCAGCAGCCAAAGCTTATAGCAGCATAACTACAGAGATAGCTCAGGATAATCTAAGCCACTCTGACTACAAGCTTTATCAAAAAGAAACGTTTTTAGCCTAGACAGACTAAAACTGCGAGTTGGTTCCACAGGAGAGGAGACAGATAACTAAAGGATCTGCCTCCCATTCTACTTAGAATCTCAAGGAACCATCAGTAAACCTGCAGTCTGAGAATGAAGTGCTCTGTTAGGAATATATGGAACAATCAGATCTCTGATGTATGATATGTCAGAGATACAAAGCTCTTAATGACAATATAGATCATTAAGGGTTACATATGTGAGGAGAATTAATTTTAAATTCTATTCTGGATTTAACAGGGAGCCAATGAAGGCAGGCTAAAGTAGGAGAATTGTGACTTTTAACTGTATAGTAACTGCATAGTAAGGAAATACAATAGTCCAGCTTTCAAGTAACACATACATGAACTAATATTTCAGTGTCACTTCTGGATAGGATTTTTTTTTTATTTTGGCAATATTCCAGAGGTAAAATAAAGAACGTAATCATAGAAGCCTGTTTAATATGGGATTTAAATGACGTGTCCTGGTCAAAAATAACACCAAGGTTCTTTATTTTATTACCAAAGGCCAATTAAATGCAATCTAGATAAAAAAATTTGGTCCAAAAACAACACTTCTGTCTTGTCTGAAAATGTTAAGTCATCTGGGTTTTTATGTCTTTAAGACTTGCCTGTAGTATATCTAAGTGGTTGGATTCATTGAGATGTTTGAATAAATGAAGATGATTATTACCAGCATAACAGTGGAAATTTATATCATTCTGCTAGATAATTGTATGTATTGTAAGCATATATAGTAAAAAGCCTTGGGCCAAGCACTGAGCCCTGTGGTACTCCACAGGTAACCCTGGAGTTTGAAGAAGATTTATCATTTATATGAACAAACTGTCAGACAAATAAGATTTAAACCAACCTAGTGCTGTTTCCCTGATCCCTACAGCATGTTCCAGCCTTTCTAAGAAAATATTATGATCGACTGTGTCAAATGCAGCACTGAGATCTAACAGGACAAGTACAGACACAAGTCCATTATTTAAGGTCATGAGAATATCATTAGTGACTTTCACCAGTTCTGTTCCTGTGGTATGATGAGCTCTGAAACCTGAGTGAAACTCTTTAAACACATCATTACTGTAAAACTGCTCACAAACGTTATTAGCAATAATTTTCTCATTTTAGATGGTAAAGGAAGATTAGTTATAGGTCTGTAATTTATTAAAACATTTACCAATGCAGTCTTAGTGCTATGGTTTAAAAACTAACTGCAAAGCCCCAAATAGATTTTTTTATCATAAAGGGGTAAGCTTCGTTCATAAACTGTCTTTGCCAGAATTGGAAGATTGGATGTGGACCTGTTATTACTTATTATTGACACTCACTTTGCCACAAGCCAGTTGGTCTTCTGTAGATACAGAAATTGATCTGCTTAGATGAGACCGAAAATTTACGTTTTGGTTTTGCAAAACACTATGTCTACTGCACAGCACCCTGTACACTGTATCCCTACAGTGAAACAAGGTGGTGGCAGCTTTATGCTATGGGGATGTTTTTCTTCAGCGGGAACAGAAACATTGTTCAGAGTTGATTGGAGTTAAATCCAGTACAATCCTGTAAGAAAACTTGTTAGACGTTGCAATACACTTGAGACTGCGGCAAAGGTTCACCTTCCTGCACCCTAAACATACAACCAGAGGTACAATTGATGGTTTGGATCAAAGCATATTCATGTGTTAGGATGGTACAGTCATCCAGCTGAGAGTTTGTGGCAAGAATTTAAAACTAATGTTCACAAAACACTCTTCATCCAAACTGACTAAGTTTGACTTATTTTGCTAAGAATAATGGTGTCGAAAAGGGATTTTGGGTCGGACCAAAGTGCAGACAAGAGCTTGGCAGCCGCATCTTAGTTTATTTCTCAAAGGGTCAAAAACGTAACAAAACACTGCAGGTATGAATCAGAGTCAAAAACCAAAACTTACAAAACACTGCAGGTACTATGGCAAAACGTAGCATAAGTCTCCAAGCGAAGCATAAACAAAGCATAGTCATGGTAGGGAAAGGGGTAGTGACAAACACAAAGAATAAGCCCTGAACAAAGACACAAAACCAACTTATATACTGTGAGATAACAAAGGCAGATAATCAACGGAACAGGGAACAGGTGTGACAAGGAGGCAGGGAAACAGAAGGAACAGGTGCAACAATTACAAAGGCTGATGATGGGCAAAGTAACTAATAAACAATAAAAAGAAACACAGATATACTAAATAAGAATCCAAGGGTGAATAATAATACATACAAAGAAAACAACCATAAAAGAACTTAAGTAGTAAACACTAGGAGGCGGAAGAGGGAGAAAAGACAAACTAATAAACTTAATAGAAACAACTAGACAAAATAAACCATCACAAGAAACCATAAAACAAAGTCCAAATGTCACTCCGTGACAAATGGCCAGAAATGTACAAAGGTGGTAGAGACATACCCCAAATGACCTGCAGGTGTAACTGTGGTGAAAGGTGGTTCTAAAAAGTGGAACTCATGATGACCAAAAACAAATACCAAAATTTGCAGATATTAACTTAAAAAAAGACAATTTTTCCTCTTCATGATTGTCCCCTACTTTATGTTGTTCTATCGCATAAAATCCCCATACAATACAATGAAGACTGAGTTGTAAAAACAATTCATGGAGTATGAATACCTTTTCAAGGCACTATAACTTAAGAACATATAATTTGGAAAACTCACATTGCTAGTTGCACAGAACTGTCTTTGGCCATCTTTAATCTTTGGGCTGAATTTCTGGAGCAAAGCTTTCTGTACTCTCCAGATGGGTGGGGGTTCCCGGCCAGTCTGCAAAGCCATCTAAGAATATAGAGAAACAGTGCATTTGTCATTTGTCAGTTTCTCATTCATTCACCCCACAAACAATTGAACCAGACATGTACTGTATAAAAAGGTACAACCTTCACTGTCTGTCATTAAATTAGACTTAACACTGCCACTCATGGAGAGCTAGTAAAGGACTCAAGTGCAGAGATTGACTGTGGAAAAAACAGAGTCCTTTAATAATAAATCAATAAGGAGAACTTACAGGGCAATTGCAGGGAGAGCAGGACATGAAGCACAAGTAATGTAACGGAAGGAACCAGCAAGAACAGTGACAACCAGCGAGCTTATACACTAAGGGATGAGTAAAAAAATGACATTGGATCCAATTGAGCTAATCAGTGGAATGTGGAGAAGCAGGGAGAAGAGAGTACTGAGCAGTGGAACTAGAGGAAGGTGAGAAAACAAGACCCAATGAAAAACTACAAACCAAGGGTAAATATAATAACACTGATCTAGAAGATAAAGTAAATTACAAAGAGAACAGAACACAAGAAATAAGTAAGAAACTACGCCTAAAGAATAAACTTACATGGCAACACCTTTCGAACATAAAAAACAAGGAAATGATCAAAACACAAACACGAATGAAAAACAGCACCCAAACACCCAAGGATCATAACGGTGGCAGTGAAGGAGCCCTGGAGGCCGACGGAAGCACAGGAGGGCTGGAAGCTGGTCAGGAGACCGGGAAAACTTGCGGAGGATCTTACTAGGAGGCAGACAAGAAGGCAAGGAGAACCCATAAACAGCCTTGTCAGGAGGCTGACAAGGAGGCATGTAGAACCCACTGAGGAGCTCAGGAGACTGGTCCAGTGAATGTGGAATCGACGGTCTAGCTCTGGAGACTGGTCCAGAGAACGCTGGATCCTTTGGAGTAGTCCTGGTAAGTGGTGCTCGGACAGCCGGAATCCAGGGAGGAACCCTGGAGAGCACCCTTGGAGCCACCGGAGCCCTGGATGTAGCTCTGGAAAGCGGTAAGGATGCCTGAGAAAACCTCCATCGAGCTTGCAAGAGCAGCATAGAAGCTGGAAGAACCCTCAACGAAGCTCTGGAGAGCCGCGTGAAAATTGGAAGAACCCTCAAGGAAGCTCTGGAGAGTCATGTGGAAATCGGAAGACCCCATGACGGAGCTTGGAGAAAGGGATGTGACAGAGGCGAGCCTACTTGGAACCCCTCGTGAGAGAACTCGGGATCATGAGACGAAGGCGACCCCACCTGAAACGTCTTGTAGATGCTAATAATAGCAGCACTGAAGACTGCACAGAGAGGGTCTTTGTAACTATTAACACATAACTGGATGTGGATCTTGCTGCTGCTGCATCCGTGGGAACCACTGCTGCTGGTGCAGACATAGGAACCGCCACTGTCAAGGACCTGGGAGCCACACTCTGCTGCAGACTGCTGAGAGTCACTGAGGATGCAGCGGCTGGTGTAGGAGAAAGAGCGGGTAGTGTAGGGGAAACTGTGGGTGGTGCTGGAGAAGCAGCGGATGGCAATGAGGAGAAGCCTGGGGGTTCTGAGGCATCGAGGAGTGAGTTCTGGTCCTCTGTGAACACGAGGAGTGGGATGAAGAAGCAGATAAAGAAGTGTTGGCTGCACTCTCTGGGTTTGGAGCGGAAGCATCAGTAGGAACCCTGTGTACAGGAGTGAAAGTCTTACGTCGACTGTGGGTGAAGTAGCGCCAGGGAAAGTGGAAATGGACAAAATTGAGATGACAGGAGCTGTGGCTGAGGTGGAGGTGGCTTGTGCAGTATCTCCAGGAATGCGGCCTGATGGTTCCACTCCGCCCCCTCCACTCAGCTCCACTAAGCCCAGAGAAGGAAGAACAGGAGTCCACACGGGACAAATACTCCTCCAAGGATTTCCATGCTGGGCCAAAGTGTCAATGTACAACCTAACAATCCATTTAAGCTTTTCAAAGCCATATTTGGTGTAACCTTCTGCTGGGTCAGATGGCTGGTTCCTTGAGTCATGTTTGGAGTTAGTAAAGTACTCTAGTACAGAGACTGACTGTGGCAAAAACAGAGTTCTTTAATAATAAAGCGATAAGGAGAACTTACAGGGCTCAAATACTGTAACAGCAGGAATCAGCAAAGAACAATGACAACCAGCGAGGAGAAAGGAGGAGTGGAAAATAATACTGGATCCATTTGAGCCAATCAGGGGAATGTGGAGCAGCTGGAAGAGGAGAGTACTGAGCAGGGGAACTGGAGGAAGGTGAATAATGCACCTTTTCCACTGCCTCAATTTAGCCCTACTTGACTCCACTCTGCTTGCTTTGCGAACGTTTCCATTACTGTTTTTTCAATACGTAGTTATTTGGTCCCTGCTCCTAAGCACTAAAAGTGATGTGAACAGACTGCTGTTCACTGATTGGCCATGGGACCAGAAGGAATGAGAAGCATTTTGATAGTGTAGTGTAGAGAAAAGTTAATAAAACTTAAGATTGACTACAGTAATATTAAAGACCATAATGGCTGGAGCAGATCATACGGAAATATAATTTTACTATTTACAAATTATAAACCATGCCCAAGGCTAAAAGAAAAGAAATTTGACACACCCGTTTTCAATTATATGCAGGTAGGGGGCGCTGTATTTAATAACATCAAAAAACCAGCTAATCACACATAAAATCATATGTTAAGACGCACAAGCATTTCCCCAAAACATACAAAACATTACAACCATGAAACAACATGTTTGATTTGGAAATTTATTGACGTTCCTTAAGCGAACCTGCTTCTGCAGGAGAAGGGAGCAGACAGGGAGCATCTGCCCATAATCAGACTGCCTATGTTAGATCAAACTGGAGGAAGACCCCAGTGAATTTGCGGAGCATGAATATCCAACCTTAAACTAACTTCACCACGGTCAGAGGTCCGTGCTTTTGCGCTTTAAAGTCCTTGTCCTCGTTATTGTCATAGCTGAGACAAAAACGTCATCGTAAAGCCCCAAATTATAACTTCCTGAGACACAGTTTGGAGCTTTACCAGTCCAGACAGCAGCGTTTTTTAGGTCCCTTAGGATTACCCAAATTATTTCTGTTTATTGAATGTCAGATTCATTACAGAGACCATTTTCTTTTAGCTTTTTTCAGATTTCGAGGTTTAGGTACATCGCCTCAGTAATTGGTAGAATTACCTATTAAACTGTCTTACTTAGGTCAAATGTTTTGGACTTTCTTCCTCAAGTTTGTGACCATAGTTTACTGGAATTTTGTCCCATTCCTCCAGACAGAACAGGTGTAACTGGGTCAGGTTAGTAGGCCTCCTTGCTCACAAACAACTTTTCAGCTCTGCCCACAAATTTTCTCTGGAACTAAGATCAGACATTTGTGATAAATACTTGTCGGGCCAACCTCCATTTTGATCAGATAAACAACTTTTACTACACAGCTCAACAGGCGTCGCAGCTCTAACGTCACCAGAGTTCATAAAAACCTACTGAAGTGAACGCTGAGTTGCAATTTCCAGCCGTAGTGTGCCAATACTACGCTCGGAGGCAGATCTCTGGAGAAATAGAAGGTTGTGGGTGGTTTTACTTTTCTTCCACACTGGCCATTCCCGGAAGAGCTTGTAGGCTGGAAATCTGTGTGATATGAGATCAGAAGATCCATATCCCGATTGAAGACCGTCACACGTGACCCAGGCACAGGTAAAAACCTACAGAGGTTTTGTTACCAAGGAGACGAGTTTCGTCCTTGTTAATTTTTCAGTCGACCGCAGCAGTTCCTCATATTTTTCCCATTTCGGATGGAGAAGAGTTGACCATTTTCAGTTGATCACTGACGCGTGACAACTCAAATCAGACTACAGTCTGCGGCCTTGGCCTCGTGGCCTGGCCACTCCATTGCTACATCATTTTATTACCCTTGGGGTTTTTCCACCGAGCTCCCGCCTCAGAGTTTTACAACCCTTTGTTCGAGATTTGGGACTGTTAGTGGCTAACGGGCCAGCTGCTACATGCTCTGCGTCTTGGGCGAGGTCCTACCGTTCTTCCATCTGACAACAACTTTCGAGACGCATCAAAGGCTTCACCGTGAAGTGCTCCCATTCCACTTTCCAAGGTAATCCAAATTGTTGTGTTATCCTCATTTGTCCATAAACTTCTCGTTTAATCTTCATAGTACGCAAATATTTTCTTTTTTTATATTATTTTTAGATAGCAATGTAGCTCTCTTGTAGAATAGTACATGCTTACTAAGGTGGACGTTGATGACCAGAATAGTCTGTTGTGAGAGGGACAATTGGTTTAATACATTTTCATACAGATAAATAGACAGCATTTATGTGTATTTTTTTGTAAGAGTGATTATCTGTGTTAGGTATTAATTAGTCAACTCAGAGGCAAGAACGATACAGAGTCAGTTTTACTTGCAGCAAGGGTAGCTCACTTTGCAGTGCTGCCTACAATGTGTTGGCACCCCTCTCTTTTTATTTATACATGCTGGTTCACACACAGTTCAACAAACATTCAGGAGGTGTGTGTGCGTGGGGTCAGAAAAGTTAGGGTTCATGTTTCTTGATTTTAAACAGAGAGGGAGTGGGGACTTGGTACAAACAACCCCTAGATGTTGCTGATAGTAGCATAACTCACTCCTGTCCCCCATCTCCCTTTCTGTGGCATGTGGGAGGGAAAAGCATTTTGTCCAGACATGAGTGATAAACAATACAAAAGTTTTCAAACCCTAACAATCTGTCAAAATAAGGTTAGTTTTCCACACTATCCAGTAAAATGGTTGATAACACAGTGGCATACGGCATGGTTCTGGTTAATAATTATCAATTAATAATGATATTTAATTAATTGTAATTATTAAGTGCTGTGAGCCCAATAATCACACCACCAGAGTGTATCTCTGATCTTTATTTGAAATAAATTACTTTTTGTTTATTTCTCCTGAATTATGAATTTAATTATACATGTTTATAAATATTTATAATCAATAATCATAATCCCTCACACACTCCAAAACCTTGACTTTGTTGTCCTTAGAACAGTAGACATTAATAAGGTGGTATGCTTTTGGTCAGACCCATTTGTGCCCAAGCTTTAACTTTCTGGTTGAAGTCTTGAGAATTTCCGTCAATATTTCACATGATGTTCTTCTCTCAATGTACCATCTGTTTTGTGAGTCCATCACCCTCCTGTAGCTAAATATCCACACACTATGATGCCACCCCTGTACTTCGCAAGTAGGATGGTGATCTCATGCTTACCGTCTTCCCCCTTTTTCCTCAAAGCGTCACAAGAGTCATTACAGTTTCATTTTAGTTTAATCAGGATATGTCTCCAAAAAATAGGGTATTTGCCCCTGAGTGCATTTGCAACCTGTATTGTGGCTTTTTATGGTGTTTTAGAGTATTTTGCTTCTAGATCACTACGTGGCCTTTTAGCCCATAAGGATACAAGACTCGTTTCACAATTTTTGTAGATCTCCTTAGGAATCCCAATTACTTCAGTTCAACCATAAGACCTGTTTTCAGGTCACTGTGTGTTTGAGGTGTTGTTATTTACTCAGAATCTCACAAAGACATGACATCATACTCTGTGGCTTTCCTAAACTGTTTTAATTCATATTATTCTTAGTCTATGTAAACGTCTGACTTTAAAGTAAGTTAAAATACATTTTAAATAATTCTCTTTGTAATTATTCTGGTCTTTAGCATATAGAAATAACGTTGGTAATCCTAACTGACCTAAAATAGGAAAGGTTTAGTCTGACTTATTGTCACGGTGTGGAAAAAATGGTAATGTGTGTTATTATATAGCGTATGCCAATATGTAGGTTGAACTGTAAATCTTTAAAATTGTGGAGGAATTTACCTTCAGAGTCCCGATGTCTTCAGTTCGAACCACAAATTCATCTCGTTCACGAAAGATTCCCTCGCCTCCACTCTCACTGTCTTCCTCTTCACTCTCCCCAGCGATGGCAGCGTCAGCCTGCTTCTTTGCCAGGTGTAAAGAGGTGAGGCGCTGTGAGGCTGGGGTCTCCTCTGGAGTTGGAGGTGATGGTGGCTCAGAAGAAGATGAGGAGGGCGAGGAAACGGAGGGTGAAGAGGGAGAAGGCTCACCGGCTTCATGATCTTGGTCCTGATCAGATGATGAAGGGGGCGGTGTTGTTGAAGGAGGTGGGATGGACTGGGGAAGGCTGGAGAGTGGTGATGATGGGATAGCTGGAGGGGAGGTGGAAGGCGGTGGAGACGTGCCCGCAGCCGAAGCTTGATGATATGAGGACGGCTGAGGCTGGGCTTCAGGGGGCAGGTATGTTGGACCTGTCTCGTCCTCGCCCTGCTGTTTGGGCAACGATGAGGGGACAGACAAACTGAAGGGAGGCAGGGGTGAGGGTGAAGAATAGGTGGGAGGTGAGGGCGAAACAGAGGGGGATTTAGATGGAGGTGCAGGGGCAAGTGCAAGTTCTGATGGGGGATCTGAAACACATGTTATAACATTTTCCAGTGAATACCACACATCTGTATCAAACCAGAAAACACTTAGAGATGAGTGCTCTCCTATCCTGGTTTAGTGCATTAACCAAACATCAGAGTAATCATGCATTTCATTCTTCTTTATTACCGTCAACCTTTGGAGCCTCCAAACATTCAGGCAGTTTTTTGTCAACCTCCTCCTCCTGCTCCTTTTCTTGGCCCTCCAGATTCTCTGGCTCTCTCATTATTTCCTCATCAATCCCAATCTCCGTTCCTCTCACCTCCTCTTCTCTCTCTTCTTCCTCTTTCTGCTCTGAATCTCTCTTCTCTGTGTTTAGTCTGCTTGGCTGTGGGGAGATCAAACTCTGCCCCTCATCCCCTTGTGTGTGCTGCTGACTGTATGTCAGCGTCTCCTTTTTTATGTTCTCCACAGTGGGGACAACAGGAAGAATGGCCGGAAGAGGGGGGCAGAGCGACGGCTCCTGCGGCGTCGGGGGTGAATGGCTGGGCTGGGTCTTGATCATGGCAGAGGCCATCACAGCGGCCAGTGAGTGTGGGGTGTCGTAGAGCGCCGAGATGGCGGATGAGATGCTCTTCTGCAGGTCCTGGTTTTTACTAACAGAGTCCTCCTCGTCCGAGGAGAAAGACGGCAGCGTCTCTAGGTTTCTTTTCAGCTCTTCATCCAGAGGCTTGCAGGGACTTGGACATCCACTGAGTGCCAGGTCGGGCGCCTCACCCTGACCATGCTCGTTGAATGTTTCTGGGGGCGGCTGTGGAGAAGTTGGTGGTATGGATGGAGGTGATGACAGAGGCCTGAATCCTCCCTTCAAAGAGGAACAGGCGTCAAAGGCTTCCTGCTCGCCTTCATCGTGTCCCAGTGTGAGGTCAGACTCTTTTTTGCCTGTCTTTAGGAAGTCCAAAAAAGAGGCCATAAAGCCAGGTTTGAAGTCAAAGTCTTTATCCTCAGCCTGGAAAAAAGGATAATCTCATTAGTGACTATATTTGACATGTTGTTAGACTGGAATTTGTTATATAAAAAACCCCTAAATAAAGTTTTTCCACATCCTCTGTCTTATCAGTGAAACTACATTAACCAACAAAAGTATCCATAACCTTTCAACTGTACAGCCACAGCATTACTCTGAGGAAATAAATAAATAACTGTTTTCAACATTTATAGTAGATAATTATTGTATTATATTATTGTAGATCCAAATGCCTTCAGGGTCACATAAATGATAAATTGAGCCCAGCCATGTGTAACATAGCATCAGTAACATCCAGTAGCATCCCGTTAAGGCTTCAGAGGTTTGCCATTCTGTGTTTAACCCTGTCTCTCTCCAAGACAAAGCCACTAAAGAAGCTGCTGCTCCCAATAATTATATGTTCTCTGCTTCTATCCCACAAATTTTACAACTGGCTCAGAGCTTATCTTTTTAGCCATGTTTCTATCCTAGATGAAGCCACTAGAGTAACTACTGCTGTCATTTACTGTGTGTACTCAGTTTTTCTTTCCCATAAAAAGCATTCCTGGACCAGTGCCTCACTGGTGTTGTGTGGGTGTCTGCTCTGTGTCATTCCCTCCAGTTAGTCACAGCCGATGGCCACGCATACATACTACTGTCTAACAACTTGGTCACAAACAAACACAATAAAACTAAAACTGTTAGTTCTGTATAAACAATTCAAAACTGGACAAAAAACCATGGTTTATACAAAATTATTCATACTTTGTCATCCATTCCACTATGCCACTTTGTAAACATTAAAAGCAATTAATGCCAACTACCAAGAGGAGCAGCAAGATGGGACTGCATCGTTCCTATCAGAAAAAGTATTTCAAGTCAGTGTGTGTTTTCTGTTACAGTCACACAGCAGAGGAACTCTTCCAGTAACCATTAGAGAATTAGCCAATCCATTTAAAACAGTGGTTCATGGATAGCCATGCAAACATCATTGTCAGTTTGTATAACTTGTCTTGATCTTACTGTCCTGTTCTACTGCTTCTGTCTGGTTAGATATTTGAATATTTTTAGCATTTTTTTCCCTTTTCCCTTTTATTGATTTAGTGTCGGCTCACTCTACTTGTCAATATTTTTGTTGTTGTTTGTATATCTGATATTTTATTTTGCAGTCTTTTCTTGACTGCAGATTAAACAAAGCATTTTCTTTAACTCTGGTTTATAACAGCGATGCTGTTCATAAATAAAGTCCCTGACAAATAAATAAATAAACCAGTTCTATAAACTGGACCAAACTGTAAGGTCAGTCATTTTCTCCCACTTATTCCATAGTGGGTCGCAGGGAACCTGGTGCCTATCTCCAGCAGTCTATGGGTAAGAGGAGGGGTACACCCTGGACAGATCGCCAGTCCATCGCAGGGCAACACACAAACAACCATGCACACACCTAAGGACAATTTAGAAAGACCAATTAACCTAACAGGTATGTCTATGGACTGTGAGAGGAAGCCGGAGGACCCGGTGAGAGCCTACGCCAAACTGTAAGGTTTATAACTGAATTTATATCTGTACATTTATATGCTTCTATATTTCTGGACCTCTTTGTGCTTGAGATAATATATATTGTGAACTGTGATATGAAAATATAACTGAATTGAACTGCATTAGTAAAGCCTATGGAAACTCTGGAGGAGATGCAGAAATCAACAGCTCAGATGAAAGAATATTTCAAAAGGACACCAATCATGCACTCCCGATACCTGGCCTTTATAGAAGAGAAGCCAGTAGAAAGCCTTAAGAATTCAGTTTGCCACAAGCCATGTGGGGAATACAGCAAACATGTGGAAGAAGGTGATCTGCTCAGATGGGACCAAAACTGAACTTTTCGGCCTGTATTCAAAATATCAAGTAAGGTAGAAAACCGAGATCACTCATTACCCTAAATACATCAACAGCATAAAACAGCATGTGGTGGCAGGATTATTCTTCAGGGGATGCTCGAGTTGATGGGATGATGGATGGAGCTAAATCCAGGACAAATATGGACGAAAACATCTTAGAGGATGCAGAGAATTTGAGACTGGAGTGGAGGTTCACCTTCTGGTAGGACAACCACCATAAACATACACCTAGAGATATAATGGAATGGTTAGAATGGCCCTGTGAATGAACAGACATATATCCAATGGAGAATGTGTGACAGTACTAGAAAACCGATGTTCACAGATGTTCCCTATCTGACTGAGCTTGAGATGTTTCGTTAAGAAGAATAGACAGAAATTTCCGTCTGTAGATGTTCAAAGCTGGTAGAGACAAACCACCCAAAAAACTGACAAGAATTCCAATAAAGTACACCGGATGTATAAATACTTTTGCAAAGGACAAGGTGTTTGTTTGGATATTACATTTTGATATGTGAAGCTGTACTGATTTAAGCCACAAGGTGGCAGTGATGTTCAGCTCATCCTAATGAAGTAACAAGGCTCATATTTCCAAACTGTTGCATGTTTCATAAAGTCTATCTTGTTAACCACGCCTACAGAATCAGATGTTTTCAGCATATCTGCAGGCATTTCAGCTGAGGGACAGAGTTTATTAGTGCATTTGCGCTGCATGACTGAACTGATGTTATGTAGTGCATTAACTGAAATCTAGGAAGATGTCCAAGATGTCCAATCCAGATGTCTAAGAAGAAAGATATGCTTCTCCTGATTCGTAGATCGAATGGACCCAACATTTTGTTTCATTTTTTTGCGTAAATTTCCCATTAAATTGTTTTATTTAGTAAGAGTCTACGTGCTCATCTGCAACTAATTTCACATAACAGACAGCAGGTGGCAGCAAGGGTCCAACTCAGAAACATGCAGTAACTGTGGCAACAGCTGCCGTGGTAACAGGCATCTATCTCCTCTCTCTTTTGTCAGTCAGACAGAGCTGGCTGTCAGTCAACTATAACCCCCTTCTCTCTAAACCTTAAATCAGAAAAACAGAACTGAAATCTGATTCAGATGTTGCATTTTTCTTTATCCATTTAAGACACAACAGGAAATCCATGTTTTTTATACATGCATGTTTTCAAAATACTTGTAAGCACAGCCACCTTAAGACACAGAGACTGGCAAGGTGTCAATAGGCACCTAAGGTGTGAATCAGTTAGAGAATTTCCTTTCTCTACCAGAGGCATTAGTTTGAATAGATGAGGTATGAATAATATATGAGGCTCCGAGCCTTGCTCATTTTGCAGAGGGTGGAAAGCAACTTACTGAATTGGAGAGTTTCTGCAGATCAGCCCAGGATTCAAGATTCAGTGGATGGTCCATTTCTTTTTTCCAGCCATACACCATCATCTGTGTTGACGTCACAGAAAGCTGCTTTTAAGATCTCTTTGTTAGTACAGAGGTTTGACAAGCTATAGTTGGTAAGCTATAGTTTCTTACAACTGCTTTGAACAACCGCATGGCTTTGACTTATTGTAAAATACTCAGTACTTTGTGGTGTTGTTGTCTACAACACAGACGACTTTGTTCTGTTCGTTTTTCTGTCAAACCTAAATGTTTCAGATCATCAAATTAATTGTAATATTGGATAAAAATAACCTAAGTACAAACAGCTGTTTTGAAATGATGATTTCATTCATTAAAGGAAAAAAGTTATCCAAACCATCCTGGCCCTCTGGGAAAAAGTAATTACTATTACTATTATTGTACTATTCATGCCCAGCCTGATTTCAGCCGGGCCTATAGAATCAGAAAATCACTTAAATTGAACCCATCTGACAGCATGAAGTAGGTTAAAATATCTCAAAAAGCAACAAAGGAGGAAAATAATGGAATTTCTAAGGCTTTGGGACTCCAGAAAAACCACAGTGAGAACCGTTATCTACATGAGGAAAACCTTCTCAGGAGTGCCCAACCTACCAAAATTACTTCAAAAGCTCAATAGCTCATCCAGGAGGTCACATCTCAGAACACTCCAGAACTAAAGCTTTTCAGGTCTAACTGCCTCAGTTAAGGTCAGAGGTCACAATTCAACAACAAGAAAGAGAGACTGGGCAAAAATGGCCTCCATGAGAGAGTTCCAGGGCCAGAACCATTGCTGACCAACGAGAACAGAAAAGCTCATTTCAAATATTTTGGGACTGACCAGACTAAAGTATAATTTTTGGAAGGTGTGTATCATGTTACATCTGACCTAAAACTAAGACAGCATTTCAGAAACAGAACATCAGACAGTCTATTGCCTCTTTTCCACTCACGGTTTCAGCACAGCTTTCCACTCGACCTCGCTGTACTCACTAAACCTGTTGTGTATCCACTGACTCACTGTCAGCATCGTGTGTTGTGCTTGTAACCGTGCGACCAAAATGTGTGTCGTCATTTTTCCAACACCATTAAGCTGCCGCTGAATATTGCAATCTCCTATGATGCATAGAAAAGACTGCAACTCATCATTGCACCAAAGGTTAGACTAGCTGGTTGCTTGTGAGGATTCCATGGCTTGGCTATACTGTAGCCCGAAGTGCCAGGCCAGAAAAGTCAGTAATGGAAACAGTTGCAAAACAGGCTGAGTGGAGTCGGCAGAAATAGAGCCCATGGAAAAGGGGCTAAACATGGTGGTGGTAGTGTGATGGTTTGGGGCTGCTTTGGTTCCTCAAGACCTGGACGACTTGCTGTAATTGATGGAATCAAGAATTTTGCTTTCCAGCAGAAGATCCTGCAGAAGATCCCGCCATCACTTTGTGCCTTAAAGTTCAAGCTCCCTTGGGTTATACAGCAGGACGACGATTTAAAGCACACCAGCAAGTGCACCTCTTGAATGGCTAAAAAAAACAAACTGAAGGTTTTTGGGTAGTCTAGTTAGAGCCTGAAAAATGAACAAAGCTCAAAACCCATCCAATGTGGCTCAATTAAAACACTTTTGCAAGGAACCGTGGGCTAGTCATGGGGCAATTACTTTTTTACATGGGCCAGGGTTGTTTAGATACATTTTTTACCTTGAGGAATGAAATTATTATTTGAAAACTGCTTTTCATATTTGACCAGGTTATGTTACCAAAAATAATACTGGTTTGATAATCTGAAACCTGCCAAAAAGAAGAAATTTGTGCAGTGGTTATATTTTTTCACGGCTCTGCATATAAAGAACTGAAGGCATTCAGGAGCTTGGAAAATAAAGACATCCCAACAGAACCCTGAGGCCTGTATACAAAGTGATAAAGTCAGGCTGATCCTGATCATGGGGGCAGATACTGACCACTTACTCAATGTCAATGTCTCAATGTCACTTACTCAATGCAATCTGCTGGGTTTCCATAGATAATAAAACCTTTTAACCAATTCAAATAATACACTGAATTGTACTGCATTGTTTAATACTTACGATCAACTGAATTTATGTACTTGATTTGGAATCTGTATGATTTGATGTAACTGACTTTCCAAAGTGCCTTGTGTTGTAAATTAGTGCTATATAAATAAACTGAACTGAACTGAACACTTTACTGTAGGAGGAGCAGATGGTAGCAGCATCACCAGCTGTCCTGTGTTTCTATAGGAAGGGTAGCATATGAAACATCTGCATTTCATTTAGCTCTGCAAACACGGAATACATACAGATAAGCGAAGTTTGCCATTTTTGTTATAGCTCTCCTTCTCGATTATGAAAACACCAAATGCTGGAATATCTTCTACAAGTAATGAGTTTACATTCATCACTTCAAGTTTCTGAGACTTTTCCTTAATGCTGACATCTGTCAGTAGAACAACTGTGATAATCTCATAGAGGTTTGATTCTACATTTTGAAAATAGGTGGAGGTCTGCTAATGATGGTAGCCTTGAGAGTGACTCAGCACTTCCACTTCATTCTTGCTCAGATACAGAGCCCTTACAGTGTGTAGTTCACACCAAAACCCCCTAAAAGATCTCTTTGAGCTCATGTGGAAACTCAAGGTGTCCCATCCCGCTGCAGATATTCAGGTCCTTCTCAAAATGTTAGCATATTGTGATAAAGTTCATTATTTTCCATAATGTCATGATGAAAATGTAACATTCATGTATTTTAGATTCATTGCACACTAACTGAAATATTTCAGGTCTTTTATTGTCTTAATACGGATGATTTTGGCATACAGCTCATGAAAACCCAAAATTCCTATCTCACAAAATTAGCATATTTCATCCGACCAATAAAAGAAAAGTGTTTTTAATACAAAAAACGTCAACCTTCAAATAATCATGTACAGTTATGCACTCAATACTTGGTCGGGAAACCTTTTGCAGAAATGACTGCTTCAATGCGGCGTGGCATGGAGGCAATCAGCCTGTGGCACTGCTGAGGTCTTATGGAGGCCCAGGATGCTTCGATAGCGGCCTTTAGCTCATCTAGAGTGTTGGGTCTTGAGTCTCTCAACGTTCTCTTCACAATATCCGACAGATTCTCTATGGGGTTCAGGTCAGGAGAGTTGGCAGGCCAATTGAGCACAGTGATACCATGGTCAGTAAACCATTTACCAGTGGCTTTGGCAGTGTGAGCAGGTGCCAGGTCGTGCTGAAAAATGAAATCTTCATCTCCATAAAGCTTTTCAGCAGATGGAAGCATGAAGTGCTCCAAAATCTCCTGATAGCTAGCTGCATTGACCCTGCCCTTGATAAAACACAGTGGACCAACACCAGCAGCTGACACGGCACCCCAGACCATCACTGACTGTGGGTACTTGACACTGGACTTCTGGCATTTTGGCATTTCCTTCTCCCCAGTCTTCCTCCAGACTCTGGCAGCTTGATTTCTGAATGACATGCAGAATTTGCTTTCATCCGAAAAAAGTACTTTGGACCACTGAGCAACAGTCCAGTGCTGCTTCTCTGTAGCCCAGGTCAGGCGCTTCTCCGGCTGTTTCTGGTTCAAAAGTGGCTTGACCTGGGGAATGCGGCACCTGTAGCCCATTTTCTGCACACGCCTGTGCACGGTGGCTCTGGATGTTTCTACTCCAGACTCAGTCCACTGCTTCCGCAAGTCCCCCAAGGTCTGAAATCGGCCCTTCTCCACAATCTTCCTCAGGGTCCGGTCACCTCTTCTCGTTGTGCAGCGTTTTCTGCCACACTTTTTCCTTCCCACAGACTTCCCACTGAGGTGCCTTGATACAGCACTCTGGGAACAGCCTATTCATTCAGAAATTTCTTTCTTTGTCTTACCCTCTTGCTTGAGGGTGTCAATAGTGGCCTTCTGGACAGCAGTCAGGTCGGCAGTCTTACCCATGATTGGGGTTTTGAGTGATGAACCAGGCTGGGAGTTTTAAAGGCCTCAGGAATCTTTTGCAGGTGTTTAGAGTTAACTTGTTGATTCAGATGATTAGGTTCATAGCTCGTTTAGAGACCCTTTTAATGATATGCTAATTTTGTGAGATAGGAATTTTGGGTTTTCATAAGCTGTATGCCAAAATCATCCGTATTAAGACAATAAAAGACCTGAAATATTTCAGTTAGTGTCCAATGAATCTAAAATATATGAATGTAAATTTTCATCATGACATTATGGAAAATAATGAACTTTATCACAATATGCTAATATTTTGAGAAGGACCTGTATTATTTCTTGAAAACATTTCACTTCTTATCCAGACATGTAAGACATAATATAAAAGGCTCCAAGACTCATTTTCATCTAATGTATTAGAACAGACACTATTCATGAGTGTTCTGTAATAGCTGCTCATTATTTTTCTATAGTTATTCCCTTATCACATTTTTATAAGTATGTCCTGTATAGACAAGCTGTTCCACCCACATGCAGTCACAAATAATCTCATAGGCAAATAGGGAAACTTTCATACTTTCATTCAGAGATGCAAGTTTAAATCTTAACTGAATTCTCATCAAGCCTGATTTTAAAATTGCAGTGTCTGGCATTGAGGTTTTGTTGCATTAATATGCATGATTCAAAGTTAAATAAAAATGCTTCTAATGGCTGAAAATCTAAAGCGACCCAACAGCCCAGTAGTTCAGAGCTTTTCCTTTTCAACAAAAACATGCAACCATCTAAAACACAGCGATGATCAGGTTATTCCACTGCAGTATTACATGTCTTAAAGTATTCTCTACCTTTCCTGTTCTGTGCTGCTGCTGCTGCTTAATCACCTTGTCTTGTGTCTCATCCTGATCATTTCTTCCAATGTCCATGGTGCTGCTTGGTCCAGGACTTATTCCCAAAGATGGCGCCGACCCCACTGATCCATCAGACAGAACTGGCTCACTGCTGGACAGAGAGTCTGTCTTCAGCAAGGACTCCGACGGTGGCATTGTGGAAGGTAGTTGTTTCATCTGAGACACAGACAAGTTTGATAGAGATGAACATTCAAAAGCAATTACCCCATTTGAAATATTTCATGCTAAAATGCGTTATAGTAGTAGCCCCCTCTGATGTCAACAGCACTGTATCTGCTTTCTTTCCTGTGTATGATATTTGCCCAGAATTACAAATATTCTTCCTGAACAACAAATTCAAACACATTTAATTGGCTGAATATTAATGACTTCTTCTGTGTGCTTCAGGTGAATATTTTACTCATTTCATTGCTGGTGTAAATGGGGAGGAAATCATGAGTTTAGCTGCACATTGAACCATCTGTCTCATTGAGCCTGAGGCTCAGGGAGAACAACATGCTGTCCATTTTAGATATACAGGGATCCTACTCATTTCAAAATTCCAGACTTTTCCAGATTTTTTCTGTGAGTTTAATAATATGCTGGACATTTTAGTATAACGTATTTATCTTGAACTGAAAACCAAACAACAATGCTGACAGTGGCTTCTGATTTATGGAGCATGTTACAGGGCCATTTTGCAGCTTTTTGACATCTGGACTTACTTAGAAAAACTTGTTTTCAAAATCTGTAACTCTTGTACCTACAAATAACCTGTAAATAAGGATTGGATTTTGCAACACAATCAGATTTTGCCAAGCAGTTTGTTTTTGTTTGCCAAAGTAAAATAAACAGGCGGTTTTAGTGCACTGTTTTACAATTAAGACCCTGTTTAAGGACCACAGGTCTGGTTTAACCTTATTCTGAAGTTGTCTGAAGTCCATAGAGTTGTGAAGTAGCCTTTTATATTTACCAATACATCCGTTGAGTCAATAAAAGGCAATACATAGTCCACAGAACAGATAGTGTAGGTACAAGCAAATAATTATAAAACTCGATCAACATGTAAAACCTTCCACTAGCTGAAAATAACCTGAGTAAAATAAATGTAAATACATTTTCAAGCTTTGATTCATTTAACTTACTATTAGCAACATACAACACTAACAACACGAAGAAATACAAAAAAACGTTAAATAGATAAATAAGTACCATGAACCCGGTGTGACATTAATCAATGTCACTGTATCATTATTAGGGGAGTCTAATCTGCATGTGAATTTGGATATGCAGAACGGCACATCCCAAATAGTTAAAAAGCTTGGGATCTCTTTCTCACCAGCTTTAAATTAAGAAAGCCATTTGGATGAAGAGCGAAACTAATCTAAATGTAGCAAATCATGAAGATCTGATAAAAATCTATACGACTCCGACTGAACAGAAAAATAAAACAATTAAATCTGTTTATGTAACATAAAGTCTCTCTCTTCAAAGTCTTTGTTAGTTAATTACTCAATTTGCGATAGTTAGATTTATTTTGTGTCTCACAGAAACCTGGCGGCAGGAGCAGGATTATGTTAATATAAATGAGTCCACTCCTTCAAATTATTTAAATGTTCACATTTTTCAAAATACTGAGCGGGAAGGAGGACTAGCAGTCATATTTCAGTCAGATTTTAACATTTAACAGCTACACTTATTTTGAATATTTAACCCTTAGTTTTCCTTATCCAAATTGCAAAGAACTAAAACCGCTTTTGTTTGGTGTTTTGGGTCATCCGCAAGTACTCTTAATTTTAGATCAGTTCTCAGATTTCTTATCTGATTTAGTGTCAAATAATGACAATGATGATAATATAGTGGGGTATTACAATATTCATGTTGACACTGAAAGTGGTAGGCTAAATGTAGCCTTTAATTCTATTTTAGATTCAACTGGCTTTCCTCAAAACATCCACAGACCTACTCACTCCTGTCTTCATACTCTGGACCTTGTGCTGACATACTGTAACCAATCACAGGAGGCTGACTCCCTGGTATAATTCAGAGCTGTATACTATTATGAACAGGATATTGGAGAGAATATAGAGCACTACACATTTAGAGGAGTCTAACATATTCTGCAAAAATAGTGTACTGTTGTATAAAAAAGACCCTTTGCCAAGCTAGAACAACATATTTCTCATCATTAATAAGGGAGAATCCCAATACAGTTGCCAAACTTACACAGACTCATAGCTCTGTTGAGCCGTCCATCCCCTCAGCTCTCAGCTTTTACAGAAAATAAAATCATTGGCATCTTCCCAAAAATGATTATTAAGTCTTCAGTCAGTGAGGCAGCATTGCATGTAACTCTAGAACCTGATCTGTGCTTGGACTGTTTTGATTCAATTCAGTTATCAAAAGTATTAGCTTCATCTAAACCATCAACTTGTATGTTAGACCCTATCCCAACAAATTTATTTAAGGAGGTGTTTCATTTGATAACTCTAAATTTTTAGCCTTTAATTCAGACAAGACAGAAATTGTCATCTTTGGACCAGTGTCTTTGAAAAAATAGTACTTCCTAGGATTTTATTATTTCACCTCCTAACAATAGGCACATATATAAATATCCTATCCAGGAATAATAATCAAAAAGTAGTCCATGCATTTTTTACTTTTACAAGGGTGGACTATTGTAATTCTTTACTATCAGGATGTCCACAAAATGTGCTTAAAAGCGCATTTTGAAAATGAAAAAGAAAGATCATATTTCTCCTATTTTAGCTTCCCTTTACTGGCTCCCTGTTAAATCCAAAATAGAATTTAAAATTCTCCTTCTCAGATTTAAAGTCCTTAATAATCACCATACATCAGAGATCTAGAGATCTAGAGAGCACTTTGCTCTCAGACTGCAGGTTTACTGGTGCTTCTAAAAAAGGTTCTAAAAGTAGAATGGGAGGCAGTTTTTTTTTTTGTTGTTAGGCATCTCTCTTGTAGATCCAGCTCCCAGTTTTAGTCTGTGATGCAAACAGCATGTCTAGTTTCAGCTTAAACTTTACTTTTTGATAAATTGTATAGTTAGAGTGGCTTAGGTGATCCTGAGCTATGTCTGTAGTTATGCTGCTATAGACTTACACTGCTGAGAGACATATTGACCACTTTCCCTCACTGCTACATTCTCCTATTACTCTCTATTTTGCATTAGTTGCTGTTAATTCTATTTTTAACTTTATGATGTCTCTCTGTTTCTTCTCTGGCCAGGCACTCTGTTTAGCTAAAAAACTGCCTGGAAGGGGGCATCAACTCAGCTATTGCTGCCAATAACTTCATTTTCTCTTTGTATAGATGATACATTAGGCCCTGTCTTTTAATGTTTCAAACAGGCATTAATAATGTTCGTACCTTATTTGCCACGGTTCACAGGTTAACAAACTATTTTGTGTCTGTAGCATCTGACCTCCACTCTAAAAGGGCTTACAATAATTTTAAAGTTCTTTGTTGAGAAAATTCTGAAGATTAGAAGGGTAATCTGTACATCAAAGCCAAGTGTGGTACCACATCAGAACAAATTTGGCCAAAATGACAAAATTCTGCCGAATCAACTACAAAAACTTAGAAGAAACTATACATCAACAAAGTTCTGTCTCCTCCTGCTGTCTCAATTTTCTACCCACAGCTTTCTTTAAGAAAGCTTTGCCTGTCATAGTGTTTGACCTGATTCAAATAATACACTCATCACTTTTGTCAGGTGTTTTTACCCAGGCCTTAAAAACAGTAATTATCAAACCACCGAAAGAACAATATAGACAAGCTCCTACTGCAGAATTACAGGTCCATCCAAAATCTCCCATTCATCAGTAAGGTTTTTGAAAAAAAGCTGTCTTTTAACAGATGACCATAAAGTGCCACTTTGATTCTCACCAATCTCCTTTGGTAACTGAATTTTGAGGTGCATTTTATAAATTTTCAATTTACAAGATGCAGCCAGAAGTCCAAGCTAATCGTATTGTCATACAGGAACAAACGGCACATGTTTCATCATTGACTAAATTTTTAGAAAGGTTTAGCACCTGTGGTTAGTACAGTAACTGAAACATGGCTCTGTTGCCCTCTGTCCCATTTCTGGTAAGCCAAGAGAAGGTAAGCAGTCCAAGGTGATCTAGGTTTCAATGTAATCCAAGAAATCGTAATGGGAATTGCTGACTAGACAGACAACATTAATCCTGTAGACTTACTGTCAGAGACTTTGAGAATTCAAAAGAGTGGTGTCGAAACTCTAGGCTGTCTGTACTATGCCAAAGTAGGAAGAATGCACTCACTAGTGAGAATTGGAAAGAAGGGTTTTAATGTTTACAGTGGTCAAATCTGTGAGGTAAAATGTCGCATTAGAACTTGTCCCGAAAGAGGAGTAATGTACAAACCTGACATGCAGTGCATCGTGCCAGATGGGTTGGAGCTATTTGCTGCTCTGGTTGCTGTGCCTGTGGGAACTTAAAAAAATTGAGCCAATTCCAATTCAGAATTCAACCAGCCATGACATTTTCCTACCTGCATTTTGGACCAATAGAGCACATACCACCAAGGCTTTGTGAGCGGAGAATCAAGACATCTGACTTAGTTCAGCACACCTTGTGGTCTTCCCAATGATGCCTTTAGGTACCGAAACATGGTACCATTTGATTTTACGTGAATAGTACCAACGGGATTCAGTCGGTACCTATAAAAGTACCGAATTCGGTACCCATCCCTAGCTACAAGTCCTGCATTCAGCACCGTTAGCACGCCTGCATTCATTAGTGACTTGTCGTCTGCAGCCAGCAACATGGCTGGGTTTTAATTTGTGCATTACACTATATAGTTAGTTAAGGGTTTTAATGATGAAGAAATGTTTGAAACAACTGAGATGTTACAATACAAACTGCTAGATGTTGTTTTGATATATTCATTAAAGTTTATATGTTAGGAAATATGTTAAATTGAACATTTTTGAGATTTTATTATTAAACGAATTAACATTTATTACCACATAAACACAGACAAAAGTACCAAAAACTGGTACCGTTGAGTACCGGTACCGATTTCCAGGTACCGAGTATCAGTACCGTATCAGTTCAAATGTGAAAGGTACCCATTCCTAGTCAGGTTACCATTTGGACTTACTAATGCACCAGCTGCTTTTGAGAGGTGCATGGAAGGTGTGTTAGAAGGCATCAGAGAGGAGTGCTGTGTACCATATTTGGATGAAATCCTCTGTTTCTCAAAAGGAGGAATTCGAGGAACATGTGGACCATCTGAGACAGGTTTTCAACAAGGTGCAACATGGCATTAAACTTCATCCAAACAAATGTGAGCTTTTCAAGAGGCAGATACATTATCTTGGACGAATGGTGTCAGGAGAAGGCATCCAGATTGACCCAAACAATGTGAAAGCAGTAGTAACATTAAAGGAGAAAAAACCCTGCACCGACATTGTTAAACCTTTGTACAGAAGTGGGATGAGAGGATGTGTGTGGCTTACCAAATAGCTTCCACCAACAGTCAAAAGTATGACATACGTGCCACTATACAAGCAGGTGACAGAGTGCTATTTAAAAACCTCTCAGAAACGGGAGGCCCAGGTAAACTCCGCTCCTACTGGGAGAAGGCAGTATATCGTGTGGTCGAACAAAGTGGGAGATGGACTATTAAGTACAGCTGGAAAAGGGTAACAAAGTCATACGTGTGCTTCATGGACATATTCTGCTGCCTTTAAATGTTCTACCTCTGGAGAAAGAACTCCAAGAAGAGGCAAAACCGAAAAGAGAGCAACAACCTGAAAGAGATGAGAACCAAGCTGAGATGGATGACTCTGAGGAGGAGTATGCATACCATCATAACCTCCAGAGCAGAATCCCATGCTATGGATTTATGAACTCACAACAAATATCAGCTAAGCTACATCAAACGTACATTACGTAAAACAACGCGTTTGGACTTATAATTTCCAAAACGTAAGTCCCACACTCCAAAGGTTTATATAATGCTTACTACTTAAGCAGACAATGCTCTTTAATTCCCAGTAAACATTGTTCAATTTGGACTGCCCACTTATGTACAATTAATTTACAGAGATATATGCTATTCAATAATGGCAATTACAAATACATTATGATGAAAATAAATGCAGTGTGGTGGCTGAATAAATTCAGATAATATTTTGAGATTTTTCTAACAAACTGGATTTTAAATGATTTTTTTTATTTTGGTCATTTTTACTAATATTGAACTGATAGTTAACAATTCTTTTTAAAATGATCATTAAAATTAGCAAAATGATAACTAATGTATATCATTCCACATATATATGGTTATGTTAGGGAATATTATGAATTACCATATATTTCTTATAAATGTTTGAATTTGGCTATGTACTATGAAAATAACGGCTACAATTTTTTGGTTGAAAAGGTAATTGATTCAAGCACTTGAATAAATACTCATATTGTATCTTCTACGGTCATGGTCATCTGAGAATACTTTGGGAATTTTATGATGAAATATGGATTTTTATGGATTGTTTTAATTAAAGCTTGTGTTGTATAAATATATTACATTTTTTTGTTGAAAAACCATTACATCTAGGGACACCATAAACAATGCCAGTGATTGCAGATGTAGGCTTGGTTAATTGAGAATATTTTGAAAATTATGAGGCACAGTGAATTTATGAAATTCACATAAAATGCTCTGTTTACCTTCAAGATGGGAATTAACATTTTTATTTTTAAAATATATGGAACATGGGATTTTCATATCGTACATCGGTCATGAAATGCTTCCTCCAGCAACATTTTAAGAATTTGAGGAGACACTTGATTGTCCAATATTTTTTAAATGTTTTTCTCTAATGCTATGAATTAGCTACAATGCATTGTAAGGACTAAGCCTGTGAGATCTGAGTGCCTGTGCAAGAAAGTTCTAACCTGACCTATTGGAATTGTGGTCACATTAAATGGTGATGGTGTGCTGGGAGGGACGGGGCCAGAGGCGTACTTGCTGGAAAGGGCTTGGAACCTGCTTGCTTCATAACTGCTTGCAGTCCTAGTTTTTTCTTGTTTCTGTCTTCAACTTTTCTTTTGATAAGCCCTGAAGTGTAATTTTATTTGGTTGTGTAACGTTATTCAGCATCCAGCCGCGAGAGGGCGCGTGTTGTGTTGGTAGCATAGAGTGGGCTTAGGACCACACAAAAGAAGTTATGTTTTATGCTGCAGGTCAGTAAATGTCTCTTTAATGCAAGTTTTGGCTAGGCTGTGTTCCAGATAATCATCCCAGTGGATCATTTTATACATGAAAAAAATCACATATAAGACATTCCTTTATTTACAATAATACAGACGTTATTGGCATTTAGTTTATTTATGTTTTTATTTTCTAATTTATTATTTATTTTTTATTGTTTCACACAGAATACTTAATGTGACAATCTCACATAGTAATGTTAATATCGCCACAGCACTACACTGATGGCTGAGGGCGGAGCTTCAGCCACCATAACTCCAGCTATCAGTGGAAACTCAATTGGTACCGTACCGAGTAAAGCAAAACGGAGTTGAGCAAAGCCGCGCCGCCTAAAACCAGCCAGTGGAAAAGGGGTATATATTTACAGTTGTTTTCAGATCTTAAATTTTATTCAAGGTGGCATTAATAAGTTCTTAAAAAGTCTAAAATTTTACTTGTTGAAACCCGCAGATACACTGTTGTATTAACCGTCCTGACCACTCAGGTCCTCTGGTTCAAGTCTACTCTGCATCTCCAGAACAAGAAGCAAAGATGGAGAAGTAGCATTCAGTTCTTACTCCACTTATCTGAAACAAGCTCCCAGAAGTTCGCAAAAATGCTGAAACTCTGAATTATTTTAAATTAGGGTTAAAAACTCATTTGTTGAAAGTTGCCTTAAAGAGTTATGCCACTGCAATGTACGTTTTTATTTGTTTTCTTTTTCTATGTTTTATTCATGTAAAGCACTGCATTGTCTTGTTACTGAAATGTGTTATACAAATAAACTTGCCTTGTCTCTCTCTCTAAACAAAGCTTTTTGCTGAGCTTCTACTCCAACTAACTGTTTTGTCTTCTCTTTCATTCTATAGACTTGAAAACTGCCTCAGATCTTAACTGCTTACCTGTCTTTGTCTTCTAGATTAAGCTACAAAGGGAGCTACTACTACCATTAACTTTTTACTTTTCTTTAAAATAGAATGGGTCACTTGGGTCATTGCTTTTGTGTTTTTTTGTGTGTAAACTATGTCTTCTCAAACCCCCAGTCGGTCTTGGCAGAGGTAGCTTACACTGAGCCAGTTCTGATTCTGCTGGAGATTTCTTCCTGTTAAAGGAGAGTTTTGCTTTCTGGTGTCGCTACATGCACTCACATATGAGTGAATGCTGCAAGTTAGTGGCTCTGTCATCTGATGGGTTTATTTAGATGGAGGCACTTTTAGAAAATTTATATAATAAACTAACTAGGATCAAATTTGAATGTATAGAATTGACATGGAATCTGTTTGTATGATTGGACTGAATTGACTTTTTTTAAGTGTCTTAAGAAGGTATCTGTTGTGAATTGGCATTATAGAAATAAACTGAATTGAAATGAATAGTTTCTCTCATGAACAAAAACTAGCTCTACTGTGGACTGATGAGACTTTAAAAAAGAATACAGACTATTTTAGACAAATCGTGTTGCAAGTAGCACTGCTATAACAATACTGTAACATATACCATGAAGTTTGTTCCCTGGGCCATACTGGTATCATGTATCATAATTTACAGTATCATCTGCATACATCACAGTGTTACAGTTATGAAGATAGAAGATTATTAATTTAAAGTGCAAAAAATGATGCAATTTTTTATACTTGTGGAACACCAGTAAGCAGCTTCATAACAGAAGAAGCCTGATTTTTATGCACACAACCTGTGATTTATCTGTTAAGTGGGATTCTATCCATTGTATGAAAAGAAAAGTTTTAAACTAGATAACTTGGATAAAAGAACTTTATAATTGACAGACTCAAAGGCTTTGCTGAGATAGAAAAAAAGGCTTTAACAACGCCACATTTACATTACGAAAATGTAACTTTATCAGTAAAAACTGTCGGTTGTCTCAGTTGAGTAATCGACTCTAAGGACAAAATTGATTTGATGTACTTTAAATGAAATTAGCTAGTGTTGAAATAATGAATAATCATTTTAACTGCTAGCTTCCCTACAACCTTTGAGACAGAATGTAAAATATTGACTGGTCTATTGTTAGAGTTAGAAGGAGCATCAACAATAAACATTAATAGTGTAAAAGCGTTTTAAGCATTACTGTGTCCATTTCAGAAATATCTTTCATTCTAGATGAATTCAGGAAAGTAACAATATACTAACCCTGAGATTTAATGACCGTTCTTAAATGAAAAACCTGTACTTGCAGGTTTTTAATTTGCCAACTTATAGAAAACATTGTGTAATATTAGCTAAAGAGTCAATGAATATATTAGAAAATGCAGTTAATTCATCAGGATTGACTGTCAGTTTTACAAAGGTCTCCTTTCATAAATAATTATTTTATTAGTGCCAGATATCTTTAGGCTTACCTTTGGTCAGCTTTTGCTTTGTTAATTTCTTTATTTCCTCATTATTCAATGTAACAAAAAACTTCCTTTTCATTTATTAATGGATTTTGATTGACGAGCATTATCTCGTTCTTTCTTCAATGTTAATATACCTTCATTCATCCAGTGAAGAGGATTTTTGCCTCATTTTGCACACAAAGCTTTTACAGAACAAAAAAGCCAGAAAAACAAACTGTAGACGCAAACAGCAATATGCATCTGGTTACAAAACAAGAAAACTTGGATTTTTTGTGCACTGTGCTTAAATATAGAGCACATCAGTAGTGCTTTTTATTTAAATGTGGTATATAAAGAGCTGGTTGCACAAGGTATCCTAACCCTATGGCCAATATACAGTAAGTAAGGAGTGTATGTTGTGCAAATGTTGCTCAATTGTTTTAAGAATTTTCTTATATCTTTTGTTTTGTAATTTCTCTTATTCTATCTTGATAATCAACATCTAACATTCAAAGCAAGACCTGTAGGTCTTAGATGGAGCTATGGGGTTTTATGTAATTTCTCTAATGATGCATGCTCTGACTTTGAAGTGAATTTACTGGGAAGTTCACTCCTTTGAGGATTGACAGCTGAAAATCACCTTATCATCTTCCTGGGTTGATTAGCAGCAACAGTTGTTTCACTAAGGTCATTACTGATGTCTTTCATTCTGGCATTGTGTTCACATACCACATGTATGCTCCAGAGCAGCTCAGTGCTAAAACACCTGCTTTTATAGTGGCACTTACAGTGATGATTGCCAGTTAATTAAGTGCATTGAAAGAGCTGCACCACAGTGACCTATTTTTTGCCTTAATTGCACTGACTGAAACTTTCTTTTTCCCACGACTTTGTACAAAAACAGAAATCTTTGTTTTTCAAATCACTGAAAAAAACATATTTAACTCAAACATTTACACAAAAAACAAATTGTTTAATGTGTTGTAAGTTGCTTCATAAGTAGTTTTATATTCAGATATGCACTACTCGTAAAAAGGGATATTTGAGTATTGAGTGTGTATTTATAGAAAATGTAAAATGTTCACACTACAGTAATATATCATGAAAGTAGGTAATTTGAGTAGAAGCATGCAATGGTGATTTTCTCATCTCAAATTATTTAATGAAACAAAAGCCAACAACACAGCAAAATATGTTAATGCCTCAGTAACGTGTCATGTGCTCTTGAACATCAATTACAGCTTGACAACAACGTCTCATGCTGTTTACAAGTCAAGTTATTGTGTGCTGAGGCATGGCATCACATTCTTCTTGAAGGGTGGCTCTCAGTTGAAGGGTAACTCTGAACCCCAGAACCTCAATGACCTGCGGAGAACAGGACGGGCTGCTGAGGAAGAGATGTGGTGAGTTCTCGCGAGATTGACTTGTAAGAATACAATATGGTGGCAAACTGACAAACAAACAACTTTCCAGGTAAGCTAAAAAAAAAGCCAATAAAACCAGCCAAATATCAAGTGCAATTAAAATTATTTCCTCACCACTAAAAATTTGGACGAGGAAACTGTTGACAGTCTGCAGAACTACAGTGATGAATTTGTTTACAGATTCGTAATGGGGAAACCTCAGAAGTCAGTGGCCACTCCAACATCCAAGCGTACGTGGTCTGAATGCTCCACCAGTACCACCACCTCACCAGATCAAGCTACACAGATAATTTAGACTACTGACCTCACCAGCTTTGATGCCAGACTGGCCCTGGTAGAAGGTCTGCATAAAAAAACAAGCTGAAGGAAAGTCAACAAAGGGATGATGAGAATGCGGGATAATCTTGTTTTCTCCAACATTGCTGAGCGCACAAAAGAAGATCTAGAGGCCACTGTGTGTGATTTCCTCCAGCGACACCAAGCAACATTTTAAAGAACATCACTTTTCACAGAGTACATCGTCTGGGAGCAAAACAGTCCAACAATCACCGGCCGAGACCCACTGTAGCAAAGATCGAACACTTCAAACAGAAAGAACAAGACAAAAGCTGTGGTAGGGAACTGCATAGTATGAACTACAGTGTGAAAATTCCGTTTCTAAAGGAGATGCTGGTTCGCTATCGCACTTTCTATGCCTGTGATGAAGAAGTGCATCACTGAGGGAAGGATTGCTGTAGTCATAGTTAACTGGTTTTATGTAAATGGCCAGCTGTTAAGAAACAGGGAGATTATGGCGGGGCTTTACTGAATATAACAGCAGGTAAGATTAAACAGTAAACACGCATTAGTTAATAGGTAAAGTTCATTGGCATTTAACGTGATTGTGCAACTTATTGTGACTGTGATTTTGATGTGTACGTCTCTCTAGCACGCCATTTCTGTTTTCTTTCACTTCAACTGACACACACACCCAAGACACCACACACACATACAGGACACACACACTGTGTGTCTTGCTATCCGTGTAGGGACATTGTATTGACTTCCATTCATTGCTATAGCCTAACCCTGACCCTTAATCTAAGCCTAACCTAAACTCAATTCATACCTTAGTCCTAAACCCAACCATTAACCCACATAACCCATTTCCCTTTGTGTGGACCGGGCCAAATGTCAAACAATGGTGAATGTCCACACAATGTTGGTGTTCTGTAAAGAATTGATCGACACAAGTTTAGACATGCGCACCCACACACACACACGCATGTACAAGAAGAAACTTATGGCACAAACTTAGTATAGTCCTCATACTTAGTGATATTAACTCAATACAATTTGTCACTTGGAATGTACATTGACCCCTCCTTGAACCGCCACCTTAACGTGGTGGAGGGGTTTGACTGCTGGAATAATCCTAGAGGCTATGTTGTCCGGGGCTTAAGTGGCCCTGGTAGGGTCTCCCATGGCAAACAGGCTCTAGGTGACAGGTCAGACAAAGAGAGGTTCAGACACCTTCATGAGGACCACTTAAATGGCATGTAACGCAGCCCAGTACGACAGAGCCAGGGTCCCACCCTGGAGCCAGGCCTGGCGTTGGGACTCATCTGCGAGCGCCTGGTGGCCCGGTTACTCTTTGCGGGACCTGGCCAGGCCAAGTCCAAACAAGAGACACAAGGCCATCGCCCAGTGGGCCGACCACCTGCATGGGGAACCATGAGAAACCGGTGCAAAGAGGATTGGGCAGCGGATGAACTAGTCAGGTTCACCTCCATGCACAGCATGGGTTCGGAACCCAGCTTCCAAAGGAGAGAGGTTGGACTCTGTATTTTGGAGTGGCCCACGGGGAAAGGCAAGGTGCTGGGGTGGGTTTGCTTCTCTCCCCCCAGCTCAGCCATCTTGTGTTGGGGTCTACCAGTGCGCCTTCGGGTTGGGGACAGGTCTCTGACTGTCGGGGCTGTGCTGTCCACATATCACCACCTGGTGGTGAGTTGGATCTGCTGGAAGAGGAGGAAGCCGGACAGAGTTTGCAGGCCTAAGCGTATAGTGAGTGTCTTCTGGGAATGTCTGGTGGAGCCTTCAGCCGGGTTGTATTCAACTCCCACCTCCGGGAAAGCTTTGATCAGATTACGGCGGAGGTTGGAGACAAAGGGTCTAAATGGACTATGTTCTCCACCTCTATTATCGATGCTGCTGCCCATACCTGTGGCCGTAAGGTCTGTGATGCCTGTCATGGTGGCAATCCCCAAACCTGGTGGTGGACGCTGGCAAGAGACAGTAATGGATGCTGTCAAGCATAAGGAGTCCTATGGGCTGTGGTTGGCTTGTGCGACTCCTGGGGCGGCTAATGGGTACTGTGAGGCCAAGCGTGCCATGGCCCAGGCTGTGGCAGAGGCAAAAACATGGATCTGAGTGGAGTTCAGTGAGGTCATGGAGAAGGACTACCAGTCGGCTTCAAAGCGATTATGGCAAACCGTCTGGCGCCTCAGGAGAGGGAAGCAGTGCTTCACCAACACTGTTTACAGTGGGGGTGGGAAGCTGCTGACCTGGACTGGGGACATTATTGGGAAACATGAAGAAGGACTACCAGTCGTACTCAAAGCGTTTCTGCAAACCGACTGGCGCCTCAAGAGAGGGAAGCAGTGCTTTCCCAACACGTTTACAGTGGGGGTGGAGAGCTGCTGATAAGATCCGCCCTGAGTACCTCAAGTCTCTGGATGTTGTGGGGCTGTCGTGGCCAACACACCTCTTCAACATTGAGTGGGGGTCGGGGACATTGCCTCTGAACTGGCAGACCGGGGTGGTGTACCCCCTTCATAAGAAGGGGGACCGGAAGGTGTGTTCCAACTACAGGGGGATCACACTCCTCAGCCTCCCTTGTAAGGCCTATGCCAGGGTACTTGAGAGGAAAGTCCGGTCGATAGTTAAACCTCAGCTTCAGGAGGAGCAGTGTAGTTTTCGTTCCAGCTGTGGAACACTGGACCAGCTCTACACCATCTACAGGGTGCTCAAGGGTTCATGGGAGTTTGCCCAACCGGTCCACATGCGTTTTGTGGACCTGGAGAAGGCATTCGACCGTGTCCCTCGTGGTGCCCTGTGGGGGTGCTCCAGGAGTACGGAGTCGGGGGCCCTTTATTAGGGGACATCCGGTCTCAGTACAAGTGGAGCTGAGTTTTGGTCCGTATTGCTGGCAATAAGTTGGACCTGTTCCCGGTGCATGTTGGACTCCGGCAGGGCTGCCCTTTGTCCATAAAAGTTATGAACAGGATTTCTAGGTGCAGCCAAGGGCCAGAGGGGGTCTGGTTTTGGGACCATTTTTATCTTGGAATGTTGCATAAGACGTTTCTTTTATTTTCTTTTCTAGTTCCACTTCAGCTGCTTTTTTTTTCCTTCATGATGAATACTGCTCTACATTTACTCTCACTCACTTAAAACTGTGCACATATATTTATATTATATTGTAGATATGTTTATACTGTTTCATTTGTATTGTATTGCACCGACTACGTCAAAACAAATTCCTCGTATGTTCAAAAACGTACTTGGCAATTAAGCTTTTCTGATTCAGAATATTACCAAAACCTTTGACACAATCTAATGCAACACAAACATGAAAAGTAAATCTATTTTTTAAGGACATAGATTGTTGCTTGTTCCAAAATGACCAAAGAAAAATTGAAGCTTTTCTAAGTTATTGAATCAAAATAATTATTTTTCAATAGCCTCTGAGCTGAAGAGAAAATAGACTGTCCGGTGCTTAAGTTGAAGTCACTGTACTGAAAAACTATTGTCAAAAGGAAAACTTTTAAAAAATCAAATAAAGGTTGAATGTAAACAGCTGAAATATATTTATAAGCAATAACAATGCTTTTAAACTCAACCACTTGTCTCCCAAGTTTAAACATGCTTACAGGGATGATGCAACACAGTGGCAAATCTCTCCCTTGCCTGCTTTAGAGAAACTTGGTGCACAAGTAAGATTTCAGTTTCTGAGAAACAATAATACAGGTCCTTCTCAAAAAATTTGCATATTGTGATAAAGTTCATTATTTTCCATAATGTCATGATGAAAACTTAACATTCATATATTTTAGATTCATTGCACACTAACTGAAATATTTCAGGTCTTTCATTGTCTTAATACGGATGATTTTGGCATACAGCTCATGAAAACCCAAAATTCCTATCTCACAAAATTAGCATATCATTAAAAGGGTCTCTAAACGAGCTATGAACCTAATCATCTGAATCAACGAGTTAACTCTAAACACCTGCAAAAGATTCCTGAGGCCTTTAAAACTCCCAGCCTGGTTCATCACTCAAAACCCCAATCATGGGTAAGACTGCCGACCTGACTGCTGTCCAGAAGGCCACTATTGACACCCTCAAGCAAGAGGGTAAGACACAGAAATACATTTCTGAACAAATAGGCTGTTCCCAGAGTGCTGTATCAAGGCACCTCAGTGGGAAGTCTGTGGGAAGGAAAAAGTGTGGCAGAAAACGCTGCACAACGAGAAGAGTTGACCGGACCCTGAGGAAGATTGTGGAGAAGGGCCGATTCCAGACCTTGGGGGACCTGCGGAACCAGTGGACTGTGTCTGGAGTAGAAACATCCAGAGCCACCGTGCACAGGCGTGTGCAGGAAATGGGCTACAGGTGCCACATTCCCCAGTCCTGGGCTACAGAGAAGCAGCACTGGACTGTTGCTCAGTGGTCCAAAGTACTTTTTTCGGATGAAAGCAAATTCTGCATGTCATTCAGAAATCAAGGTGCCAGAGTCTGGAGGAAGACTGGGGAGAAGGAAATGCCAAAATGCCAGAAGTCCAGTGTCAAGTACCCACAGTCAGTGATGGTCTGGGGTGCTGTGTCAGCTGCTAGTGTTGGTCCACTGTATTTTATCAAGGGCAGGGTCAATGCAGCTAGCTATCAGGAGATTTTGGAGCACTTCTTGCTTCCATCTGCTGAAAAGCTTTATGGAGATGAAGATTTCATTTTTCAGCACGACCTGGCACCTGCTCACAGTGCCAAAACCACTGGTAAATGGTTTACTGACCATGGTATCACTGTGCTCAATTGGCCTGCCAACTCTCCTGACCTGAACCCCATAGAGAATCTGTGGGATATTGTGAAGAGAACGTTGAGAGACTCAAGACCCAACACTCTGGATGAGCTAAAGGCCGCTATCGAAGCATCCTGGGCCTCCATAAGACCTCAGCAGTGCCACAGGCTGATTGCCTCCATGCCACGCCACATTGAAGCAGTAATTTCTGCAAAGGATTCCCGACCAAGTATTGAGTGCATAACTGTACATGATTATTTGAAGGTTGACGTTTTTTGTATTAAAAACACTTTTATTTTATTGGTTGGATGAAATATGCTAATTTTGTGAGATAGGAATTTTGGGTTTTCATGAGCTGTATGCCAAAATCATCCATATTAAGACAATAAAAGACTTGAAATATTTCAGTTAGTGTGCAATGAATCTAAAATATATGAATGTTAAATTTTCATCATTACATTATAGAAAATAATGAACTTTATCACAATATGCTAATTTTTTTAGAAGGACCTGTATTTTGCAGTTTTTATATACAGCACATTGTGTTTGCATTATGTTCATAAATATATGTAAATATTGAATTCTAATAATTCCAATTTCCTTGCAAACTGAGCTTTACATTTTAATTAGCAAGGTTTCAGTCTTTTCAGTGCCATAATATGTCATTTATCAACTAGGAATTCTTGCAGATAGCTCAAGTATTTCAGTTTCAATGTAAAAGGTACACTTGGCATAAGGCATTAATAATTTTCTCTCAATCTCCATAAAATTCTAAAGCTAGAGTAAAGAAATCCAATTTAGAAGGCTTTTCTAATTTTTTTATTATTCCTGTGACAAGTGATGCTTGGGTTAAAAAATTAGACCATTTAGTATCAAAGAAATATCCACAGCTATTGGGTCTATGCATTCTACAATTGAGTTCAGTAAAACAACTAATCCTAATTTTAACTCTTTATAACGCTTTGTAATTATACATTTGTAAAATGTTCCTAGACTCAATCAAGATGTTATCTGCCTTCCATTTAAAAAGAGGCACAGAGCCACAAAACTGTGCATAATATAATAACCAGTCTCTTAAATGTTGGTTTTAAAATATTAGCTAATTATCAATGCACTTGGAAACTATACTCCCATCCATCATTTCCTCAGACCAAACAGACTTTGTTGCTGACATAGGAATGCATTTTCAATCTATAAATAATTCTATTATGTACAATCCTCCTACAACCAGCATTTCAGAAACCATAGTTTCCTACTAGGTAGAGTGGAGATATATCTTTTATTCAATGAAGAAGCTTGGCTTCAGCCCACCTTTTTTAACTGGTTTCAGCTCTTATATTCTTTTCAAGCTACTGTTTGCAGTTCAGATGCACATTCAGCTTACTTCCCTCACAATGGTTGCAATGGCACTTTGGTCTAATGCGCATATCCAAGGTAGTGTTTGGGGTAGACTAGGGCTGGGACTTTAACGTGTAAGAGAATCTATGCGTTTAATGGCAATGTGAAATGTTAAACACATCGGCCATCTCAACTAGCAATTAAATGAGTACATAAACATGTCCAACTGCAAGTAAATGCAGCATGCAATGATGTGCAAGCTAAGTGCACATTTCATTAACAAAGATTGTTGCACAAACAAGACATTTTACTCCATTTTAAAGCACTCACAGCACACATATGTAGAAATATATAAACTTTGGAGAAATTCAATTAAGGATAAGGGGAACAGCCATTTTTATCATTTAAAGGAAAGAATAAAGTAAGGGAGGTTGTGGTCTTCATCAGACAGACAGCCTGGTGAAAGAAACTGTGGTGGCTGGTTCTTGCAAATAGCGCTCTATAGCTCTGACCGTTGATTGGAGGAGTGTAAACCACACAGTGAGGGACAAACACAGGACAGACTGAATAAAGGCAGTGTAGAAGATGACCAGCAGCTCCTGTGGAAGGTTGTACTTCCTAAGTTGTCACTGGAAGTACAGTCTATGCTGGGCCTTCTTCCGAAGGGTTGTCCATGTGTGAAGACCAGCTCAGGTCCCCAGAAAGGGTTGTTCCTAGGAATCCACAGTAGACACAGTGTTGATGAGGAGCTGGGTGGGCTTCTGGTAGAGGATGTCCGGGTTGAGGGTGTTGAAGACCAAGCTGAAGTAGACAAACAGGATCCTGGTGTACAACCCTGGATGGTCGAAGTGGTGCTGGACTGTGTTTCTCCAAACTGACTGCATCATCTGCTGACTTGTTTGCCTGGTAAGCAAACTGCTGGGGGTCCAGCAGGGGTGCTGTGATGTCCTTCATATGCTTCAACACCAGTCGCTCAAGGGATTTCATGACCACGGATGTCAGGGCGACAGGCCTGTAGTAATTTAACCGCATGATGGTGCAAATATAGAAGGACTTTATTTTTGTCCAAAAATAGATGCAGTATTTAGAAGAGTATGAAGTGTAAAACTCCTTGTTTACTAGCCAGCCCTAAGACATTTTGAATTAAACTCCATCTGAATCTGTACGATTAGAACAACTGAAGCATGTAAGCAAAGCTAAAATTATGAAGTGTAGTTGCACATTTTACTGATTACAGAGTGAAGACATGCAATATCACCCCACCTGGCTAGAGAGGCCGCCTCTTCCTCTCCAATATTTACCATCTCTTGTTCATTTTCTCTTAACCTAAACTGGTCTTTGATTACAAAAGACATATGTGTAAAATCCACTCCTAAAATTTGGAACCAATTCAGACACCACTTTGGATTTAAAGCAATTTCATTCTCCTGTGGCCTCCAGTCCAGCCTTTTTACCATCTACACCTGAGAATGTTTTTTTCTTTGTGGTCAAGACAGGTAGTTAAAAAGCTTGCAGATCTCTACTGAGTTTGGTCTACCTGGACATCATTTCTATGTTCCTACTATTGATCCTGTTTTCTGTGCCCTTCCAAGTCCAACTCAGTTTATATTTCTGGTAGTCCTCTTCCAAATTGAAATGCTCTTTCAATAATCTAAGTAAATTTATGCTTGAAAAACATTTCATTAGATAATATCATGGTTTCAGAGGTGGCATCTGCAGATTATGATCTGAGGCATCTCTTTGGTTTGTGCCTGTTACATTTTTATCCAACTTAAAATGTATTCATAGAGTTCACTGGACCGAAACACGTCTATCCAAAACACACAGAGATGAGGGTTCTCCATTACTTTTTTTTTTTCGGACCGGTACCTGCTTTTTTGGGGGCCTAATCAGTGGCGGGACCACCTGGGGCTGATTACACTACATGTGAGGTACATGTGAGGTAAACAGACTACTGTTCGCTGATTGGCCATGGTGCCAGGAGTAATGAGAAGGTTTTTAGGTAGGAAGAGCAGGGAAAAGTTAATAAAACAAAAGAGTGACTACAATAATATTAGGAACTACAATGACTGTCAAACCAAAATATAATTTACTTTTTACAAATCATCAACCATGTCTGAAGGTTGAAAGAAAACAAAAAGAACACCATCACAACTAATGCAACAGACCTATTTGTTGCATTATTTGGAGTTCTTTCATGATACTTGCAACTAAAAGGGACGTTACAGCTTTCACTGCTTTATTTGCGGTTAATTGTGATCAGTTGGAAATCCCCCCCTTCTCTCTCAAACTTGCAGTGGATTCCCTGTGTTTCTATTTAACTTATTTTTACACAGAAACCTTCCAATGTAGAGGTCTGATTAATCTAATGGCTGAAACAAAGTTTAGTTGTGAGATTTCTATTGTTTTCTCTCCACAATAATTTTAATTATTTCATTATTATTATTACTTTTATTATAATTTATTTAACTTTTTTCAGTTATTCGTTATTTTGCCCTCTGTTGGCTTTGGGATCTATTTGTTTTACATTTTCCAGAGTTCTCACTTTGTTGACTTATATGTGAAAATAAATAAAAAAGATTTTCACAATTTAATTAATAAAAATACTTTTTAAATGAAAATAAAAGGAAACACTTATTCTGGACCAGCAAAATATATTGAATCAAAAATCATCATTGAAGTTTCAATGTTTTCTATCAAGGTAGTAAGACTGCTTGGCTTGAAGATTTTGTACTCTGATATGTTTTAAGTGCCATGATTTACTGCTCCTCATGCCAGTAAAAATACTTTCTATGCCATTTCTTTCCATACTTAATATGGAAGACTGGGATGGGGATGCTAAACCTCACATCAAGTGGTGTGGCAATGGTAATGATAGAAAATGTTGGCTTAATTGCAACTAATATTGTTCAACAACAATAATGCATGTTTTCTCAACACTGTGTATCTCTAACTTGTTTTTAAGAGTGACAAAAAGAGACTGAAACTCAAAAGGGACAATTTTTTACCTGTAGTAGCAGATGTCAGTTCGTTGTGAGTTTTTCTGAAGGTTAAAAACTGTGGAAGGCTAAAAGCTAGTTAGACTAAAAATGTTCACATCTCTGAGATACAAATATATGTATAAAACTCCTACAAGAGACAATTGTAAAAATTATTGGCTGTTTTCTCAGTCAAAAAACATCCATGTTACTAAAAACGTTACATGGGCTGGGGCTCCCAGCTGGATCAATCCACCTGATCAGCTGCAAGTCATCATCCTGCTTTAAGTCCACAAGGAGTAAACATTTGGGTTTTGCATCAGGTTAGCATTTACACACAAAGGTATTGAACATGGCATATTCCTGTGCTTTTCCGGGTCTTGCAGAAGCTTAGACATTATCCAGCCTACTAACAATCAGATGACTAATAATAGCTGGCAGCCTCAAGTATCATTATTTTGCATAGTAACACAGATGTTATTTGGCTGAGAAAACCTATCGATGACCTTATGAAATTAAAGACAATAAATATCGATTAATGTGGTTGTATCCCATGGATATAAACATTGTCAAATCAAGTATTTTTAAATTGCTACAATCAGCTAAAATAAGGATCCCCATCTGACTAATTGTTGGCATTCCATAACCTTTCCTACAAAATCATTGTACTGTCATGTCCATTTACTACAGGTAAAACAACTATACAAATAAATTCCCTGAACCATAAATTAAAAACATCCAAACCATCAATTTTAAAGTAAACATTTCATATTTTGTTGCATTTTACCTTGATTGGTCTAGTCGAGTCTTGCTGGGGTTGCTGGGGTGCTTGCTGCTGCTCTTGTTGATAAAGCTGCTGATGGTGCACTTGGTGGTGAGAAAAGGAAACTTGCTGCTGAAGATGGAGGTGATGCTGCATATGTTCATGTGGAACTTGATGAAGGTCAGTCTGTAGGTTGTAATGTTGTTGTGGGTGTTGCTGGACATGCTGCTGTTGGCTGTACTGTTGCTGGTGTTGCTGTTGATGATTATATGGAAAGCTTCGGGCTTTGTTTATGTCTCTGTGAGTTTCCACCAGTCCTTCCTCTCTTCTGCCACGCCCCCTACCCCGCCCACGCCCTCTTCTCGTTTCTCCAGAGGCTGAGCCCATCAATCCTCTGCAGTATGCAGGCTCTGGAAGAGGGCGTATTCGTGGTCTACCTCGCGGGCGAGGAGGGCCTTCTCGTTTTGGTTTAGTTGGTTTTCTTCCTCTTTTCTTAGGGCCATCGTGAGGTAGGATTTGTGAATGGTGCCCAAGAGGATAGTAGCTAGAAGGATGGCAGAAGTCAACATCGCTCAACATTGGACTGAGTCCGGTGGCACTGGTAGCCCTCCTACAACTTGATACCAAGTCTGGCAACAGGTCTGGAAGTCGTCGGCTGTTGAGACGAATATCCGCTGGAGCATCAGCTTTATCTTCATCATCTTCAAACTCATACTCTTGCGGATAGTTTTTCTTTGTTTGGGGTTGTGGCTCACGTCGCTGTTTGAGCAAGTGAAATGAGCTGGTCTTCAGTAGTTTTTTGGGTCTAGAAGAGCAAAACATAGGTGAGGACAGACCAGTAGTGCTGGAACTCCCACCCACACCTCCCATCATTTTGTTAATTGTTCCATCTCCTTGGGCTGCTGAACCCAGTGCCATAGAGGGAGTCTGAGACTGGATGAGGCCAAGCTGGTCAGTATTCATAGTAGAAGGTAGCTCGTGGGTCTTCAGAGAGTTAAGGGCAAAGTGCAGATTGTTATTACCTGTTCTTGGAAGGGTATGGCAGTACTGTCCATAGCCTTGATCAGTGTGATGATTACCCACATCATATCCCTCTCCAGCACCTCCCACTTTTAGGGTGTCTATACCCTCCTGTGACTGCTCATTACTCTGACTAAGGTTCTCTTGTACAGCCTGCCCTTCCCCAGAATCCCCAGCACAGCTTGACTTATATTCAGTTGAACAAAACATGTCCTCCATCTCAGGAAAGAATGAACGATCCTCATCCTGTAAAAGAGAGTCTGGAAAGCAGATGGATGCTAGTGGTGGAAACCGTTGCTGTTGCTGAACTTGATTCAGTCCAACTTTATTTGCTGGACTAATTGTGTCAAACTGTTGCTGTTTGAGCTGGTCTAACTGGGAGTGTGAGAGTCTTGTTTCATGCTCTCTTGGTTGAGTTCGCCGCAGATGGTGAGGAGGAGCCATGTTTGCTGACATCCCATGTGGTCGATGACCTAACTGTTCATGTGATAGCTGCTGATGAGTATGTGTTTGTTGCCCTTGGAGGACATGGGAGTGGGTGTGGGCAGGTGGAGGGTTGACATGGTGAAAGTGTGAAGGTGTGGACACACATAAATCTGGTTCAGCAAGAAGATTATGGAGATCTGGGTGCTTTTGTTGAGAATGATGCTGAGGCGTAAGTCTGTGCTGGTGTCTATACCTGTCTCCACCATCTCCCTCCCCAACTAGAACACTCACATCAAGTCCAGTTCTGTCAAGTGGTTCAACACTGTCAATATTATTGGTCTGGGAAAGAGACTGGTCTAGCATATCAAGGGTAGGCATTGAGTTCTGACTTGTTTGAAGCTCATTTCTTGATTGAGTGGCAAGACGGTAGTGAGTATCTATACCTTGGTTTTGCAGTGACACTGGCAACTGGGGAGAAAGGTTTTGTGAATTGGATTCCATCCCAGAAGCCCTCACTCCTCCAGCTGCACAAATCATATCCTGCTGACTCAACGGGTGATGAGGTTGCTGCTGCTGTTGTTGTTGTGCGAGTCCTTTGTGAAGGTCCATCTTCGTGCAGGGGGTATGTGAAAGTACAGGCTGCATCATATCTGTTGACTGAGAAGGGTCTGGTGATGAATCTGTCAAAGAAAGGGGGGGCTGGCTTTGTTGAGCCTGCAGCAATTCTAGTGTATTACATAAGTAGGCATTTTTATTTGTATTTAAATGCTTCTTTAGGTCCCTGTGAGGATTGTTCTGAGATTGGGAATTGGTCTGGCTATGCTGAGAATGTTGCTGTGTAAGTTGATTGTGCCGGGAGTGCTGGGTGCTTTGCTGGGGGTCCTGAGTGTGCTGCTGAGAATATGGGGACACATGTGAGATGTGATAGGAATGTTGGCGGTGTGGGTGTTGCGTATAAGGATCCATTCTTCCATACTGTACTACAGACCCCAAAGAATCATGTTGCTGTTGATCGGTCTGGTTAGTAAGGGAGTGAGATAGAGATTTCGAAACTCCTTGTACTTCTCCAGCTGAGGACTTTGATAAAGTCAAATCTGATGTAGTCTGTTTTTTTTTCTGAGTCGATTCCAATTGTGTATTTAGGCCACTTGCTGTTTCACTAGTTGTTGATTCAGGACCAGGGTGGCTAGTAGTGTTATTGGTACGGATGACACTCTGAGGGTGGTATTGTTCATTTGAGAGCTTGTTATTATCAAATGTCCTCTGCTTGCTCTCACCATCCCTAGCCAGTGATATACATTGGGGTAGAGTTTGAGAATGTGAATGATGCTGAGAAGAATGAGTTGTTGATCTTTGTGTGTGTAGTAAGTGTTGAATTAGAAAATCATCATCTCCTTCTGCTTCAACTTGGGATCGATCAGCTGGCAATAATTTTGTGTCAGTTTTTGGTTTGGTTGGTGTCAAGTTATAGGAGTCGCTTTGCGTTTGTCGTGTATCAGGGAAAGTTTGTGGCGAGGACATGAAAGCAGAAGACAAGATGGAAGACAAGTATTTTGTTCCCCCTGAGCTCCCAGGTGAGGGTGCAGTACAAGCAGCAGCAGGGGAGGGTAATGTAGAGTGACTGAGAGTAGAAATGATAACAGGTGATGTACTTGACTCAGGCAGGTGGTATGAGCTGTTACTTTCATTACCTGCAACAGAAGTAGCACTCCCTGAAACTACAGATAAAATTCCACCCCTTTGTGTAGTTCCTCCTGATAGGGGTCCCATCCTTGTTGATTCATTCCCGTAATCCAAGGAAGGGCTGCTTGCCCTTCTGAGAGAAGCAGAGCTGTAAGTGGCGTCCCCATAGACTATTTCAGCAGAGAAAGAGCGTCCTCCTTGGCCTATACTGTTGAAATCCTTTCCCCCAGTAACCCCTCCCCGAGAACTTAAATCCCGGGAATGTGGTGAGTTGAATCCTCCACACGTCGGGGCCATGTGTGCAGATGGAACTTGGGTAGGGGAGTAGGACTGGGCATGGGACTGGGGAGGGGTCCGGTTTGGTATGACAGTGCTAGATTTCACCAGAGACTGAGAGCCATAGCTGGGTAGGCATTGTTTGACAGCAGGTTGTTGAACAAGGGTAGATGACACCACTGGTAGTTTAGGTGGTGCTGGGGCTAGCTGAGGACCAGGCTGCTGATGAGAGGGAGCAGACAAGGAGTTGCTGTTTGTCTTGGAACTAGAGGAGGATGAAGAGGAGGCTGATGGTGGAGTGTGTGGAGTACGGGAAGAAGACGATGAAGAGCCTGAAGAGGAATAGATAGTATTGGAACTGGAACCACTTGGTCCCTTTGTGGCAGACAAAGAGGATACAGAAGAACTAGGCGATGAGGTTGTGTAGGGAGTTTGGATGGTTGATTGATATGTTTGAGGTTCCATCTGCGGTGAAGGTTTAGGATCAGCGGACGGACTTTGTTCATCCAAGGAGCTACAAGGCATTCCAACATGACGGTGCTGGTTGACTAACTGTTGGTACCTAGATGATCCACCACAACTGGTATATTGTTGTAGAGATGTAGGCTGAGCTGGGGTCGAACGTTGGTAATGTTTGATTACACTGTCTTGTCGAGGAACTGCCCTCTCTGGAGCAGGCTGTGGCTGAGGGGTTGCTGCACCCGCCAGGGCTGGAGCGGAAGAGACCATGGATGAATTATATAACTGAGAGGACCGGTTATGAAGTTGGGAGGACAACAGGTTGAACTGGGGAGGGGGCAAGTGGCAATTAGAAGAATTTGAGGGGGTTTGGTTCTGAAGAGTCGGTGGGTCCTGGGATCCCCTGTATGTGACACTTTGAGAAGAAAGCAAGCGATCAAAGCCCAAGCTGGACTGGGAGGGTGTTTTAATGTGCAGAAGAGAATCATGGGGGGATAACAAACCATTGGAGTTTGGGCTATATGTAGGGGTATCCTGCAAGGATAGAGAAGGAGTTAATGATCGTCCAGAAAAGGTGCCAGGATGTTGGTACGTAGAAATGGATGAAGAGGAGGGATAGGACCCGGAACCTGGGATGGCCCCAGACATAAAGAGCTCCGCAGGGCCTGGTGTATGCATGGCTAGAGGACACAATAAAAAGTACTGGTCAGCACACAAAGGCAATTTTTCAATTTTCAAGCCAAAAACATTTTGGTTTTACATCTTTGCTAATTGTATTGGCACAAATCATTGTGGGATTTGAATAACCATTCAAATTTCAGTAGACCACTGACACTCACTTGGCTGCCAAGAGGGTGTTCTAAACTGAGAGAGAAGAGAGGAGGCAGAGGGTGTATGCTGTGGACCCCGAGACTCTAGCGCTGAGATCAGATTCATGACAGCAGGGTCAGGACCAGAGGTGCTGGCATGATGCAGACTGGTGTCAAAAAGCCCAGAAAGGCCTGGAAACAGACAATAATTCAGTTTATTTTAATTCAAATTATTTATATAGGACAAGTTCACAACAAACATCATCTCAAGGCACATTAGAAACCAAAACAAAAAAGCAATTCATCCCAATCATACAGATTTAAAGTTAAGTATATACATTCAAATATGATCCTAGTTATTAAATAATTTAGTCAAGCTCAGTTTATTTTTCAAATTGGTTAACAAGTTTTCTATCTAAGGCAAACCAGCAGATTTCATTGTGTCGCTGACATGCAGTAACCACTCCTCTGGGACGTACATGTAGAGACAGTGGACAGTGAATTGCATTGTGTCGTTGACTTTGCAGCAATGCCTCATACTGTGCATGCATGTAACAGCAGTAGAAAGGAAAACTTCCTTTTAACGGGAAGAAACCTCCAGCAGAACCAGAACCTGGCATAGCGAAAGCGGCCATCTGCCACCACGGCTGGGGGTTTGAGAAGAACAGAGCATACAGGCAAATAAAGAAACACAAAAGTAATTGAATTGAACTGAATTGAAATTGAATTGAAAAGCACTGATCCAGAAGTAAAAAAAAGTAAAGAGTTAAAGGCAGTAGTATCTCCTTTAGTGGCTTCATATAGGAGAGAAAAACAGCTAAAGCAGATAAGATCTGAGCCAGTTTTTAAGACTTTAAGACGAAAGAGAGCACATACAGGTACATCTCAAAAATATTTTGAAAAAATTCAATATTGTCTTTCATTTCAAAAAGTGAGGGATATATTATATATATATAACTAGTTAACCTGTTAGGTTAATTAGTTTCTCTAAATTGCCCTTAGGGGTGTGAATGACTGTGTGCATGGTTGTTAGTGTGTTGCCCTTTGATGGACTGGAAACGTGTCCAGGAGGCAATATGCCCACTAATAGCAAGTGCATTTTTTGTTAACGCTTGCAATTTAGTGCTCCTTATTGGGAATCTTTATAGATTAGGCCCCATGTGTAATGAATCCATATAACATATGAGTTTCACTATCCGAAATGAGTGTCTGAAAACACTGAACTTTTTCACTATTTGATGTTTTTAGAAGTACCTATACAGTTAGTCCCAGCAAAACCTCAGCCAATCGATTTGTCTACAAGAGAGACAAGATTAAACACAGGAAGACAGGGTCTAGTATCATTTGTAGAAAGAGAAAACATACTAATTGGCATCAATTAATGGCAGAGCACCAGGCCAAGTGCAGCTTCCCTGAGAAGAACAGACAGAACATAAAGTTCAAAGTTGAAATAACAGCAAATAATGCTAAATTGAAGAGCAGTAGGAGAATGCAGCAGTGATGATAGCTCAGGATAACCTAAGCCTTATCAAAAAGGAACGTTTTAAGCCTAGTCTTAAAATTAGAAAAGGTGCCTGCAATACAGACTAAAACTGGGAGTTGGTTCCACCGGAGAGGAGCCTGATAACTACAAGATTTGCCTCTCATTCTACTTTTAAAATCTCTACGAACCACCAGGAAGCTTGCTGTCTGAGAGTGCTCTGCTAGGAACATATGGAACAACCAGATCTCTAAAATATGATATAGCTTGATTATTAAGGGCTTTACATGTGAGGAGAATTTTTAATTATATTCTGGATTTAACAGGTAGTCAATGAAGGGAAACTAAAATCTATTTATGATTTAAAGATAAATATAGCTGAGTATCATCACCACAACTGCTAAAATGTATCCCATTCTGTAAGATTATGTTACTAAGTGGAAACATATTTAACATATATAATAAAGAGAATTGGCCCCAGCTCTGAATCCTGTGGTACTCCACAAGTAACCCTGGAGTGTGAAGATTTATCATTTATATGAACCGGAATCAGTTGGACAAATAAGATTTAAACCAGACTAGTGCTAGTGCTTAAAGAATCCCATAGTCATTACTGCTGAGAGCTGAAGGAAACAGAGTTATGACTTTGTAAGTTTGGCAACTACAGGTCCGTCTCAAAATATTAGCATATTGTGATAAAGTTCATTATTTTCCATAATGTCATGATGAAAATTTAACATTCATATATTTTAGATTCATTGCACACTAACTGAAATATTTCAGGTCTTTTATTGTCTTAATATGGATGATTTTGGCATACAGCTCATGAAAACCCAAAATTCCTATCTCACACAATTAGCATATTTCATCCGACCAATAAAAGAAAAGTGTTTTTAATACAAAAAACGTCAACCTTCAAATGATCATGTACAGTTATGCACTCAATACTTGGTCGGGAATCCTTTTGCAGAAATGACTGCTTCAATGCGGCGTGGCATGGAGGCAATCAGCCTGTGGCACTGCTGAGGTCTTATGGAGGCCCAGGATGCTTCGATAGCGGCCTTTAGCTCATCCAGAGTGTTGGGTCTTGAGTCTCTCAACGTTCTCTTCACAATATCCCACAGATTCTCTATGGGGTTCAGGTCAGGAGAGTTGGCGGGCCAATTGAGCACAGTGATACCATGGTCAGTAAACCATTTACCAGTGGTTTTGGCACTGTGAGCAGGTGCCAGGTCGTGCTGAAAAATGAAATCTTCATCTCCATAAAGCTTTTCAGCAGATGGAAGCATGAAGTGCTCCAAAATCTCCTGATAGCTAGCTGCATTGACCCTGCCCTTGATAAAATACAGTGGACCAACACTAGCAGCTGACACAGCACCCCAGACCATCACTGACTGTGGGTACTTGACACTGGACTTCTGGCATTTTGGCATTTTCTTCTCCCCAGTCTTCCTCCACACTCTGGCACCTTGATTTCCGAATGACATGCAGAATTTGCTTTCATCCGAAAAAAGTACTTTGGACCACTGAGCAACAGTCCAGTGCTGCTTCTCTGTAGCCCAGGTCAGGCGCTTCTGCCGCTGTTTCTGGTTCAAAAGTGGCTTGACCTGGGGAATGCGGCACCTGTAGCCCATTTCCTGCACACGCCTGTGCACGGTGGCTCTGGATGTTTCTACTCCAGACTCAGTCCACTGCTTCCGCAGGTCCCCCAAGGTCTGGAATCGGCCCTTCTCCACAATCTTCCTCAGAGTCCGGTCACCTCTTCTCGTTGTGCAGCGATTTCTGCCACACTTTTTCCTTCCCACAGACTTCCCACTGAGGTGCCTTGATACAGCACTCTGGGAACAGCCTATTCGTTCAGAAATTTCTTTCTGTGTCTTACCCTCTTGCTTGAGGGTGTCAATAGTGGCTTTCTGGACAGCAGTCAGGTCGGCAGTCTTACCCATGATTGGGGTTTTGAGTGATGAACCAGGCTGGGAGTTTTAAAGGCCTCAGGAATCTTTTGCAGGTGTTTAGAGTTAACTCGTTGATTCAGATGATTAGGTTCATAGCTCGTTTAGAGACCCTTTTAATGATATGCTAATTTTGTGAGATAGGAATTTTGGGTTTTCATGAGCTGTATGCCAAAATCATCCATATTAAGACAATAAAAGACCTGAAATATTTCAGTTAGTGTGCAATGAATCTAAAATATATGAATGTTAAATTTTCGTCATGACATTATGGAAAATAATGAACTTTATCACAATATGCTAATATTTTGAGAAGGACCTGTATACTTAAAAGAAACCTGTGATTATTTTGGTTCTCTATTAATGATAAGTTTAATAGAAAATTATGAAAGTAGCTTTGTTCTATCACCTTTTACCAGGTGTGATTTATGCTTGTGCAGTTGCGCAAATACTTAGCTTAGCCTGTTCAGTCAATCTTTAGGGACAAACACAGGGATAAAACTTTTTGTTGGGTTCAAGGTCCTATTATTCTCACTCAATGTTCCTGTGAAAGTATTACAAGGCCTGTCTGACTCCCAGACATTTAGTGAGTTTTTTTGTCTGCTATAAGAAGGCCAGGGAGCCAGCCTTCTGTGAATAATGACCGTCTACATTGGGCTACATTGTCCAATGCCATATGCAATGAGCTTGTGAGGTTGAGAGATATCAACTAGAAATAGTCAAGCTCGCCTCCATGCACAGCGTGGGCTCTGAAACCCATTTCCGAGAGAGAGAAAGAGAGAGAGAGGCTGGACTCTCTTCTACTCGATGACAAGCTGGAGTGGGTTTGCTCTTGCCCCCAGCTCAGCCATCTCATGTTGGGGTTTACCCCAGGGGATGAGAGGGTCGCATCCCTGCGCCTTCAGGTTCGGGACAGGTCTCTGACTTTCGTTTCAGCCTACGGGTCGAGCGGTAGAGCGGAGTAGCCGGCCTTCTTGGCATCTCTGTCGGGGGTGCTGTATAGTGCCCCTCCCGGGGACTCCGTTACTCTGCTGAGGGACTTCATCGCCCATGTGGGAAACGACAGTTACACCTGGAGAGGTGTGACTGGGAGGAATGGCCTCCCCGATTTGAATCCGAGTGGTGTTTCATTATTGGACTTCTGTTCTAGTCACGGATTGTCCATAATGAACACCATGTTCAAGTCTATGGGTGTTCATCAGTGCACTAGCCACCACGACAGGCAGGAGGTCTATGATCGACTTTGCTGTCGTGTCTTCAGACCTTCGGCCGCATGGTTTGGACAACACTACGCCAACACTGTTTACAGTGGGGCTGGAGAGCTGCTGACCTCGACTGGGGACATTATCGGGCAGTGGAAGGAGTACTTTGAGGATCTCCTCAATCCTGCCGTCACGCATTCCCTGGTGGAAACAGAGGGTGGGGACTTGGGGTTGGACTCTTTCATCACCCAGGACGAAGTCACCGAGGTGGTTAAAAAGCTCCTCAGTGGCAGGGTTTTGGGGATGGATGAGATCCGCCCTTACCTCAAGTCTCTGGATGTTGTGGGGCTGTCATGGTTGACACGCCTCTTCAATTTTCCATGGTGGTCGGGGACAGTCCCTTTGGACTGGCAGACCAGGGTGGTGGTCGCTCATCATAAGAAGGGTGACCGGAGGGTGTGTTCCAACTACAGGAGGGATCACACTCCTCAGCCTCCCTTGTAAGGCCTACGCCAGGGTATTGGAGAGGAAAGTCCGGCTGATAGTTGAACCTCGGCTTCAGGAGCAGCAGTGTGTGGTTTGCGTCTCGGCCCTGGAACACTGGACCAGCTCTACACCCTCTGTAGGGTACTCGAGGGGTCATGGGAGTTTCCCCAATTGGTCCACATGTGTTTCGTAGACCTGGAGAAGGCATTCCACCGTGTCCCTCGTGGTGCCCTATGGGTGGCGCTCCAGGACTACGGAGTCGGGGCCCTTTATTAGGGGCCATTCAGTCTCTGTACAAGTGGAGCAGGAGTTTGGTCCGTATTGCCGGCACTGTAGGCAGTTTGCCTACAGAGCCAACAGGTCTGTAGATGATGCAGTCAACCTAGCCCTTCACTTCATCGTCCGGCACCTGGACTCCACAGGAACCTATGCCAGGATCCTGTTTGTGGATTTCAGCTCTGCCTTCAACACCATTGTCCCAGCTCTGCTCCAGGAGAAACTCTCCCAGCTGAGTGTGCCCGACTCCACCTGTAGGTGGATAACTGACTTCCTGTCTGACAGGAAGCAGCGCGTGAGGCTGGGGAAGCACGTCTCTGACTCCCTGACCATCAGCACCGGTTCCCCCCAAGGCTGTGTTCTCTCTCCTCTGCTCTTCTCCCTGTACACCAACAGCTGCACCTCCAGTCACCAGTCTGTCAAGCTTCTGAAGTTTGCGGACGACACCACCCTGATCGGACTCATCTCTGATGGTGACGAGTCCGTGTACAGATGGGAGGTGGACCATCTGTTGGACTGGTGCAGCCAGAACAACCTTGAGCTCAACGCTCTAAAGACAGTGGAGATGGTTGTGGACTTCAGGCAGAACCCCGCCCCACCTGCCCCCATCACCCTCTGTGACTCCACAATTGACACTGTGGAATCTTTCCGCTTCCTGGGAACCATCATCTCCCAGGATCTCAAGTGGGAGCCAAACATCAGCTCCCTCATCAAGAAAGCCCAGCAGAGGATGTTCTTCCTGCGGCAGCTGAAAAAATTCAACCTGCCAAAGACTATGATGGTGCACTTCTACACAGCCATCATTGAGTCCATCCTCACCTCCTCCATCACCATCTGGTACGCCGCTGCTACAGCCAAGGATAAGGGCAGGCTGCAGCGTGTCATTCGGTCTGCTGAGAAGGTGATTGGCTGCAGTCTACTGTCGCTCCAGGAACTGTACACCTCCAGGACCCTGAAGCGGGCAGGGAAGATTCTGGCTGATCCCTCCCACCCCGGTCACAGACTCTTTGAAACTCTCCCCTCTGGCAGGAGGCTGCGGTCCATCCGGACCAAAACCTCACGCCACAAGAACAGTTTTTTCCCATCTGCCACCAGCCTTGTTAACAAAGCCCGGAAACCACACTGACACTCCCCCCCCCCCCCTCCTTTTTTTTTTTTTTGCTGACAGGACACTTGTAAACTGTAACTCTATGCGTTACATTAACGCTCAGCTTGGACTCCTGCACAATGATCACCTGCACTGTTGTATTGCTCTTGCATCTTATACTGCTCTATACTTCCTCTCACTCACTTAAAACTGTGCACATATATTTATATTATATTGTAGATATGTTTATACTGTTTAATTTGTATTGTATTGCACTGACTACGCCAAAACAAATTCCTTGTATGTCCAAAAACGTACTTGGCAATAAAGCTTTTCTGATTCTGATTCTGACTAAGTCGGACCTGTTCCCAGTGCATTCTGGACTGCAGCAGGGCTGCCCTTTGTTACCGGTCCTGTTCATAACTTTTATGGACTTGCACATTGCATCCCAAATATTGCAGTGAGCGTAATCTGCACCGCATTTTGAAAAGTGGAGCCATACTTTCTATCAGCCATGCTTGCTTTGTTGACAATACCAGCAGCTACTGACGTCATTACACTCTTGTGCATGCAACACTGTGTTCATGTCCGGCATGGAAAATTGCCCATTCTTCCACTCCCTCAGTGTCACACTGATGTGTTTAGATACCGAAACATGGTATGGTTTAATTTTACGTGTATCGATACTCAGTAGTACCAACAGAATTCGGCCGACACCTATAAAAGTACCAAATTTGATACCCATCCCTAATCCCGACTTCCATTTGTTCTCAATTTGGCTGGAGCTTCGCAGCTAATGGAAAGAACAATCCATCGGCTGAAGGTCTTTAAACTTGCAGGTGTGTATAAGGCCACTACAATCAAAGAATCCTTGGATCCAAAGTAACTACGAACCTTCGAACGCACACCCGCCACTGAAGGCAACAACAAAGTTAAACATTGATCTGCTGTTACAAGTACCTAGTATTTATTCATAGAAGGGGAGTAATAAGACAAGCATGGCTTGACTTTTCTTTGAGGCCCGCAGAAGCTACAGAAGCTCCCAAGGCACATTGTCTCAAAGTGAAAGATGACAAGGGGACCACAGCATCACACGCCTTCCTGCGCGCACGTACAGGTAGCGAGAGCCTTTATTGTACAGTTCTGCCGGGCCGGCCAAACAGCCGACCCTGCCACCATCTTTTGAGTCCATTAAGAATCATTTATCCATAAAAGTTGTGAGCTTCCAATCTAGAAAATATTTCCCTAAGTATTATTTTACAAAATGTGACAGCTAATTAAACACCATTAAGAATCATTTAGCCAGAAAGGTTGTTGGGTCTTATTCAAAATAATATGTCCTTAAATATTATTTTAATATTTCCTTAATAACATTTCCTTAAAACTTGTTTTACTAAATAAATGCAGCTAATTAAACACCATTGAGAATTAGTCATCCAGAAGATTGGTTTTATTCAGCAAATAATTTTTGAAATATTATTTTATAAAAACAATGTTTATCTGATGTTTCATTGTGATTTGTGGTTTGAAGGTATACCAATACCTAAGTTAGTTCCAAGACTAGCTTAACCTTATTTCCAGGTTCCTCAAGAGAATCCTTGATTCTCAAACATAAATAACATTAAATGGTAATGTTGAATCACTCTTTTGGCCATGGTTTTCACCATCTTTGATTCACTTGTTCATATTGTATATAGTTTATTGGTCTTCCTTATTCTTTCATTTCATTTGGTAGTTTTAGTTGGATTGTTCTAGGGTAGTTCAGAGTTTGTTGATTGAAATATGTTTGACTTTGAGTTGACTTATTTATGTTAATAAATTCTATATTTTAATGTTGTGTGAATGTATTCCATGTGCGTGCAGAGTTGTGCTGTTCAGTAATGTCAGAGCTCATTTCACCCTTTTCTCTATTGTCCTAATACCTTATTGGGATGGTATTCACAGGACAACACTTAACAGACCGAATTATTATCAAATTAAATAATAAATAATATAATCATAATAATAGTAATGATTACAACAACCAGCATACAGACATTATTTCAATAGCGCATCAAAGACTCATCCAGGAGGTCACAGAAGAACCCGGAAATCATCAAAGCAACTAGAGGCTTTACTTGGCTCAGTTAAAGTCGGAGTTTAAGATTCAACAATAAGAAAGAGACTGGGCAAAAATGGCATCAATGGAAGAGTTTCAAGGCCTAGTCAAAGTCCAACTGAGATGCTGTGGCATGACCTTAAAAAGGTTCTTCACTCTTGAAAACAATCCAGTGTGGCTGAATCAACGGCATTGCTGCAATCAATTATATTTTAGGACCTGTTTCAAGATCCTCAATGTTCCTTCCTTAAACTTTAGATTGATACTGATTACAGCAGACTGAGAACATCGAACAAGACCTGCATTTTTAGAGATCTTGTGGCCCAGTTGTTTAGCCATCACAATTTGGCTCTTATCAAACTGGCTCTTTAGGCTTGACCATTTTCCTTGCCTCTAAAGGGACTGGTTAAATGCTACAGGCTGCTGGTTTTGGATGTTAGACTTTTTTTATCTTACCAGCTATGTTTACAGTCAGTAACTAAGCTTCATACTTTATTAATGTTGCAAAAACTGACGTCAAGCTGTGGTTCAGTCCAACTCTCTCTGTAAATGAGTTTAATGTTTAATGTTCCAAAAAAGCAGACTTTATTAATAACTTGGAATCCTCTCTGCTTTGTTTTAGTGCTGCTTTTCAAGTTGTGTGGAGAAGCCAAAATTCTGCACAATTCATTCAGAACATGTGAGTGTTGAACCAAAACGGCTGTGATGTAAATTTTCGGTATGAATAAATGTGCTCTTACACCCCTGCCTCATTTTGCCCATCAACTTTGAAGAAAAAAGTTTCACTTGTTTCCTATTATATTGGGATAATAAATCACATTTTTAAAAAGAAATAGAGGAATTTGATACAACAGACACACCAATCAAATCCTTACCTAGTGTTCGTCCAGGAGGACCCCAGGTTCCACTCTGCCTGGAGCTTCCAGGGTTAGTTGCATAGCCTTGGAGGGGGTGAGGGGGGCCAAAGGCTTGCCGGTGAAGAAGTTCTGAATCTGGATGGGACGACCTGGAGCTCCCATACACGAGGCTGAAGAACACATTTAGTAGGTTTGACTATAAGAATCCCTCTTGTGTTAAACAATAGTCTGCTTTAACAAAGAAGCATCACATTAGTAATTTGCAAATAATATCACCATCTAACCAGTACACACAACTAGAGCTACCTAAAACAAAGTTTACACAATCGCAGAAGTCTTCTGCAGTCTGTTAGAAAAGGAAAGAAAATTATTATTTATTCAATGCACACACAACCCAGAACAACCCTGGATTATACAGCCATCTGTGGCTAGAGATCCATCAGACATGAGCCTAAAATTCGTTAAGGTGAAATTTAAGTCCATTGTTAGAATAGCTTTCCATGACACATCTAAGCTATCTGCATCCTTTGGTCAGTGTATAATCTCATGTTACCATTCTAAATCTTTTGTTTCTTCTATTAAATGTTTTTAAATTACAACATAGTTTAAACTGACATATGGTTTTGTCCATAATAGGCTCTTGTAAAGAGTTTTGAGGTACCTATTATGAACTAAGTTGAGTCAGAATGTCTTTGAACACATATCGTGCCATTCTCCACAGTTAAGGTAAAAATCTTTTAATAGGAATACAGAGGCAAATTAATATACTGTCACATTTTGAGTTTGTGAAGGACCAATGCAGCAACAGGACATCGGCAGGTGAATTGTGGATGGATGTGGTTTAATGATAAAAGATGATGAACAGCAACAGGGACGACATCAGATGACCTCAAGATGAAGGGACAGAAAACAGGAACTTTCACTGTCTCACATTAAATTAGATTAAATGTTTGCTGTTTAAAATTGTATTCAAAATGAGAAGTTTAGTAGACTGAGATTACAAGCCCTTCCAACTATTTGGGAAAGTTCAGATGATGATGTCATGTCTTTGTAGACTTCTGATTTGGATGGGTTAGGGTGGGTTTAGGGTTAGGGTTCAATAACATCTCTTACACACTGCTTCCCAGTGTGAGAAAATGGAAAAATCAAAAGAAATCAGCCCATATCTCAAGAAGAGAACTGTAGACCTCCAGAAGTCTTTTTCAACCTAGGGTCCATTTTCTAGATGCCTAAAGGTTCCACGTTCATCTAGTCAAACAATTATATCCAAGTATAAAGAGCATAGAAATGTTCTTTCCTCATACTGTTCAGCAAAGAGACAGGTTCTTTGTTCCAGAGCTGAATGGGTACTGGTATGAAATGTGTGAAACAACCCCTGAACAAAAGCTTCAGACCTTGTGAAAATGTTGCAATGGATGGTAGAAGACTCATTATCCACAGTGAAACCCATCATGTACCGACACGGGCTGAAAGGATACTCAGATAGGAAGAAGCCATTGCTTTGAAAGCAACATAAAAAGTCAGTATACAGTTTGCAAATGCACTCTGGGACAAAGACCTTAATTAGTGCAAACAGGTCATGTTGTCTGATGAAACAAACACCGAAGTGTTTTGCTAATGAGCAGTGTTTCATTTAGAGTAAAAAGGGGGAAGCTTGCGTTGGGCCCAGCCACTGAGGGAGAACAACATCTAAACTACATAAACAAAGAAACTGGTAAAACTCTGAATCCCAGAATGCACTGCATTAACCTACTTTAGGACAGCCATAGGAAGGAAGAGTCACCGCTGTGATGTCATCCCTGTGATGTCAGAGCCACAAACAAAACACAGCTCCCAGCAGCTGTTCACTCTCCAACTCGCTGCACATCCACAGCAGCAAAAGGGAAGGGAATGCGGGTGAATTGCTGGCAAGCTGGACTAATTCTTTAAACTTGAATCCAAGGTTAAATTATTCATTAGTTAGTAATGTGCAGTTCGTGTTTCAAGTGATTATGCCATGGGGGTAATCGAGACAAGCTGTCTTAAACATTTTTTTCTGAGGTTCTGCAGAAAAAGAGTCTGAGCCAGAGATTCCTCCGGTTGGGACAATGTCTCTAATCACATTGCGTAAAGCAGCATCGGTCTTCTACAGCCTTGAGAAAGGACAGCATAGGAATAATCAGCATCGTACACCTTCACCTTCTACATGCCAGTCTGGGGAGCAGAAGCTACTCCAAACAGCTACTTAGAGCAGTTTTCTTTGTTCATCACCGGCCACTCATCGCCTTTAGACCTCCGGCTCTTCTCAACGGTTTACGTAAGATGTTGTGTCTGGGCAGAGAAAATATGTGTAGCATAAAACAATAAAAATATTTTTTATTGAATTAACTGAATAGATTCTTCAAAATGTTCAATTTAGGAATAAGCTCAGTGTCCATCTCTCCTGTCCACAGCCAAACAGACACCCACCCTCCTTTGAAACCAAAGCTTCCCTGTCACATCTCAAATGATTAGTCTTCCACCTCGGTCATGGACCCTGCTGCTTCTACGTGTTTGTCTTCAAACGAATCAGAAGATGCTGATGCTCCCTTTGCCTTCCTCTTTCACCTTTGTGTCCCTAGAGGTCAAATGAAGAGGCAGCTGGAAAAACTTAACCGGAATAAGGCTGCAGGTCCAGATGGTGTCAGCCCCAGAGTCCTGAAGATCTGTCCAGGATTCTGCAGCACCTGATCAATCTTAGTCTGACCCAGGACAAGGTTCCAATGTTGAGGAGACCTCCTGCTTTGTTCTGGTACCAAAGAAAACTCACCTATCAGTCATCAATGACTATAGATCTGTTGCCCTGACATCCCACATCATGAAGGTCGTAGAGAGACTCCTTTTGGCCCACTTGAGTAAGCAAACAATAAACAATAAATCAGGACCCCCTGCAGTTTGCTTATAGCTTCTTCAACAAAACCAGTCATCAGCAGCACTGTGAGGATCATGTTCTTTGATTTCTCCAGTGCATTTAACACAATTCTACCTGATTTGCTTTGTCAGAAACCCCAGATAACTCACGTGGAGGCCTCAACAATCTCCTGGATCAAAGACAACCTGACAAACAGACCACTGTTTGTGAAACTGAAGGGTTGTGTATCCAACCGGGTAGTCAGCAACACAGGAGCACCACAGGGGACTGTACGTTCACCATTTCTTTTCACTCTGTACACCTCAGACTTCCAGTACAAGACAGACTCCTGTCATCAGCAGAAATATTCAGACAATTCTGCAGTCGTTGGTGTATCAGAGATGGACAAGAAGCCGAGTACTGGTGGACAGCTTTGTGGCATGTTGTAAAAACAATCATTTCATCCTGAACGTACATAAAACAAAGGAACTGATTGTAGATTTTAAGAGAAACAGGAAAATGTCAAACGCTATTTCCATCATGGTAGAAGAAGTGAGGAGGTGGAGAAGTATAAATGCCTGTTCATCTGGACAACAGGCTGGAGTGAAGACACAACTGTAAAGCCATCTACAAGAAGGGACAGAGCAAACAACACTTCTTGAGAAAGCTTAGGTCCTTCAGTGTTTGCAGCAAGATGCTCTAAATCTTCCATAAGTCTGTTGTGGAGGGGTATCCTCTTCTGCCATCATTTCTTGAGGTAGCAGCATCAGAGCGAAATATTTTTAAAAGTTCAACAAGCTGATAAAGAAGGCTGGTTCTGTTCTGGGGACTAGTCTAGAACCTCTGAAAATAATTGTCCAAAATGGATTCTTCATAAAATGGAGAGCCCTAAGCATCTTCTTCATGAGACTGTTGTATAACAACAGAGTGTCTTCAGTCAGAGGCTTCTTCAGATCTGCTGTAAGACGGAGCGCTACAGGAGATCCTTCCTGCCCACAGCCATCAGCATCTACAACGGCTCTTTGAAGAAACCTGCATAAAATGTGCTAGAACAACATTTACTTTCCCTTTGGGATAAATAAAGTATTTTTGAACTAAATTTAATTGTATAGTTTTCCTTATTCCTTAATTGTGCTTGGTAGTATAGATGAATGTTATAGCGTAGATAAAGAGTTTGTTGACTGAAGTAATTTAACTTGAAGTTGAAGTATTCTGTAAAACAATTCTTGCCTTTGGAGAGAACTTGTTTGTGTTTATTCTATATACATATGCAGGGCTTGCTGGTTGAGAAAGCCAGTGTCTGAATAAACTCCATCTACTGTTCTATAATCCCACATCTCACCAGATGGGTCTCCATAAAACAATAACTGACAGAGACTCAGAGGTGTTTGGCTATTAATTCCTGATAATCAGGTGGTACCCTAACTTGGTAATTAACTTGGTAAAGAAAATACTGCTGAACAGCACAGGTGGCTAATGAAGCTAAAGTTGGTAATTGATTCACAGCTTATGACTGGTGCGATATCAATGGGCCAAGTCATGTTTTAAAGAAATTTGAACTGCATTTGACCACGTCTAGTTAAAAGCCTTACATATTTCGACTGGTCAGACCTCAAATGCATTATTCTACACTAATCAGAGATTCTACAAAACAAAATTTGAGATTTATGAAGCCTTTATTCTTCATTTTAAAATACAAAAGATCTTGGAGTTACTACCAACTTAGAATGAGAAAAGAACTGAAAGACTGGGCAAAGCTGGACTGAAATGTTCTAAAAATATATACATAAAATATCACTTTATCTCGATGAAAGACAGATAAATGTTAGTGATAATGAACGCTTCTGATGAGACACAAATGTTTCTTTTAACAGTAGTTTGGTCGAGAAGTGGCCGTGTGTCAGGAGCGAGTCATTCAGGGTGCCACTGATGCCAGAGCCGCCACTGTCTTTTCCCCCACACACAGTGGGACGTCGCCTCTGGTCCTAACATAAATAATGAAAGATCACAGAAAAAGTTCAGCGTTTTTTGTCCCTTATCGCAGAAAGTGAAACTTATTTATTATATAGATTCATTACACATTTTAAGCCTTTATTTCTTGTAATTGAATTGTAATAATTATGGCTTACAGATAATGAAAACCCAAAAATCGATGTCTGAGAAAATTATATTACATAAATCCATAAAAAAACGAATATTTTAAACCGAAATGTCACGTTTCTGAAAGGTATGTTAATTTCTGGGTACTCCACACTTGGTCGGGCCCCATTTTCCATGAAAATAAAATTAATTAAAACTGACTTTTTTTAAATTGATAAATTCAATATTACGACGTACATGATAGTGGGGAGAATGCTGACTTGCCAGTTGTCCAACAGACATTAACCCCCTCCACTGGAAGGGTTAGCCACAAAATGTCATAGTTAAAGAAGCTGGCTTTTCACAGAGTGGAAGAAGAAAGCGTGGTAGGAAATGGTGTACCAGCAGCAGGGTTAACCGCAGCCTTGAGATGATTGTCAAGTAGAATCCATTCATGAATTTGGGGGAGCTTCAAAAGGAGTGGATTGGGCTGGAGTCAGTGCATCAAGGGCCACTAAGCACAGACCAGTCCCAAACATGGACCAGTACTGCACATGGGTTACAAGCGTCTTATCTGGGCTGAAAAGAAAAAGAACTGGACCGCTGCTCAGTGGTCCAAAGTCCTCTTATCAGATGAAAGTAAAGTTTGCATTTTATTAGGAAATCAAGGTCCCAGAGTCTGGAGGAAGAGTGGAGAAGAACAGAATCCACATTGCTTGTCCAGAGTGAAGTTTCCACAGTCAGTGATGATTTGGGGTGCAATGTCATCTGCTGGTTCTGGTCCACTGGATTTTCTGAAGTCCACAGTCAATACAACCATCTACCAGGACATTTTAGAGCACTTCATGCTTCCTTCAGCTTCATGGAGATGCTGGTTTCATTTTCCAGCAAGACTTGGTACCGGCCCACACTGCCAAAGGTACTAAAAGCTGGTTCAGTGACCATGGTGTTACTGTGCTTGATTGGCCAGCAAACTGAGCTGGCCTGAACCTCATAGAGAATCTATGAAGTTTTGTCAAGAGGAAGATGAGAGACACCAGAACCAACAATGCAGATGACCCGAAGGCTGCTATCCAAGCAACCTGGACTTCCTGAACACTAAACCAGAACCTGAAATGTTGGTTTAAAATATAATTTTGTATTGATCTGATGTAATAGTCTAATTTTTTATGAAACATTTGATAATGATTATGGCTTCCAGGGTTTTAATTCCCTGGAAGCCATAATCATCACAGTTACAAGCATTAAAGGCTTGACAGATTTCACTCTGTGATGAATTAATTAATCTATGTAATCTATGAGCTTCACTTTCTGAAATGAGGGACAAAGAATATTGAGCTTTGTGAAGATATTCTAACTTTGTGAGATGTCCTTGTAGTAAAAATAAATAAATAAATACTTGATTTAATAGTTTAAAATGTCTGACTTCTAAATTAGAATTTTTTTTTTTTCCAATTATGAGGGAGGACAAAATTTTGAACAGGTCTTGTGAAAAGTGGTCCAGATAAATCTGTCCAAAATTACCTGGAGGATTGTAGTGAATTAGTAGCAGCTGTCTAACTGTATAACTGCTGTCCATCTTCTCTTTTTTTTTTATAGAAATCCACAATCTCCACAAGATATCAAGTAGTCTGTTGCTGTTGCTACATGTTCTGCTTGTACTGTTCAGCAACAGGTAAAATCTAATCTAAATGTCTCCTGGACAGATGCCCCAAGGAAACATTGGCCACATTTTTTTTACACACATGAAACCTCTAAAAGTCTATTTTACTGCACCGATAACTTGGCAAAACCTTTCTACTAAACCTCCATAGAATCACACAATAATGTGAACTGTAGTTTAATTTTTATTTTATTGCAGCTTTAACACGTTTGACCTTTATAACTTATAACTTACAACTCAATTTAAGAACATAAGTAGTATCTTTTATCAAAAACTATCCCACACACATCTGTTATTACGGTAGAAGTTGTACCCCTGATGATAGATATAGTTCACACAGGGGAAACAGACTGCAACCGTCGATAGTTATGTAAGATTTCTACAGGACATATTAAGCTAGGATAGCTGCGCCACATAAATCGTTTAACCTTTAATACATACAGCTGTTATGCGTGAACAGTTGAGGTTTGGGGTGGTTAATCTCCCTCCAATCAGCTCGCAGCGCTGGAATCCTTAGTGTCTGACGGAAGACTGATGTGGTTGTCAAGGCGACCGCTAACGTGGAGAAAAGCTAACACGGAGCTATGCTAACTGACTCAAGGCCGTCCGGGCGCTTCTTTTCGAGACAGCGTGGACGTAAAAGGAAGCGACGTTTTCTGTGTCGCCCCTCTTCTCCCTAACAGCACAGATACAGAAAGTCTTACGTTAGTTATTTTAACCTTTAACGTGCCTGTCCAGTCTCCATTAAAACGTCTCCTCTCTGCTACCGTGGGGAACATGGTGACAGCTGAGAGGCACCTGCGTCCTTCGAGCAGGGGCCGAAAGTAGTCACTAAACTAGTGTGAACATAGTTGAAATGTTAGTCTACCGAGTGAGATTAAACGAGGTGACGTCCAGGACCGCATCGTCTGTCACGTGACATTACTGTATTGTATTGTTTACTAATAAGGGAGAATGTTCCCACCTTTACGTTACAGCTGAGTCAGTTCATTCAGCACCAGCCGCTCCGCTCACCTGGGCACGAACAGCATGACCATAGGAGCTCCGGCGACAGGGAACTTCTGTTCTCCACTCAGATCATTGACAGCCGTGCCTCTGCGCTCTCGTTCACTTGTCTGGGATCCGTGTCCAACATTACTTTCCCTCATGGCTGACAGTAAATCTGCTTTAATTTCGAACCTATCTAATTAGTGCCGTTCCACTCAAGCAGCCAGGGAGACCTGCCATTCACTGGTGAAGCCATAAAGAAAGACAAAGGTGCAGCAGAGACAATGCAGTGATGGAACCTGCAAGTCATTTCTGTATTTTTATTACAGTCCCAGCACCCATCCCCCTTCATATTTCTCCTCTCCTTGGTCTTCAGATTACTGTTAACCTTCCATCGCATTCCATGCATTTTAGTTAGAGACAGTCCCCATACCCCTCCCCTTTCCTGGATGACAATACGGCTGGCTGTACCTGAGACTGGTGGCCATGAAGCGGCAGCAGCAGCACTGTACATCTCTGGCTGAATGCAGCGGTGCAGGCAGCTCTGTACACCGGCATTGTTTCAAACCTCCCTCTTCCCCACCACCACACGTTTACCTTGCTTTCGCCGATCTGTCGTAACTCCATCCCGTCCCAGTCCCTAGGTCTCCAAATCCTGCAGTGGGATAATTCCTCTCCATGAAAAGAACAGGCTGGATGAAGATGGACAGATAGCGAGAGAGAGAGAGAGGGGGGGGTGGGGGGGGAGGGGAGGGACGACCGTCCTCTCTCCTCAGCGCTCGATTCTGTTTATTTCTCTGCTTGACGAGCCTGTAGACTCGGAGGAATGGGGAGGAGAAGTGAGGGGAGGAGGAGGGGAGTAACAGCAGCCAGGAGCACCTCCTCCCCTCTCCTCATATATTTCACTGTCTATTGTCTGTTGTGTTGAGTTGATGGGCCGCAGAGCAGATGCTGCGTGTTCTTCAGCTACTTTGATAAGCCAGAGTCTGGAGTCAGCCTCACAGCTGCTCTGCTGCTGCTGCTGTCTTGCAGCACACTCCAGCTATTTCCCTCATTTTTTTCATAAGACGCCATGTTTCTGAAATGGAATGACTGAGCTGGCGTTCACCCCTTTCTGTCTCACACACAAACACAGCGTTTCTGACATGTGTTGGAAGACTTTAGATTTACATCCCTGAGGAAATATCATGGCAAGGAGCCAACACACGCATTTTAACATGTAGAGAATCGTGGGTTTCACATCCTCCAAAATATAGGTGAATATATCTTGGACAACAATCAATTGACTTGGACACATGTTTTCTTTTGTCATACATTTATTTTATAAAATATCTCACTGTTTACTGGGCGGGGAGAGGCTTTTTTTATTTTTATTTTTGGCACACATTTTCTTGGGGTGAACAGCAGAACCGCCAAACGTTAACCCCACCCTCCTCAAAAATCATCACATGAACTCCAGTGTGCACTTTCTTTAAGCTGAAGGGCACATCCTGGGACCTGTGTTTCAACATAAATACACAATCATCATGACAAAACAAGCAACAGAAAACAGAAGGGATAACAAAGTTCACTCAGATCGCGATCAGATAGAGAAAGAAGACGCTCCTGCCAGGGCCACCTCTCTCATTAGTTGTCTCCTGGTTCAGCAGGCTCCGATGGTGCCCCCCTGTGGTCAGAGACAGGAAGACAGGAAAATTACATTTTCTACTACATCAGGTGGACAGGAGGGTGTGAGTGCATCATTCACTGAGGAATACATGACACCATGATGCACAACGAGAAAAAGGCCATCCAGTGGAGCAGTGTGATGCTCTGGCCAGTGTTCTGCTAGTGAACCCTGGATTCTGGCGTTCGCATGTCTGTTACTTTGACTCAGACCACCTTCATCAGCAGTGTTGCCGACTGTGTATGCCCATTTATAGATAATGTATTCCTACCTGGCTGTGGCCTCTTTCAGCAAGATAATTCTTCCTGCCACAAAGTAAAAATGCTTCAGGTATTGCTTGAGAAGCAAAGTTTCTTGACTTGAGCTCCAAAGTCCTTGGATTTTAATCCTATTGAGTATCTGTGGGATGGTGTGGACAAACAAGTCTGACTAGTGGAGACCCCATCCCATGAGTTGCAGAACCTAAAGGATCTACTGCTAACATCTTGGTGCCCGATACCACAGCAACCTCGATGAGTCAGGGTTCTTTTAGGAAAATGATCAGTGTGTAGAACTCCAAAGTAAAATCTAAGGGTCCACTGTTCAAGAGAACCTTTTAAAAGAGGTAACCAGCACTGCGTAATCTTTCTTCTTCCTTTAATGTGGGCAAGGTAGAGGCTTTTTGGCTAAATGCTGCTGTTAGCACATTCACAAATGATAATGTCAAAATTCAGTCAGCAACACTCAATGAACAATGATTTACACAGGAGTCTTTCTGTATCACCCCTTTTTTTTCCAGAGCAGACACAATTTCAATACCTTGAGATTTTAAGAAACAAATATCATGACCAGCTGTGTTAAAGTGTCTATCCCCAGGAGATCTCTTATCTATATTCTAAATATTACTTTTACATTCTGAAATCCACCTTTGTAACTCTCTGTTTTAGTTTTACCCATGTGCACCAAGTCAACAGGGCTTTTCAGTGAATATACCTTATATTTAGTGTGGCAAGGAATTCTATTCTTGATATTTAACTTGTTTGGGGGTGTAGAAAAACATTACCTTCAGTCATAGCACTACACTGAGCACAAACAGAACACGAGAAATGACTCCCAGGTAAATGAGACGAGACCAAGAGATGTCCCATATTCCTAGCCGCTTTCTGGCAACAATAGTAAGCCTTTTAAAGCTAAGACTGATGTCTGTCAGTGAGTTGTTGCAGCTTGTCTGCAGAGCGTCTTTTTAACTGTAAACTGATTAGAATATTTTAGATGGACAAACTTTATATTTAGATTTTAATAAGTCATATTAATTGGAACTGTTTTATGAAATTAAATTGAGATAAGTGAGTTTTTTACATTTATACTACAACCAAATTTCTATGTGCTTTGTTGGGGCGTTATCAGACAGACCAACACAAAGAAGTGAAGAATTGTGAAATGGGAGAAAAATGCTAGATGTTTTTTGCATGTTTGACAGATACAAATCTGAAGACTGTGGCGCATATTTGTATTCAGCCTTCCTGAGTCAGTACTCTGTAGCCTCACCTGCAGCTCCAGCTGGTTGTATGTGGAATGTGGCTTCATGGTATGTCTATTAGTTTTGCATATCTACAGATTTAAATTTTTTCCCATTGTTCTTTGCAAAACAGCTCAAGCTCAGTTAAAATAGATGGAGGACATCTGTGAACATCAGCTTTCATGTCTTATAAGAGATACTCAGTAGCATTTAGGTCTGGACTCTAATCTAAACCACCTCATTGTATCTCTGGTTGTATTTTTAGGGTGGTTGTCCTATTGGAAGGTGAACCTCCACCACAGTCTCAAAGCGTCTGCTGACTCTAATAGGTTTTCTTCCAGGATTATCCTGGAGGACTGTAATCAGCTCTTTAAAAAAAAACAATTATAATTTGCTCAAAAATACAAAGAACTTGGTGGACTCTGTGCTTCCTCCTGATTTCCACCCTGATGTCAAACCTGTTACCCTGTGTGCTGCCTGCTCTATGGCTGTCAACTCCAGGCCTTTGTTGCTTTGTGTTCCCAGGGCTGTTTGACTTCACCTTGTAAGTTTTGTATTTTTTCATTAAATCCATTGAAACCGATTATTGCTCCGCTCTGCATTTGAGTCTTTTAAAAAACACCAACATGACAGAAAAGGTTCTAGAGGTAGACTTCAACAAGCAGACTGTCTGTCTGATGAGATCGGTCCAACGTACACCAGGTGGCATAGTTTCTCCACTGAAAATCCAGCATGTTGCTGTGACCACAACAGCTGATTAACTCACCAGTTGTTGGATCTGTGAAAGTGTTTCTGAATTAACTCCTGCAGGGGGTTCCCTGTACTTTGCCAGGGTTTCAAATATTCAAATAATTTACCTACAGGAGACATTCAACAAAGGAACTGTTTGCTTTCTTTGGACTCATAGTTCAACTGAGGCCGGATTTGTTTACTTAACTTTAATTTTCGAGAGCATCATAACTTCATCTCTGTCAGGCGTATCACTTCTTTAAATGTTCAGAGGGAGCTTAGAGGGGTTGCTTTCAGAACGCCCTGCTGTATGAAGCAACAAGAAATTTTTTTTTAACTGCACTCCATATACATATTTCTTCTACACTGCAATACTGTGAGTAAATAAAAGGAAACTAGCTGAACACCTGAAGACAAATTTCCTACTGTTTATCATGACTACAGAGATGTTTTATTGTCATAAACGTTATTGTAAACGAAATGGAACCACCTGCTGCAGCTGCTGATTCTTATTGTCTTTGAACTAATCAGCTGTTACGTGGGCAGCCATCAACACTGACCTGGATCCATCTGAGGGATTAATTGAAAATACTGAACATCTGTGCATGTTGACCACCCCACTTACCCTGAATAAGGTGGTGGTGGGGCATCATGCTGCCCACTGCTGTTCAAAGCCTCGTTGTAGCTGGGCAAAGGTGGAGGTGGGATCACCACTGCAGACAGGGGCACCGACTCCGGAACTGGGCGCCCATCTTCTGCCATTCTTACTGGAGCACTGGAGCAGGACAAAAACATAAAACAAAAATCAAGTACAGAACTGAGAAAAGCGACCAGTAAAACAATAGTTTTGTTACATAAAGTGGCCCTTAAAGTAAATATTGGCCCGATTGAAACAAATGATGATTTTTAAATCAGACAAAAATAAATTGGAGTGGTAAGGGTGGTGGTAAGGGTGGTGGGCCCTTACCACTCGCGTCTCTCGTTCGGGCTTGGCCCGGCCGGGTCCAATGAGGAGCAACCCGGCCACCAGGCGCTCTCCGGCGAGTCCCGACCCCAGGCCTGGCTCCAGGGTGGGACCCCGGCAGAGCCGGGGACCGGTGACGTCACGTGCCTCTATATTTTAGTCCTCATGACGGATTCTTGAACCACTCTTTGTCTGACTATTTTAGTCCTTACCAGCCTCCCTGGTAAGGCCTACGCCAGGGTATTGGAGAGGAGAGTCCGGCCGATAGTCAAACCTCAGCTTCAGGAGGAGCAGTGTGGTTTTTGTCCCGGCCGTGGGACACTGGACCAGCTCTATACCCTCTACAGGGTACTCGAGGGTTCATGGAAGTTTGCCCAACCGGTTCACATATGTTTTTTGGACCTGGAGAAGGCATTTGACTGTGTCCCTCGTGATGCCCTATGGGGGGTGCTCCAGGAGTATGGGATCGGGGGCCCTTTATTAGGGGCCATCCGGTCCCTGTACGAGCGGAGCAGGAGTTTGGTCCACATTGCCGGCACTAAGTCGGACCTGTTCCCAGTGCATGTTGGACTCCGGCAGGGCTGCCCTTTGTCACCGGTCCTGTTCATAACTTTTATGGACAGGATTTCTAGACGCAGCCAAGGGTCGGAGGGGGTCTGGTTTGGGGACCAGTGGATTTCGTCTCTTCTTTTTGCAGATGACGTGGTCCTGCTGGCCCCCTCTAGCCAAGATCTACAGCATGCGCTGTGGCGGTTCGCAGCCGAGTGTGAAGCGGCTGGGATGAAGACCGGAAAAGGGTGGCTTGTCCTCTTCAGGTTGGAGGGGAGTTCCTGCCTCCAGTGAAGGAGTTCAAGTATCTCATGAGTGAGGGAAGAATGGAGCGGAAGATTGACAGACGGATCAGTGCGGCTGCTGCAATAATGGGGGCACTGTGCCGGTCCGTTGTGGTGAAGAGAGAGCTGAGCCGAAAAGCAAAGCTCTCGATTTACCGGTCGGTCTATGTTCCTTCCCTCACCTATGGCCATGAACTTTGGGTCATGACTGAAAGAACGAGATCCCAGATACAAGCGGCTGAAATGAGCTTTCTCCGTAGGGTGACCGGGCACTCCCTTAGAGATAGGGTGAGGAGCTCGGCCATCCGGTAGAGCCGCTGCTCCTCCACATCGAGAGGAGCCAGTTGAGGTGGCTCGGGCATCTATACCGGATGCCTCCTGGACGCATCCCTCGGGAGGTGTTCAAGGCACGTCCCACCGGGAGGAGGAGGCCCAGGGGACGGCCCAGGACACGCTGGAGGGACTATGTCTCTCGGCTGGCCTGGGAACGCCTTGGGCTCCACCCGTAGGAGCTGGAAGAGGTGTCTGAGGAGAGGGACGTCTGGGTGTCTCTGCTGAATCTGCTGCCCCCGCGATCCGGTCCCGGATAAAGCGGAAGACGACGAGTACGAGTACGAGTACAAAAATGAATTCACTTTCTGAACCAATGAAATGCTGCCGATTAGTGGAGCTAAGAAATACATTATATGAAGCATAAACTGGAGAACAGCCTCAAGTACTTCTGCTTGGTCACTACACACACACAGATTTATTGGATCACTGGCAAAGACGAGTAAAATTTATCTTTTATTGCAGCATCATTACCTTTATTGGAGTACATTCATTTAATGAAGAAAATGATTCCACAGTAAAACACTATTGTTTTTATCAAATCATTGCAGATAAAATTATTTGTACCCCTAATAATTCCTTTAAAATACAATTCAACTGACAAATTTGTTAAATTTATTCTTTGCTCATTTAAGTTTCTGGGAACTTCTCATTTAGCCACAGGCTGGATCATTATCTTGCCACCTAATGTAGTGAGGAGGATGGTTAATGAGATGAAAACATCTCCAGATCTCGGCTTTTTCTGTCCTACCATCACAAACATAAACGTGGAGTTTGACCAACTCTACTGGGACTTTTGTGCTTCAAACACTCCAGATGGGTTTGGAGTGATACAATAGATACAGGGGTTGGACAATGAAACTGAAACACCTGGTTTTAGACCACAATAATTTATTAGTATGGTGTAGGGCCTCCTTTTGTGGCCAATACAGCGTCAATTCGTCTTGGGAATGACATATACAAGTCTTGCACAGTGGTCAGAGGGATTTTAAGCCATTCTTCTTGCAGGATAGTGGCCAGGTCACTACATGATACTGGTGGAGGAAAACGTTTCCTGACTCGCTCCTCCAAAACACCCCAAAGTGGCTCAATAATATTTAGATCTGGTGACTGTGCAGGCCATGGGAGATGTTCAACTTCACATTCATGCTCATCAAACCAATCTTTCACCAGTCTTGCTGTGTGTATTGGTGCATTGTCATCCTGATACACGGCACCGCCTTCAGGATACAATGTTTGAACCATTGGATGCACATGGTCCTCAAGAATGGTTCGGTAGTCCTTGGCAGTGACGTGCCCATCTAGCACTAGTATTGAGCCAAGGGAATGCCATGATATGGCAGCCCAAACCATCACCGATCCACCCCCATGCTTCATTCTGGGTATGCAACAGTCTGGGTGGTACGCTTCTTTGGGGCTTCTCCACACTGTAACTCTCCCGGATGTGGGGAAAACAGTAAAGGTGGACTCATCAGAGAACAATACATGTTTCACATTGTCCACAGCCCAAGATTTGCGATTCTTGCACCATTGAAACCGACGTTTGGCTTTGGCATGAGTGACCAAAGGTTTGGCTATAGCAGCCCAGCCGTGTATATTGACCCTGTGGAGCTCCCGACGGACAGTTCTGGTGGAAACAGGAGAGTTGAGGTGCACATTTAATTCTGCCGTGATTTGGGCAGCCGTGGTTTTATGTTTTTTGGATACAATCCGGGTTAGCACCAGAACATCCCTTTCAGACAGCTTCCTCTTGCATCCTCAGTTAATTCTGTTGGATGTGGTTTGTCCTTCTTGGTGGTATGCTGACATTACCCTGGATACCGTGGCTCTTGATACATCACAAAGACTTGCTGTCTTGGTCACAGATGCGCAAGCAAGATGTGCACCAACAATTTGTCCTCTTTTGAACTCTGGTATGTCACCCATAATGTTGTGTGCATTTCAATATTTGGAGCAAAACTGTGCTCTTACCCTGCTAATTGAACCTTCACACTCTGCTCTTACTGGTGCAATGTGCAATCAATGAAGACTGGCTACCAGGCTGGTCCAATTTAGCCATGAAACCTCCCACACTAAAATGACAGGTGTTTCAGTTTCATTGTCCAACCCCTGTATGTGAAAAAGTAAATTAGGCCTATAGGTAAGGTGAATGATCGGTGATGCTTTGGAAACCTCGTTAGAGTACATTTCACCATGAACTCTTTGAAAATATAAGTAGATTTTTGGGTCATTAAGTCCTTCAGCAGGATAATTATCCAAACCATAAACAACGGAAAGGATTCATCTGACAGCCTTCTTCCATCTCCATCTCAGTGTCAAGACCTAAATCCTGTAGAAAACTTGTGGGGTGAGCAGAAGAACAGAGAGTATAGAGAGGGACCAGGACTCTGTACCATTTAGAGATAAATAGTACTGTAATAGTACTGTATGTAATAGAACTTTATGCTATATGCTCCAAAACTGGAATAATAGAGGAGAAGACAAAGTGCTGATCTGTTGATGATTCCGGGTGATATTATGCTGCCACAATAAAAGTAATTTACCTAGATAACGACACATTTCTAATAATTATAAAAATCTTTCAGGTATAACATCCTTCCCAAACTTCAGGGTCAACTGTGTTTAAACTTTGTTTTTAATTTTAATGATCAAAGATTTGCTCAGAATTTTCAGTTAAATAAAATTTCTAATATTTCCCAGTTAGACGTAAACGTACCGTCCCAACCTCGACTCAGGTTTCTTCTTGTTTTTGCAGCAGTAGACTCCAAGGACTGTGACAATAACAGCAGTGACTACGATGGCCATGATTCCCGCCACAAGCCCAGAAACGTCCACCTTTGTTATATTTTCTTCAAAAAACAAAATGCTTGTTACGAAAACATATTCTCATTCTACTTCTCTCATGGCTGCAATCTGCTGAGCTGATCTGCTTGAATCATGGCAGAAACTGTGCTGTATGTTTGACTCATTTCTTACAACAGTGTCAGTGTTCTGGCATTAAGGAGATAGCTGACTAAACATAGTGTTAAAAATATGTAGCTTTTTGTCAATAATTCAATAAATGTCATTTTCAAAAAAGTTACGTTTTCAAAAATGGTACCTAAACATTGAACTTGGCCCTTAATTTGAGCTGTTTTTAACAGACACAAGTAAAAAGGAAACGATTTCCTGTTGTTATTTAATTTATTATTTTACTGTATAAATATTGGTATCCAGTTTTTGCTTCATGGTTTCTGACTCTGACCACTGGTCTTACTTTATGGCATCTTGGTTTATATTTTTCTCAGTTTTTTACTCTGTTATCTAGAAATGCATTTACCTCTTTAAGGTCTCATTTTTTGTTTACAATGCATTTTGCCCATTGCTCCTTTATAATGACAGGTATTTCAGCAATAAACTCCTCATCAACTTCTTCTGCACATATAAGTCCAAAGATTCAGTTGCATTTTGCCTGATTCTTGTCGTATCTTTAGTTCTCTCCTGTGTTCCCTTGTTTCCAGTTCATGCTTCTTTAGTCCAAGGTTTTAGTAGTTGTGGCTCTTCTGTACAATGCTGTAAGAAAGTATATGGACCCTTACATATTTCTTCTGTTTTTGCTTCATTGGGACACTAAATGTTTCAGGTTGTGAAACTAATTCAAAGATTAGACAAAGATAATGTGACCCCAAACCCAAATGATTTATTTTACAAAAGGATAACAGCCATCCACATCAAGCTGCCCCTATGTGAAAAAGTAATTCCCCTGTAAATCTAATCATTGGTTGTTCCACCAATATCAAGTGTTTGCTCTAACTTTTAACAAGTCTTTAACATCACTTTGGATGAATTTTATGACCACTCTTTTTAGCAGAATTATTTTAATTCAGACAAATAGCATGTTTAAGGTCATTCACATAATCTTGTTTATATTTAAATCCAGGCCTTGACTAGGCCACGCCAAAAGCTTCATTTTGGGGTTTCATTTAGAGCCTTGCGGAGGTGGACTTGCTGATGGGTTTGGATTATTGTCCTGCTGCAAAACTCAGGTTCTCTTGAGCTTAAGGTGACAACCTGGCAGGACATTTTCCTTCAGGATTTTCTGCTAGAGAGCAGAATTCATGTTTCCATCAGTTACTGCAAGTCTTTCAGGTCCTGAAACAGCAAAGCAGCTCCAGTCCATCACACTGCCACCACCATGTTTGACTGTGGGTTGGATGTTCTCTTACTGAAACACCAGATGTAACGGCAGCCAGAAAGTTCTATTTTTTCTCGTCAGTCCACAGATTATTTTCCAGAAGGCTTAGGGATCATCAAGACTGATTTCTTATTTCTACCGGCCAGGCAGTAATCACAGCTAGGAGTACTTGTAAAAAATAAACACAGAAATGTGGTTGATCATAGGTAATTTGCGAGTTAACAAATGGGGTCATTATATTTCCACACAAAGCCAGGTTGGTTTGGATAGCTTTTTCTCTAAATAAATGAAATCATTGTTTGAATTCTTCATTGTGTGCCCACCCACTAGGAGCTCTGCGGACATAAGCATGCTGCCCAGATTTTGTGATTGTGTTGGCTGTCCTCGCTGACAGTTGATTAGACCAGAAGCAGAAGAAGAAAAACAACAACAAGCCTCTTTATAGAAATACAATGAGGACAGATTTGCTGCTGTTTCTCCACTGGAAACTATTTCTCCCAGAGGAAACAAGGATACAAAAACTTTCTGGTAAGAAATCTTTTTACTCTTTCTTGTCAGTACTTTTCTTCTTCTCTTCCTCTAAGTAGATAAGGTAGAAACCAGCAAATTAACACCTCCCATGAAGCTTAATTTTAAATTGTGAATCTCTGAGTGGACTGCGGTTGTTTAGCTGCGATAAAAATAGTGTAAATAGGGTCATCCTGGTCTAGGATGTCCAAGTGGCATGTTTTACATGGACACAAAGAGGTATGTCAAGACCTCCACAGGTTTTCTTCCATCCATCTTTACCAATCACTTTGACCAGTTTTCTTGTCCCTGCTAAAGAAAACCATGATTCTGCATTTGGAAATTATACCAAAAGGGTCTATTTTGGTCTCATCTGACCAGAATGCCTTCTGTATTTATTTTTTTTATGTGTAAAAGATGTTGAAAATTGCATTGATCAGGGTGGAGGTGTAGAGCAGTCTGATGGGTCATGAATCACATTCATCCAACCATGGTTTTAAGCCACCCAAGCTTCCCTAAGATTTCTCCGGATTTCCTGAGTGTTTTAACATTCCCCTAATATTCAATGAATCAGTCAAAGATTTATTCGGATACTCAGCCACGGCCCATTATTGGCTTGAAAGAGTAAACTTCTGGTGAATGATTCTTCACACCCAGTCCTGACACTTAACGGTTAGTTAAGAAAAACAGTCACTACTCTGCACCTTTAACCTGGAATCATCTTGAACAGGAGCTGAAACTGTTGGATTTCTTTGGGTGATTTCATTTAAAATCTTGAAACAATGTCAGAAAGCTCTTGGTCTTGTTCTTGAATTTTTCAATCTTGCTTAATTATGTACTATTATGCAAGTCCTGGCTTGTTGTTCTGTACAAGGTTTAACAAATATTCTAAAACGTCTCCCTAGTAAAGAGAACTCATGTCTCAATGAGATTCCCTTTATAAATAAAAGTAATAATGTACAACTGGAAATGAACTGGACCTGTTTTGTGATGACGCTGATTGTGAATTAGAGCTACAAAAAGAAACCGAACCGAATGAAATTGAACTTGCTGATTGTAAACTCTTCCAGGACTGTGTTGTTACCTTCAGTGCTGTGAGAATAAATTTGTCCTCTTCTTTTTACTCACACTTAAATGTTGTAAATTTACTACCTAAAAGTATGCATAAAAGAATAAAGAATTAGCGTTTTTCTTACCTTGATTTTTTACATAGTTATTCCAAAAGATGTTCTGCAAAAAGAAGAAAACAACTGTTTAATAAAGTGGTGTCTGATTTACATTCACTCAAATATCATATCCTTCTTCCAAGTTGCCAGGCTTTCCTGTAACATTTTACAGTGGTCTTCAATACTTTTCTGAGGGTTGATTTCTTGATTTCGCATTGATGCAATCTAGAGGATTGCATCAACGTGCCTTTCATGGCTTCCAGATGTTAAGGTCGTGGAACTATGTAAAAACACCTTTTGAAACTTTTTTTTCACATTTTGTCATCTTACAGCCATAAACTTTAGTTTATTTCTTGGGACATTTTTATTCACGCCTGAATAAATATTCCATATCCATCTTTAGCTGCATATCTTTTAGGGTACATTTCTACCTGCTACAGACATTGAGAGAATTTCTGACTGTAAGGTTAGGGTCTCTGGACAGTGATCTCAAGGGTCATCCAGCAAAAAAAAAATGCTGCTGTTGCTGTCTCCACCATGTTTCATGGCATGTGGTCTGAGTAAAGAGGGCTAGTAGTTTTTCACCACACATAGCTTTTTAGCTTTACGGATTTAGTTCTCAATAGATTTTCTTCCAAGAAGTCCTCATTATTAGCTCCAGTAATCTTCCCATTAACTCTGACCAGCTTCTCGTTCCTACTGAAGAAAAGCATCCCCACAAAATTAATCTGCCATCACAATCCTGGGGCTTTAAATCCTGGTATTTCCGGTGGAAAAGGGGTTTATGTTTCACCCTGGGGCTTTTGTATTCAGGTGATGCACAGTGTTAGTTTTCGCCACACAAAATGTTTTTCAAATGGGCCAAAAAGTTCAGTGATGATTTTATCCAAGCAGAGCACCTTCTTCACATGTTTGCTGTGTCCTCTTTATGGCAAACTGCAAACAGGACTCCTTAAGGCTTTTTTTCAACAATGGCTTTAAGTTAAAATTGACATCCTTCTGCTAGACTTGGTCCATCCTCTCTCAGTGTTCAGATGATGGATTGAATAGAGCTCTATTAGATGTCCAAATCTTGGGATGTTGCTTTAAAACCTAACCTTCCTTTAAACATCTCCACAACTATCTCCCTGAACTGTCTGCTGTGTTCCTTCGTCTTTATGCTGTGTGTTCTCTAATGTTCTCCAACAAACCTCTGAGGCCAGAAACAGAACATCTGCAGTTAGACTCAGATTCAGTTACACACAGATGAACTGCAATTACTGATTAGGTGACTTCTATAGGCAGTGGTTGGCACTGGATGTTATTGAATGGGGTCAGATTAAAGGAAGCTTGGTACAAATGCATGCCACACCTTTCATAAAATCCCAAATGAAACACTTTGAAGTCTGTGGCTGTCACACGACAAAACGTGGAAAAGTTCACAGGATATAAATACTTTTCTAAGGTGCTGTATCTAGGAGCAAGGGGGTATTTGGTTTACTTATCTGTACTTAAAACTGTTGTGTCGAGCACAGACAGAAACACTTTCTAACAGATCAGCTTGAAAGAAGAACATTCAGAAAGGAACTAAGCAAACACAATATGTTACCAATACATAAGTAACCCTAATGGTGTAGCCAAGACCACCTAACAAGACCAGTCCAAGACAAATCCAATGTGAGACCATTTTTAAGACCATTGCTGTGATCATAATAATATAGTTGTTGCTGCAAACATTCAAAGATAATCTACCTGTCACAGTTTATTAGCAAGCTAACCGGTAAGAGGGCTTCAGACTAACTGGTTGCACTGGTGCCAGTACATTTTCTAGCTAGGTGGACTGCCACAACATTGAGGTTAAACCAAACATGTATGTAAGCAGACTCTCAACTACATGTCCTTTAGCAATAAATCTAACAAGGTGGTAACAAGTTAAACAGATAAAGCAGACAACTCCTTACATACAGCCAGCGAAACATGAACTAACTTTGCTTCAGCTGCAGCCAGAATGAGCGAGGAGACAGATGGAGGTGGAGGACTTAACTCACTCATTGGACAGTCAGAAAAACACACTAACTGAAATATTTCAGGTCTTTTATTGTCTTATTACGGATGATTTTGGCATACAGCTCATGAAAACCCATAATTCCTATCTCACAAAATTAGCATATCATTAAAAGGGTCTCTAAACGAGCTATGAACCTAATCATCTGAATCAACGAGTTAACTCTAAACACCTGCAAAAGATTCCTGAGGCCTTTAAAACTCCCAGCCTGGTTCATCACTCAAAACCCCAATCATGGGTAAGACTGCCGACCTGACTGCTGTCCAGAAGGCCACTATTGACACCCTTAAGCAAGAGGTTAAGACACAGAAATAAATTTCTGAACGAATAGGCTGTTCCCAGAGTGCTGTATCAAGGCACCTCAGTGGGAAGTCTGTGGGAAGGAAAAAGTGTGGCAGAAAACGCTGCACAACGAGAAGAGGTGACCGGACCCTGAGGAAGATTGTGTAGAAGGGCCGATTCCAGACCTTGGGGGACCTGCTGAAGCAGTGGACTGAGTCTGGAGTAGAAACATCCAGAGCCACCGTGCACAGGCGTGTGCAGGAAATGGGCTACAGGTGCCGCATTCCCCAGGTCAAGCCACTTTTGAACCAGAAACAGCAGCAGAAGCGCCTGACCTGGGCTACAGAGAAGCAGCACTGGACTGTTGCTCAGTGGTCCAAAGTACTTTTTTCGGATGAAAGCAAATTCTGCATGTCATTCGGAAATCAAGGTGCCAGAGTCTGGAGGAAGAAGTCCAGTGTCAAGTACCCACAGTCAGTGATGGTCTGTGTTGGTCCACTGTGTTTTATCAAGGGCAGGGTCAATGCAGCTAGCTATCAGGAGATTTTGGAGCACTTCATGCTTCCATCCGCTGAAAAGCTTTATGGAGATGAAGATTTCATTTTTCAGCACGACCTGGCACCTGCTCACAGTGCCAAAACCACTGGTAAATGGTTTACTGACCATGGTATCACTGTGCTCAATTGGCCTGCCAACTCTCCTGACCTGAACCCCATAGAGAATCTGTGGGATATTGTGAAGAGAACGTTGAGAGACTCAAGACCCAACACTCTGGATGAGCTAAAGGCCGCTATCGAAGCATCCTGGGCCTCCATAAGACGTCAGCAGTGCCACAGGCTGATTGCCTCCATGCCACGCCGCATTGAAGCAGTCATTTCTACAAAAGGATTCCCGACCAAGTATTGAGTGCATAACTGTACATGATTATTTGAAGGTTGACGTTTTTTGTATTACAAACACTTCTCTTTTATTGATCGGATGAAATATGCTAATTTTGTGAGATAGGAATTTTGGGTTTTCATGAGCTGTATGCCAAAATCATCCGTGTTAAGACAATAAAAGACCTGAAATATTTCAGTTAGTGTGCAATGAATCTAAAATATATGAATGTTAAATTTTCATCATGACATTATGGAAAATAATGAACTTTATCACAATATGCTAATATTTTGAGAAGGACCTGTATATATTTACACTGCAAAATGTTTCTTCCTCTTGTTTTCTGGTCTCTCGCATCTTTGCATTCTTAGCATGCAAGGGCACAGGAAGCAGCCTTAAAGTTTTTAAAGTGAAAAACTTGACTGGGTGCATTTAGATGCAGCCAATAGTTTCATTCTAACTTACAGTAAATGTTGCAGCTGTAGTCTTGTCCAGAACGTCTGAAGCCCAGCCAGACATGGCCAAGTAAAATGTAGTCAAGAGCTAATCAAGACCAAGACCAAAACTTTGAACAGCTGGTACTTGACACTAAGTAATCCTGTAGGAGCGCTAAGTAAACCTGTATGCAGAGTTCTGTTCCACATTAGGCCTGGATTGAATAATTCCTCTAGTTTCCTTTGAAGGCAGGTTTCTTAAAGAATCTTTATTACACTAAGAATCATTCAAGCATCTCATTACAGGGCTGAATGTGTACTGATGTTACTCTAAACTAACAAGGTGCAGTATCCAGTTTTTACCTATAGCTTCCACACTGCATCTACTGGCTCATAATGACTTTATAACAAGGTGGTTCATTCAGGCGGTTCCTGAATGTAAAACTCTGAGAGGTAGGCTGAAAAATATAAGGAAAAATATATGGAAAATGATGCAGTGGTTTTGCACAATTTGGAAATTTTGTTAATTATAAGTATTACAAATATAACTTATAAAAGCAAAATGATAATAAAACATTTCAATAAATGCAAAATAAATGCAGCAGTAGAAGATCTCAGGAGTTTAAAGTCCTGTTTAATTTTATTTCTGGCATGGCATTTAAATGAACTCTCAGCAGCTTTACCGTATCCATATCATTCTCAAAAATCTCTCTGGCCTCCTCATAGCTGCACAGCTCTTCTTGGCACTCCCTCTCCAAGTTGCCTTGCACCACCATCTCAAAGTCCCACTGGTTATAGAGCAAGGCACGAGACATGAAGGATGCTGCTGACTGGCCAGCCAAAAACACTGGACCTCCTGCAGGATTCAGGACATTTTTAGATCAGTGAAGGAAAACGAAAAAGCAAGCTTACCAAACTCATGGCTGTCGAGCACATATGCTGATTGCTAAATCTGGTGTGGTGAAGAATGAAGCTCTCATTTTTGAGGACCTTGAACTGCACAAGGAACAACGCTCATCTTGATGTACTTATCAGTGCTCCAGGGGTGAAGGAAATATTTCCTTTGTGGTCACACTTTTAGATCATCAAACACATTTTAATATTGGATAAAGATAACCTGAGTAAATGCAATAATGACGATTTCATGGGAAAAAGGACAGCCATACCAGCCTGACCCTGTGAAAAAGTGATTACCCCCCTTCTTTAACTTCACAAACAGGTCTGAGTATTCTCAGATCAGCGGAATTTGTTTAGTCAGAGGTCATGATTCAATGATAAGAAAGAGAGACTGGGCAGAAAAGGCCTCCATGGGAGAGCTCCACAGCCAGAACCACTGCTGGCCAAAAGAGAATACAAAGGGCCGTCTCACCTTTACCCAAAAATCTTAAAGATTCCCAAGACTTCTGGGAAAATATTCTGTGTACTGACAAGACAAAAGTGGAACAATTTGGTTGCAATGAATATTTATTATTTATTAAAGGACAGACTTAAAGAACATGAGGAGCTGGCACAGGACAACCAGGGAAATAACTGACTGGAAAACGGCAAAGCAACAGGAGCACAGGAAAACTGGCATGAAAGAACCTGACACCAGAAAACAGAAGAATCTGGCAAGCAAGTGAGGAAACTGGGAGGGTTTTAACTACTGGGAGGGTTGATGAGCGGCATGAGAGCCAGGTATGACTAATCGAGGGAATGTAGAGCAGCTGGGGAAGGAACTAAGCAGGCAGTTGAGGGAGAGTGACTCACAAAAACATATATAAACACAGAAGGAACTAAACGGGACAAAAATGATCTTCTCAAACACAGTACACAAGAAATAACTACATACAACCAAAACAGTTACGTATGAAACTTCCATTGTTTTTATGAATTTTGAAAGGATTTGGAGTTCACCCCAAAAGACCAGGGATCACATACTTAACACCTGGACTTGCTGAGGGATTACAGACTACAGGATTTCTGAAACCAACTAAAGCCAAATGAGGTTTTAACAGCTGCAGTGTGATGAAGGGGTGTGAATACTTCTTTACTACAAACTGAACTTCCCTACAGAAGCTGATCTAAAGTAAGCAGTTAAATAAATGTTTTGATCACGACTCAGAAGTTTGAGCACATTTCCCCCATTTTAGCTTCCCTTCCCTTTTAGGGTCTCTTTTAAAATTATTTTATTTGCCTTTAAAGCTCTCCATTGCCTCACCCCATCCTATCTCTCTGAACTGTTGCAGCCTTACACACCCACCGTATATTCTCTTAGGTCAGCTGACCAGCTGCTCCTCACTGTTTCTCGGACTGTAAACGAGGAGGAGACCGTGCTTTTCCTGTAACAGTTCCTGAATCGTGGAATGATCTGACCTTGGAAATTAGACAGAGATCTTCTCCGTCTGTTTGTAATATCCTTATTTTTACCCTGGCATTTGACACCCTGTGAGATGTTTTTTTTTTTTTTTTGTCATTTTTATATTAGTTGTTTTTGGTTGACTTTTATGCTGTTTTATATTGTTTGAACATAAAACTGTTTAATTGTGTGTTTAAAGGTGGTCTTTCTCTTTATTGTACAGTACTTTGAATATCTGCCTGAAATTCAAAATGAGCGAATATTTGCAAAAAAAACAAAGTTTATTAGTTTGAATATTAAATATCTTTTCTTTGTAATGAATTCAATTGCATATAAGTTGAAGAGGATTTGCAAATCATTGTATTCTGTTTTTATTCACGTTTGACACAACATCCCAACTTTATTGGAATTAGGGGTGTATTTTTTAGATGTTGCAGGAACTCAGCAGTCTGACTACTTGAAATGTGTTCTAGTCATTGCCCATCTGTGTTTAGTATAGCTTCAGTCACCTTCAGTTGTCCTCACTAAACATAGAGGGAAAGTACAGACAGGTTATATATTCCTCTGCTATCATCAGGTAATCTTCACCCAGTTTCCATTCATCCCTTCCGGAATAGCAAGATCAGGATCAGTAATGTGAGGATCAGTAATGTGAGGAGTATTTTTCTTTCCCTACTCAGAGTCCTGTGTGTGCTAGTGTTGCGTGAGAAGAAAAGTGCTTTACCTGGTGCTTGTTGGTAATGGACAAAACATTGGCCCGTCTGCAGCAGGGACAGCACTACGATCCACAGGGCTGGCAAGCCTGCCATCAACGAAAATGCCTAGAAGGAAAACAGGAAAAACACGGAAGAGGCTTTAGTGTAAAATACTCTGGATACTTCTCTGATCAGCAGGGTATGGTAAAGTTGAAGCTGGAGCACTCACCTGCCCAACACGACTACACGATCGGGCTTCAGACTGCCCCATCTGTCAAATCCTTAAATGATGAAAACGTCACGTACTTCTGCAGACTTCCAGAAACATAGGAGCCACATTGAAGCCTGAAACTGAGCTCGATACTACTGGTTAGGCTGAGCATAAACCTGTACTGCAACATGCCAAGTGAAGGGAGGAACCTGACAAAGCCTGTTTACTCACTGGCCGTGTTAGTGACAGAACAGAGACGGATCAGAATACAGTTTCAGTTCTTCCGGTCAGTGTGACACAATAAATACAACAGGTTCTGTTGACACGGTGTAGGGGGGTTGTTTCATTTTCAACATGAAAGGATTGGGAGATTAGTGACTAAACACTAATGTAAAATGATATTGCTAAAACACACATATCTTTTCGCAATAATCCCATTTCCAACAGGAATAAATTGTCAGAAAACACAGGCCTTGTTTGCCTGTGCAACCCTTTTTTAACATCAGGACCCTTGTGGAGCCGTGTGAACATCATTCCACAAAAATATGGCCCGTCAAGTGAATTATAACAAGCCTCAAAGTCAGTGCCTGTACAACCTGTATTTCCAGAATAATGATGGAAACATTTAATACCTTGCAAACGTATCTATACCTCCTGAACAGTGATGTTACAGCCACAAACTTCAATGCATTTTATTGGGATTTTATACGACAGACTAACAAAAAGTAGTGCAGAATTCTGAAGTGTGAATATTATTCATGCTTTTAATCATTTTAAAAAGGTAAATCTGTCTCCTGAGTCAATCCTCTCCTTTAACTGGAGATGTGAACAGGAGGCAGATCTTTTAGTTATCAGGCTGTTCTCGTGTGAAACCAGTTTTACTCCATGAGGCAGACAGCCTGTCTATGTTCAAGACTAGGCTCAAAACTCTTAAACTATCTGGCCACATGGATTATAGATATGCAGAACCTGAAGGCATAATGCTATTTTGATTCGATATGTGCAGTTTTAGCTCAAACTTCAAAATTAGATCCTCTTCACATTACCTTTAGATATTTTTTCAGCAATAGTGGCCTTTATTTATTAATTTTTTTGATAGGAGGCAGACAGGAAAGAGGGGTAGACATTCGGCAAATGTCACCGGGTCTGGGACTCAAACCCGGGACAGCCGCTTCGAGGACTGTAGCCTCTGTTTATGGTCGCGCGCTTAACACCTACACCATCAGCGCCGTGCCCCTTCGCATTACCATTGAAAGAAGAAGCATCTTGATGGTGATTTTGATTAAAGTGACACACACCAAGTGTTTCACCGCAGAAAGTACCAAACCACACAGATCATGGGCTGTGGTGACTTTACCCATAAGCCTTCTCTCATACTTCACTGTTTTTAATTAGAAAAACATGCTGGACAGAGAACTTGTTTGGTCATGTGATTAAAAAGTTAAGCAAAAAGAATCAAACACGCATCTCTAATCCTTCAATTGAATTAATTTCATTTACATAGTACTAATTCACAACAAATGTCGACTCAAGGTACCTTACAAAGACTATTCAGTTGAATCATACAGATTCCAAGTCAGGTACATATATCAAAACTGATTCTAGTTATTAAACAATGCAGTCAAATTCACTGTATTATTCAAATTGGTTAAACAGTTTTCTACCTAAGGAAACTCAGCAGGATTGAGTCACTTGCAACATTCTCTCCTCCTAGTCTCCTCTTTTCTATGTTAAAAAAAGTAAAATGTTAATGGTAGCAGCAGCTCCTTTTAGTGGCTAGGATCATCTAAGAGAGAAACACAGCTAAACATATATGATTTGAGCCAATTTTCAAGTCTTTCTTGAAAACTGGCTTCAGTTATATACATATATATATATACAGGTCCTTCTCAAAATATTAGCATATTGTGATAAAGTTCATTATTTTCCATAACGTCATGATGAAAATTTAACATTCATATATTTTAGATTCATTGCACACTAACTGAAATATTTCAGGTCTTTTATTGTCTTAATACGGATGATTTTGGCATACAGCTCATGAAAACCCAAAATTCCTATCTCACAAAATTAGCATATAATTAAAAGGGTCTCTAAACGAGCTATGAACCTAATCATCTGAATCAACGAGTTAACTCTAAACACCTGCAAAAGATTCCTGAGGCCTTTAAAACTCCCAGCCTGGTTCATCACTCAAAACCCCAAATATGGGTAAGACTGCCGACCTGACTGCTGTCCAGAAGGCCACTATTGACACCCTTAAGCAAGAGGTTAAGACACAGAAAGAAATTTCTGAACGAATAGGCTGTTCCCAGAGTGCTGTATCAAGGCACCTCAGTGGGAAGTCTGTGGGAAGGAAAAAGTGTGGCAGAAAACGCTGCACAACGAGAAGAGGTGACCGGACCCTGAGGAAGATTGTGGAGAAGGGCCGATTCCAGACCTTGGGGGACCTGCGGAAGCAGTGGACTGAGTCTGGAGTAAAAACATCCAGAGCCACCGTGCACAGGCGTGTGCAGGAAATGGGCTACAGGTGCCGCATTCCCCAGTCCTGGGCTACAGAGAAGCAGCACTGGACTGTTGCTCAGTGGTCCAAAGTACTTTTTTCGGATGAAAGCAAATTCTGCATGTCATTCGGAAATCAAGGTGCCAGAGTCTGGAGGAAGACTGGGGAGAAGGAAATGCCAAAATGCCAGAAATCCAGTGTCAAGTACCCACAGTCAGTGATGGTCTGGGGTGCCGTGTCAGCTGCTGGTGTTGGTCCACTGTGTTTTATCAAGGGCAGGGTCAATGCAGCTAGCTATCAGGAGATTTTGGAGCACTTCATGCTTCCATCTGCTGAAAAGCTTTATGGAGAGGAAGATTTCATTTTTCAGCACGACCTGGCACCTGCTCACAGTGCCAAAACCACTGGTAAATGGTTTACTGACCATGGTATCACTGTGCTCAATTGGCCTGCCAACTCTCCTGACCTGAACCCCATAGAGAATCTGTGGGATATTGTGAAGAGAACGTTGAGAGACTCAAGACCCAACACTCTGGATGAGCTAAAGGCCGCTATCGAAGCATCCTGGGCCTCCATAAGACCTCAGCAGTGCCACAGGCTGATTGCCTCCATGCCACGCCGCATTGAAGCAGTCATTTCTGCAAAAGGATTCCCGACCAAGTATTGAGTGCATAACTGTACATGATTATTTGAAGGTTGACGTTTTTTGTATTACAAACACTTTTCTTTAATTGGTCGGATGAAATATGCTAATTTTGTGAGATAGGAATTTTGGGTTTTCCTGAGCTGTATGCCAAAATCGTCCGTATTAAGACAATAAAAGACCTGAAATATTTCAGTTAGTGTGCAATGAATCTAAAATAAATGAATGTTAAATGTTCATCATGACATTATGGAAAATAATGAACTTTATCACAATAGGCTAATATTTTGAGAAGGACCTCTATATATATATACATATATATATATATATATATGTATATATATATACATACTGTATATAGTCCGCAGTTATTGCTTCCATTAATTTTTTTTACTACTGCCATTAACTCTTTCTTTAATATAGAAAGTACTCCTGGATCAGTGTTTCTGTTTCTGTTTATCTGCTCTGTCTTCGCAGCAGATAATGAGTAATGGAGCCAGGTTCTGGTTCTGCTGGAGGTTTCTTCCTATTTGTAGTTATTCCGGTTTATTGTCTCCACAAGCTTGCAGAAACCCCTCATCCTGAGCAAAGTTAAGCTTTTTTAGATAACATTTCACCAATTGCTATTATATGTTTCATTCACTTTGTTTTTGTACAATCAGTAAGATATAACTGGACCGTAGGCATTGGATCTGAATCTGACTATATGATTTGTTGAAATGTGACATTACACTATATAAATAAATGTATATATTTGTGGGAATAAACTGGCACTTTTGGTTTACAGCTTTATATGAATGGATGTACAAATAGTGTAAGAAAAGGGAAAAAAACATTTCTCAGAAAAGCCACAAGACAAGAAAACATGTTCTTAGAAATGTTTTATTGATGTTTAAACATGTAAGATTTTTTAATAGAAAATTGATTATGTGAATTGGTTATCATATATATATATATATATAAATATGAAAACTCTAAGGACAGATAATGATAGAAATGAACAGTGGCACTTTGAATTGTGAACAATTGGAAAGTGCATTATCTGCTACGTGAGGTCATATGACTCCATGTTGTGGTCAAATAAAAAGCTGGAAAAGTGCCTAAACATGTCTGTTCAACATGGACTGATTATCCAAAGGCTGATCTAAATATAGATCAGCCTTTGGTCAATCTGATCTCCTGAGAGTGCTGACAATATATAATATCCTGACTATATTGGCACATAAAGATAACAGATTGTTTCCACTTCAGGACACAAAGTGTGAGCACCAATCACAACCACAAGTGATCCCAGTTGGAGCTTCAGGTGAAGCAATACATCACTTCTTTGGGTTGGACATGAGATGGTTCTGCTGTCATCATGTGAGTTTGAAACAGCCCCAGCCTTGGAAACCAGACTGAATAACAGGAATGAGTCACATAATGACTAGTGAACCAACCCTATTCATTTGGACATGGAGACTACAAACACAATGCAGTCAAGCAGCTCACAAAGCTCATTACAATAAGTTTAAGCTAATTACTTATTAGAATGCAACGTGGGCTGTCTGTACCGTAATATTTCAGGGTGATCATGTTCACAGAAAAAAACAACAAAGCAGTTCCCCTATTACCAAAGAAAACATCATGTAGGAAGTACAGCTCATCCACTGCTTAGAATGACTAGAGGTGTTTGTATTGTTACCCTGAACCTTTATCAGCAGGAACCAAATTGCTCTTCTCCTGGGCTGTTGGTTGTTTGTGTTGCTACTGCTTCTGCTGTTTAACATAATGCTGAGAAGGTTGCTCCTGTGCAGCCTGCTGCTAGCTGATGAGTGTTGCTGAGATGCGTGAGGAAGAGATGAGACAGGACTGCCCAGGTGAAAATAAGAAGCAGTGATTTTCAGCATTAAAACTAAAGCAGATGAATCGTTGCAGAAAAGAGATGAACAGGAGCTCTGATCAGGAGTTACACCTGGAGTTCTACAGCCATAAGCTCTGATTGTTCACAGCAGTTACAATCTGAAACGTTAATAAAATGCCTTAGGATTGTGATTATGCATGTAAGTAATGCACATTGTTCAGGAGTTTTTTGTTTGTGTCTTGGAACATACATTCAGTTAAACACTAACAAACTGTTTTAAACCCTAATGTATTGTCAGCTATTGACTTCCTCTTTACAGATATGTGTGATTTAAAACCTAACAGAGGAATAACTGAAACATGATGCTGAGTGTTTTTCCAGACAATATGCTAAGTACCCCTCTTTAAGCTCCGGCGTAACGGTTCTGGGTAGTTTCTAAAATACTGCCTCTCCAGGGCTGTGTTCTGTGGTAAGTTCCCAGCCTGATAATCTGCTTTTACACTGGTAAGGGTGCAGTGGAAACGGAGGTCGACCACAAACATACCTTAAACATGCCTTAAATGTGCAAATAAAGGAAAATGTTTTGCTGTTAAGAAATACTGCATCCAGTGGAAGTTCATGTAACCTTTCATAACACTTTTTCCCACTAAAGCACTAAACTCATTGCCAAGGCACCAGCTCAAATACTGTTGCGATCAGGCCTGAGAAGCCTCAGTATTTATGGTTGTGTCCAGTCTAGGCCGTTACGGCCATCAACGATGAGGGCCCAGACTGTAAGCACAACCCAAAACTTGAGGAAGCATAACATGAAGCAGGCATGTTGTTCTTGCTGTCAGGCTCTGCTGCCCTCCTCAGGCAGTCATGGGAAATGACAGAACACTAATGAATGAAGTTTTGGGCGTGCCACATTACACAAGCATGTGAAATGTTTTCTGACACACTCACTGCATCTGGACACCCAGAATCTGGAAATGAATTCTTCATGTGCTTTTAAAATGGCAGTCAGTAACTGAGTGATGAGACAGCTGTTGCTGCTTTGAGCAGCACATCCTTTGTCCAACAGGCTCTGATGTGATCACAAGTTTAA